>NW_026642515.1:0-600000 GCF_028554395.1 Pezoporus wallicus | reverse complement strand
TACAAATGTACCCAGCTTTCTTTTGATTTTGCCAATCAGTTTCCTTGAGGGAGGAGGTATGGCCTGAAAACTGTTCTCAAGACCATCAATTTGTCCCTTTAAAACTCATATTTAATTTCTGCTTTTGCTGTATAGAGGTGCATTCTTTCTGATTAATGAAACCTCCTTTTTGTGTCTCCTTCAAGTATCCATTATTTCCTAAAGCAAAACTCAAATTTCCCAGGGAACTCCATCAAAGTGACTTGAGAAAGTGCCAAAGTTATCTGATGAGAAATATGAATAAGCTTGTTTTTTCTATCACCAGTGCTTAGCTGAAATGCTTAGAATAGATAATCTCTTGAGCATAACTCAAAGGCAACATCAGAATATTAAGAGACACTGGCTTTATCTCTTGACATGAGCTTTACCATCAAGTGTGAGGAACACTTCCATTGAGGACCATCTTCTTTCATTAGCATTCACAATATATGCTGGCATGTCTTTATAATATAGAGCTGTATGTTACAGTTTAGAAGCAGTTGTATTTATATGACTGCCATGATCTTGGTCACCAGTGGTGACAGGACAATGACAGCTTTCAGATATTGAGTGTAGATAAACTTACAATTTGGTGTCAGCTAGAGGGAAATGTAACCCTTAGTGCTGAAAATCTGATAGCTCTGAGCCAGAAAGCTGTAGAAAACAAAACATTGCTGAGGTTAGGATGCTGAAACTGCTTCTGCTGGAGAGACTAAAACTTTTAAACATGATCGTGAAGGAAACGTCTAAGGTTGCTTTACGAAAGACAAGCACAATTTGCTTTTAGTTGCTTTCTTCTAACTGCCCTCTCTTTAATCAGCAGTGGGTAAAACCTGTAGTAACTTCACATACAAAAAAAGGATATTCCACAAAGTTTCAAGAAGTTTCATCGTTCTTCTGCTGTCAGAGGAGGAAGAAAGGGGTGTTTTGGAAGCATCAAAGCAAAGAGCTTGGAAATTAATTCTCTCTAAATGCAGTTCTATTTAAAAAAAAAAATATTGTTTAATTTACACTGCTCTTTTATTTTCTGTTTGCTATTTTCAATTAACTTCCTTTCAAAATAATGGTTGTATAGGGTAGTGTTTGCAGTTGTTTCATGGTATTAGTAATCAGAAATAGCCCTTTCACAGAGATGTTTTGCAACAACTGCAGTATGCTTGATAGTAAAATAGGGGTAGGTTAAAAGTGACGTAAGCAGAACTTCATAGCAGCTGAACATTACTAGATTGCTCATTTCTGAAACAAAAATGGCTCAGGTTTTCTCATACAAATAAATGTTAAAGTATTCATTTAGCTTTCCCTTCAAATGATTTTTCAGATTCAAAACCACAAGTCAGAAAAACATAGACAATACACTAAGCATACAGTGAAATACTCAAGCTGGTCCTTTCTCATCCTGGGAAAAAGAGGAGAGAGACTGAGAAAGAGACTCTTATGGTCGTTTACGTCTTTAATACTTTGGAGGCATGTAATGAAATAAATTAGATCATCTGTATGATAAAACCAGCTATTGTTATTTGGCAGAAGTTACAATAAACAGATACATTTAATGAGTGATTCTACTCTGGAAATTGGTAATAGGAGGCCTTTCACTGTCAATCTGTTCTTATGCAGTGCAAAAACAACCCCAACCATTGTTAGTCATTAAAGTGAACTGAAACTAAACAGGTATGCCAAAGGATTCAACTACTTCAGTGAGACTCAGATAGAAATCTGGAGAATTTCCAGGTCTTTTCTGCAAAAATATTTAAGGCTTCTTTCTATTATTTTCTTTCTTTCTTTCTTTTTTCTTTTTTCTTTTCTTTGCGTTGCTGTGGTTTCATGTGCATGGCTGTGCAGACAACCTGCATCTATATAAAGTGCAGTATTTGCTGTCCATAAAGAGAACAAGGGACATAGATTCAAAGCTGGGGCTCCTTTTCTTCACTGAAATGAGATTCCCAAGCATCAGACTAATTTATTATATCTCAGTTCACTCTTTCTTGCTGTTACGATGTTTTTATGTCTTTACTAAGATTGATCTCTTCAATTAAAGAACACAACTCATGAAGCATTTTTAATCAATAAAAGTACAGAGTGAAGTAAATGTGGAGGCTTTTCTCTAGCTTGATCTTTCCAAATGGGTCTCTGAATGAAGGTAACCTGCTGCTCAGAAGGATATGATACCCAATATCCCAGAACAGTAAAATAAACCAAACTCTTCTGTCTGAGGCATGTATCCTAAAATCTCTCCCATTCACAACTTACTCTTCATCTGTTTACAGTGGTACTGGGACCATTTTATCTCAATCAAATTTTGCCTTAGAACTGACTCAGACTGACTTAGAACTGGTCATGGATTTAAATGTATCCAGATCAATCCAATGAGCTGCTGTGCCTAGGGGGTATGCTGTGTTTACATGGGAAGTGTTTCAGAGCCAGCTATAGGCATATGCAGTAAAGGAGATAATTTGCATTGGTGAGGTTAAAAGCCCAGAGCCCTGCTGCAGTCTCTGTGCCAGGACTCTGGAAGGGTTGGCTACCCACTGCTGATGCACAGGAGCTATGCTACAGCACCTGCAAATGACCACAGCCCCACTTTGGCAAGACAAGGCAAACCAGAGCACTTGGCTCCCCGCTCCTAATCTGTTCCTGGACAGAGCCCCACTCTGTCCCACAGTAAGTAGGCAAAATTCAGTTTCACCTGCACTGCTGAGAAGTTTGGTGATAGCTTTGTCTTAATTTAACACAGAATTTGTGTACAGGAGCACAGGAGAATCTATCTGCTCCCTTAACTAAGCTGAGTTACAGCTTCACACAATGAAGAAGTGTGAAACGAATTATCCTTAGCTGTACTTAGGTGGCATCATATTCACCTGCAGAAAACCTTGGGGTCTCTCAACTACAGAAAAAAAAGAAGTATGTTTAAATAATAGCTCTCAAATTACTTTGTAAGTAGCAAAAAAAAAAAAAAATCAGAATGAAAAGGGGAGACAGTAAAATGATTATAAAAACATTTGAATAGTAGTATTCCAGTAAGAGAGCTTTTCATCTTGCCAGCTGTTTTGATTTTTAATGCTAACCTCAAAATACTTCATGATTTCTGTACAGTGCCAATTGGTAGGATCATTGTAACAACTTTTTTTGTAAAGCATTTTTTAAGGAAGTAGTTATAGAGGTTGCATGAATTAAGTGTATACATGAGGTTTAGAAACCCTGCTAATGTATTCACAGCCTGAAAAAGATCACTCTGTGGAACAGAATTTTGTTTTCTCAGGGAATCCAGGTCTTCAGTTTACAAGTCAAAACTGAGATACAGAATTTCTTTTTTTATTGTTCCAAAATGAAAACATTGTTATCTGGGTTTGGGGAGCCACTTGGGAAGTGCCAAATGAAGAGAATAATAGAAAATACTTTTACTCTGCTTTCTCTTAACCAAACTTCAACTCCAAATACAGTTTATATTTCCAGACCTCCTGTGCATATTTCATTCACACAGGACATACAATCACATGTCAAATTAATTTCAGTTTATATTTCCTTGTTCCTTCCAGGAGATACTTAGCAAGTACTTCTGGGCCACAGTCATTCTGGGAGTATTCCCAATTGAGGTCAGTGCAATGGCACCATAAGTGTTACTGTTTTTCTGAATAAGGGCATTTCTTCCTTTAACAGGAAAAATCACATAAATGCATTTGTCATGGACTGTGTAACACTAGGATTTTCCCTTGTAACCAAAGCATCACAGTAACTGTGAGTTGATTTGCACTTGTTTTTATAAAAGAAAATGTCAGATAGCTATAGTTATAATTGGAGGCTAAAAAGGAATTGTTACAATTACATTAAAGACAGCAAAAAAAGGTGAACAATTCTTAAAGAAACTCTTTAGTGCAGTGTTTGTAAAGGAGTGGTCTCCATCTTTGTACTATTTGCCGTTTTTCAGCAAGATGTCACTGTTTTTTTGCCACAGTACTGCTTGGATAATATGAGACACAGCTTAAAAGATCAAATTTAATTCATTTACCATATGCACTGCTTATCAGTGCCTCACTTTAAAACATTCATGCATCAGTGTCTGCACTGCATGTGTTTCAATTCAGTGCCATGTGTCCTTTTCACATTAACAGGTACTTATAATACATGGAAAGAATATTCTCTTCTCTTATTGAAACAGATGTTGCTATAATTCTCCATGGCTTCATGAATAAGCATTTGGGATTTCACTGAAAAGGCTGAATTATTCCATCTGCACTTATGTAACCTTCGTTTGCAATTAAAAATCTATTTCCGTCCTAACTGTGGACTTGACTTTCTTGTCTGGTGTAAATGCCATTTTACACACACATGTTGTTAGAACTATACATGCACACATGACTAGGTACTCATAACCACAAATCAAAATTTTGGTATGGCATTTTTTCTTCTTATAACTTGAAGATGACCTTATGCAAATGTCTCTGTGAGTCCATTTTCTATATTCTGATAGTATATTCGCAGTTGCTGGCTTCCAAGATTCATCTACCACCGTACTGAGGTGGAAAAAAATATACCTTGTATATAGAGCCACATTTTCTGTGTACCTTCCAAAATGTAGAACATAATTTAAAAAATAGTTGCTCAGAATAGAGATTAACCAGTTAACCAGTCTCATCCAAAAGTTAAATAATTTCAGTTCATCCTTCGCTTAACAAGATTATGTTTAGGATGGTTAACACCTGAACACAGAATGTGCCACTTAACCAGTGCATTTACATTTCCTTGGTAACAATGTTGAACAAAAGGGGCTTAATGGCATTAAGTACCTTGTTGGATGGGGTCGAGCATGTCATGAGAATGCTAGTAATTTATTTGTTGTAGGTCTGGGGCAAAAGTTACTTTGAAGGAACATAGGCTGGTAAAAACTTCCTGCTGTCATGCACAACTGCACAGCTGTAGTTGATTCTTCAACTTGCCCTTTAGCCCATGGCAAAGTTTGACACACATTTGCTCTTTTTACATTTGCAATGATTATTTGTGTAGAGACAGCTGGTATACAATAATTATTTTTCAAAATTCTCCTAATTATTTTATAATTACTGCAGTTTGGTTAGACTGTATGTCAATATAGACAACAGTTAGAATGACACAAAAATCAGAAAGTAGTGAAGTAGCCTTTCCAAGACAATATATGTGTATAACAGGAAAGAAAATTCTAACCTATGTTTTTCATTATCAGCTACATAACAGAGACATTTCTTGATCTTCCTTTAAATTAAGTATTTCTCCATTATCTCCTGCAGAAGATACACAGTTGTGCCACCCTGCTTTTGGTCACTTGGGCACTTAGGAGGCAAAGACAGTAATGTTATTGAAGGACACTAATGTTATAGAAGGAGAAGTCTGCCCTTCAGCCTGCCAAATGCAAGCCAGCAGCCAGCCTGTCACTTCTAAGTGTGTTATTACACTTCTGTCAGGTAGTCTTTTTTTCACCAGTACACTTATTAGAGAGTAAATGAGGTTTTCTAAAATGTGGTAGAGGATGCATGTTAAAGTGAGAGCTGTGTTATGTAAAATAAATAAGAGTTTTGCCTCTCTAAAGAGGTAAACAGCAAATCTCTTCCACATCTTGATACCTGGCATACAGGTGAATCTGGCTTTGTAATCAAGAGAGTTCTTCAGGACACTGGATTTATTACCCTTGTGGTTCCAGTGTTTCTTGTGATAAGGAGAATACAGAGATGTTCCATGATAGAGCTGGTGGCCCACAGCAGCTGAGAAAGCTATTCCCTTGACCTAGTTTCCATCTCAGCCATGTTAATAATGCTCATCATTGAGTAAACCTCACAACTGACGGCCTGGTAGATTTCCACAGCTGCTAGCACTAGCAGTTGACTTTCCAACAGCAAAGTGACAAGCTGTGGGTATGTACTAATTTAGGCTGCCTATCTTTGGAAAGCAGTAACAAACTGTGATTGTTACTTCTCTTATTTGTTCATTTTGGTACCGAAAGACCAGGGTGAGCTTTTCATATGTAGGTTTCCCGCTATTGTTTATAGATTCAGGTCTTTAGAGAGCATGATCTTCTCCCCTTTCTGCCTCCAAAGAACTAGTTCTATTGGTTGTATTAATGTATGTCCTTGTGAAAAGATGATGTGGCTGTGCTGTACCCCTGAAGACCACCCTTACAAGCCATTCCACAGCATGCAGCTGCCATGAGAAGTCTGCGTGGGCAGCTGGTGGCCAGGTCAGGCATGGGAGCCCAGAACAGGTCTGCACTGTGACATACTTTCAGGCAAAGATGATTTGTTGCTCATTTAGAGGAAAGGTTGACTGACATAGTAGATGACTGATGCAACCAGCTTTGGCTTCCAAACTGAGATGATTTAGGTAGCAGATATAAAAGAGTAAATCATCCATATTTCTTGTGTCAAGGCTTAAGATGAAAAAGCCACCTTCCCACGAAGTTTTCTTGACTGATACTGATCTTCAGAGGCATCTTGAGGTCACTGATGAAGAGGCTAATAGTTTTTCACTGATTTTAAAACAAAGTCCCTTTGCTTAGGCTGCTGGAAATCATAGAATCATAGAATAGTTAGGGTTGGAAAGGGCCTTAAGATCATCTAGTTCCAAACCCCCTGCCATGGGCAGGGACACCTCACACTAAACCATGTCACCCATGGCTCTGTCCAACCTGGCCTTGAACACCTCCAGGGATGGAGCATTCACAACTTTCTTGGGCAACCCATTCCAGTGCCTCACCACCCTCACAGTAAAGAACTTCTTCCTTATATCCAACCTAAACTTCCTCTGTTTAAGTTTTAACCCATTATCCCTTGTCCTGTCACTACACCCCTAATTAAGAGTCTCTCCCCAGCATCCCTATAGGCCCCCTTCAGATACTGGAAGGCTGCTATGAGGTCTCCACGCAGCCTTCTCTTCTCCAGGCTGAACAGCCCCAACTTTCTCAGCCTGTCTTCATACGGGAGGTGCTCCAGTCCCCTGATCATCCTCATGGCCCTCCTCTGGACTTATTCCAACAGTTCCATGTCCTTTTTATGTTGAGGACACCAGAATTGTACACAATACTCCAAGTGAGGTCTTATGAGAGCAGAGTAGAGGGGCAGGATCACCTCCTTCGACCTGCTGGTCACCCTGCTTTTGATGCAGCCCAGGATACAGTTGGCTTTCTGGGCTGCAAGCGCACACTGAAGCCGGCTCATGTTAAGTTTCTCATCGATCCTCACCCCCAAGTCCTCCTCCACAGGGCTGCTCTGAATCTCTTCTCTGCCCACCCTGTATCTGTGCCTGGGATTGTTCCGACCCAAATCCCATGACTTGTTAAAGCAAAATAGCTCTGACCTGATACAGGTGTTAGACTACAGCTCCTGCAAGGATTGACTGAATGTGCCATTATGGCTGTTGTGCTGAAAGGGACACAAAAGAGTAATCCTGAAAGTTTTGTGGTTTATGGATGCTATAGCGTGAGAATCTTTTCTGTGCTGTGTTGCTGAAACGTTTTCTTCTGGTCTAATGTGTGATGGTCTGTGCTTTTAGTCCCTGTTTACATCCGAGCCTGACCCATGACTCAGCTCTGGCAGACCTATTTTTAGAGAAAAACTGAAAGAGATCTAGCAGCAAACTCTTCACAACTAAAAGAGTTTTCAAGTAGCCCAGTTCTGCAGAGCCAAGGAAAAGGAAAATATCTAAAAGGTGTATGATATGTCTTATCCATACTTAAGAAGGCTTCCAGAGAAAACAAAAAGTAAGCAGCAGGTGTCTTGTGGTAAATAAAATAAACATGTTTGAAAAGCTTTCCTCCCCCCAGCTTCTGTAGCACATTACTACAGATTCAGACATTAAGAAATCTCTTCAAAACCACAAATGCAGTCATTGCTTTGAACTGTACACCAGAATAATGATGCAAATGCACAGAACTTCCTTTAATCACTTCAGTTCTCAAGAACCCAGTGATTAGTTTCTTGTTTCTTCTATGTTTTTTTGGGTTGGGTTTTTTTTTTTTGTTTTTTGGGGGGGTTTTGTTTTTTTTGTTGATTGGTTTATTTTCTTAAGATATTTGCATGCTTTGATACTCCAATACAGTATGTCTTTGTTTCTTAACAACTCTTCTGTTTTTCAGACTGAAGGCATTTGTGAAAATATTGCCATAGTGAAAAAGAAACCCACAACAAAATCTTTTGAGAGTTTACAACACTGCATTTGGAACATGTGTGTTTGAGAAGACAGGTAAAAAAGAAAGAAACAAATAAAACCAAAACTAGATAGACATTTTCTGAGGGTTCTTTGTCCTAAGGCTGTGCTCTTTCCATACCCATATGTAAAGGAAACTGTCCAGAAGCACATGGAATTTTTCAGCTTCTTCAAAAGTGTGCTGTGCTTCTCCAGTAATTAAAACATTTCAGAGGGAGAAAATAAACAGAGCTAAGAATAGAGTGAAAATCTCAGTGGGAGAAAAAGGATCATTTAATCACTTTTTCTTCAACAGTGCTCTGTAGTCCTTTTATCAAGTTCTTCATAATATCAGCCAATGTTCTGACTTTATTTTCGGACAAGAAAAAAAAAAAGCTACACAGCCTAAGACAAAAATCAAAATATGTAGTAAATGAGATTCATCCTCCCATTCCTTCACCACTGCTGTGAGCAGGCATGTATGCACTGAGGTTCACATTTTTCTTTTCTGTGAATCCTTCCTCACAGTCACCTTTCTGGTTGCAGCAAGCAGTGTAATGCTGGAGGTATGATGTGAATTGAGTAATCTCTTGAGGTGCCTAGTCCTATTTTTCTGGATTTGTATGGTTTTTATGGTTCTGCAGCATTTTGCTTCCTAGGGTGGTGGCCAGGACTACATAAACTTATTCCTTGTGCTGTTTCAAGCAGGCAGTAAGGTGATGAGGAGAGTCCCCTTGTCCTAACCTACAATGCAGATGAATTGGAGCACCACCCCAGACTGCTTGTGTTGAGTCCCCTGTTACAGCCTGGATGAGTCTTGCTTCTGGCAAAACTGAAGTTTTTTTTTGGCTAGATCACAGGATACACATAATGGCTTGCGGGATAGTCTTGGCAAATTGCTCCATCCAAGTGGGTTAGAAATTCAAACTTCTGCAGTGTGCCCAGAGAGGAAAAGCAAGCCTTGGTTAACTTCTGAGATGGGGTAAGGAAGTCTGGTAGCCCTTTTCTGTCCATCTGGTACCACTGTGCCTATCTCAAGGATATGCTTTAAACTCCAAACTACTTCTTTGTCAAGCAGCATTGCCTGTAATCTCTTGCATTTTTTCTTTCTCAGTGCAAATGTCACACAGAATGCCTTAATTACTGTTTTCCCTGTGAGAGGTTTAGACTACTTCTGCCATCAGAAACACATCCATTTAATTTCCATGGCTTCCTCTATTATGAACTTAAACAGCTGTATCGTCTTCATCCGGTTCTGTCATATCCTCTTGTCTTGAATTTAAGTTTTGTTAAAGGGTGCTAACAACCAAATGGTATAATTAAACTGCATATTACTAGAGGAGAAATAGAAGTCAAACTTTCATTTTTACGTGTTTGTTTGGTTTTGGTTTTTTTGAGACAGCAAAAACAAAGCTTAGAATAACAAGACCATTATCACAAGGCAGTTTCTTTACCTTATTTCAAACTTAGGCACATTTGCTTATGTTAGATCTATGTCTGGGTGAGGTTGTTTTTTTTTTTTTGACCAAATAGCACACAAAGCCCAAGATGGGTCAATAGCACAAAAAGGGAAGGATTACTGCAGAGTGCAGAGTTTATTTTAGCCCATCCAGTCTGTGGCTGAAGGTTTAAGCTATTTTCCCTTGTTAAGGGGAAATCAGATTCGTCCACACCAGGCCTGAGGGTTGGGTCTGTGGGTGACCAGAAATTGGGATGACTGATGAGGTGAAATTTCCAGCCCTCTGTAAAGCACAGGATCACTCCCTGGTGGCAAGTATTTTTGGTCTTTAGGAGGGATGAGAGACTCCCTGTGGTGTTGCCTACGGTATTTGAAACACTGCAGTTGGATAAAAGTTATTCAGTGGCTCTTCTCTTGGCTAACTCGTCCCATGTTCCTGCATGGATTTTGTTTGGATGAAGTGTTCAGACCAGCACACTGGCTGTCCAGTATGCGTAATTTCTGTTTTCTTTCTCCAGTATCAAAAGAGGTGTTAGGAGGCTCAGAAGAGCTTAGAAGTTTTGTTCAGTCAGAGTAGAAACTTCAGCTCATGCTAAAATTTGTATATGTATTTGTATATATATGTATATGTAACAAATGAGAAGCTGCAACCAGCTTCTCATTTGTTAATATCTTCCACAGCTACTCTTCCCGGCCTACAGTGCGCCTCTAAATGGCCCACTGAAGAGATTAACAGCTAACTTCTAATCAGGCATATTTTATTGGCAGGAAAGGCAGATGTGTTCATGTGTGGCTCTGAGCCCATCACAGGCAATCACTGGTGAAGGTGAGGTCTTCACTCTCTCTTACCTAAATAATGCATGGTCACTTTTTTGTTTATTTGAAATCTATTTGTGTGTCTGTAGGATGACTTAGAATAAGACCATGCATATGATATTATGGTATATTTGTTTTTCCTTTACCTGTTTTATATGTTTTAAGTAAACAGTGTCATATTACCCCAATCACCGCAGAGTACCTTAGGAGCGTTATGAAGCTGAGTCAAATCCCTCCATGCTGCTACCAGCAGGATCAAATTTTGTAACGAATCCTCAGGAAAACACCAACTGTGCCTGCTCAGCTGCATTGCTCAGTGTGTTGGGCAGACAGAGACAGGGTTTTACCCTGACCTTACACAACTGCTTTTGTGGGGAAAACTAGTGATAAGCATACAATGTGCATTTCTTTTCAGATCCTTTAACCTAGACTATAGTAATTTACTTAAGGTGAATTTTGTTTCTGTTGGCAAATAGTCCATTTTTAAATAAATACTTAATTGTACACATTGGCTGACTAGTGCTCAGGTGCATATGACTGGTGGGACAATAACTCTGCTAATGGCTGGGCTGCAGTAAAACATTAATTTGACTGGGAAGACCTTTAGTGAGAGGGCTGTGACATGACCTGAAAGAGACATGAAATGGTAAAATGTCAGTTTACATACGTGAACTTAATGAACAGTGTTACAGTAATTCCTTGTCGTTGTGAACAGTAAACCAGATTTTAAATGGATGAAAATAACTCAGTTCATGCAACTTGCTGAGGCTTGAATATTCAACATTCCTAGTGCTGCACATAGAACATGCACATAACCTCAAAGTAAAGAATATATTTCGAGCAGAAGTAGACTTGAATTTCTTCAGTACATGTTATTTATATTTTTTTTTAAACTCAGTTTTCAGTGTTTCTGTTGTCAACCATATATTCATCAGCCTTGCTGTGGACTAAATCAATTTTGGTCTAAAATAAATGGTGTCTCTCATGTTTTTCAAGACAAGCTGGCCTAGTGACTTCTACAGTAAGAAAAGAAAGTAATTTTCTTCTGGTAATTGGCAACATGTTCTACACTGGCTGGGGAACATCAATGCTAAGAATGGCCAGTCAAAAAATCATCATTCTTTATACGAAACTGACTTTTTGCTGAAAGTTAAGCTGAAAGATTTTGTTGGCAAGATATTTTCCAGGGAAATGTTTCTAGTTTAAAATGCAAATACAAAAATCCAAAGAAATAAAGCCAGTGTTCAACACACAAAACCTGAGCAAATTTTTTTCTTTGATTTCATTGTAATAAAAAAACTCCAGGAAATGTTGACTAAATTAAAATATTTTTGCAAGCTATGCCCTTGAGCCTGCTCCCATTGTTTGATGGATGCTTTGACTAGCTGTGCTTTTGAGGATCTTTTTGAAGAAACAAAAGTGGAAAAGAAAAAAGAAAAAATATTCCTTTCACATATACTGTAGATACATACTGTAATTTGTAAATCTTCTTCTATATTAATTTTATGTAAAACTTTAGCTCCTGTTTTCTCCAGCTGCAGAGAAAAAGCAAAATAAGCCTTAGGTACCAGGGACTCAGAACAAAGGTATTCCTGTGGCACATGCTTACTTTCAGTAGGACACTAAAGCCTGTCCATAGGAGATATATGTTTTCCTCACAAAACATAAACATTGAAAAGTTGTCTGAAAGTTGGATTTTGGAGTGGGAATACTAATAAAGGTACTGAAGCTTTAATACTTACAATTTTCAGGAATTTTGCCGGGGTACCTCTTTTAGAGACCACTCTCTGGGAAAATCTACTATGCATACAGCTCTACCATCTGCCAAGAGCTGATTACCTCTCCTTACCTACCTTAAAAAAGTCTCTAAATATTAATTTTATATTTAGATTGATAGGAATTTTGTCAACCTCAGTAATGTGAATCCCAATCAAAGATGTACAGTGCTCTCTGCTTCACACTGCTATGGGGGGATGAATTTAGATTTTACCCAGATGGCACTTCCATCAGAGGCAAAAAGCAAGGCTGTGTGCCCTGTGCTGAGGGAGGTGGTGCACTAGCTGACTCATGGTGAAGCTAGAGGATGGACATCCTAGTTTCAGTCATGGTGTTACACACCAATGAAGACATCCCCAAGCATGGAATATGGCTTAGACAGATGATAACCAAGTACTCAGAAAAGGAGTAGCAATTGGCCCAGAAAGCTTTATTGTTCCTTGGAGAATCAAAAAGTGCCAAAATGAGCTTTTTGGTTTGTTTCTCTCTTTTTTTTTGGGGAAGGGGGGAGGGGGGGGGGGGGGGGGGGAGCATGTGTTTTTTGTTTGTTTGTTTATCTGTGGGGTTTTTTTTTTGGAGGGAGTGTTTGTGGTTTTTTTTTTTTTTTTTTTGTCAGCTAATAAACTGACTTGCTCAAAGTACACAAGCAAATGTGCTTTTTGTACATAGCTGGGTTAATCATCTCACACCCACTGTGCCTGACTTGTTCATAGTCACTACATCACATTCATCTTTAAAAAATGAGAGATTCACTATAGCAACAGAAGAGTCTCACCAGGATTTGCCACGACCATGGGTCTCCTGACTAATTCTGTTCTTTACAACTGATGTTTCTCCTACCTGATTGCCAATATAAGAGGGGAGAAAATGCAGTGAAGCCCAGGATGCAGGGTAGCCAAGAGAAAAACAGGAATGAATAATACAAGAGCTGAAGGTATAGGAAGCATGGCACTTCTCTTTTTAAAAAAGGATTTATTTTGTTCATAAGGTTATTATAACAGCAAAACAGTTGCCTTGATCCACAGGTACTGCACTGTGGGCTGTCAGAGAGCAGGGTTGGAGCTTGTGACTTGAAGTTTCAGGATTAGCTACTGGAAAATGGAACATTGTGTGAGAATGCTACAGATACAGGAATGGGAGAAGAAAACCAGTAGGGTGAAGTCAGAGGAATGAAAAACCTTGTGTTAGGTCTTGGCCTGAGCTGCACCAGTACAGCTGAAGTTGCCTCTTCCTTTAGATACACTAAAGGCACTTTAAAACACAGGTCTGTTGATATTTCGGTATTTTTCTGCATAAGTACTAGCAAGAAAGATATTAGAAAATGATGAATAGAGGCTTGAGATTAGGTGCTTGATGATTTTATAAATTTATCTCAGGGTGTTTATCATGGGTCAGGGAGTTTCATGTGAAAGAAAGCTCATACAAATTAGGTGTAAGACGATCAGTGCAGTGAGCTGTCAGCCTTTTTTTATAATGTCTAGACATTTGGGAACTTACATGTAGACTCAACACTTCTGAAGATTTTATCCTAGGTTACTGCCAGTAGTACAGCTTGCTAATTTGATGTAAACTTACTTAGCTAGATTGAACACAGTTTCCTTGACTGACTGATTTTTATTTTTTTTTTATCCAGAACTGAGTGGTACAGTTGATTTAGTGCAAAATCAGCCTTGGTTGTAAATCACTAGATTTTTAGTAGGATAAATCATATTCAATGTCAGGAAATAAGTCAAGGTAGACACTGTCAGATGTTTTGATAAGACTTTCCTTGCTGAATGACTGGAAACAGCCAAAGCCGATTGCTTCATTTTAATGGCTATCCTTTTTTAAACCTCACACAAATCTGAACTGGTACTGTCTGGGATTACTTATTCATTATACTTAATTAGATATAAACTTAATAACTGGAAATGTATTTTTAAGGCAATTCTAAATTCTGATTATGACTGGTTTGGCTGACACTGATGAAAATTATTCATACAGCATGGTTCTGCATGCTGTATGCGATATTAGCATGAGGACATTGGGCAAGATCCCATTAGTATGCAAACATCTTTAAAAGATACAACATTGAATCTCTTACATATATACAAATACATCCATTTTACATCTTCAGCTACTCTACATGTGACATGGTAATTTGTCTATTTATACCTGGTTTGTGCAGCTTCAAACCAGAATAATTTTGCAAGACAATGTCGTGAGACATTTTTCTATGTTTTCCTGGAAATGACAAAAAAATTCCATGGCTCTGCCTCAGATGTGTTATTGACTGGATGGCTCTGCCTGATATGCAGAGGTTCTTCTCAACTTACTAGATCTTTGAAAATGCTTCAACAGAAAATACAAACAAGATTTCAATAATATATTTTAAATTGAGCTTGTTATGAAATTCTGTTCTTACAGAGGCTATGTCACTAAACTAAATGAAACAATCTTTTAAATGTTAATTTAAAAGCAAGTTGAGAAATTTGATCTAGAGCAATCCTTTGTATCTGTGACAATTAGCTGCCTCTATTCCATGTCTGAATCAGAAAAGCTGTCTACATAGACCTTGTGTATATTCAGTGAAAAGGCATACACACTTCTGCAGAGAGATTTTCTTGTATCTTTCCACTGACTACATACCAGTGGGCTGGAGATGGGTATGCTCCTGATTTTAAAAATAATGTTAGAGGTAAAGCACATACCACATCAAATGTAGTACGGTAACAATCATTCTAGAAACTTGCACTATAAAGAATTTCTTATGCTACTTGATTCATAATTTGATCCCATTTGGATTACAGACATCCTTGATACTACATGAAAATAACAGAAAGTTTGCCCAGAAGACATTACTTGTTTGGAATAGATTTGTACTGAGTGTTCTTCTTTGAATAATGGAACATCAGCTTTCTTGGTAAGTCCTTTGTCAGGCTCTAGCTGACTATCCCTGCTTCACTGCCAGGCAGTACATCAGAAGAACCCTCCACCCTTTATTTCATATTGTTGCTGAATTGGTTTATGTCCAAAGAATTGAAATTGGTAACTCTGGAGTCACATGAGGAAAGCTGGTAGTGATTTATGGAGCTGATAAAATTTGGGTTTCCCCAGTCTGGAGAGGTACGTGGCTGAACGGAGATCCACTATATGAGTCAAAGAGAGTTGAATCCAAACTGCTATTTCTTAACTGAATTTACTGTTTATGGGAAAAAAAAGTGCACCTTAAGCACTAGAGGCTGTGTAAGCAATACAAACTCTCTTGCATGAGAAGAACAGATTTCTATCTTTCACCTGTCTGCATTATTCTTACTGGAATACCTAGAGAACAGATGTAAACATGAAGGTAATATTACATATGTTCAACCATGTCTGGACAGGGACCAGTGACAAATGGCATTCCTCAGAGAATGAGAGTATTGGGTATTGGGATCAGTGCTGTTTAACATCTTTGTTGGTGACACGGACAGTGGGATTGATGCACCCTCAGCAAGTTTGCTGGTGACACCAAGTTGTGTGGTGCTGTCGACATGCTGGAGGGAAGGGCTCCAACCAGAGGGACCTTGACATGCTTGAGAAGTGGGCCAGTGCCAACCTCATGAAGTTCAACAAGGCCAAGTGCAATGTCCCACACCTGGGTAAGGGCAATCCCAAGCACAAACACAGGCTGAGTGGAGACTGCGTTTAGAGCAGCCCTGAGGAGAAAACCTGGGGATGCTGGTTGATGAGAAACTGAACATAAGCCGGCTTCAGTATGCATTTGCAGCCCAGAAACCAGTCTTGTGATGGGCTGCATCAAAAGAAGCGTGACCACCAGGCTGAGCCAGGGGATTCTTGTGAGACCCCACCTGCAGTCCTGCATTCAGTTCTGGGGTCCCCAAGGCAAGAAGAAATGTGGACCTGTTGGAGCTCGTCCAGAGGAGGGCCACAAAGGTGGTCAGAGCACTAGATCATCTTTCCAATGGAGACAGGCTGAAAGAGTTGGGTTTGTTCAGCCTGGAGAAGAGAAGGCTCCAGGGAGACCTCAGAGCAGCTTCCAGTGCCTAAAGGAGCCTCCAAGAAATCTGGAGAGGGACTTTTTATAAGAGCAGGTAGTGACAGGGCAAGGGATAATAGCTTTAGGATGAAAGAGGGAAGATTTTAATTAAATGTTTGGATGTTCTTTACTGTGAGGGTGGTGAGGCCCTGGCACAGGTTGCCCAGAGAAGCTGTGGCTGCCCCATCCCTGGCAGTGTTCAAGGCCAGGCTGGACAGGGCTTGGAGCCACCTTGTCTAGTAAAAGAGGGTATTGGAGCTAGATGATCTTTAAAGGTTCTTTCCAATCCAAACCGTCCTATGATTCTATCATTCTGTGAATGAGTTGGTTGCTGGCATAAAAGACCTCCTCCAACTTTTTCCACAGTTCCATTAGAGTCTGATGAAGAAAAATCGGCTGGACTGTCACCAAGACTTTGAAATGGCATTTACAGTGTACTGGTATGAGGCTCACTTTGGTGTCTTAGATGAAGGTATTCCTCAGTCAGAATTTCAATGAATGGGTCTCGTTTGTCAGCTTTTCCTTCTGCATCTGTGTAGTTCAAGATGCAGTGGCTTGTACTAACCAGAGCTTAGCATGAATCATGGTAACAAGGCTCTGGTCCAAGAGGAAATGACACATCTTTTTTGGATTGAAGGAGGCATTTTTTACCATGGTTGCTACTGATGTATTCATGTGCAATAACTAGCCTAACATATGCAGGCTCCTTGTTGGCTTATAAGCTAGATAGAGAGTTCAGCTTCCTGGATAGCTCCCTACATTTCTTCTCATCGTGCCAGCACCATTTCTGTCCTGCTTGAGTCAACCTTGAGGCAGCTGCTTGATATGTACATCCAGTTAGTCTAGTACTGAGGTGATGATTCTGACTGGGTCTGCTATGAAGAAGTTGTTATTACTGATGCTGTTCCAGTCTAATACTGAACTCATTGTAGAGTACACAATGTCGTAAAGTGCCCATGGGTGATGCTTTGATGTAACTTATGAGAGTGAAGTAAGTCCTTCAGTCTGAGTGAACATGTATCACAAATGATTTGTTTTTTATCAGTGCAAGAGAGGTCTTACTTCACTGCAAATGTGGAATTGCTGAATTGCATACTGAACTCCCCCACAGAGGCCATGGGGTATGGAGAGTTCTGGGAACTGAACCTACTGATTTGAAAGAAAAATTATGTGCTGTAGTTTTACCTATGATAGCATTTACAAGACTGCTTGTTGTGATTTTATAGATTTAAAGAATCTGATGCCTTGCAATAACAATTATGTCACATGTATGTGAAATCAGAGTCTACAATATCGTGTCATAGTACAATGGGCTTTTGTCTTGTAATTGTTACCTGTTGTAAATATTTTGGTACAAATACTCTGAATAGTTTAGAAACACTGCCAATTTTAGGTAGAAATAAGAGTTATTCTGATTCTTGCAAAAAAAAAAAAAAAAAAAGACAGCAACATTAGCATGACCCACTATCATAAACTTCTGTTGCTACTGCATTGAAAGAGCTGCTTCTATCAAACTCAAGCCAGCCAAGAACTCCATGAGGAAAAGAGTTAATAGTACAGCTGCCCTATGATTTGGTGCACTTGTTCTCATTTACTTCCATTACAGTATGATGATCCCTGGATGTCATATCACAGAAAAAAAAAAAAAACAACATTGCCTTTTGCCACTCTTATCTATATATAAACAGACACACAGAGAAGGAAATGCTTGAGAGCTGTAAGATGAAAGAAGTTCTGGGAAAACTACTTTTGCCAGTGTAAACCAGAGGAGTCAACACAGACTATTTGTGGAGAAGTTTCTGGACCATCTCACTGCTTTTTCTTTTGCTGACACTTTTTAGTACATTGTGGTAGAGAATAGTAATTTTTCTCTGCAGGAAAGAGCTCTCAGCTTTCACAGAGCTCAGAGAGCACAAAGATAAGTGAATGTATGTACTGGCTATTTGACATCTGTCCACAATTACTTGACAGCAAATCTCTAATGCAGCTTTTGACAAAACATGAAGTCAGCCTCCAAAGCTATCTGCCAGCATCTTTGACCTCCATCATGCTGCAGCACTGAACTTTATCTTCTGTATGAACAGGGACACCCTCACCCTCACCCTGCTGGCCCTCTTTTGTGGATCACCAGTGGTTTCAAGTCAATGTAAAGAAAAGAATCTAAGAATGCTTAACTTTCCATTCAGGGACCCAGTGGGCAGCTACTGTCAGGGTACATTAGAGGTGTACCCCAGTCGCAGCTCCATGCAAGAGCAAACATTTGAGTGATTTTGATGAAACACTAAAAAAAATCAATTCAACTAAACAAGAATCTCTGTCCTAATTGAAGAAGAACAGAAGGAAAGGCAAGGATATCCACTGGATAGGAACTATGGATTGCTTGTAGACTAAAACGTTACTCTGTTAGCTGGAAAGAAAGGGAATAGAAAAGCTAGAAGAAAAGAGTCAAGGCAGGGGAAAGGAAAGACTAAGTAGATGGGAGAATTCAAGGATGCAAACCCTAGGCTAGCCAGGGACTTTGTTTAAGAAACATAGAGGGAGACTGAAAAAAATGATGCTGGAGAGAACAGTTAGCTTTTGAAAAGTGAGCAACAACACACAAAGCAGAGGAATCCCCAAAACCCTAAAAAGGAAACTGAAAGAATATCATAAGCTATGGTTAGTGGTAGTATTTTTTTTACTAATAGCTGTAGCAGTTTACATTCAAGCACATTTACTTCCTATTAGGCAAACCCTGCCAAATCTGAATCTTTCTTACCAAGCATTATGCACAGTAATATGTTCTCAGAACCTTGCTTTATACCACAGATTCCTTAAACTAAGAGCTTTTTGTATTCTTTTGTAGAAAGTCCAGTTGCTTTTCAAGTTGAGCAGCATCACTAAAGCTGCCACATAAAATGTTTCACCTCTGTTTTCCAAAGACTGGCTATAGGAATAGAAACACTATCTGTCACTGATCTTTGACACATGGTACTCTTTTATATTATCTTTTGTGAGATATCTATGGGTTTATCTTCCTCTTGGAAACAGCACCAGGAACAGCATTGACCTGCAGCCCCTAGGGAAGAGCCGTGGAGAGCCCAGGTGTGCGTGTATGCCCAAGTACAATCCCCATGAATCCAAACAATCCTTTAAAATGGGTCTGTGGACCCAAGCAAGATGAGAGGCTTGGGTATAAAGTCTGGGTCCACATGGGAATGCATTTAAGGTCAAGTATTCCTAGTTTCTGTGCAGAGGAGTCAGGGGTCCTGAAGGCATAGCACTCAAAAAGCATAGATATGCACTAGCAGTTCTTCAAAGAAATTGATTTTCACAGCTATTTCCTTTTGGTCTGCTTTCTGAGTCTGGTAGTGTGTATTACACCAACTGCTACTGTATGGGTAAGTGTGTATTACTGGTGGCTGTGTATTGCCAATATTTGGTCACTACTGACCTAGGGGAGAGTAAAACTGTAGTATGGTGAATTACCCATAGTAATATTGTGAGTTAAGGAACACATGCAAAGGGGTTACTATCCATTTTTGATCATATTCAAGAAGTGATATTCCCCATTCCCCTGCAATGAGCAGCATTGTCCATGCTCATTGCAGTGAGGTTGGACTAGATGACCTTTGAAGGTCCCTTCAAACCCAAACTATTCAAACTATTTTCTAAAGAGCTGCACCAAAAATGAATTTATTTAATGTGTTAAAAATCAGGAGAAAAAAAAACAATAAACCCAGCTTCTTTTTTTATGGCTGATATTTTTAATCTCTTCTCACTTTTTTATGACATTCATTATTTGGTAATGGTGACTGTCAACGCATGGAAATCTATTTTGGTGGTTAAACTGCAGTCTCCAGTCTAAATATATACTTGTACTTTGTATTGCTTGATTACTTTAGGTGTTCACATTCCTGCCCACATCCTAGTTTCGTTAATACTTACCTTACTACTGTAAGCCCCTGTCCTGGGTTCAGCAGTAGCAGTCATGTTTCTCCTTCATGGTAGCTGGTGCAGTGCTGTGTTTTGACTTCCAGCCTGGGAACAGTGTTGGTGAAGTCGATGTTTTCGGTTGTTGCTAAGTGATGTTTACTCTGACCAAGGACTTTGTGAGGCTCATGCTCTGCCAGAGAGGAGGGGAAGCTGTGAGGAAGCAGAGATGGGGCACCTGACCCAGGCTAACCAAAGAGGTATTCCATACCACAGCACGTCATGCCCGGGGTGGGGGGTAACTGGGAGTTACCTGGAAGGACACGGGCTTCCGGGTGGGACTTGTTTCTTGGCCGGTGGTATTGTATTCTCTTCCCTTGTTATTTTCTCTTATTGTTGTCATTGGTGGTAGCGGTGGTGATTTGTGTTGTACATTGGTTGCTGGACTGTTCTTGTCTCAACCCGTAGGAGTTGCACTCTCTCGATCCTCCTCCCCGTTCCTCCGGGAGTGGGGAAGGGGAGAGCCCTGCTGGGGGGGGGGGGGGGACGGCCCTCAATTGTTGTCAGCTCAGCACCACTCACTGGGAGTGAGTGAACAAGTTGCCTGACTGGGTTTAAACCACGACAGCCCCTTGCACTATTAAGTTTAAAATGGCTTCAAAATTATTATTTCAAACAATGGTGAAGAGGGGAATAAAGAAAAAAAGTTCTCACTGCTTGCTTCTGTATTTAGTGAAAAGTTCTATAGGTATACATGTGATGGGTTAGGGGCCAGTTACATTATATGCTATTGGGAAGAATAGCCCAGATATTTATCAGGACTTGAATGTAAGGGCCTAGAAACAGCTTGAACTGAAGACAATGTTCATTGGGAAAAACTGGTTAATCTTTTAGTTAGGCTAGATTGACATAGTTCTCGCCTGAAGGAGTAAAATTATGATTTGTCTACAGCCCAGATGATTCTTAGGCTTGCATTTGCAAGCAATACAACTGAGAAATACAATAGTGAAGGAGAATAAAATGTGACCTGTGACAGTGTTCTGTGAGAAATGTGGAAGGTTAGACAAAGGAATCATATTGCAAGAATGTCAGAGACTCATGAAGAGAAGCAGGAGAAGAAAGAGCCACAGAAATAAAGAGAAAACAGTATTTCAAGAAGAATGTGACTGACTTTTCACAAAGGCTTCTGACAGCTGAATTAAGATGGAAGTAAGCTCAAGTAGGGAAACCTTTGAGGTGATACATGTCTTGTTTCATTTTAGATATCCATGTTGTGCATATCTGCCTAGCCATCGGAGGCAAGAAATTAACCTGATCCTAAAGCACACACCTATCTTTGGTCAGACTGATTACTTGATGCAGTCTTCTGACTGAATTGACCAGGACTGAATACACTCTACTGATTGGATTGACTAGCATGTGTACATAGACACCTAGCTCACAGGTAGATGCCTGCATCAATGACATTTAAAAGCAGGGGCATGAATTATACTCTGGTTACCCCTTGTGCATGTGCTATGCATGTAAGTAAGTCCTGTTCTAAAATCAGCTTCTAGAGGAAGTCTGCAAACTCATTGTCATGTAGACTGTGAAGAGAGAAAACAGGCAGTGTATATACAAGATCCATGGTAATGAGCAAGTGGGAATTTGCTTGCACTAGAATGCACTTAGTTCTTTACCGTCTTTAAGCCTAACAAAGTATGGGGTTATCCAGTGATGCAGACTGTCATCTATGTTATATGGAGCTATAAATCCTGATCCTTCCCACCCTGCCATTTATTGAGTTTACGCTTTCTCTTGCATTTTTTCTGACACATCATTTTTTGCTAAATGAAGACAGGAAGAACAGAGAATGATGGCTGTATGCATATATATATATGTTCATCTGTATATGGTATGTGTAGTTGTATACAAATTGGCAGCTTGACTTCCTAGGATCCTTAATAGCAACAGCTGAATGAGAACTTTCAAACGTTCAATTAATTTGAAAATTGAGCCACTCATTTGGGTTGCTAAGTATAATTTTAGGCCTTCTATTTTGAAATATTCACACTCCTTTTTAAGTGCCACTGAAAGAGAATGGTATGACTATGTTTTAGCTTGCACAGAGCAGCATGAATGCTGTCCTCATGGCTCTAGATCAGTGCAGAAATTAGCCTGACTCCTTCATAATGCAGAGAAAAGGTAAATAGATCTCATATTCATGATTTAGATGCATGGCTTCAGGTGTCAGAGAGGTCACTCTGCTCTGGATTTTACATTATACTCATTGCAATATTAGATCATCCAAATAGTATCTTCTTGTTCATGTCTTAAGGAATAATTGGACTTCATGCAGTTAACTGAATTGGACTCTGACTAAGACACCTCTTCTATGAGTGAAATGGAAATTGAGTTCTCTCAGAGAATTTAAGCTGAATTATCTACATCCAAACCACTTAGATATACTTTCTTTCACCATTACTACTTATGGCAGTCACGTGGACCTGTAAAGTTGAATTGTGTTAGGTTAATCTCAACCAGTTTAATTTTATCTGTTTTTACCCCAAGCAAACGGTGGCATTACACATTACAATAACACATAGCACTGTGCCTCCTACAGAGAGTGAACACAATCTGTGTAATTCATTTGTGAGGAATAATAGTGGGAATTTACCCAGTAGCAGTAAAATACAGGTCAGGGCACTTTCAAGGTCCTGCTCTGCTCCAAGACAATACAGCTAATAACTGTTTTGTGCACACAGTGTTGATAAGGAAGACCAGTTATTAGAAGCTGCTTCATAATACCTTGTAGTACTTCATTGCAGGTGTAGACCCACTACAGAAAAGCTTCTTGTCAAAGGGGAAGTAAGAACATCAGAATCCTGCCTTTGGCTGTCAAATTAAAAAAATTACTTAGGCTGTGTACTGTATGTGTCAACAGCTTCAGCACTTAAAAGGAAATAATTTAAGTTTAGCAATGGTTTTCAGCTTTCTGATCCAGAATTCTGAATTTCAGATTTCTGATCCAGATTAAAGAATGCCTCTAAAGGACCCGTAAAAGGCAGTTAAGGAAAGCAAAGCTATTGTCAATAGTGTTCTGTTTTTAGGAGAACTACAAATTGCAAGAAAGTCGACAGTTACCAAAAAAAAATTTGCATTTGTATCCTTATCTAGCACACAAATGATGGAAAAGGATGCAAAATTACAGGTGTCTGGAGGGTAAATACAAATTTGACCGGACTATTGTATGCATTGCGACTATTTGATGACCATTGAATTCCCAGGCTACACAAATGTTCAAGGATCAACATATAAAAAAATATAACCTCTGTGGCTCTTCCCACCTTGTCAGAATAGGTAGCATTATCCCGACAAGTCCTTCAGTGCTAGGCTCACAGAGTTAACTGCAGGAGACCTTATTCAGTACTTTCTTGGGCAAAATTCCATTTGCTCAGGAGTTTGTCTGGGTGAAGATTTTGGTGAAGATAACAGGCAATGTTTATGAATTGTACAGGAAAACTAGCTGAAATAGCAATCTTGCCCTTCTTAATGGAATAATAGTTTTTTTTCCCAAGGAGATGGAAGATTTTTTTATAACCCTTCTAAGACCTTAACTTCAGGTTTGCAATTATGTCTTCCAATAAATGACAGATGTTTCTTTCACCTAAACCTTAATGCCTTAATGAGCTCTTCAGAAGAGCCCACACAAGTGACAACAGGAGAAGGAAGAACAACTGCCTGCTTTAGGAACAGAATAGCTGCTTACAAACTTTTCATGGTGAAGGACCACCCCCAAAGCGTCTTCCCAGCTAGAGGAGATTCTGCATGTCAAGGGCAAGGTTATGCTAGGTAGAACATTGTCCTTTTTTCTTTCTTGTTTCCCTCGATATTCCTTGCCTGCCTACCTCCTCAGAAAGGATGGGAGGGGGACACAAACACTTCATCTGTTAAATCTGTTAAATCTGTTGGTGGGGCTGAGATGCATGAATATATAATCCATACTGAAAAATTCTACGAATGCTAAATGAGTAGGAGGTTTTCTCTTGCATAGTTTTGTACTGCCTACTGCAACAGGTGGAAGACAGTTTCATTCCTTGAATATACCACCATGTTTTCACGACTTTTTTTTTTTTTAATACAGGGTCTAAGGATTTTTTAATCTAGTAAACAGGTAGAGTTTTAATTCCATTTGCAGAAAGGTTCTTTCTTCCTTTCCCAGAAAAAAAGGTGTGATATTTTTAATATGCAACCTGCAAAGTGCTAAGAATTTTCCTTTTTCTGTGGCTACTGGGTTAGATAGTGCCTTGCAAGTCTGAAGAGGTCATTGTTTTCTCAAATACTTCCTTTTCTTTCATACGTACATGGACAACTGAATCATGGACTGATATGTGTGATTCAGGTATTTCACGTTTGGAAGCAGATACCAACAATATCAAAAACAATGATTAACGAACTTAACTTCTGTACTGCTTTATTCCAGAAAGTTATTGTGGGATAAAATGTCACTTTTTCTTTGAAGCAAGTTACAATCCAGCAGAAGACATATTACTGCCCATGAGGCAATAGGAAAACCGATGTAGACACAGATCATTTCCAACATCTGTTTGGCATGGATTTTGGTCTTTGTCTGTAGCTTAATGAAGAGGCTGTGTGAGCTTATCTGACTTTTTCTAACTATATCAGCTAGCTAATAAAGATGTTTTCGCTCCTAAAAAGCTTGAGTATTTATAATAGATATACATGGTGGAAGGGTTAAGGTTGCATGTAAATTTGTCTTGATGAGTCCTTTATTTTATGGACAATAGTATGAGGCCTCATAAAAGCTTTATACTCTGCAACTGCATTTTTGTTTCAATCAATCAATGGTGTTATGACAGAAGCTGATATAAATTTTACAAAGCAAAGAATGGAAGATAACCAATAGTTGTTTTAATTGTATACTTCAGCTGTGGGCATTAACAAAGTTATGACCACAACGAGTTCCATGAAAAGACGGAAAACTCAATCATGTTAAGGATCCCCTTATCACTTGGAACTGCCTCCCAGGGGAACGCACATCAATATGCAAGACAGAAAGCAGGTTTTCCAGAGTTACCATTAGTTTATCTTGCAGCAAGATATTTTCATGGTTCTCTTTACCACTATTTTGTCTGGTGAAAGGAGTGGAGCAAGATTAAGCATTATAACTGTTTGTTCTGCTGATAATAGAGAGAAGAAAAATATTTGTAGGACTGCTTTACTCCTACTCCTTGTCAACATAAAGCATTAGCATTAGGGTGAAAAGCTGCAAAAATTTCTTGGAACTAGCGACTGTTCCATTAGCCTACTTTGCTGCTTTTACATGTACTCTTCTTTTTCCTCCTACTCCTACCTAGATCTCCTGAGAGGAAACAGAACAGACCTTTGCCTGGAATGTATAAGTGCTTTAATTTTGTGTTTTATATCCAAAGGGTCCTTGAGAAAATTCTTGCTTTGACCCTATTTGAACCATTAACTGTTATTAAGATACTACCTTTATCTGACACTTCCCATCTCTTAAGCATGTCTGGAGAATCAATACGGTGGAACACAGCGTTCTCATTATGTATTAATTTGGAAATGTGAAGATTGTCTCAGAGATGAAAGCATGGAAATGTGGTACCAGTACTTACATTCTGCACCTCTGCTTTACTCCTAATAAACAGCTTCAATAATTCCCATGGTAGTGCTGACTTTCATAATTGCCTTTCAGTTGCTGGACTTTCAGAAAGTGCTTTTTCTTCATGTTCTCCTCAACTCCACTTTCTTCATATGTTTCCCAACTTTAATCCTGAGCTTTACAAAACAAATCTGACAATTTAAAAAAAAATTATATAGGTATCATTGGAAATGACTGTGATTCATTATTTGCAGCTGTTGTATTCTTGGACATCTGCATATCAGCAGATCTTAACACAAGATTCCTAACAGCATCTGAAGTCCCTGAATGCAATTATTTTCCTTGTAAAGCTGAATCAAAATCATTCCTTAAGGCTGTATCCTGTCACACCTAGGATTTCCCTAGGAACCCTGGACTACGCTTGGACCATGCAAGTCTGGTTAACACTAAACAAAGATTTGGCAGTGACTGAGAGTCTTGTTCACAATATAAGTAGTAATAAAATGAAAAACTGAACACCTGGAAATGGTTTTACAAAATTAGAGATGAAATCTATTGATGTGGAAGCTTCTGACTTGT
The DNA here is from genome assembly GCF_028554395.1 of Pezoporus wallicus. Classification (NCBI taxonomy): domain Eukaryota; kingdom Metazoa; phylum Chordata; class Aves; order Psittaciformes; family Psittacidae; genus Pezoporus; species Pezoporus wallicus. Next base: position 573,657 of record NW_026642515.1, on the reverse strand, counting down.
GCTTTTGCCTGGGGAGTGAGAGGTGCACTGCCCCTTCTGAGCTAGCCAGAAGACTGCATGTTTCATAATCACTACAGTTTAAAAGTATTAAAAAAAAAGTATTGAGGCACCAGTTCCATTAAATTTACACCAAGCTGTGACTATCAGGCTCCAGTCACTTCTTTTTCTTGACCAAAATGTCCATTTTGATTACATAGGCTGTACCTGAATCACTGGCTGAACTCACAGCTTCTGACCTCTGTTTCCAACTAACCAAGACAAAGTGCCTTCTACAAACAACTTTATTAGGTCAAGCTTTTGATAAAAAGCTTTATGCAGCTTCTGATAAGCCTAGCTTTCTGACGTGGTCTGAAAGAGTGAAGATTGGGTTTTGTTTAGCAAAAATGAGGTAAGCATTCTACCTTTACCACTTCTCACTAACCTTGTGCTCTCCTGAAAGCTACATTATTTCTTAAGACCAAAGAGAAAAAAAAACAAATGGTTGTTGCAGAATCACAAGATGATAGATATAACTGTTCCACAGGAGTTCAGACATGAATTCTTCCTTGGGATATAATTTAATGAAGGGAAAGAAGGAAAGAAATATCAGAATTTAAGCAAGAATATAAATGTCAGCAATTGTGTGTCACCATATGATGGAAGGCTGTCAAAAATACACTCCAGATGGCCTTCTTCCCTTGACTGTCTTTCCAGTAATAATGAAATGATCCAGAACTCCTTTATGGAAAATCTTAGTGACAGCTTCTTCTACAGAAGGTTATAAAATAAGCTTCAAGAGGAGAATGTGAAGGACTTTCCCATGGATGTGTGAACCTGCTCATAATCTTTTTACTGAGATTCACGATCAAAGAAATGTGACACGCAAAGTAGTCAATGATCTAACTCGTTGAAGGTGAGTAAGAAGGAGTTGGCCCATTCTGCAATGCCTCAAAATTTAAAGTGTAGTTTGGCATCCTCCAGCCAGGATTCATGACAGCCACATTTCTTTCAAGGCTCTGTTGCCTAAACTGACATTCTCCTCTGGCAGCAATCCCACTAAAATTCTTCACAGAGAAATTGTTTTCCACTGAATACTGGATCAGGCAGTTCCATGTTAGTATTGCAGGTAAATACAATATTTTACAGACCACTGCAACCTTTCTCCGTACTTTCTATGAACTGTGAGGAAAAAACCCCCGCCAGCCTCACTAGAATAGTTTGAGCAAATAATTGGTGTTGCACTCCTTTGTCGGTCTACTTATACAGCCTACTGTATGGTATCATGTACAGTAAAGTGTGGAACTAGGTATTTGACAACAGCTCTGGGACAATGGTCTTCGAAAGTTAGATGACCTCTTGTGATCTCCTGCTGTTTGGGGTGGTGATGTATAATGAAATATGGTGAGGAGCAAGAGGCCTGGCAGCAGAGGACAACTCTGCCAACCTCTTACTTGCAGCAAGTATTGGTAAGGCACAATGAGAAGAATCCTCAGCACAACTGGGGATTATAGTAAAGCATATAGAATTGTAAATGATGTATTTGTATCTGCTGGATACAAATTCAATGGCAAAATTGTGTTTATTTAACCTTCATTCAAAGAAATAGTCTTTGTACCACAAAGAAGATTTGAACAGACTGATGTCTGTGATATGTGATATGATGATATGTCTTGATTGTGATCTATATGAGCCTTACACTCAGGTCCCGTGTCAGGGTCTAGACTATGTGCAATAAAATTAGAAGCATTTTTCTCTGTGTCACGTTGCTCATTTTTAGGACTTTTCATTGCCATCTCTCATCAAAATACAATTTTCGTGTTAAAACCCACTGCCTGAAATTTGCAGGTGGTTTCCCAGTATTGGATATCAGCAAAGTGTCCCTTAAGAAACCTAGAAGCCTTCTGACCATATTGGGTGGAAATCATCTTTGTATACTTTCTTATCCAAATATTTCAGTATTGAGGTCCAAAGTCATAGATCCAGTGTGATTTTCACCTCCTGAACCAAAAGTGCAGGGAGAGGAGCAGATAAAGTGAGATTTATTTCCCAGTGCAGCATCTGGCAGGTGTCTCCTGTGGTCTAAGTCACATTTGGGCCTACAACTAGAAAGAGTTGTTAATTAACTCACTGTCAGCCACCCCAAAAGACAGTGGGAGCTAGACACCACGGACAAACGGATGTCCTGACTGCTAGACTTCAGAGGGCAGACTTCCAGTGAGTGAATTAAGACTCATCTAAGATTTCAGGTGAGCAAAACTGTTTCAATAGCAATTTTGGCCTCATGAAGCCCTGCAATTGCTCCTTGAAAAAGGCATGCAGGACCTCATCTCTAGGCACAGTTCCTTCAGGCTGTGCAAATCTGTCTGTGGAGTTTCAGGACTAGCATTTCTTGCTGGGAAGGTGATAGAGGCTGCTGCTTTCAGGACAGAGACAGAGGTTTCCATCACTGCTGCCTACATGGCTGCTTGCTTAGGGTAGCTGAAGTTTTTGACTCAGCTCATAATTTGGGCCATGAGCCCAGTTGTTTCATTTGCATGAGCAAATAAGATGCAAATACTTGTCAGCATGCACTGTTGTGTTACACTCATTTCATCCACTGTTTCCTCCCTAATTAAAGTTCGGTGAAATATGGCATACGCCCTTTCTGGAAATTAAATGCACAGAAGACTTTTGTGGCAAAGGAAGAATGGGCTGGGAAAGTGAGATGCTGCCTGCCCAGTCTTGCATGGAGACCTTCCTCTCCCAGCTTTTCTGATTTCTCCTGCTCCCTGTGGTCACATCTTCAGGACTCCCTATGTGTTTAATTGCAACCAACTTCATACCAGTGGCTTTCACTAATATATAAAAATATGCAGTCAGGCCTTAATGCTGATGATGTGGTGTTATGAGGGGTGGAGGGTTGCGGTGTGCTATGAAGCAGAATCTCAGTAATGTTTCTCCTCTCCTCTCTGGTGAGACCCCACCTACAGTACTGTTTTCAGCTCTAGAGATCTCAGGACAAGAAAGACATGGCGCTACTGGAGCAAGTCCAGCAAAAGGCCACAAAGAAGATCAGAGGACTGGAGCACTTCTCAACAGGAAAGGCTGAGAGAGCTGGGGCTATTCAGCCTGGAGAAGAGAAGGCTCTGAGGAGGCATTATTGTGTCCTTTGAATACTTACGGAGGGCTGTCCTAGTTTCAGCTGTTAACATTTTTTACTTCTTTCTAGTAGCTGACAGAGTGTTTTGGCTTTAGTCTGAGAACAGTGCTGATAACACTCTGATGTTTTGGTTGTTGCTAAGTAATGTTTACCCTGATCAAGGACTTTTCAGTCTCTCATGCTCCGCCAGTGAGGAGGGGTACAAGAAGATGGGAGGAAGCAGAGACAGGACTCCTGACTCAAATTAGCCAAAGGGGTGTTCCATACCACAGCACGTCATGCCCTGGGGGGAGTCAGCCAGGAGGCCCAGATCCCTACTTGGGTTGGCCTGGGTATCGGTCAGTGGGTGGTGAGTAATTGCATTGTGTATCACTTGTGTTTATTCTTTTCTCTTTTCCTTTCTTTTCTTTTTTCTTTTCTTTTCTTTTCTTTTCTTTTCTTTTCTTTTATTTTCTTTTCTTTTCTTTTATTTTCTTTTCTTTTCTTTTCTTTTCTTTTCTTTTCTTTTTTTCTTTTCTTTTCTTTTCTTTTCTTTTCTTTTCTTTTCTTTTCTTTTCTTTTCTTTTCTTCTCTTTTCTTTTTTCTTTTCTTTTCTTTTCTTTTCCTTTTTTCTTTTCTTTCTTGTCTTCTCTCTTGTTTTCTTTTTTCTTTTCTTTTTTCTCTTCTCTTCTCTTCTCTTCTCTTCTCTTCTCTTCTCTTCTCTTCTCTTCCTTTCCCTTCCCTTCCCTTCGCTTCCCTTTTCCTTTCTTTTCTTTTCTTTTCTTTTCTTTTCTTTTCTTTTCTTTTCTTTTCTTTTCTTTTCTTTTCTTTTCTTTTCTTTTCTTTTCTTTTCTTTTCTTTTCTTTTCTTTTCTTTTCTTTTCCCATTTTAGCTTTATGTTCTCTCCCCTTGTTATTTCCCTAATCATTATTACTGGTGGTAGCAGTAGTAGTTTTGTATGGTACCTTAGTTACTAGACTGTTTTTATCTCAACCCATGGGGTTTATATTCTTTTGATTCTTCTCCCCATCCCTCCTGGGGAGAGAGGAAGGGTGGTGTGAGTGGCTGTATAGTGCTGAGTTACCAGCCAGGCTTAAACTATGACAGGGGCTTATAAGAATGACGGAAAGAGCTGTTTTACCAGGGCCTATAGTTAGAGGGCAAAGGGTGATGGGTTTTAAATGGGAAGAGGGTAGACTTAGGTTACATATAAGGAAGAAACATTTTATAATGAGGATGGCAAGATCCTGGCACAGGTTGCCCTGAGAAATTGTGGATGCACCATCCCTGGAAGCCCAGGGTTCAAGGACAGGTTGTAAGGGGCTTTGATGTTTCTGTACATGGAGGGATTTGAACCAGATGATCTTTAACAGTCCTTTTCAACTCAAACCATTCTAGTATTCTGTGATAAGAGCACACAGAATCATAGAATCATAGAATAATTAGGGTTGAAAAGGACCTTGAGATCAACATCAACAAAGCTAATGGGTAAAATACATTCTTTGTGCCCTCAGGGCAGCTTAATAAGGAAAAGTGCATTTTAATTCTTAGAACTTTCTCTGCATCATACCTGGGCAAAGAGCTCATGTTGCACTATTTTTTATTTTTGCATGGACATCTGAAGGTCCATGAAGGTTGTTTCATTCTGTTGGTTCTTTTGGCAACTGAGATCCTATTGTTTGCATCTCTGGCTGGTTCTGCCAATACAGTAGAGAAAGAAATTCTCTGTTATCTTAATTTCTTCCCATTACAATAAGATATTATTGAAATGATTTTTTTTTTTTTCTGATTTTTGATACAATATTCTGTGATCACTTGTTAAGGAGGTTCAGGTCTGACTTGACAAAGATTCTCAAATCCCTTCCTAGATAGAAAGGCTAAAGAGTAAGATACTTGTGTATCAAAATTAAAGCCAGTTTGAGGTTAATTACAAGAACTCTACTGATTAGATCTTAGTCCTAAGGAACATATTTTCATCACTTTTGGTTTCAATGATATTTAATTTTCCCCAAGGACAATTAGCTAAGTGACTGAGGGCCTCTGTCTCCATCTTTCTAAGGAAATGTTTTCAATTTCTCAGTGAACACTGAAAATAAAATGCTACTCTGTAACAGCATTGACCGAGGAGAAATGAGCGATGCTTATGTTTCAATTTCTGAAAGCCAGTCAGATTCAGCAGCCATCACTTAATGTTTTACTCTATTTATACTCAAGGTTCAGTGTTTCTTCCCTTTGGCATTTCCCTCTTCTTTCTACAAATACTATGCTGAGAGGCCAAACTGCTACTGATGCTGCAGAGACAAACCTGCACGATTATGCAGAGACTTACCACACCAGATTTCAAACACCAACGTTAAAAAAAAAAAAAAAATCCTGTTAATAGTCACCTATGTAATGACCTTCCACATTTTAGCTGTAACCTTCGTGCTCCTGAGATAAATTATCAGATTCTGTGTTGCAATATGATTTTGTCTCCCAACATAATAGGGAATAGACTACTGTATATCAAAGTACATTGTATAACAAGGCTGTCACTGAACTGGAATGAAGGCAAACTGACATGCTTCATTAATGCTGATGCTGAAACTAAAATAGAAGTATAAAAGCCAGATTCTGCCCTGCGTGTTCAGTCTATTCTGGCGAGCAACATGCCAGAAAGGTCTTTCAGCTTGTGGGTTCTGCTGCTGGAGGAATATTTAAACTTCAGCCCTTTCTTCTCCAGAGGAGATTGCAGTAGAAGCATGAGAAAAAAGCAGGATGGGAAGGCCTATTTTGGTTTTCCCACAGAACTTGGTGTCTCTGGAGGCTGAAGACTGTAGATGCTTTATGCGGCCATTGGCCTACAAGGAGCAATTTTCTTCTGCATGTTTCATGTAGTTTCTTTATTACAATTAAGGCTGAATCATAATGTAGCTTGCAGGTTATAACATCACACATTCCAATTCTGGCACATGACATCTATGGTGTTGTAGCACAAATTTGGAATAATGTTTGTCTGCCCCAGGCAGCCCTCAAAATAGGTATAGACAGCTACATCCACTATGCTGTTTCATTATGTGTAAGATGAAGTTCACCATGCAAATCCATAACATACAAAAGTGACAGCTGTGGTTAAATAATGAGCAAAACCAGGTTTCTGCTTTCAATTACATTTGCACAGCACTTCCTCTCTTTCCCAGGATTTATTAGACTACAGCTGGAACAAGAATCTGACACCAAGATCAGCACCATGGAAGATATACAGCTTTTCACATTAGAGCAGCAAAGATAATATTTCCATTACTTCTTAGTTATAATCAAGTAGCATCTATACCAAGTACTATTTTACTACTTCGGCTGGCAAATGCATAACATTTTATTTTTTTACAGTTTGCACGATTGAGTTTCAACTGAGAACTGATTTTCAAGCTAAGCGCAACAGAGGCATAGATGAGCAACTGCAACTGTACAAAGTTTATAGAAATAAGATGTCAGTCTCTGAAAACTACTTTAAATACTCTGTGCATGTGTTCAAGATTGTTAGTAAAAACATACAGATGGGCCAAATCCTTCTCCCACTGAAAGAAGCTCCCATTATGTTGGTAACAAGGGATGTTGCCTTTTATCAGGACTTTTATCAGGACAACTTTATCAACATTTATTTGATAAAACCACACATCAGAGAGATTTACAAGGTATCCAGAGAAATCTTCAAGGCATCCAGAACTCCCTTCTTCTTCCAATTAGTCCACTTAGCCTAGCTGCCATTTTAGTGAATCTTCCTAGATACGACTTGGCATGACGAAAGAAGAGGTAAGCATGCTAAAAAGGAATAAAAATAGCAAATACCAGAAAAGCTTCAAAGCCAAATAAGGTCCTAGCTTGAAAACTCTTTGAAAATATTACAAACCTCTGTCTCTCAAGCAACAACGCAGAAATGGGAATGATGCTGCAAAAGCAGAAAGGATCATCGCTTTGTACACAGAGGAGTTAAACAAAGGTGATTGGGTTTGGATTTTGTTTGGTTGGTTTTTGTTGTTTGGTTTTTTTTTAAATGTTGCCTGGAAAGTTGTGAGTTGGAGAAAACTCCAGGAACAAACTTGCCAACAAAATTTTCAAGCTGACAAGCAGCTATTCTTTATTGCGGCGCTGGGAGACACGGGGGATAGGGGGATAGCTCCTCCTAACGTGTGTCCCTGTATTGCTGTACAAGCCGTCCTTATATACCCCCTGGGCATACATACATATTCATGAGGCTACATATGGATTACATCATTTTCCAGAAAGTTCCCCACATGCGTACAGAAATGCGGTGGTGGTCTCTGAGGGTTGTTTACTACTTCCAATAATCTTCATCACTTCTGGCAGCCTTTGAAGCACGCAGTAGATGCTTATACCAGCTTAATTGGCTCGTTAGCGCCACAGACATAATAATCCTCCTGTCCTCCTACTTATCAGTTGGTGTAACTGTAACCCATCCTGGGCACCTGCCATTCGCAGATACTCCTTATCCCTGTGTCCTGCTCTTCTGGACTGTTTTTCTTAAAACTATGTCAACTATAACAATTTATCTTGTACAAGAATTCTCAGTATGCTCTCTAGCTGTATTCTACTTTTTTTTTTTCTGTGTATCATGCACCTCAGTAATTTTCCACTGCTGCTGTTACAAAGCCATCAAACTTAGCATTACTTAAAACTGATCCTAAAGATTTATATATTCCATTTTGTAATTTTGTGTCCCCTGCTTGTCTCAGTTGTAAAATTTTGAGGGCATTGCTTTTTTGGCAATTACAGCAAGAAATTAAGGGAAAAAAATATCTGTTTTTCTGTTGAACTGTGCAATGTGATAGATTTCCATAATTTCTAATATGAAATTGTTAATAGGATTTTGTTTTTACTGTTATAATCTGTAAATTATTTGTCTGCCTCTATCTTTTCAACAAATGTAATGCTCTTTTTGAAGAGTGCAGTGACCACAATTACTTTTACCTTAGTATGCAATCAAATGTATAGTACAGCCATGGCTATACTATGACTCACAAAGAACAGCAGCTATTTAAATTCACATTTTGCATTATAGAAAACAAAAATATATTTATTAATTGCTATTAAATACAAATGCTATCTAGCACTCCTTTATCAGTCCAGTCAAGTAGTCTGTGCTCCTAATATTCTAAAGCAAATGTTTAAATCACAGAATAGTTTAGGTTGGAAAGGACCCTAAGATCATCTAGTTCCAATCCCCCTGCCATCGACAGTGACACCTCCTGCTATACTAGGTTGCCCAGGGCCCGTCCAGCCTGGCCTTGAACACTGCCAGGGATGGCGCATTTACCACTTCTTTGGGCAACCCATTTCAGTGCCTCACCACCCTCACAGTAAAGAACTTCTTCCTTATATCTAACCTAAACTTCCCCTGTTTAAGTTTAAACCCATTACCCCTTGTCCTATCGCTACAGTCCCTGATGAAGAGTCCCTCTCCACATCGTTGTAGGCCCCCTTCAGATACTGGAAGGCTGCTATGTGGTCTCTACACAGCCTTCTCTTCTCCAGGCTGAGCAGCCCCAATTTTCTCAGGCTGTCTTCATCCAATATGAATACAGTACTTCCATTGCATAGAGGCATAGGCACCATCACCCACTCCTGCATGCCCAGCAACCCCGTGAGAGAAATAGCTGACAGTAAGCCAAAAGCCAGTTTTGAACATTTGGGCCTCATTTCTGGTTAGAAAACCAATAAACTTCCTGGGGCATCTGTATGTATAATACATGTCATTCTTCCAGTACTTGAACTATGCCTCCTCATCTGCACTTTTTGCCAAAGAGTAGGAAGAATCCTGATAGTTCAGTTTGCCTCAGAAATGGAACTGATGCTGAACAAACATGAGGCTTCACTCACACTAAAGTCATATCCCATCAGTGAGTTACATCCTTTATTAAACACAGATGGTAATTTTCCTAGGGGCAATGCTAACACTGAGATTAAATCCACACTCATATACTATCCCTTCTACATTTTATCAGTTATTGGCAGTCACCAGCAGTCTGGCTTCTTGATGGGGAATATTAAGCTCTTACAAGTAATGCTTTAGCTTGAGCACTTGGCATCTCTGGAAGATATTTTGTTCTCCCAAGAATGTTTAAACAAGGGAAACTCAGGAAGTTTAAGCAGAAAGCATTGTGTCAATTCTATATGGGAACTGCTGGGACTGAGCTGATATGACCCTGCACACAGATGGTTACCAGAAGTACCCCCGTACATGCTACTGCTCTCATCAAGCTTGTCAAGGGCTTAATTGCAGCCCCAAAGCAAAATAGCATTGGGTTTCAGAGAATTCAATCATTTTCAAGCAGCTACAGGTAATTAATTTGGCTGTATTAGAACGACTTATACCAGGTGGACACTCTTATTCTACAGCTTTGGTAGAGCATTAAGTATATAAGAGATTTTTCTAATACCAAGCCATTAGATTTATTAGTATTATATGATAAACAGATGGTCAATGCCCACCCCCCAGTGACACCTGGGCTGGCATAGTCGTGTTGCAATGTAAAAATAAAGGGAATCTTTTGGGTAGGAAAGGCCAATGCAATGTAATTACACACATCAGTAAAAATCATGCCATATCGCACACTGTAGTGTGAATTCAAGTGAAAAATACTTGGTTTTCAAGACAGCGTATTTAGCAAGAGAGATTGTAGTGATATTTTTCAACTACAAAATAAGATGTATACATGTTTTGCTTACTATTTCCTCATATTTATGGAATGAATGAACGTGTTACAAGAATATCCTTTTCTGGAATTATCAAATTCTTCAATGTAGATGATACTGAGCCAAGCACTGGGAAGGGTATAAGATAACTGCAGATGTCAGATACTGGCATGGGGATACTGGCATGTAACATACAATGCATGATATGACCTTGTGAGTATGAGTTTGGGACAGCTATAAAAGGGCAAATGGCTGTGTTGCAGTGGATCTAGCCAGATAACTGAACACATGGTCACATAATGCTCTTTTAGTTAAAAGCTGACCTTTTCAGCCTTTGCTCTCAACCTGCTCAGTGCATTTCAGAAAGAGCAAACTGCACTTCCTTGTCTTGTACGGTGTGCCAAATGAGAAGGACTTGGTGGTGTGAGCTAGTGACTAGTGTTTCCACAAGAAGAGCATTTTCTCGTGGATTCAGTAACAGCCTGTCTAGACAAGGTGGCATTGGTACCATGCTGAATATATATCTCTACCAACAATCTTAAATGTCTTCTCTTCAAAGGGAGATGTCCACTTTTTGAACAGTTCTGGCAACCAGCCAACCCTGCAATACTCAAGCGCTGTGTTGGCATCACAGGCAGCTGCAACACCCATAACTGGGTTTTCTGATGACGAGCCTGCTCACCAGCTGGCATCATCCCTGAACAGATTCTGTGCACTTCCATGTTTCCCTGTCACCTAGTGCCAGCTAAAAGGTTAATGCCTGCCAACAAACACCACAGCAATTTTCCTCTCAGTTAAAAAAAAAGAAAATGTAAGTATTATTGGTAGCATTTTTATCTGCTGGTATACTCATAAATTGTGGCTGAAATACAGCGTTTATATGTTGGCCTGGTTTGTATGTACTTTTCTGCTATCTTTAACTTATAATAAGGGCACAATTAGGGGTTAAGTATTGAGAAAATCCCTAGTTAACAGATAACAATTAATGATTAATGATAAAGATTAAAGAGTGCAGGCACCTCTGTGCTGCACTTTGCAGTTTGCTAAATGTTACATTTAGCTCCTAGTGCCACACAATTGTCCTATCTTAGGTGCTTCTCACAGGAATGCATGCATATTATTTATGCATCATAGGGGAGCAAAAAAATTATATATTGTCCAAGTAGGAGTATGAGGGTCATTGACTAAACAGTATGAATAATTAAGTGCTTTTTAGTTCATAAAAATTAAGACTGACTCCTACCACTTAATTTTTATTGCTTTTCTCCCTTGCCTTCTCACTGTTCTTCCCCCTAATACATTTGCTTTGTTTAGAATGGAAAAAAGTGTTATGTTTTTCGGACTCTTGCAGAAAATAATAAAAAGGAATGAAGAGTTAGATTCATGGTGTTGCTTCCCACTTCCAGGACTGGGAGAGCTACTTCAACTCTTGCCTCTATCAGGGGTATTTTAGAGTCTTCCGGAAGAACACGTTATAGCTCAGTGAGTATTGGATTGTATCATGCAGAGTGTGAACAGGAGAGATGGAAGGATGCCTGCTCAGGTTTTGGTTGGGAGGAGGCTTTGGTTGGTGAATATCTGGAAGTCAGCTGGACCTGGTCTGGTCTGTGTTAATGTACTGAAGTAAGGACAGTTTCAAAAAGTACACACCAATGGTTCAGCATGCTCACACATGCCTTGCCTTAGCATGCTCTCTGAGTTATTTTCTGGGAGGGTGAAGATTGAAAAATCAAGTCTGTGTCTCCCACATCCTCCTAACTCACCACCAGGCTATGCCCTCTCTCACTGTGAAGTTAATGCTAAAATATGGGTCTCTTTTATTGCATGAAAGGTACTTGCTAGGATGGGCACATACTGTAAACATTTCAGTGACTGAAGTGCCATATTTAGGGGAATAAACTCTGCTTAAATAGATGGCACCCAGCCGAAGTTGTACAGATCTCTTGGTCTACACAGGGTCAGTTGCTCCACTGCTTGTGAGGAAACTGTCTCTTTCCATTGGGACCTCCTGTGACAGGGAGGTGGACAGTGCTGTGGTGCTTTATTTTGTTTTCCCCAAGATCCAGCCAGCAGATCTGAATCAGAACTAAGACCTTCCACAGGACCTGCGGATCTCAATGATTTCCAGACACATCATGCTTCTCCATGGGAACTGTGAAATGGACTTCTGCCCTGAGAGATACCTCTGTTCCCGAAGGAGCCCACAGACATGGTGGCCCTCACTCAGGTCGGTTAGAAATCAGTTTGGCATCCTTTCATGTCCACCTGTAAGTCGGTGTGTCCTCAGTGAGGAGCACGTTTTAACACTGCATCCTGGGAAAGGTCTCCAGAATCAAAAAGTGGCATCTAAAGTGTGGTGGCTTCTGAAATGCTTTTACTCTTTCTCATTCCTTTTCTGTTGCCTCTCGTCCCTCCACTGCACCTTTGCACAACTGGCTGTAAAAACTAGAGATGCATAGGTGCAGATATGTTTAACACTGTTTAGACAAAAGCCCTATTAAGCTGGGCTGGGCAGCAGTTGCCATAGTGATGAACAAATAAGGTCTTATAGCTGAAAACGAGGCAGCAATTAATTTATACTTCACAACTTAGTGGTGATGCCAGGGTGAATTAACAGTGTAAGAAATAGCAACTCTGTATCAAATATTAGCAGAAGAGTTATAAACAGAAGGTGATACAGTTGATTAAGGACTAGACCCTTCTATTATACAACAAAGGTGAAAAATAAGAGTTTTGAAGTAACAGCCTCAAACTGATCCTGAATGCAAAGATGACTAACTTTGCAATATTTCAGTTTCTGTTTGTTATAAAGCATAACCTTGTATCATATGCTGCTCTTATGTTAACGTCTGAAGTTTATACTGAAGTTTTAGCTTACCAGGTGTCAGTTTTTCCATTGTTAGAGGGGCCCAGAAAGCCCTTTCTGGCTTTCACAACATTTGTGACCGAAACAGCAGTGCTGGGGAATCACTGGGGCAGGCTCCAAGAGAAACCACGAGATTTTTCTCTCTGCAGCAAAGACTCTAGTGAAAAAATCTTTCAATTTTTCACTGTATTTCATAATACAAAGACAAAACCACCTCTCCTTTCTCATGGAAGAAGCTGAGTTGCAGCAATCCATTTGTAGGCTACCAAGGGGGAGGGAAAATGCTCCCAAAGCAGTAGCACGTGATGCCAGCTCTTGGTCCGCTGCTGCCCCTGCCATAGTGGTGCCTGCGACATGGCACTGCTGCAGCCCCTACATGCCCTGCACCCCCTTCTTGCCCCACACAGGGTGTCACGGGATTCATTGTAAACCCTTTTTGGCTGTAAAGAAAACCAAGAATGTTCACATGGTATGCCTTTTTTTTTTGGTTTTCATCTGAAATTCCAGAAATATGCTGCATTGAAGAGAAAAATATTACAACAGAAATGTGCTTAGAGGTAATAAAGCAAGGAAGCAGCATTTCAGATGGTATTACAGGATGCTTGTGTGTTCCTTTTCTCTTCATCCTTTTTGCATTATGCTTTATATCAGACTGTTAGACATAGCTAAGCTGTGTATTTTAACGTATATGTTAGTAATACACAAGCTTATGAGCTGCAAGACACAGGGAAAATATTCTTCTAATAGAACAAGTTGGCACAAATATTAAATTGCAGCATTTAGTCTCAGTCCCAGATTTTTCATCCATGTAGTGGACCTTTTCTCCATTTCAGGGACAGGCAGATTTCTGGGCTCGCAGATTTCTGGGCTCACAGATTTCAGGAGCAAAAATACACATAGAAGCCCAGACCCCTCCTGCTGAGGTGTATACTTGACCTCAATACTGTTTGATTACTTCAAGTAAATGTGAATAAGATAACCATTTCTGGAAGTTTTACTTCAAAAAGAGAATTAAAGGTATTATAAATCACCTGAAAATTCCAGGAAACAGACTAACAAATAGGTTGTTCGGTCATAATTATATTTACAAATATTTCAATACAAAAAGATTTAAAATTAGCAAAAGTAGTGAAGATGCTGATTAGTAGACATATTAGTATCAATATTTGCCCATCCACAAATCTATTTTTATTAGTGTTTGATTGCCAACTGGGATCAAATGAGTACTATTAGAGATTACTCTTTCCTTATGTTAACTTTTGACTGGTGTCAAAAGTTTACTATTTTTGGTGTCCATTTAAGAAGGCTTGTGGGTAGAGTGAGATGTGGAGGAAGTACCATAGCTGATTGTAGCAAAGGCAGTACTTTTCCCAGTATACCCTAAACCAGGTCCCTGAGGAGCACCAGCTTGCATCACTGAAAAAACCTTTTGCAGCAGGTGAACTGAACCTGTAAAATCCTCCTGCTGCCACAGCACTGGTGATGAGGTATGCATATTTTCTTGGCTCCTGGCCAATGTAGTTACACGGCTAAAACTTGCTGGTGTGGCTCCCATCTCAAAACTCGATATGAATAGACAGAACTGAGACTTGGCACATTGGCTCAGGTCCACTGCTGCAGGGTTAGGCAAACTTGGAAGTTAAGGATGTTTCCCTCAGGAGTATGTCAAATGAATTGTCAGTGTTCCTACTGAACTGTTACATACCCCTGTTCAAGGCATAGCTCCATCATTATGAGTAGTGAACACTGCAGGGGGATTCCTGGATTATGTGTTTATAGTATACATCAAAGCCTTATTTTCAAGGCTCCACAGATTCTGATTTTTGAAGCTGTTCATAAGCTGATTTTGTACAATATGTGAAACATCAATGTAAAAGGCCTCAGGTTTGACCTATGCTGAGAATTTTACAAAAAAAATTCCTTATGGATGCCCCAGATTTCAGCATGTTACTAAATTTGAACAATACAGTAGTATTTTAGGTACACTTGGTTTGTCAACGTATTTATTTATATGTATATTTCTCAGTACGTGTGCTGAGTATTGTACAATGTACATTACTCAGTACAAAGTATTGGTTTGTGAGTGTATTTTACTTACCTTCACTAGAATTTACAGTCTTTTAAATGATCCTTCTTTGGCTTCTAAGATTCAGATTATAATTTATTACAGCCTAAGATAAATTGATTTATTTCTTTTTTCAGCAGAAGTGGAAATAGAAGCAACACATTTTGATTGCCTTTCATAATACAATTACAACAGTTTCTACATAATTTCCACAAAGTTTCTAAGACGTCTTTCTTCAAGAATATTATCAACAAAAGAATGATTATTTTCCCCAACCTAGACTATTTTCAGGTAGGTTTTTCATCTGCTTGGATAACCTGTTTCGGAACTCAGTTTATTTTTCTTGCAGTTCTGCAAGAGAAAAGAAGAGTACTCTCAGGTACGCAAAATGTAATGATGTCCAAATGTTTCATCCCAAGTTATTGAAGTCATCAAGAAGCTGGCCAGCCTGTTGTGGTTTTGCTAGTGCTCACTGTATTATGTTTTGCTTTGACAATTGCGTTATATGTTAGACTTCTGATTGTGATGAAATGCGTAACTCATTTGGTATTCCCACAACGTATATATGTACTTGACAATCCTCACTCAAAGAATATATGGGATATTCCCAATTCCTTCTAAGTATCATGAAGCTTGAGTGACTTTAGTCATGGGGTGGAATATGTGGAATAATTAGAAGTTAAACCTGTATTTAAAATGTAGCATTGTTCACACATAAAGGCAAAATGGACTTTCAGGGGAAGACGTGGCTACACTTGATATGCCAGGAATCACAATCCACAGCGGTTCCCATGGCAGCATTGATGGAGGATGGATCAGGGTGGAGATTCTGTGGTCACACTCTGTCCTAACACCAGCAGAGATGAGAACTAAGTGGTATTAGAGACTGATACACTACATACTTGCTACCTTGAGCCAACAGTCTGTCATCTTTCGACAAAATGTTTTCCTTTGTGCAAACTTTGCTTCATTATAACGCATTTTAATACATTATAATACAAAAATACTCCCCCATCTCTAATGCTATCCACCTTCAGAGTGAGACCACCCCTCTTTGAGCATGCTCTTTGAATTCTTCATGGTATATATCTTTAAAAGTGAAGAGAGAGAATTTTACATCGGTAATAATGAAGGTATGTATGACTAGAGCCATTCAAGCTTCTCCTTAAAGGTGAAAAATAGTATAAAATGGTCCAAGGAAGGGGGAATATTAGGGAAGACATCATCATGGACAAGTCAAGGAAGGTTCCATCAGCAGATTACCCTTGACTCCTGGGGCCAGTTGATGGGCTGGACTTTTCTCCCCCACCATAGGGATGCCTTTGGGTAAGACTTGCACTGTATTAAGTGCTTCTCTGGGAAAATTAGGAATCGGTATATAGAGTTACTTTTTACTTTTACTTTTACATTTCAAAGCCAGGCTGTATTATTCATAACTTTATCATGCATTTGTATAACCTATTATTTGCACATGCATTTGCAGACAGTGTATTTACCACTGGCAATCCAGAGGAACCTGTATCTGTTGCTTCAATAAACTGCACTGTTTAAGTAGCTAATCATAACAGTGTTCTCTTTGAATGCAACCAAATCCTTCAGTGTGGCCATGTTAGTTCATGAGCACGATTAGGCCAAAGGTGCAGTGCGCTATTAGTGCATCCGGAATTGTGATTGTTCAACGTATCGAATGTGACAGGACTGCCAGTGGTAAAATGGGCATCACCCAGAATCTAAGCCCAGCTGCACCCAGCCTATTATCTGAGAACCAGTTGGAACACAAAAGGGTTTATTTTCTGTCAAATTGTCTTATCTTACTTTTAACATAACACCAGCTCACATGAATTTCAGGTTAGGTACACAAGGTGAAACAAAAATTATTCAATAAATTAAGATGAAAAGTATTATTATTCAATAAATTAAGATGACCATAGTTTTACTGAGCATCTTTACATGTATGTCTGGAGAAGGTGCTGTAGTTCCTGTGTATTCTTAAATTATGGGCTGGTTTATCCCAACACCGGTACTGCTGCCAGAAATGGTATGTAGTAAACACTTAAGACAAGTTTTACTGGATTGCTTAATTTAGCACTGATTGGTTTTCAGAGAAGAAGAAAAGAAACAGGAATTTACTTCAGAGAAACACAAATACAGTATACACTTCTAAATATATAGAATGGTTCCATGTAAATCAATTGTTATGGTAGAGACCTGGTATGCTTCCTAAAAATCCCATCTGCCTTGCTTTACATATAATCCTTTATATATATATCGCAGTTTAAGCCCAGCTGTAACTCAGAAACATGCAGCCGCAATCTCACTCCACCTGCCTTCCTACCCCCCGCTCCCAGAGGGATGGGGAGGAGAATCGAAAGAATGTAATGCTCATGGGTTGAGATAAGAACAGTCCAGTAAGTAAGGTATAACATAAACCACTGCTGCTACCACCAATAATAATAATGATAAGGGAAATAACAAGGGAAGAGAACACAACCGCTCACCACCTGCTGACCGATACCCAGCCCTACCTGAGCAGTGACCCTTCCGGGAAACTGCCACCAGTTTATATAGTGGGCATGACGTGCTGTGGTATGGAATATCTCTTTGGCTAGCTTGGGTCAGGTGTTCTGTCTCTGCTTCCTCCTTCCTGGCACAGCATGAGACTCACAAAGTCCTTGGTCAGAGTAAACATTACTGAGCAACAAATAAAAACATCGGTGTTATCAGCACTGTTCCCAGTCTGAAAGTCAAAACCACAGCACTGCACCAGCGACTAAGAGGGAGAAAAATGACTGCTACTGCTGAACCCAGGATAGTATCCACACTTTATTCCATGCCATTCACATCATGCTCAGATCCCACTTTTTCAATATACCATTACTCTTGTCTCATATATATACATATATATATACATACACACACACACACACACACACACACACACACACACACACACACACACACACACACACACACACACACACACACACACACACACACACACACACACACAGAGACACAGATTATTCGTTAGTCCATGGCCCAGTCCCTATAAAGCTGCTGAGTCCGTCTGGTCCAAGATGTCTGGCTCCATCTCTTGTAACAGTCTTTCAGGGCAGGAGAGGCTGTGTGCAGTGTTGGATCATTGCCTGTTGGTGCTAATTGTTCCTTTGGCACAGAACTTATCTGGTTTCATCAAAGTTCATTCTTTGTTGGGATCATGGTCGGAGGGAAGTCAGGGCCAGTCACTGGTGACCTGAAGAGATATGGTTGGTGGGCTATAAAAGTGCTACATAGCAGGCAATAGCATACAATTGAGTTCATTGGCTGTTTGCCCCTAAAATCAAATCCCCCTGAGGTACACATTGGACTTCCCCATCATCCCGCATTACCCACCTTGTAAATCTGTGTCTCTGAGAAAAAGCAATCCCACGAGTGGGTTTGTCTTTACCCGAAGCAGGAATAACCCAGATTGTCTTCCCCAGCAAATTCTTTATGGTCACCACAGGAACTTTGTCCCCTTCTACAGTATGTAGAAGTTCTGACTTCTGGGTTGGGGCACAGCTGTTGGCAGATCCTCTGGTGTTGACCAACCAGTTGGGTTTTGGCAAGTGTGCATCCCAATGTTTGAAAGTCCCACCACCCATTGCTCTCAGTGTAGTTTTTTAACAGCCCATCATGCCATTCGATTTTCCCAGAGGCAGGTGCATGGTAGGGGATGTGATATACCCACTCAATGTCATGTTCTTTGGCCCAAGTGTCTAATAGGTTGTTCTGGAAATGAGTCTGACTCAATTCTCTCTGGGGTGCCGTGTTGCCACAAAATCTGTTTCTCAAGGCCCAGGATAGTGTTCCGGGCAGTGGCATGGGGCACAGTGTGTTTCCAGCCATCCGGTGGTTGCTTCCACCATGGTAAGCACATGGCGCTTGCCTTGGTGGGTTGGTGGCAGTGTGATATAGTCAATCTGCCAGGCCTCCCCATATTTGTACTTCAGCCATCGTATTCCATACCAGAGAGGCTTTAACCGCTTGGCTTGTTTAATTGCAGCACGTTTCACACTCATGAATAACCTGGGCAATAGTGTCCATTGTTAAGTAAACACCTCAATCACGAGCCCACCTGTATGCTGCATCTCTGCCTTGATGGCCTGAGGTGTCATGGGCCCACCGGGCCAAAAATAATTCACCCTTATGTTGCCAATCTAAATCCATCTGAGCCACTTCAATCTTAGCCGCTTTATCCACTTGTTGGTTGTTCTGGTGCTCCTCAGTGGCCCGACTCTTGGGTAAATGAGCGTTTACATGGCATACCTTCACCACCGCGCTCTGCACTCGGGCATGGATATCTTGCCACAGTGCAGCAGCCCAGATGGGTTTACCTCTGCGTTGCCAGTTGCTCTGCTTCCATTGCTGCAACCACCCCCACAGGGCATTTGCCACCATCCAGGAGTCAGTATAGAGGTAGAGTACAGGCCACTTTTCTCGTTCAGCAATGTCCAGGGCCAGCTGGATGGCTTTCACCTCGGCAAACTGACTCGATTCACCCTCTCCTTCAGCAGTTTCTGCAACTTGTCATCCAGGACTCCATACAGCTGCCTCCCATCTCTGATGCTTTCCCACAATACAGCAAGAGCCATCAGTAAACAAGGCATACTGCTTTTCACTTTCTGACAGTTTATTGTATGGTGGGGCCTCTTCAGAACGCACCACCTCCTCCTTTGGTGACATTCCGAAATCTTTGCCCTCTGGCCAGTCCATGATGACTTCCAGAATTCCTGGACAACTGGGATTCCCTATATGAGCTCGTTGTGTAATTAGGGCAGCCCATTTACTCCATGTAGCATCAGTTGCATGATGTGTAGAGGAACATCCAGCCTTTGAACATCCAGCCCAGCATGGGCAACTGGGGTGCCAGGAGGAGCTGTGCTTCAGTGCAAATCACTTCTGAAGCAGCTCAACCCCCTTCATAGGCTGCCAGTATCTCTTTCTCAGTTGGGGTACAGCTGGCCTCAGATCCTTTGTATCCCCAACTCCAAAAGCCGAGGGGTTGATCTCACGTCTCCCCTGAGCTTTCTGCCAGAGGCTCCAGGTAGAACCATTCTCCCCAGCTGCGGTGTACAGCCCGGTCCGGACTGGTCCAGGGTCTACTGCATGAACTGTCTCATGTTTGATTTGCTCAAAGGCTTGTTGTTGCTCAGGGCCCCATTTAAAATCATTCTTCTGGGTCACACGATAGGGCTTACAATCAAACTACAATTTGGGATGTGCATTCTCCAGAACCTCAGCACCCAGGAAAGCTTGTGTTTCTATTAGTTGGTGGAGACACTGCTGTTATCTTGTTGATTAAATCTGTGGGGTTCTGGTGACATCCATCTTGCCATTTTATTCCCAAAAACTGAATCTCCTGTGCAGGTCCCTTGACCTAACTCCATTTTATTGCAAAACCGGCTTTCAGCAGGATTTGGATTATTTTCCTCCCTTTCTCAAAGACTTCTTCCGCTGTATCGCCCCACACGGTAATGTCATCAACGTATTGCAGGTGTTCTGGAGCTTGCCCCTGTTCCAGTGCAGTCTGGATCAGTCATGGCAGATGGCAGGGCTGCGTTTCCACCCCTGGGGGAGTCAGTTCCAGGAGGAGTCACAACAGTGAGCTTTTCCAAAAAAAAACTATTTAATCTGTAGAAACAACTCTGAAAATCATTTTTCTCTTCCACTTGCTTAGAGATGGCTAATGCTATGTGTTGTGGCTAACTATGGTTCTAGCATGAATTATTTATCTATAGAAGCACCAAAAAGATCAGCTCTCTCTTCTGACATTAAAACTAGTGTCTGTCTCTTCTGCAGTGTGACAGTTTCGTGTTGAACTACACAGTGTTGGAACAAGACAAAAAACTGGAAGTCCTCAAGTTGACTAAAAATGCTTCAGAAGTTTACAGATCACATAAGCTTCAGATAGCATGAGTTAGGATGAGCTCAGTAATAAAATCTATGGCTTGCTGTAATATTGCTTTACAAAATATTTTTTCATTGATTGGCTGATAGCAGTATGAGTTCTGGTGCTGCTGGCACACTAGAATTCTGATTTCGACACTGCTGGTTTCCTTTGCCCATTGTAAAACGTATATGATGTTTCAGGGCTGAGTAAACAATCAAATTAGATGGAGCCATGTTCTTCGCAGTGGTATATGGGAAAAGGATGAGAAACAATGTACATGAGCTGAAATACGTGGTTCACACTGGATTGGAGAAAAACTTTCTCTCCAGGAGGACAGTGAGGCACTGGCAGAGCTCAGCCAAAGATGCTGTGCAGTGCTTGTCTTTGGAGAATTTTGAGCCCTGACTGGAGAAGGCCCTGAGTGACGCTGTCTGACTTCAGACACTGACACTGTTTGGAGCAGGAGGATGCACTGAAGACCTCTTGAGGTCCCTTCCAGTCTGAATTATTTTGCAATTATGTGATCCAATAAAAAAATAAGCCATGACTTCATAGCTATGAAAGAATCACCTGCTACCAGAAAACTGATCCCTTCCACCTGCCAGGCTGGTAAGAGAAATGTTCTATTAATCACATGGCCTCACCATGCCCTGGCGGTCACATTATGATGGTGCCATCCAGATATGAAAGCAGTTTGCATGGCATGATCATTCTGTTGTGAACATATACACAATCTACTTTTGAATATTTCTCTTTGAACAGAAAAAAGCAAACACACTTTGGTCATCATCCCACAGGCAAGAAACACATAGATAAGGAAACGTTTCTGAAGGAATCAATACTTGCAGAAATTCTAATCTTGCCAAAACTTACAGGCCACTGAATATAAGAAGTGGGGAAAGCCGTAAGTCTACTCCAGGCCAGAGGTGAGCTGCTACAGTAAACAATGTCTGAAGCCTTTAGCTCTTTCCCAAATGTAATTAATGGCAAAATACATTGCAGTCCAATAAGACAGAGCTACAGGAGTGCATTAAGGTGACCATTTTGGGGTAAGTCTGTCTCTTGGCTCATAAATACATTGAAGCACTTAAAGTCACCTTTGAATCCAAGCTATAGTTATTATTACAGTAAAATCCTGGGTCTGCAAACCTCTGAGATGAGACTAATGTGTCCATCATTAGTTGAGCAGATATACATTACTCTACCGATCAGGTTGCATGACATCCATTTTATATGAGGTGAATTCGAGCTAAGTATTTTGCAGCTCAGCACCTGTCATTCTCAGGCAGTTGGAAAGCAGAGACCTCGAGCTGTTTTGCTGAAGATGAGACTAAGGGCTTTATTGAAAGCCCCACTGAGTTCTGCTGATGCCGCATTAAGCTGTCAGACAAGAGCGTCACCACAATGAAAGTACTGTAGGACAAACCGCTCAGTACCTTTTCCCTAATCATAGAACTAATTCCAGATTAAATGAGGAATATGAGGGGTGCAAATCTGTGACAAATAAATCTGTACTTAATCAGTATGAACTGTGATGCATTTTGGAAAAAAACATGCTCTTTGAGGTCTTACCACATACAGTTAAAACCTGCAAGGAAAAAAGTCAGATGGAAATGTAAGAGTTAGGTTAGATTGTTTAAACATAAAAATATTAAGTTTTTTTTCACACTTTATCTTATTAGATGTAGAATGTATCGAATCAAAATGTTTTGGAGTTTTGGGTTTTTTTTTTTCAAATACAGTTTTGCCAACTGTCCTGGGTTGAAAACTATTACTTTGAAAACTATTACACAGAACCTCTCAACAATCATAGAAAGAACCTGACTTTCAAAAATATTGCAACTATACTGTTACTACTTTCAAGCTGAACTTAGAAAATGCACAGATGATTGTAACTCACTTTTTAACTTGGGACCTTAAATTAAATGGTAATTTAAGTCTGAATGTTCCTTATGAATCTATGATTTTACACACTGTTTTTCTTGTCATTCTAAAGATGTTTAATGGAGAAAGCATGATTGTTAAACACATAAAATGTAATTTTAATCTATAGAATCTATCTTTAAACTGTGGGGTGGTATGAAGTCTGAACTTTGTCATCAGTCATTTCCAGGACAACAGAAGACGATGATGTAAATTCAGAATTATGACTTCACCATAGGATTAAGCAGGAGAATACGGACAGTGATGGATGCTTATTTAAACACTTATATAAAACAAATATTAGCAGTAAAAGTGAAAGGAGACAATACGATAGCAAAAGGCACATAGTATACATGTCCCTCCATACAGCTGACAAAGTGTCACACCACTGACCTGAAGGGACTTTTTCCATTTGTCTGCATTGCTTTTTAGTCCAACACCTTCTTACTGTGTCAGGAAATGAGAATTACAGTTACTTCTGATTGCAACCACTGTGTGAAAGAACATCAATTATGAACTAAGCTGATCCACCAAGTCTTTCACACTCAGCTGTTAACCTTGTGTTGGATGACAGTTTGGCTAGATTCAAGAAGTGTAATATACTGAAGACTTCCATAACCTATGGTAAAATACCAGACTTCGCTGCTTGGTTTATTTTTTCTTCTCTTTCTTCACCCTCCTTGCCTTTCAATTTCCCTCTTTTTAACCCCAAACACAAAATTTACTTTAAAATCTGGCACTTTGGCCTTAGACACAAACATGGAGAATTTGTCTGTTCATGGCCTGCATAGGTGTATTCTCTGCTGAGTAAAAAACTGGCTGGATGGAACAGCCTAGGGAGCAGTGGTGAATGGTGTCACATCTGTGTCGTGACTGGTTACTAGTGGTGTCCCCCAGGGCTCAGTATTTGGGCTAGTGTTGTTTAATATCTTCACTGACAATCTAGATGAGGGATTGGGTGCACCCTCAGTAAATCTGCAGATAACACCAAGTTGGGTGGGAGTGTTGATCTGTCTGAGGGTAGGAAGGCTCTGCAGAGGGATCTGGACAGGCTGGATCAATGGACTGCAGCCAACGGTATGAGGTTCAACAAGGCAAAATGCTAGGTTTGCCAGGTCCTGCACTTGGGACACAACAACCACATGCAATGCTACAGGCTGGAGGAAGAGTGGATGGAAAGCTGCTCGCTGGAAAAGGAGCTGGGGGTACTGATCGATAGAGCTGAACACAAGCCAGCTAGTGCCCAGGCACCCAAGAAGGCCAACAGCATCCTGGTCTCCATTAGCAGTAGTATGGCCAGCCAGGCCAGGGCAGCGATCATCCCCCTGTAGTTGGCACTGGTGAGGCTGCACCTTGAATCCTGTGCTCAGTTCTGGGCCCCTCACTACAACAGAGACAGACATTGAGGTGCTGGAGTGGGTCCAGAAAAGGGCAATGGAGCTAGTGAAGGGCCTGGAGTACAAGTCTAATGAGAAGTGACTCAGGGGGGACCTTATTGCTCTCTACAACTATCTGAAAGGAGATTGTAGGGAGGTTGTAGTGAGGTGGGGGTCGGTCTCTTCTCCCAAGTAGCAAGGAATAGGACAAGAGATAATTGCTTCAAATTGTATGAGGGCACGTTTAGATCTGATATTAGGAAAAATTTCTTCACTGAAAGGGTAGTCAGGCATTAAAAAAGGCTGCTCAGGGAAGTGGTGACAATAAAGAACGTATCAGATAAAACTCTTCTTTGGTTTTTTTTTTTTTGTTTGTTTTCTTGGTGTTTTTTTTTACAGCCAGAGGTCAGATTTTAAATCAGAAGGGGAGTAAACAAAAATCAGCAAGTAGCTAAAAGACATGACAGGGTCCTCATTAAATAGCTAGCTCAGTGTTAAGTTATAAAGTGGATTCTTCAAGATTACATAAGGCATTCGAAGGTTCAAGGTCCTAAAATCAATCAATGCTAGCCCAAATACTTGATTTAAAGGAAATATAATAGCAACAGAAAGAGCTATTAAAATCAACTATCTGAACCTCTTATATTACACAGGCTATAGGACTTGACTGAGGTAGTGCCATATTTACATTCATAACTACACACCAGGACTACAGCAACTTGCCCATTAGATGCTGGGAGTATGTTTGATTAGCTGGTCAGGACAGTGGCCTTCTCAGTCACAGGAGAGGTAAACAGGGCTTCCTTCTTTCCTCACTCCTTGCATTTCGTCTCATCAGCATGACAAGACAGCCTATTAGAAAGCTGCCTTCTCCTTCCTTCAGCACTTGCTGCATTTGGCAGACATGGTGAATTTGGCAATCGCACCACCATCACCTTGGTCAGTTGTACAGCAAGTTTTCTGCTTCCAGCAGGTGTTGTAAGAGTAGATGGTGAGCTTGTCTGTGTAACCCAAATCTGTCAGCAGCTGAGCCCTCTGTCTCTTACATCAACCCACACTAATATTTGAAAAGAGTACCTTCCAGCTACTCAGATACCAGCATCTTCCTTGAGACTCTTCTTATTAAGGTTTAGACAGAGCACTGACTGTCATCAAAGTGGCTTAATCCTGTATTTCTTTGTCAATTAGAGATACAACACTGGGGGAATGACGAGCTGCAGCACTCTGCTTGGCAGATGCTTCCCTGCATTTATGCACCACTCCCTGCAAATGTTAACAGCATGTCTTCTAGTTCTAGATAGAAAAATCTCTGATCCATGTTAGGCTGTGAAAGGCCAACAGCCACATCACTTTTCGGTACATACCCATTTATCTGTGCACAGTTACATTTTGATTGCTAGTAGTTAGCTGGGGTTTTGTGTAGGTCATGGGGATGGGATTTTGCATTTCTCTTACTTTTTAATCAAAACTTTATGAGCACCAAGTCAAACACCAAACAGAAGTCAGTGCATCAACTTTATTTATCAGCCAAACTTGTAGTCTGAGTCAAACAACTTTATCAAGTTACCATATGCAAGGCAACAGTTTACTTCTCTGGCAGTATAAATAGACCTTGACATCAGTGTCAGTAATGCCTGCTTTAGAAATGCACAAAGTACTCAACTGTTAATTAGAATCAGGAACCTAATTCCTTCATTGGGCATAACTAGATCAAGATGTGCATCAATTTTCAAAGACAGAAAAAAAACATAGTTTTTAATGAAGTAGAATGGTATGTTCATTGCCTTTACAAATCAAGTAACTTTGCAGGTGTGTAACTTCAGACCCTCCAATTGTTATTTCCACTGGTTAATTCAATTGAGAAAATTGCTTTTCAGTCTAATCAGCTGTTCCCATGTTGGCTTCTTAGCAGAGGAGTTTGTCCTGCTCTACACAGTGCTGCAAGGAGAGGCTGGTGACAGCCATGCCCCTCACCTCTGGCTTTTCTCCACTGCTTCAAGTCCCCATGTCCCTTCAGAGGCAGCACAGGAACCAAGAGCCTTTGGACACCACAGAAAAATCCACCACAAAACACTGTTACTCTTCTTTGCCAGCTTGCATCTCTGTGCCTCCATTTTTTAAGTATAAATTATTACTAAAAGTAGCCACTTAAAAACCACAAAACTGAAGGGAAGCTCAGCTTTGTGGAGTCCACAGCTGGACTGAAAATTCTGCAGTCAGCATCTTAGCAGAGAATAGTAATTATTTTTCATGACAAGCCTGATATTGACTACATCACCTTTTAAAAAACTCCTTTGTTCTTGGTTTCTCATGGAAATAAGAAACAATTCACTTCTGACCCAAGATGCATTTCCCCAAGAAAGGTTGGAAATTAATTTGACAAGATGATTTTGAGTTTTAGGATTTTGAAAGGACATACGTTTTTAATTTGGGAGAAAGTCTGGTATTTTTAAAGGTGTTTTTTAAAAGGGCTTATAGTTCCTCCAATGTGTTTCTCATTTGCTCTTCACAAAAATCACACTCAGACTTCTGGAACCCTTCACTATTGCTGCTGGACTCGGTTTAGCTCCGGGTATGCGTTTTTGCAAGTGATACAAACTCTATAATGTAATCACAGAGTGTTCACAAAGATAGCATCCTTGTCAGACATGCTATGTATGCATGACTGAGTAGGGCCAAAGGAGGAAACTGAACATCACTAACATCCAGCATTTAACTGGAACCTTTCCTATTGCTTGTTAAATGTTTCACAGGTCTGAGGCTGTTCTTTTGCATTCCCACCCTAAACTTTCTCATAAAAATGTCCTGTTTCGTTTTGCTTGTTGTTTTTTTTGTTTTTTTTAAGGTGAAATTTATTTTTTTTTTTTTTTGGGGGGGGGGAAGTGGGGGAGGAGGGTATTGGGGATAGTGGTAAATAATAGCTTTGAGCTCTTGTCAGAGTTTAGGTTTGCTTCTGGAACAGCTTTATGTAATTGACCAAAAGAACAACAATGAATAAAGCTCTTTTTAAGCACTGTCAGATACAAACCTATAAAGCTTCCACCAAAAGCTACCTGAAACGCTTAACTTCTTAATAGCAAGTCACCATTGTCATCTGCAGAGGTGACTACACTTTGGATGTGCAGCAGCCTAGGCATACAGTGACCTTCTGTAATAAGTTCTTCATCACTTGCACATGGTTTAAATTATTTCAACTGCAGTTGTTTGAGGAGAAAGTGCTGGTTTTAAGAAGAACTAACCATGATTATTGTGATAAAAATACTGCGCAGTTAAAAATAAACCAGTAGATTGGAGGAAGCAGCATATTGTAGTTTTATGGCTATGTTATAACATTAAGAATGAAAGAGTGACTGCAGTGTTCTGGTCTCAGATCCAAAGTCCATTTAACCCCACACTGTCTCTGACAGTGGCAAAGCAGGAGGATGGGGAACACAACACATGTACAAGAAAAGAAAAGGGATCTTTTACCTTCTACCTTCTTCTAACTTAAATATTTTACTGCCTGGTTCTTGGTCACTATTGAAAAATACTAGGAAAAAAAAAGACTTATTAGATGAAGAATAATGGACTGAAGCTTATACTCTTAAAAATGAATGGGAGATGTGTTGTTGGTGAATAAAGTCGTGACTTTTTTGCAAAGTAAAACAATATAGCTTTAAGTAAAGTTTCAGATACACCTTGCAGGCATTTGAAAGAGGAAAAAAGTAAACAATAACATAGTTTGCAATAGATAGCATAGAGGCAATCAAATTCTGACCATCTCTTTCTGAAGTGAGGAATTTATAACTCATTATGGTTAGAAGGAAAATTTAATT
This sequence comes from Pezoporus wallicus, assembly GCF_028554395.1. Classification (NCBI taxonomy): domain Eukaryota; kingdom Metazoa; phylum Chordata; class Aves; order Psittaciformes; family Psittacidae; genus Pezoporus; species Pezoporus wallicus. The sequence goes on along the minus strand of NW_026642515.1, from coordinate 545,890 downwards.
TTTGGTTTTAAGTATATGAAGCTAGCCCCCAAAAATGAATTAATCCCGTACTCATCACCTCCACAGCTTCACATTTCCTTCATACAAGTCCTGAAACACTCTAAAGGAAATGTTATGGCCTATAATACAGGATTAAGGGGTCTCTGAGCTGTAGCAATTTCACTTATTCTGTAAGCACATTTGGGTAAACAGGCTCATTTTTTTTTTTTTCCTTTATATATTTCCCAAACACAAATATTTATGTTTGTGTTTGCCTCAAACTGTGTTCCCTTTTATGATAACTTTTACAGACCCTGCTTTCCAGGTCTGGGTGCAGAAATTTCAGGGATATTTAACTGTTTTCTAATATGTTTTTGTTGTAATGTAGTGTGCCTACATCATTGAAAGAGTCAGCTTGATTGGCAGTCTTTTTGCACTTAATCTAGAATCAAATCTGCTTGATTGAATGTGTTTACTCCCATTGTAGTAAGAAAAAAAAAAAAAAAATCCAGACATTTGGAAATAAACTGATAGAATAGATTCAAATGGAACTCCTATCTTCTAATCCTGCTTTCAAGAACTGGTGAACTTGCAACAACTGATCCTCTGATTTTGCATTCCAGTCAAATTCATCTTAAATTCAGTTTTATAGCTAAACTTAAGATGGGCTTAAACTCATCAAGTGTTGACTAAGTTAACCTTGCAGGTTCTGACTAAATTTCTGAGGATAATTGAATGCATGGCCCATAGTAGAAAAACTGCAGGGTTTTTTTTAATTATATGAATTCTCATGCATTTAAATTAAGCATACTGTGTTTGTTTAACTGACTTCAACAGAAAGGCTTATTTCTTGAACCACTATTTGGAACAGCACTTAACATACTGTCTTCTGAGCAACAACTAGTGTGAATAAATGCTATTTTAGAGGTGAGGGTGTCTCTTAAACAATGCAAGTATGATAACATTGCTACTATATATATCAGAATGACATTCATGGAGCGCCACTGTAAGTGAGGAAACATCTCATATTGGTTGGAACAAAGTACACATACCATTAAAACTGCAGCCTGCTTTGAATAGTTGGCAACTTACCAACAACAAATCCTGTGATTTGCATTTTAACCTTTCTTCTGAAGTCTGATAATGTCTAAGACTTTCTCTGCTGTTTCCCCTGCCTGCTCTCCATCTCTCTTTCCAGGGAGGACACACTAATTCTTTATCCTAGCTGGCAGAACCAGCACTTCCTGGTCACTCATTCAGAATTTTATGTTTTGATGCTGTTTTCCACACTAAAGCACCTGAGTATGCAATGAGTCAAACCCAAGATATAAACTATTTTCCAAGTTGCTGCATTTTTCTGTTTTGTTTAAGTAGTATATCATATTTTCCTTACAAGAAAATTTGCCAATGAAGTATATGTCATGCATATTCACAGAACTTTGGTTAATGGCGTCTTTAAAATTCACACACTAAAATGGCAATGTCATACAACAAATAAAGCCCCATGCTTGAGAGTGACACCTGAAAGACACCTGAAAGTCTTCTTCTGAACTCAGGAGATTCTGTGTTCCCTACATGTAGATATTGAATATTTTGGCATTCCAGTTGTACAACTGGAGGACTTACTGATTTTGTAGGAAAACGCAAGGTTGAACTCAAACCAATTTCTAAACATTTTGTCAAGCAACCCTTGTTAGCATGCAAAGCTTCTTCAAAATTTAATCCACTGGCCACAAATGCCTTTTGATCTATCAGTGTTTAGTATTTTGGTACCAATATTTGTATGAATGGAGTTCATAGCAAGTAAATCAAAGTGTCCCAGAAGTAAATTGCATATGTCCTCAAAAGAGAAATTATGCAGGCCAACAGGTTCTAGGTTTTGTTTCATGATTCACTAATTTAGATAACGGTCCATTTCTGTATTATAGGTCTTTTTTTTTCATACAAATAGCCACAATTTTAAAAAGGCAGTCTGCTGTAATTTAAACATGACTGGGGCTTGATGGAGTTAACCGGATCACAAAGGCAGCATGTTTCCAGGGACAACCCTTGAATTAGGATCTGGGAAGAGCATGCACAGGGAAAGAATGCCAGGCAAGCAAGCCACTGTAGGCAAGCTGTCCTCTGTTGGAGCATCTGTAAAAAAATCCTTAACATTTGGTTTATTTAATGACAAACTAATCTTAACTGGAAACCTTCCAGATAACTTGGTTTCATCAGTTATGTATGCTTAGCTCATTTAGTTTGGTAATAAAAATAAATAAAAACAAACTTCTCATAGATTTGGAGATAAATGGGAAAAAGAAACCCTCTGAATCCAGCCGCAGAACACCAAACTGGAAGTAAAATCCACAGTTTATGTCTTCTTAAAAAATCAGTTAATGAATTATCTTCCCCTCTAACTTCAATCTAGCTGCCAAGGAAACATCACACTTTCTTATACCTGGTTTATAATCTACATTGCCCCATTTAATGCTATGAAAATCTGTTGAAGATTTTTATTCGGGAATGCTATTACCCACTTTCTTCCTTGAATTAATTTACTGATGAATAGCACTTAAGAGTAGGAACAGAGCAAGAAGCAGAAGAATTTGCAGGAAAGGAAAGCTGTTATTATATGCTGTATCTTCATGCCTACATGGTGAATTTCTTTGGGGTGCTATGTGGTGGTTTTAGGATACACCCATGAAAGAACTGCAGTGGTGCAGTGCTTCCATTAATGGAAGCTGTATAGTCACAAAAGCTGGAAAGAAATATAACTGAATTTGGAGTTTTGGATGGTTTTACAATAAGTTGCCTGTGACCTGGCTCCAGCTGCCAAAACACTCAGCATTTGTGTGCCTTGCAACCACCTTCTTATTTCAGGCAATCCGTAACCAATTTATTATGTGACCGGGTAGCTCTCTGCACTACCTCCATCAGGCTTGAATCCAACCCATTTCCAGACCAGAGTCTTGTTAGACTCGTGTTGTACACACTGTTGGAACTGGATGGCAGAAGGATGGAGATAAGAAAATGAGTGAGAATTGTGTCAAATAGTGTAGGAAACAGCTTCTTTGCTCCTTGTCAGAACTGAGAAGGATAATTTCAGAGGATTCTCTTTTAACTATTTTATGTCTACTCACTACAAGCTATGGACTTTCCCAGCTGCTGGCTTATTAACAGTAAATCTTTGTTCTGCTGCTTTTACCTTCCCCTCAGCTGTAAGGGCTTGTTCTGCTCTGTCTGCTTTGCAAGCCCATTTTAGGCTACTTGTATAATCACAATGATTTGTAGCTCAGTGCTTTATCTACTTTAGGGTTTATAGGTCAGGCCAAAGAGGGAAATAAAGGGAAAAAGCATCAAAAGAAATCATTATAGATGAGATATAGCAGAAGGAACAAACTTTTCCTTCCCCTCTACAACTGACTGTGGAATAAAAACTGTCTTGGGGCTAAATCTATTTCCTGAAGAGAACGGGACAATTTACCAGAATACTGTGTTTGTAATAATGAAATTTTATATGAGTGATCAGAGACGGAGAGAAGGCTGTATGTTCAGCTGCAGATGGAAAAAAAGATTTTGACTTCCTCACAATGTAGCATTTTCAAAAGGGTACTATTTTCCCCTAGGCTGGTCACCTATTTTGTCAGTATCCCAATGCTCTTTAGCACTTTACAAAGGCATACTAAAAAATGTATTTCTTTTGTTGCATTTATTGACTACTAATTTCAGTAAAGTGTTTTTCAAAGTTATTTTCAGTTCAATCTTAACAGGTTGCTCAAATCGGTTCTTTTACATTTCTTGGTTTGCACCTCATTGTCCCAATGAGGGAGGCTGGATTGCCTCCTTCTCCCCCACAGGCTTTTGCCCTCTTATTCCTCTTACTGGCAAAACCTTCATTGCCTGGTTTCCATTAGAGCTGCAAACAGCAGCTAGCTAAGGAAAATCAAATTCAAGATACCACAGCCAAACTAGAAAGTGCAGACTCTGAACAGATCCTAGTAACTTAGCTTGTCACAGGCAATAAACAGGTAGGACTTTCCAGATACGGTCAAGCACAAACAGCACAGCAAACCAGGTTGCTTACCTGGGGTAAGAAACCAGGTCAGTAGGAAGAAAATGAAGGCTGTGACCCCCCCCGTGGCCAGCATCCTCTGCTTCCTCTGAGGACTGAGTGATGAGTATTCTTTTATGTTTTTTGGAGTCTGGAATATGATTATTATACTGATACTGCAAACAATGCACTAAGATCTGACCCTATCTGCAAAGGGTCTGGGTGATTAGAAGTTATGGGTTAAGATAGGATCTAGGTGGTGAGAAATTTTAAGTTAAGTTGTACTATAAATTCCATATTATACTATTTATAGGTTGTACTTTATGGATTCTGCTTGTAGAAACTTCGTGCCATTCTAATCATAATACCCTGGTAAGAATATAAAGCTTTAATTGTAACTGCAATTTAGTGCTGCCATCATTTTGCCAAAGATCCCTAAAATCTTTGCCTGTCCCCTCAAGGCTGGATGACAGCATTGCCCACTTCAGGTTCTCAGAGGCTTCATTAATGCAAGCTTTCACCTATCCCAGTTACGCCTTTGGTATCTAGTTTCATTCCCCAGTGTGAAACCTCTACAACTGATTTACCAGCTAGGACGCATTTTCCCCAGGTTAGAACATAAACTTAAGCCAAAGGGAAAACATTACTTTTACTGGAGCATATGTGAAGGGCTGCTACCTGCACTGGGCCAGTATCTGTTATTCAGCAAAAGTATCACTATCTCAAAGTTTAAATGTACAACCTCTAACGTGCTTCACTCCTATCAGTTGATCAGTGACAACCTGTGGAAGACAGACAGGAGGAGACACAAGCAGCAGTAACTTTCTGAGGCTAATGTTCTGATTCTAATGCACCGAAGTTAGAATTACTATTGCAGTTCACCAGGGGTTTAAATAACAGGGTCTACTTACATCTCACATTCTCCCTTCCAGCTGCCAAACTTTCCTTTAAACTGACAGGCTTGCAAAGCATTCCCAGAGATACAGTAGCTGTGCAGGAAGGTACAGAGACATGCTAGCAGGTCAGTTCCACTCAACAAACGGAAATTCCTATGTGGACCACAAAAATATGCAATTTCATAGGGAGTTAAATGAAAGTGAATCTGAAAAACAAGGTTAGCTGCTCAAAATCTAGGCCTAAGAGAGAGCGCTTAACCTCCTAAGCATCCTCTGCTACCAGTGTGTCTGGTGGCTGTCTCTGCAGGTGGCTGGTAGGTTGGAACTAAATGATCTCTAAGGTCCTTTCCAACCCAACCCAATCTATGATTCTTTTAGCCTACAGCATGTACAATTTCATACCATTTTAATCACCCTTGCCTCTAGAATTTCAACCTTGAGAAAGGTACCTAAACCTAGAATATTAGAATCAACTCGGTTGGAAAAGACCTTTAAGACCATCAAGCCCAACCATTACCCCAGGACTGCCAAGACCACCACTAAACCATATCACTGAGGGCCTCATCTATACAGTTTTTGAATACTTCCAGGGACAGTGATTCCACCACTTCCCTGGGTAGTCTGTACCGATGCCTGATCTCCCTCTCTGTGAAGAAATATCTCCTAATATCCAATTTAAACCTCCCCTGGTGCAGCTTGAGGCCACTTGTTACTTGGGAGACCGATCCACACCTCACTACAACCGGCTTTCAGGTAGTTGTAGAGAGCAATAAGCCCCCCCCCCCCGAATCTTCTCTTCTCCAGACTAAACATTCCCAGGTGCCTCAGCCTTTCTCCATCATACTCGTGCTCCAGGCTCTGCATCAGCTCCATTGCCTTTCTCTGGACCCACTCCACCACCTCTCTTGTACAATGTGTCTCTTGCAGTGAGAGGCCCAGAACTGAACACAGGGTTCGAGATATGCTGCCAGGTAGCAGGGAATCTACTTATTACCCCTTGTTTCTCTTTTGGCCATATAACCCTGCCTAGAATTTTAAGGGAGTGCCACTGTGCAGCAGCGTTCTACCTCTGTCGCTCTTCATCAGCAGAGCAGCAGTGCTCCCACGCTGCCCCATTTCCCCGGTGCCTGTGCAGCTGAACACTTCACAACTTCTGGCTAATTCCACCCCTCGCCCTGTGTTCCCCGGCCGGAACCGAGGCCGCCGATGGGGCGAGGTGCCCTCACAATGCCTGTGACTGCCCACCGCGCGGGACCAGGACGAGCCCGGTCCCCGTCTGAGTGATCTCACCGCCCGGCATTCCACCGCTCTGCCCTCCCTCCCGGGTCCTGCTTCGGTCCTCGGTGGCCCTGGGAGCTGCCGGGGAAGCGAGCTAGCCCCGGGCGGACACTCCGCACCTACCCTCACCGCCGGCGGCCTGTCCCGCCTGTAGTGCAGCTCCCTCTCCTCCCCCGCCCACCATTTTCCTCCCTCCCAGGCAGGCGCAGGCGCAGGCAACCACCTCCGCCTCCATCCTCTTCTCCTCAAATGCCCTTTGCTGCTGCTGCCGGAGGGTTATTATTACAGTATGTGGCTGTTCCCTCCTTTTTCCTTCCTTCTCCCTCCCCGCTCCTCAGCGGTCGACCGCCGCCTGCGCGGGGGGACAGCTGCGACCCGCCCCGTCGCTCCCCACAGCCCCCTTCAACCTCCGGCGCTGCCCAGCCGAGCGCGGACGCTGCCCCGGCTCCCAGACGGCGAGGGGGGGACGCGGGACTGCGGATTATTGCCGACTAAGCAGTCTGGTGCTGCAGCGGCGGTCTGGGGGAGGCGGGGGGAGCTTGTATGTGTAAGGAGGGAATGGGCGGGAGGGGGGAGAGCTGGCGGCCGGCCAGCTGCCATCAGAATTAGCTCATTGTTCAGTATAACCAGAGCTGGCAACCAAACCCCAGTCGGGGTGGGGGGAAGACAGAGATTTTCCCCCAGCCACCCCCACCCCTTTTTCTTTTTTTCTCCTAGGCTGCACTTTAGAAGAGGTGCAGTCATTCTTCCCCACACCCCCTACCCTCTCTCCACTCCCCCAACTGTAAATTCCCTTCTGTAGGATGCTGCCCTTTTTTAATCCACATTTGTTTCAGATCATGTAGAAAGGACAGAAAGTGAGCAGGGAGCGGGGGCTTTTGTCTGTAAGTATATGCAATTCCAATACACAGATTGTTGGTTTTTTTAATTATTATTAATCTTCTCTTTCTTTGTTTCTTTTAATTTCCTTTTGCCCTTACTTAGCTGGACAGCAGCTTGCCTTTCCTCCCTGTCGGTGCACATTTCCAAACAAGCTTTCTTAAAGAAGATGAGAAAACGTGCAGCATATGTATTTAACTCCTTGTCTTTATGCTTTTAGGATGGATTTCTAGGCTGGGCATTTTTCTGCACACATAAAATGGGAGATGAGAAGTGTTTTGTTTTTTTTTGTTTCGTTGTTTGGTTTTGTTTCATTTTGTTTTAAGGGTTTCCTTTTCCTTGGTTTTGCACTCCACAAACGCCAAAATGCATTTTTGAACCTAATGCACTTGGCTTTTTTAGCATGCATGCATGACTCTAGGATTGGTTTTTAATCTCTCATCTTCTCCCTTGTAAAACGAATCTCCCTCTTCTCCTCCCTGACACTGATTCCTCTCAGGCTGCTGGGCTTTATTTTTAGAAAGCAGTCATTCTTGCAACAGCTTTTTGCGTTTTTGCGTGTACAGCAGTTAAATTTGGGGTACTTCTTTTAAGGAAAAAAAAATAATCAAAACCAAGTGTGTTTTGGTGAATGTTTAATGATGTGCTTTTTTTCAGACATTTCTCTATACATTTATAGATAAGAGTTTGCAGTTTTAAATACAATATGTAGCATGTATTTGAATGTAAACATATGACTCATACCTAATCATATTTCATATATACACACTGTAGGTAAGACATGTATAATCAGTAGGGGAGAACTTTAGTTTTTGTCAGTATATGAAAAACTAGAGGTATGCTACAAATTTGGTCAGTTAAGACAGCTGTAATTTAAGATATCATTTAAATGAGGAAGGGCCAACTTACTTTTTTTTTTTTTTTTTTTTTTAATTTTTCTTCTGCCTATTTAAAATAGTAGGGTGTATGGGATAAGGAGAGAGAGAAAACCGGAGGTTATGTAATGCAGTGCCATTCCAAAAATACCTACTCACTGGGCCATAACATTGTGAAAGCCTGACGCTATTACGCTTGTTTTGTCATTGCAAAAAAGCACACTTTGGAGTATGTCTGGGAACAATGGACCACCTTTACAGTAAGCACAGGGTGATGGGGTTTTGTCTTTTTGTCTGATTTTTGGGTCTGTTAACCATTAGGTATAGGGCTTTTCAGAGATCTGCCCAGCTCTAAGAATAGCTTAAGAGTTCTGGAAATCCAGATACCAGGGATTTCTTTGTCTTATATTTAAGCCTACAGACCACTGAAGTGCAGACACATGACATATAAACATACATGTGGTTAGAATAATTTGCATGACTTAAATCTTACCCACTAAAGCTTATACTTGGCTCACCCCCTGTTATGCTGGCAAAAAAAAACCAACCTATTAAATATTGCAACAGTTGGAATTACTTCTTTTTTTCATTTTTTATTTCTAAATTGTTTTCAGATTGTTCTCCTTGTGCTACTTGAGAGAAACTGCAGCCCCAAGACTTAACAGAATCAAAAAATGGTAAGAATTAGTTGCTTTAGCAAAGATTCAATATTATTTTATAAATATAAACCTTCTTTCCCCATTCCCAATACACATTTATAAATATGACCTTTATAAGACTTATTCTTTGAGGCAATGGGGATTAGCCATACGATGACTGATGTACTCTGAAAACTTCCATATGTCGGGTCTTTGATATTCTTGCTTTTATTTGAATAAAAATCTGAAATCCCTCTTTGTGCAGTAAGGCTTATTTAATTGAAACAAGAAATGTTTAGATGAAATGTTTTCCTGTGAAAAATACACATCATAACACATGTAGGAATACATGCAGACAAAACACTACCCCATAATTTCAACCCTGACACCTTCATCCCTAAAAGAAGAGATAGATCATTGCACTTAGTAAGTGAGGCAGGTTTAATGTTAATCTATCAGGGAAGTATATAAGATGCAAACTAAATTTTCTTGTTTGGTAATTTTTTCAGAAGGTTAGCCTTTCTTCACTAGATGATTTTAAGGTCCTTTCCAACCCTAACTATTCTATGATTCTATGATACAAATCTGCTTCAGAAAAAGTGCCTAGGCCTGAGCCTAACTGAACATACTTACACAAAAGTCAATAAGTTGGAATGTATTTATTTTTCAATATTCATAGACTGGTTTGTGTTGGAAGGGACCTTAAACCTCACCTACTTCCAACACCCCTGCCATGGGCAGGGGCACCTTCCACTAGACCAGATTGCTCAAAGTCCCATCCAACCTGGCCTTGGACACTTCCAGGGATGGGGCATATTCAACAATAACCCGTTTCCTTCAGTGCAAATTGTGTTCATATTTTTACTGATTAAAGTCAATTTGTTATGCTATTGCTGACAGCTACCTAATTAAAACGATAAAACATTCTACATCTAAATATTCTCTAAATATGGTATTCCTGAGAAGGACTGTCTTGGAATCAGCAAGCTAAAGAAAATTGGTTTTCACAGTAGTACACAAAGTAAGCAGAATTAGTTTATATGATGTGTAGTCATAAAACATTCTTGACTGAAGGTAGAAGTATCACTGAAGCATACACTGATAAAAATGTAATATATTTTGGGTGCTATGTGATAATACCATGGTCAAAAATCTGTTGATTTATATGGGGCAACAGCTTGTCTTACGTAGCATTGCACAGAGTATACATTAGCTTAGACTATTTTCTGAAGTGTGAGGTTCTCGGGGGGCATACTAAGATTATGTTACATTAATTTCATTAATTATGTTCTTGTCTGGTTCCTTGGGGTTGTTTTGATTTGGGGGAGGAGGAATAGAAGGATGCTTAAAATAAGCAATACTTCATTATAAAAGTTTTTTTCCTTTTTGGTTCCTTGTTTTATATCATTCCTATCTGCAAAAATAAACTTGCACATTCTGGAGTTTTAGTCTATTCTGGAACCTACTTTCATCAAAGTGCTTTGCTTATCTGTATATAAATGAATAGTTGGGTGTGGGGAATTAAAAGGGAAATGATTCACTGAAACTGTGAATAGAAATCATGTTAAAATACATTTTGTTCACACAATTGTGGAATATTGTATAAAGCAACTTTTCCTACCAACACCAAGGTGACTATCAGCCCACATTTTTAGATTATATGCAGGCTGTTATTTGCAATATATACCTATCTATGGAATAAAAGATTATTTTTAGTTAGGCATAAAATAGCGATTTTTACCAGTAGATGGTTCTGTAAATTTAGCAAGGCTCCTGTAGTAGTCAAGGAAATCAGTTTTGTAAAGTCAGTGTCTGGGCCAGTGTCGTGGTTTAAACTTACAATGCAACTTAGAACTATCCAAAAGAATATAAAATATAGTTATCTACCTGTCTAGTCCTGTTTTTTTTGCAGTGAAACATAAGTAAAAATCTCACTTGGCTGGTTTTGAAAAGTTTTTGATTTGTTACGAAAAGGCCTAATTCCACCTTTTTTGTGACTGTAATTGTCAATATAAAAAAGACTTGCCCAGCTTGCAAGGTTGCTTAATATGTGATAGTTGGCAGAATCTTTTCCCCTACCCCACCCTTTTTTCCCTTTCTTTCACTTTTGGCACAGTAACACTGAATGTCATTTTAAGTCAAACCACTGACATACTTTCTTTGCAGTAGTGGATGCACTTGTCTGGCATATTTCTTCTATTTATTGCAAGTGTCTAACCATTCTGGTTTGCAAGAAAACTTCCTTACATATCAATACTTTCTACACTGAAATACATGATTGTAAAAGTGCTTACCTTGTTTTTAATACATACAGCATAGGCAAAGGCTCTATTCTATTCTCACTGGCCAGTGAAAATTTTGCTGTTATTTTTCACCAGGCTGAATCAAACCTTAAAAAAATGGGGACAAATGGCATGTTTTATTCCTTTGCTAAATGGAAAAAGCATTAATTATTTAGTTATGATTACAGTAGAATTAAGAGTGACTAGAATAAATTTGTTAAGTGAGGACAAGTGAATTATTTAAGTTTACTGTCTTACTTATTCCATAAAATGCTTCTTAAACTGCTTACAATTAAAAGCAAATAACTTAGCAGGCTAGTTTTCAATGCTAGTTTTCCTAGACTTGGAATTAGGATTCCCTCATACCTGGTTAATTAATCTTCCTTGGGGCTTTATAATAATATCATCAATAATTTAAAAAGAAATAGAAATGCAGAAGGGTGTACTTTCTATTTGTCTTAAAATTTAAGTTGTGGACATTTTGAGCCATTTTACACAAGAGCAGCTGCCATTTGAGGATCTGCCCTTCCTTTTGTATAATACACTTCTTTAAGTGGCACCATAAAGAGAAAAAGAACCTTTTATATTTCTGTGCAATGTATAAATTCATAAGGTGATTTTTATTGCTATTTTTCTTTGAAATGCTAGAATTTGTGTATACCACCTTCATGGAAAGCGCTGAATATCATAAAATACAAATTTAGATTTTAGTGCTAATTAAGGAAAAAAAGTTCTAACTGAAAAGAAAAAAAAAAAGAAAGTTTTAAAATTGATTTGGCCAGTGTCATCCAGTCATTGAAATAAAGGATTTTTTTCAGAAAAGTGAGAGTAAAAAAGTCTTTAATTTCCATTTTCTGTGATGTCGAAGAGTTTTAGCAAAACAAGGAAAGGCTCTTTTTTTTTTTTAAATGGTCAATGTTTTGTTTTAAAGAAAGTAATCTAAGATATTTTATACATCTGACAAAGTGGTCTGTTTGCTTCTAAAACACTCAGGTGTGTCCTCTTATCTTGCCTGCATTGCAGATAATTTCTGTAAGTCAGGCTTAGTTCTGGGAGTTTGCAGTAGAAATACTAAGGAATTTAAACCAGTAACACTAATAAAAGTGTGTACCACTAAACAAATACGTCCTTAATAATTTAATTTTGACCTACCTGAAAATTTACAGAAGATATTCTGGAGTAGCTCATTAGTTTAATTCTGATTTATCAGAATTTTGATGACTTTCTTCTTAAGTGCAAGTGGTGTAGTATCTCTAGGCTAGGTGTTGTGCTGTGTCATCCCAAAGGAAAAAGGCCCCTGAAGGAGGTCATTTGGGTCGAACACTTCCTGTGGCATATCCTTGTCTGAACTGTATCAGTTTTGAGGTTATTCTACCATTTGCGTTCTCTGCACTTTCTAGTCTTTCTTGGGGGAAAAAAAAAGAGGAAAATGGGATTATGGCCTTTTGGAAGGAAAACAGTTGGGGGAAAAGGTTTTCTTCATTAAGTCAGAGAGAAGTGAGAACCTGTCTTTGGTTGAAGGAAAAAAAATAAAAGATCACCATCCCATTTCTTTCTTTTTTTTGCAGTTCATAGGGAAATACATAATGTTATTTAAATTAGGTGAAGATATTTATGAGGCAAAGCTTATATTTAAGATTTTGTCCTAGTTTAGCCATTGCAAACCTTTTTCCAATGAGTCATATGCTATCCTTACACATTCTATAATACTCTGTGCCCTTACAATGACTTCACTTTATTTGGAATACCCATTCCTAACTTTAGGGTTATCTGTGGAGAATGGAGTGTCATATTGGTCTCATTTTGGTCTGACAGAGCCAGGCATTATTTGAGCCTTTTATATGCCCTGAGGAATAAGAAGAACTACATAGTAGGATGAAACATTATGTCCTTCTTTGTTGATCATTGAGACTGGTACTGGAACTGGAATCTCCTTTAGGATAGTTGAGAACTGCTCTAGATCTGTTAGATCATCTTCTGTTCATGTGTAGCCATGGGCAGGATTTGGTCAAGAGAAATAATTGAGAGGGATGAAAGCTAAGCAGGAATGTATATATTGTGCTTTTTTATTATGCTTACATACTGTGCATGAAGAATACATTCGGTGAAGTTTGCTCAGTGCTGCTTGGGTCCTGAACTTCGGGTGAATTAAAAGCCTTTCCAGCTTAGAAAATAAATAAGCAGAAATATAATTAACTTTTGCCATACTTCTGACAATTCAGATGTTCAACTGCACAGGAAAAAAAAAACATCTTTACTTGATTCTGACCAGAAAAATTTGAAGGACAAGCTATTTTTTGTCCAAAGCTGTAGATACTGTGGATATTTCAGTGGTACAGTTCATATACATGTTGGAAAGACAAAAGCTCTGTATATGTGTGTTTATACCCAGTCACAAACATGCTTGTTTTGGCTGCTAAAATTCTGTAAATAAGCACCTGAACAGAACTGTGTTGACACACAGGATTGGAGGTTTATGTAATGGTTTGGCCAGGACAAAACTTTAACAAGCTTTTTTCACAAAGTCTGAAATCTTCAAAAATCAGAAGTAAGAATTAAACTACACCTTGTAATACTACAGTCATGACATTGGTCACTGGGATCTCAAAACAATTTTCTTTTTTTTTCTTCTTTTTTTTTTCTTTTCCATCAGAAAGCTGCTTCCCTGCAACTGAGCTGTGGTCCTTGTGTGTATGGCTAAAGAGAGGGGAGAGGGACTACACTTAGTAACCCTAGAATAACTTAATTAACATAATTCAGTTGCTATCATTGACTGGGACAGGATATTTCAATAAAAATATTTTTGAATATTTGTATTTTGTTTTTATTTCAAATATTTATTCACCTCATTAAACCAAATTGGTTGAGGGTGCAATCTGGAAAGGTGCAAAAATATTCTTTTCAAATGCTTGATGTAGAATAATACTATGAATCACTGTTTGAGTGTTACATGAAATTCAATTCAAACTGTTGGTCTGGCAAATTCAGAGTAGCACTACTGAATGAAACCCTATGTAGATGTTCCTGGGAGGACTCCTGATGTTTCCTTCTGCAAATATGGCATCAAAATCCCCACCAACTTCCCTCCACCCCCCAAAAAAACCCAAAACCACCCAAAATGCCAAACCAACATCAGAATGGGTGGTGATTTCTCATCCTTCAGGAAGGAATGTTTCTGGATTAATTTTGTTAACATTAACCTTACCATCTTTCTAATAGCATAGCATACCTGTGTGGGACTACATTGAAAAAAGTTGAGAGATCACCAAAGGTGGTATAAGCCTCAGCTTAATATGTACATTATCAGAATAACTCCTGGGTTCTTACAGCACTGATGTGTAGAAGGCACACGTTGGCATTATAGAGCTACTCAAAAGAATAAGCTAGAGGAGAACAAATTTTCTTTCTTTGTTATAACATGACTGTAACTGTGGTAATATCTCCATCATTGAAGAGTGTGAGTTTAAATAACTCTATTCCTGATGGCAGAAGAAAATCCTATGGAAATATTGGTAAATGTCCCTACCCTTAGTTTCTCAGCTAAGTAATCAATGTGAACAAAACCCAGAAGCAGTACTTGGCAGGAAAAGTTGTTTTCCCATGTGTCTCCTCGTTACATGAGTCCGAGAACTCACTTTATTACTTTCAGTCTGCAGAACATTCATGATATAGTTTGTGGTATTGTATTTGGAGTAGCAGTTGAGCTACATTAAGTGATTGTAGATGCTGGTAATATGGTGGCTGCAGATGAATGTTCCATAATGCTTTCAAGCACCCATTACAGTATCATCAGCTGTGGTCATTACATCCCTTTTAATGAGGTAAGTACTGGCTGTACAGTGTGGATTTGTCTCCCATTTCCAAGAATACTGCTTGTGCTTCTAATACTTGCCTGAAATACACTGATTGGGCAAGAGGCTGGCATCTCATGGGGGGAAAGGCTTTCCTGGCTGGGCTCTGCAGGAAAGCAGTCAGCAAAGGCAGTGAGCTTGCCGCCACTTGGGGAACAGCATCGCTTGTTGGATTTCTAGTCATCTTTCTGGTATGTGTGAGAAATTTAAACAAAATTAAACAAACAATACAGTTTTAGTCCAAAGCAGTATACTAAGTCTACTATAAGTTACAGTATTCAGGTTATTAACTTAGAAAATTTATAGGAAATTAAAAAAATTAAATGTGTTTTGGAAGTGAGCCTGGTGTATACATTTTGTATACCCCCAAAAATGGAAGCAGGGAACTGGGAGAGCACACAGGAGAAGTATTATTCTGGGCTGTCTCTGTTCTTATTCTTTCTTCAGGATTCACCTACTGGCCACTGTTCCTGCCTTAAGACCAAAACTTGGTGGAGTGAGGAGACTGGCTTAATGGACATTTTGGTTAGCCTGTGACCATGTGTCTTTACTTCCTTCTCAGTGTTGGGTATGAAACTCCTGAAGAACTTAACTATGCAGCCTTTGGTCCTGAATTTTGCTCCCACCCTGTGTGTTCACCTGACTTTGTAACAAGAGACTTGTTTTGCAGTTGCTATTAGGAGTAGACACAAATAGTTACTAATTAAACTTTTCATTACCTTATTGCATTTGAAGAGCAAATTGCAAAATCCTGTGTAACTGAAAACTCTTTAATTCTCAGGCTTATTATGGTTGTCTTTCTGTGTGTGCATGCTAAGTAACAACAAAAGCTACCATTGCAGTTCAGAGGGAAACAAAATGAAGTGGAAAAGGTGCTGGGTTGCACTGGGTGTCGAATTTGGTTTTACGGAGGGCTTGTTCAGTTATTTTGATTTCTGCAGTGTTTCACAATTTCATATCCATGCACTGAAATTTACTGGTGAAATAAAGTAGTTTGCATCCATTTTATAGGTTAACGGAATTTTCCATGTATCGTGTTTCTTATTATTGTTCTAGAATAGCATTTCTTTTCCTTTCAAGGAGTGTGATACACTGCTAATGAGTATCTTTGTTAAATTCATTAATTCAGTGAGAAGTTGATGAGCTTTTTTGACAACGTTCACAATATACCACTTGATTTCTTTCTCTCTTACTCTTCATATGCGTGGTAAATAGTTTTGCAATGGTTTTGCATATTAATGAAGTAAAAAAACATCATGAGAGCACTTGTAGCACACAAGCAAGATTCATTCTGACTAGTGCAGAAAAGTGCAAATTGATCATTCTGCTTAGAAATTGTATTACACTCAGGTGATGTGGGGATGATTCCCAGGGAAAAGAAAGTGTCTTCTATGAATAACCTCATACAGTCATGTTTGCCAGAAGACAGGTAAAGTCTCTTGAAGGTTCTTACCACCTAAAGGACTTGTCAGGAGTGTGCTAACTATATACTCAAGTTAGATTAACTTGTGTTTTTCTCCTCCTCAGCACCATACTTGCGCAGTTTCAGAGGCTAATAGATATATAATTGACTTGGAAAAATGTGCCTGCTCCAAGTGCTTAAAATTAACCAGCATCCTTTCCTGCAGCAAGGATCTGTGTAGTAGTAGATACCATTAGTCATAAAAGCATATTTTAGCACAATTTTCTTATATGTGTCATGGGACATTGTAAGTACATACATAAAAGATGCAATGTATACTTGTGTAGTATGGATGAGGACAGGAGTGAAAAGCTGGTAATGAGGAGACTACATAGGAGCAGACACTTCAGTGTAACTTGGATCATAGATGCTTCAAGAACAATGAAAGAAACAATGGATGAAGATGGGCTTATATGAGAAGTTTTGTACTTAAAATCTATAAAAACAGCTTCCAAGTGTTGTGTAGGGGAAGTGTTGTGTAGGGAAGGAGCAGATGACATCCTATGATGTGAGACTGATCCTATTCTGTGAGACTGATAAAAATTAAAGAAGTGATGAACAAGGACTGCAAAAAAACCTGATGAATAAATTTGCTAATTCATGTGCAGCATGGAGAGAGGAATGCAAGAAAAAGCATACTTGTCTCATTTAGGCTTTTTCATCTCTATGTGGTTGTGAGTTTGAGTCATCATATGGGAAGGAAGAAAAAGTAGCAGTAATACCTTCCCCATGAAAAAGCAGAGCCAGCAACAGATGCTGATACACAAAAGTCAAAAGCAAGTTCAGGTGTGCAGTTTTCCTGCTGTGTTCTGATACACTGCCATATGTTAATTATTACAGTAATGACAGGTAAAGCATCACCTCACGAAGGTGAGCCACTTGGAGCAATCCCAGCCAGGAGAACGATTGCATAAATCTTCATCATTTCTCTTAAATCATTTATCTACCTTTATTTGCTGTGTGGTATTATCCAAGTGAAATGATTGTAAATGATCCTCCTCATGCCTGCCCACCCTCTCAAATTTTGAACACCACTGCATGGATGTGGAAAACTGAAGAGGTAGAAATATCTGCTGCCCTGACAGTGTACTGAAGACACGAAGACAGGTTATTTGGGATAACTGTTACTGTAGTTCAACAAGAGGCTCAGACTTGTGATGGGACAGCCACACAAAAAAAGCAAAGTCACAAAGTTGGCAGGCCGCACACCTGCTAAACCACATGTTCACAGTATTTTTGAATAATTAAACCAAGGTAATTAAGTTGCATTTTAACTTGGGCAAGTTGTGGTTTCTGATGTTTCAATAGGGAAAGCTTCTTTGCTGAGCCTGTTACAGAGTCAGCCCATCACAACAGCATTTGATTGTGAGTACAGCTTCTTAAAGATACCAGATGTTCATCAGAACTTCAATGGCTCTTTGAAATAAGGAGCCATGATGAGCATTCGATGTAGCCTGTCATTGGCCTATCCAGAAGAATCACAGGACAAAGTAGATTGATAGCAGACTGCCACCCAACCAAATTTGTGTAGCAGCAACCATGCAGCTCACAGTTACTGTATGTATTAAATCCTGTGAACTGCGTTTGGAGCACAGCGGACATTATCATTGCATGTTTTCAAAATGTTCCCCAAACAGCATTAAACAACTGCAGATGGAAGCATTAGTTTACCAGTTGCACTTAAGTAAATATATTGATCCTAGCACAAACTTTCCTTCCGGTTTTGTTTAAAATGAGTTAGCTTTTTTTAGCAGAATCATTTAGTTGGTCTTCAAGCACTAGTGCAGTAAAATTTTCTGCTTATGCCTCCGAATTGTGATGGTGGGTAACTGGTTACAAAGAGAATGTTTTGCTGGAGTGGGAGGCATTTGAGGGATAGAGATAGGCAGAATGGGCTGGGAAAAGGCACTAACACTCTAGCTGGTAACTAAGAAACTTTTTAAAAAATTGAACAGTTATAACTGTTTCCACTTAAAAGGAAACTTGTATTTTACTGCAAAAGAAAGTGCATCGGGGCTTCATTTCAAAGAAATTCTTCTGGACACTTCCAATGATGCTGAGACCAGCTTCAAAGGAAATAATATACAACTTTTCCTCTATGGCCTGCAATACCATTGATTTGTGTCATTGCAACACAGAGCAATGGTGGTGAAAAATTCCCGAAGTACTTCAAAGAAATACAGGAGGTACACAGCTCTATTTGTCCAGCTATACAGCCCATCTCCAGGAGAACATGGTGGATTAGGCACTACAGACACAAAGGGCTACTAGACCTTACAACAGCCCAAGCACAGTCTTAGTGCTGCAGAGGGGGAAAGCATGCCCCTTTCATTCTCTGTAGCACAAACCTGTATCATTTTACTCCGCTTTTCCTCAGCACATGGACATCTGTGTCTGCCGTTAGACTGCTAATCCATACAGTAAAGCTTTTTGGTTTTATTTTCTTTTTCTTTTCTGCTGTCCTAGGTAGGGTAGTATAGAATTACTGGAGATGGTAACCTTTTATTCAGAATTGGTACTTGTCATAATTTCCTTTTTGTTTTCTCTCTCCCTCCCACCCCACCCCAAATTGGTTTATATAATAAAGAAATTATCTGAAATTTCTCAAAAGGTGGTTACTGATGTTCTCAGGGCAGTTGGTCTTCCTCTTGTATTTTGGAAATCCAGACTGCAGTTGAATTTAATTCCTGTTAAGTCTTGAACGAGACTTGATGAACAGGAATTCAGTTGTCATCCACATGGAAAAACAACAGCAAAAAAGTAACTCTGTGGTCTTTCTTGCTGTTTTCTTAACTGTAATAACCTTGGGGATGATTAACAGGAATTTGTTCATTTTATTAATTTAATGCCTTAAATTTCTGTGTTTTTTTTTAATTTTGTTTGTTTTGATGGATGTATCTAAATATTTGAAAAATGCTGTTAATGAGTAGGAATGAAGAGTGGGTAGCAAGAATTTTATCATTTTAATGTGACTGATAAGGTAGATTTAGTTCAGGTCTGTTCAAATTATTTTATGCATCTGTTTTAAAGCTGGGCAAAAGTTTGTCCTCTCCTACTATTACTGTTACAGAGGCTTAAAATGGAGGAATAGGCCTTGGAGTCTTGAAATGCTGATTAAACAGAGCCTTTGCTAGCAGTAAAGTATCTTGGTTTGTTGGGCAGAGGGGAAAAGAAGGGTCTACTGCAGAAATCTTTCTGGTTTAGTAACAGTAAGTAGTTCTGTAAGATCCAGAAAGAGCCGGTAAATGCTATTTACTCTATTTAGGCATTTCTTTTTCTCCACCTTAGTTTTTTCTGATTTTTAATCTCAGTTTTTATTATTTGTATGTTTTCAAGAGAACAGAAGCAAAATAATTGAAAGCATATTCTTCATAGATCATAATTCCCCATTCTAAGTTGTCCTTGACGTTTCAGGCAAAATTGCTTGCTGTTGTAGAACACTGCTTCAGATGGCACTTCCCAAATCAGTGGGTTTCTTTTCCACCTGACTTCTCAAGGTGGGAGTGAATGGGTTTGCATATCACATGCTCTGCCAGGAAGGAATGCTTCCAAGGATGGTAATGCTGCCAGTTGGATGTTTAGAGGTGATCCACTCTGATAATTTATGGATGAAGTTTACTAGCTTGATTTTTTTTTTCCCTAATGATTATCAAATACTGAGGCTATCCATTTGAGTCATCAGATGACTCTTATCCATCATATAGACTTGCAGTAACTTTAGTTTTCAGTCCATCCTAAAGTACAGTAATTCTGTTCTGAATCCGCGTGCTTTCATTTCTTAAGCCAAGCCTGTGTTCTCGTAATAGTCACACAGGAAGTACTAAGAAATGAAAATATGGTGTGTATCAATGGAAGCATTTATTTAGAAGTGTTTACTTCATGCAAACAGCTGGAATGTTGTAAGTCTTACATCCTGCTCCTCAATGGAGCATTGCTTTCCACTTTTTCTCTCTGTAGCTCATTTTGCAACTTTAATATAAGTTGTTCTGAGCAGCTGTAATTGACTAAAAGTTCATGCTGTGTTTTTCTAATGCCCTAGTTACCAGTAGATTTGACTATCTAAGTAATTTCTGTATTTTATGAAGCACGTACCCTGACAAGACATCCTCTGTTTGTTTGTTTTGGTGTGGTTTGTTTTTTTTTTTTTTTTTTTTTGGGGGGGGGTGTGTTTGTTTTTTTTTTTTAATGGGTTTATTTTTATTTTCTCTCTCCCTTTTCTTTTCTTTTCTCCTTTTTTTTTTTTTTTTTTCCTTCTCCTGGTGAGTTGCAATAATTCCTGAGTGGACATTTTCTTTCCATTGCAGAATCTTCCTCCACTTAGCCAGGATCCAAACCATGGTTCCCCAGCCTTTCAGCATTGCTCACAAGGCAGATACTTAAAAATCCTTTGCTGCCAATTCAGGACTTTAGTACAATTATATCAGAAAATTACTGCTGTCGAGCAGATCCACGTGTTTACCATCTACCAATATTGGCCACAGTAGTTGTTTTTTAAGAGATACTAAGAAAATAGGACATTACTGTGTTTTGGTTTTTTTTCTCCACAGAAAAGTACTGTGAAAGATAGCTGGGGTGTTTTGCACATTTTTTCGTAGTCATAAAGGTCTGCTTTGGTGTTTGTTTTTTTTGTTTGTGTGGTTGGTTGGTTGGTTGTTTTTTTCCCCCTGGAGCTTAGTTGTGAGTGCATCTTACAATTTAAACATTTTTCCTCCTACCCCATTTCCAAAATCAACCCCCAAACTGCAGTCCCTCTAAATTCTTTAGAATTTAAGTTGAGGGTCCTTTAATTGCCATTTAGTTGCAGGTGCTTATTTTATTCCTATTAAATTACTAATAAGGATGACAAGGCCTACAGGGTAATCAGAATATATCTCAGATTCCATGGAAAATACATCTCATAATGAATAATACTTTATTCCGATGCTTATTCTGCCTTCCTACAGGAAAATACACATTTTTGTATACTTTGTTGGTTTGAGCATGCATGTCCTGTGGTAGAGCTGAACTGCTATCACTATTTTCCACCATAACTTTTCATACAAAATTATAACTACACAGTACAATCAAAGCATAGTTGCAGGATGGGTAATCAGTGATTATAAACAGCAACAAGAGAGCTCAGGGGTTACTTGGTGTCTTTTATTCAGGTGCCTCAAATGTTCAATGTGAACATTAACTGATGTGTAATTAATGTGCTGCTATGTCAACCATACCCAGACAGCTTAAGTGTCCTGTTTGAGGTGATATAGTAATCTAAAATACACAATAAAACCTGATGCTTTAATCAGCAGAAAGCACTGTGATCTGTACTGCAGAAAATCTTGGGAGAGTATATCAGAACAGGCACTGCCTTAGGCTCTGTGTTTTGAATTTTCTACTTTATAGTAGAATTCAGGATTTTCTCTTGGAAAGATGATTCAATTTCTCTAAGATACATCTAGTCCAGTTGTGACAATAGTCAACACGCAACTCCACAGAAATGAAAACATTCCTCAGATTTCAACATCAATACTGTAGTAAGCAGGTAAGTAAAGCTCGTCCACCAGCAATTTAAGTGACAAGGCAAGTTTTGATTCCCAAAGTACAAACAAATTTGAGTGGTGTAATTTATAATGCTGAGCTCAAAACACTGACAGTTTGACATTCATGGATTGTGCAGCATTCAAGTCACAAAACTCCGAAGTCCTAGGAGGAAAATCCAGCATGAAAATGAATTTCAGGTCTGCATTGTTGTGTGTAACTTGTACCTTCAGCAAAATATTTCAGTGTTTCATGAGAGCGAGAGGAAGAAATGCTCTGGTCTTCATCCAGAAGTTGAGGAAATGGAGCACAGACGGTTTCCAGCTCAGATTCACCGTAACTGAGATGTATTAACCTGGCAAATATTCACTCTAAGTTCCCACTGTAGTCAGTGGCCAGCTTTGAATCTTACCCTTTTTCAATAGGAAAATTTTTCCCTAACAGTCATAGGCAGTACCTTAACCATTAAATCCTGCTGCCAGTTATTTTACAGTATGCCTTTTATAACATGTTAGAATTCCTTTGATGTCCAAAATACAGGCTGCTAACACAGAATTATAGCTGTGTCAATGATCTTGGAAATAGTAAGTTCTAGTTCCCAGCTCATTGTGAAAGGATTATCAAAGGTGTGTTGCCCTTGTCTCCTGCAATCATCAGCAAAGGCAGTAAACTTCGTTAATCTTTTGCCAGTGACTTCTTGCAGAAGAGAATGGGCATGTGGTATAATATCCTCAGTAAGTTTATTAATATGGACATCTTCTTACACAGAATTTCTTAAAGAGATTTAAAAAGAAAATTAAAAAAATCATCCTATAGTCCTTTAAAAAAGCCTGTTGAATGCAGATTGCCATAAACAATCCTATAGCTGAAATATATATAGTTGAAACCCCATAGTTGAAATACTCTAGGGATAGATCTTGTTGTCATGGGTACTCAAAAATATGTACTGAGCATAAAACACAACTCTGTGCCAAGCTCAACTGGCATTAGGATCTCCATTTTAGTAATGCTGTCTGTCACATGAAAACCAGTTGATTGCATTTAATGAATCTTTGTTAGTAAAAAATTGTATATATTTGTGTCACTACAGGTTTATCAACCAAGGTCAATGATCTGGGTAAGCCAGAAAATCTTTCCCACC
Source organism: Pezoporus wallicus (assembly GCF_028554395.1). Taxonomy (NCBI): domain Eukaryota; kingdom Metazoa; phylum Chordata; class Aves; order Psittaciformes; family Psittacidae; genus Pezoporus; species Pezoporus wallicus. Next base: position 523,053 of record NW_026642515.1, on the reverse strand, counting down.
AGCCGATTGGATGGGGGATTTCCAAAGGTAAAGTTATTTATGTAATTTCTTTCATCTAATAAACAACTAACTGAGATGAAAGTTTTGGGGTGTGAGAAAACCCCCAAACAAGAACCCCCCCACCCTAAAAAAACAAAACAAAACAAAAAGTATGCCACAGTGAAAGTTCAGTGGATGTTATTTTATGAGTGCTTCAAGAGAGTACCCAGCTCTCATGATTTCATCACAAGTCTCATGGCATTCTGTTTTTCTTAAAGCCCTGGCTCCTTAAGCCAGACAGTTAACTGGAGATTTCAGCTTTCATTTTAAAATGATGTTTTTAGCCTTCAAGCTTGCAGAAAATGGACTCTTGCTGGCTACATTCCAGAAGGAAAACATGCTAATTTTCAGGAGTTCATGTTTTTTTAAGCCTGTCTCATAATTTTACAAGCTGGATGTCTGAGTTTTGAATGCTTGATTTTGGCAATTCTCTTAGCAGTGCAGATGAAAAGGTCAGTGATAATGCAGGAGGAGGAAGAGGAAGAAAGTGGTGTGGTTTTCTTTTTCTTTTGTTAAGTTTACTGCTTGTGCTTTACCTGGCTTGAGTAACAAGCATCAAAGCATGGCAGTTTTTGTCTAACAAGTACCCCAGCACAAATACAGAAGATGTGGCTTGTCAGATTTGTAAGATTTTGTTTTGTTACCATTGCTGCTTTCATAAATGTGAATCTGGATGTGAAATTTGAGTAGGCAAATGCAACAATCACTCAGAACCACAGAATGTATATGTTTTATTTTTTATTTTCCTTTATATTAAAATGACACAAAATCTGGCCAAAAAATGGCAGGTAAGTAAAGGAGGGAAAATTGTTTTGGATATGTTTCAATTATTATCTAGGCTTCAGCTCCCTGTTCACAAAACTGCTATTTCATCTTGTTACCACTATATTTTTCACACTTTTTCTTTATAAAGTGACTTCTGAAATTTATAACTGGGATATTTGCAGCCTGCTCTTTGAAGGCTTATGTGCCAGCATGCCAATCTTTAAATTAACATATACTGCAGCACTGCCATTCTTAACATTCAACGTATTTCAAAAGTTCAGCTGAGTATGCTGATAGCAATGCCAGATTACAATGAATGTGCAATATGTGGTCATATTTATATTAATTTGCTAATTTTATGAATCAGCTCTGTGTTGGCTAGATGATTGTTATTCAAAATTCTAACTTTGCAGCTTTCAGTAACTTGTCATTAATCATTAAACGAAGTTGCTCCTGACACAATGGGATGAAGCTGTGAACTATGTACAGCATAGTTAGTAACTGCTGCATTATACCGGATTTATGAATAACTATGTTTTCATGCTATATATAGCTTAAAAAAAAAAAGTTTTATAAAAGGGATAATTGTTTCTCAACTGGTCAAAAAGTATTACACTTTTTTCCTTTAAAGTGAATGTATTTCTGCTATTTAAATAAAATGCATTTTTCTAGCCTTCATATAATTCTTCAAAAGATATTTGGCATATGCTTACAAGGATCAGTTTTTAGAACTGGGTCCAAATTTTATTTTATGATTGATCTCCAAAAGCAACTTGAATATAAGCTGCACACAATGCAGCTTCCAGCAGAGTATCAGCCTTAACAGAAAAGGGTGTCTTTGGAATCTATATTTTTTCAGACATCCTATACAATTAATCAGGGAAATTGCTGAAGAAGATTGCAGACTGTGCTCAGTCCTACAGCTCAATGTTAAACAGCTTGTACTACTGAAAGAATAAAGTGAAATTAAAAGATTTTTTGAAAGTTATTTCAGATAAAAGTGCTTTTTTGTTTTCATGCGACCAACAAATACAGAAGGATACATCTCTTAAACACAATTTATTTCCAGACCTAGAAGGGTCATATAGGACTTTTTATCTAGTGATTGTATGGCAGAATTTTAGGACTCAAATTGTTTTCACAGCTGGAAAGGAACTGCCCAACACAATGCTTTTGGAAATTTGCCCAGACCTTTGGTCTGTGTTGTGTGCCTGTTTGTATGTGTAAGGTTATGGTTTTCTTCTCACATCCTGTAGTGATAAACAAGTAACAAATATAGAAAAAAAAAAAAAAAATTATCATGAGGATGGAATTTTCTAAAGTCCTGTGAAGAAACATGTTTGTGCAGCCCTAGAATTTAAATGTAATATTTTCATTCTGAAATTGTCTCTTAAAAAAATCCCTGATTTGTCTCTAGCAAAGGCAAGGTATGTTTCTGCTCATATTTCTTCCCCTGATTTTCAGATCCCTTCTGCATTTGAAGTCTGCTCAGTTTCTCCATTTCTTGATGCCCAAACAGAAGACACCATTTGTCCCTAGGAAAGGATTTTACTCTGTGTTCAGCCTGAAAACTGCTCCTTGCTGTGTGTACCGCAGAACCCTGGGGCTTGGGGAGTTCATCTACCTGAAAGCAGAATTTACCCTGTAAATTTTGATAAAGACAGTGGGAGAGCCATGGGGTGGCTTCATTCCCAGAACAAGTAAATGTAGCAAATAAAGACATTCCAGTGAAAATTACGGCTTTGAAGAGCCAGGAAAGGAAAATTGCTGAAAATAGCACTTTCTTGGTAGTTCTGAAACTGGTTTTAATTCTTAATTCAGAAACTCACAACTCTCAAATCAGAGAAATTGAACATGGAGAAGATAACTTCAACTTCTTACACAAACTGAAAGCATTCTGCTTATATGACAAACATGTCCTAGGAATAAAAGCAATAAAATACCTCTTCAGTTCAGATCTTTTGATCACAAACCCCACAGATCTTTGCCATAATTTACAATATATTACTAGCTAAACAATCTTTTTTTTTTTTTACGATCCCATAGTGATGTAGTGTCAGCAAAGTACTTTAAGCATGGGCATAGTCTTTAGGCTTCCTTCTGAGGCTTAAACTGAAACAAAAAGTTAAATGCTTTGCTGAATAGGCATAGACTTCAGCCAATGAATGGTTAAGTATGGTTAATAAAAATCTATCTGAGGCAGCTGGCTGATATGGCACACCATCTCCTTACTTGTCTAGGGGCAAGTAACACACAGCAGTCTTCAGAGTGCAGTTTTCAATGAAGTCACTTATTAGCATGTGCTAGCTGTTTAAGCTGTATAGTGTTTAAAGGATGAGAGGTCTACACCGTAAAAGATTCTCATAATAATATGACCTTTCATAGCTGAGATGCATTTTTATGTTGTAGTCCAAGTGGAACTGTAAATTAGAGCTTGGGGTTTAAGAAAGCAAGCAAATGAATTTATAGGTAATAATAGAAATTTATAGGTAAACTTATTAGCATCAGTTTTTTGGGTACCCAAGCTGGTACTGAGTTGTATTTTCAAAGGGGCTTGGTGCCATTTGTTTTTTGTAGCTATGAGTTTTGAACTCATAACACTGAAACATTGTGTCTGCCTTCTGTGCTTCACAGGTAATTGATCATTTTCAGCCATATTTGTATATCAGAACTATTGCACACACACCATCTGCAGGTGTAGGTTTAGATGTGACCTGTCCCAGCTATTATGAAGGGCACAGAAATGGCTTGGTTGGGAAGGAGTGAGAAAAATAATTTTAAGGAACAGTGTAAGGATGTACAGCTGGAGGTGAAAAGATTGTCACTCTGTGTGGCTCTTCCCCTGTAACATTACTGGGAGGGTTGGGGTCTCCCCAGCTGCAACAGATGTCTAAATTCTCCAGTTCAGCAGTGGAGGACAGTTGTTGGCTCAACTCTTCTGCATTTTGGCTGTATTGGAGCACACTCCTTTATCCCCAGATGAAGAGCTTTTCTCAGATGCTGCAAGGCTTGGCTGGTTTTTAAACAATCCTCTGCTGCATGTGGCATTGGTATTTACAATCGATCCAGCAGTGTTTAGTAGATGTTTACTTCTGAACTAAAGCTAGGGAACTATGGAAAGGTAGGATTGGAGGAGGGCCCCACCAGTGAAAGAGGCTTCACTGAAGCACAGCTAATCCTGCTTTTCCTTTCTGCAGGGAAGTCTCCCCATCTCAAAAGAAGTAAATCGCAAGAAAAAAAGTGAGGCAGAAGGGGCAAGCCTGGTTCCAGTAAATGGCTACGGACACCATTTCACCAAAATCAAACACTTCTGCTCTTTTTAGTCATAATTTCTCCATTTGTGTTACATATGGTGTATGGAGTTTATGAGGTCATGGTGTCATATATCGGGAATTGTTTCTGTGTAAATCATCAAGTGTAAGAAGAAACTATGGGACTCTGAGCCTTGCTTTAGAGAATAACAGTGGACAAATATGTACCATAAAAAATAGTTTTTAACATTCTGACTCAAGCAAAAGCTCTCAGAATTTCACACTGTGAATCCATGTTTACAAACATTACAGGTGGGCCCTCAGGCCTAGTTCTACCACAGCAGTGTCTTCCACTACTCAAACTCCACTGCTCACATGCAAAAGGTAAACCTCTCTCTCCATTTCCACAGTTCCAAACTGCTTCTTGCAGAGGCTGAGAGTCCCCCTTTTTTTCATTTAGATGTAACAAGACTAGTAGTTTATTTTCATTGTTTGTCTGTGTATCTCAATATTTTATCCATGTACTCTTTTGATGTATAGAAGTAGTATGAAACTCATGGTTTCCTTGTGGTAAGTGATTGTGATGCTGCCACGGGATTTGAGACACTGATGAATGGTGCTATTTTGGACTTTAAATATGCTCCTTGGCAAGGTAGCTCTGATGGAGTTATTTTTTATTTCCATGTTCTGAGAAGGTGTTGGTACTTTGTTTTTCTGAATGTTGTTCTTTGGACTGGACTGATTTGTTTACTTGTGTCTTCAGTGTGGCTTTCTTATTCAGTGCTGTAGGTAAGAAACTACTTATAGTGTACAAGTGAGGAACTGATTCCCTGTAAGGGTCCACTCACAAACATACAGTTATAGTGGGAGCAATCACAAAACTGTAATTTACATAAAATCCTCTTTCTGACTCCTATCCACCTAATGGAGAAAGATGAGCAATAATTTTCCACCAACCTCTCAAAAATATCTTTTTATTTTTGTCTTTTTTATTTTTTAAGACCTTTTTTTTAGAAAAGGGACAAGTTTTCATGTCCTCTTCAAATTCATAAAATAGGGGATATAGTTAGAAAAACACATCAAATTTCTAGAAGAAGTCCTAAAGGGGAAAGAGTACAGTTCCACAGTCAACATGTAGACTTTACATTTTTGTTCTTGCTCCCTGACTACTTTAAATGCAAAACAAGACAAAACACAAAACTTAACAGTATCATCTACTCATGGAGTGTTGTTGTGTTAGACACAGTCTGAAAGCCCACCTTAATTTTTTATATAATTCTGTCTTTTAGCTCTTCCTTTTATAGGGCAGGCCTTGTTCTGAACTGTTTTAGCTTCTGACTGTTAACCAATGCATGCACTGCACTTCCTAGATTTCTTTTCTTCCTCCACTTTCTGTATCCCTTTTCTTGTACATTTTATTTTCAAATAGATTAGATACATCTACTGTGCTGTATATAGAGCAAGAATATTCAGCAGTTGTGGCATTTATGTATAGTTGCAGTTGTGTACTGCTGAAAACGCAGGCTTTTGTAACAATGTGATCTTTAATAATGCACTACAAGTACCCAATGTATTTTAGCTATTTTAGTTGGATTTGTTCAATAAATATGCAAGCTCTAAGGGTAGCTGTTACGTCTCTCTTTCCTTAGCACAGTAAGGGGAGGGCTCCTCCTCTGCACCTGTTCTTTGCATGAATTCTGAAGGTTGTTTTTTTTTTTTTTACTATCTGGTGAAGTAAAGGTGATTCCTTTTGTTGTCTGCTAAACAATAGCTATTAAGATAACCTAAATGCCAGACCTGGATCTGAGAAATGGTAGCTGCTGGACAATGGTAGTCATGAACTTCGCTTTCAAGATCACAGAGTGGCTGGGCCAGATGTGACAGCTGATGCCATTTTTAGTAATCCCAGGAGGAGACTGAGGTGATATCCACTTCTGATAAACAGAGGTAAGATGCTGTTTTCTCTATTCATGCAGTATAGTTTAAAAGAGTGTTGACACAGTCCTCTTTTTAAAAATACTTTTATTGAGGAAAAAAATAATACCTGCATTTCTAAGTTTGGAACGTACATTGATTTCATTTTAACATAGAAAACAGAGCAGCATTTTTTAAAAAACACAAGCAGTTATCTACCAATTAGTTCCAGATGTAGGTCTGCCATTGAACTTTTTCAGCAATGAGAACAAATGAAGACAATTCTACATGCCTTGCCCATTGGTGAATTTACTCAGGAATTGAGTTTGGTGTGATGACTTTGGTTGTATCAGAGAAAACCCACCATACATACATAGCACCTGATCTAAATGGCCACTGATTTACTGTAGGAAGCACAAAGAGAGCATGGTATTTTGGCTAGAGCTGACTCTCTGGTTAGAATGCAGTTTTATCTTATCTACCTGTACTGTATGTATTTACATACAGACATTATGTATATAAAAATATACACACACACACATCTATACACATACGTAAATGATGAGAAACAATTAAAAGAATTAGAGCAATGATTAATTGATCTTATTTTTCTTACCTGTGGTCCACTAGCTCTGGAAGGAAGTGAACCATTTCTAAGAGAGACATGACAGGTGATTAAAACATTTTTAAATTCCAGTACTAGTTTCTAGTATTTGAATTTTCTAGACATGAAAAGCTTTTATAGCTAAAATATTTTAAAGGGTTATACACTGCTTCAGAACTTGCAGCTGCTGAAATAATAATTGCTTGACCTTCAGCACTGGTTTTTAAACTTCACAGCAACATACCCCATTTTAATAAAGATGTAAGGATCTGTGGATTAAGGCCTTGGATCAAACTACAAAAAAGTCGTTCTTGAATACAACAAATAACAGGTTTTTTTGTTAATAATAAATATAGAGGACTCCTTACTTATAACAACTTTTAATATGATAACATTTTAGAAACTGGAATTTGCCAAAGATTATTTAATATGCATTATAATTAATGGAGGCTTCCTAAACAGGCAAATGTGACATACACTTTTGCACCAGTAATAGTGGCTGTGGCACACATAGCATTGGCTTCATAATACTAAAAACCTTAAAAATTAATATTAATTAATATTATTAAAAATAATATTAAAAAACATACCTGAAGATTAAAAAAAAAAAACAACAACAAAACAAACAAACAAAACAGTGGTATGGCCATTTTAAGGAATACCTCTAGGATTTCATACATGTATTTCCTGTAATACTTCATGAATCATCATTATTAGACATGTTTTGAAGAAACTGTACAGTTTGACTGTCTGGGACAGTAGCTGCATGCATCACATGTTTGCTCTTGTCTGGTGAACATATAATACCCCTTCATGCATACACAGGGTTGAAGGGTGCTTTGCACCCCTACCTCAGTGCTGGAGCTGGGGAGCTGGAGAAGCAGGCTGGGAATCTCTCCCAGCAGAATGCTTGACACAGCATGGCACAACTGAATTTTGGTACATGAAGAGTAATGATTAAAGAAATTCTTACCCTTGGGACAGCAATATTTAATTTTTCTATGGCACAAAGAGACCTTGAGCTGGATCTGAAAAAGCTGGTTTAGAGAGATGGTGGTAGGGCAAGGGTGGGGACTGGAGCAGGCTGGGGTTTCTCAGGTTGGCAGGAGGGAGTCATGTAGCTGGAAAGGTGATTAAAACAATTAGGGAAAAAAGCAGTGAATGCATTTCACAGTCAGTTGATGCAGTACAGCATCATGAGCCCTCTTTTTAAACCCCTCATTAAATAAGTATTTGTGCAATAGAAAGGCTAGTGAGAGTACTTTTAAATCATTATGGTTAAATATATTGATTCAGGAAACATTGGATCTAACTGTAAACCTCAAAAATATACTGCGAGGTATGTGGCAAATCAATCCTCTCACTCAACAAATCAACAAGAAAAAAACAAAGATGAATTAATTCTGCAAAATAGGAATAATAAAGGATAGATGTTTTTCACAAAGCATTTTAAACTATGCAGATAAAATCACTAATTAGGAACGAGCTGTTGCTACCACCAAGCATTACTTAAATGAAAAGTAAGGCAGAACAGCATGTGTTAGCAATTAAATTTCAGTGCTAAAATCCCTGCATTGTTAATTACCAAATGAAGAAAACATTAACCCTTACACCTTGGAGTTTATACTGTCAACAACATCCCAAGGAGGTGGGTTAAAAAAACCTGATTCATACTCATAAGTTTATTCAGTGGAAGTTAGCTAAATTCTGTCTGCATGCATACAAAACCTATGCAAAAGAACATTAACTATTTTAAAATTAATATTACTTTAATGCCAGGCTCAATTAAATGGACTCAAATTAAATTTCTACTATTAAAGATGTAATAGACTCCAATTACGTTTCCAGTTTTAAAGATGTACTAACATATAACAACAAAAAAAAAAGGAATTCAACGTTCCAGATAAGAAGTTGAAGCCCAAAAAGCAAATTTAAATAGAATGAAAATAATCCCAGATCTGTCTCAACATCATCATATTCCCATAAAAGCAAAAAAAGAGAAAGCAAACATGATAGTTGAATAACCTGGAGTATAACAAGTAAGCCAAGTGGGGTAATAGCACTACTCAGCACTGGCAAGTCTAACAGCTGGAATATGACATCCTCCTTGGGCACCCCAGCTCAGAGAAGATGGGTGTACATCAGCCAGACTCCAGGGGAATGCAGCAAGTGCGGCACAAACAACTGCTGGTAGGGAGTGACTGAAAGAAATGGGTTGGTTTAGTCTGAAGTGAAGCTACCAAACTGCTCTTCATGGGGGCAGAACAAGATAGAATAGTCTTCAGTGTCATGAAACATGTTGAGGTAATCTCTAGATATCTGGAAATGACTTTCAAAGGTGGAATGATAGAACTTGCTTGAGTAGAGTGCCATGGAAGCAGCAGTTGATGCTCATCTGAGATCTTTCAGATCCTCCAGAACATGTTGGCAAATATCTATTATACTTCATACTGTCCATAACTCAAAGCCAGATGATCCTATCATTAAGTAATGATAGATTAGAATCAGGAATTCCTGTCTTTTTATGGCTTCCTAAAAACTTTCCTAGTACAGTGTGACCCCATAGATTTCCAAAACTAACCACAGGAGGCTTACATTCCCCATTCACCTTTTACTCATGCTGCAGTCTGAGTCCAGGGGGGCTGTGATCTACGTGCTAAGGCACTAGACCCCATCTTGTGGTCCCTCACATCCCTGTTTTCTGATTTATTTGAGTTCTGGTGAAGTAAAACACAGAAATACTGGAATTTACATGGACTTCACTGCTACAGTCATGAAAACATGGAGAGAATATAGCAAGCAATTAAGGGGAAACAGAAAGTTCAGAAGTTGTGCGTGTCTGAGCTAGAGCTCAAGAGATGCAAGGTTTGCAGAGAAAAAACATGAATGTTACACTCCAATATGCCATAGATATTTTCTTTTTCAGGTGCAGAGCTCTGAAATACCTTATTGAAAAAGCACAGAAAGCAAACTTGACTCTAGAGGAGAGACATTGGTGGTTTTTCCCCCTACATTTTTTGAGTAAGGAGCTGCAGAAGAGGCAGGCTGGCAGCCCCACTGGTAAAAGATGTAGCAGGAGATGAGGCCAGCTGTGTGAGAACCAGGGGCATGCGTTGATGCCTCAGCCTTGACTCCTCAGCTGTGCCTGTTAATCCCTGCTTGACCTTCAAGACCAAGACCAATGTCTCTGCCCAAGGGCATACCTGGCAACATTCACACAATGGCCACCATGGTTTGATTTTGTGTCTCTAGTCCCAGGCTAAGTGGGTGAAAGTGGTCAAACGGGGCAGGTGCCCTGTAGCTTGCATCCTCCTGAAAAATGAATCCAGTATTTGGATATGTGAATAGTGCTTACCTATGATGCAGAATAAAGAAGAAAATACATCTTACATTTACAGTTTAATCACTATGTAAATGTAACCTAAAATCCTCAGGTAACCCACTATCATACTGACAATCCTGGCTGCCTACACATATTCATCTGAACAATTTTGTAAGTGCATTCAGAGCTCTGAGCTACCATCTGTCTGTCAGGGTACGGCCAGAGCTCAAAGTGCTGTGTAGGCCGGTATAAATTATTGCAGGAAGCAGTCTAACTGCAAAATCAGCACTGCTTTAAGAAAAAAATAAAAAAGTCAAAATGATGCTCATGCTGTTTGTGCATTTGCTTCTACCTTGCCCTTTCTGATATTGTCTTATCTCATTTGTCAATTTGTAACATTTCAGAACAGCTTAACTTTGTTTCTGCTCTGAAGGCTCCAATTTGGTGTTTTAAGTTGCGAATCAAAAGACTTTGCCCTTATATGTCACTTGATGTGTACTGCTTTTCAAAGCTTTCAGTTCTTTGTGAGTCATCTAATATTTTCCAGCTGCTGATTCCAGAGGAAAAGATGTGACCCAGCAGATGATGTTTTAGACAAAGAAAGAGTTTGCACAGCACTGTTTCAAATCAATAGTTAAACCCAGGTAATTCTATTATTGGGAAATTTACGTGAGTTAGAACAGATTCTGAAAGTTTCAGGAAGCCACAGCAACAGGTACTTCTTTCTTCCAAGGCACATCCTCAAGATGAAACTGTTGAGTAGGCTTTTTCAGGGTGTTTTTTTGCATTTTTTTTCTTGTATTTTCAGGTGGTTTTTCGCAGTCTCAAACCTTCAGTTCATCTGAACAGACTTCCATTAAAAATGTAAGAACCTTGAAAGCTATTTGTACTGTGATTTATCCTCTCAACACCTCACCTTCCTAAAAGCTGCATTTCTTAGCAGGGAATTTCAGCGTGTTTTAAGCTCCTAAATGAAAGTCTCTGTACCCCTCCACTCAAGACTTACCACTGACCATCCATCTTTTTACAATCAAACTACTAGACAAGTCCTAGAGGCTGCTAAGTTTAGGACTACACTGCCACAGGTTTGCAGCTATATCTGGCATTACCCACCAGTTACGCAATCAGTCACATCTCTGACTGTACTGACAGCTGCTACAGTTAAATGCTTTAGCAGCCTCTCAGAGCAGCCTTTTCTCTGGAGGTTTCATTTCCCTGTGAGTCATTTTGGCTTGGTCACTTTTTCCTCACTGCTGTTTGCTTAGAGGTGAGTTTCTGACCATGAGTCACTTGTGCAACTTGACCAGATGAAGTCTCCTGGGAGGCTGTGTGTTTCCAGCACAGACTTCAGTCGGCTGTTCAAAACCACCTGTAGCCTCTAACAAGTTGGTTTTTTTTTCCAAACCCAACAAAATCTGTTTCCTTCGTAGCACACCCCAGTTGACAGTGCTATTCACAGGAAGGTTGCCTGAGGACAGGGCTGTAAGGGGCAAAAAAACCCTCCAAAAAAAGAGAGGGAGGAGGGTATAAAAAGGACACCTGAACATTGCATTTGCAAATAAACAGCAGTAAGTTATCAGTAAGTTAACTGTAGCAGCAGGAAACATTTCTGTCAGATTCTGGAAAGCAAACCACACCAGGAAAAGGTTATGTAAATCGCAAAATTGCTACTATTTAAAAGTGCAATTTGATCAACAAAATCAGAAAAGAAGTTTGCATGTTTTTCACTCTGAAACACAGCAATTTGAGGAAGTTCTTTTCAGTGGGGAGCCCTATGCTAGCAGACTTGCAATTTGCTGTAACTGTTAAAGCTCACAGCATAGCCAGACCACACATGAGAGCAGAGGATAAAAGCAGGGCACTCTTTACTGAGTTTCATTTGCTGTTCGTCCTTTTACTGAAGGATCTGAACATCTAAAGTCAAAAGGGAGGTACTGGGCACTAACTTGGTGGTACAGAGCTTTGCACCCCACCTCGTGTCCTGTCAGAACCCAATGCTACACTTCTCCACTTGTACAGTTCCCTCTGCCCAAGGGGTCATTGAGAAGGAAATTTTAGCAACAGAGGCCCATGTCTAGTACCTGTGTGAATCAAATAACCTACACACTGCCCCCAGGCATATTTGATAGCACACAATATCCTGAGGCTGGGGAGAGGAAACTGGAGGAATGGGCTTACTCTAGTTCTGAAAGCAAGATGGCGAAGATCTGGAAGGAAGGGAATGACTCTGTGATAGAAAACAGGGGTCTTCATAAAATAATCTTCTGTGATTAATGGTATCTATCCTAATTTCCAAGAAATTAGGTAGAGGGAGAATCTAAGAACACTGTGTGCCAAAACACCAGGGATCTTGAAAAAGTAAGCAGTGCACCTGATCTCGTAACTGTAAATACTGAGCTATTCCACTGTAGTTACTAGGTTGGGTAAATACTGAGCTATTCCACTGTAGTTACTAGGCTGGATAAACAAGATCAAAACCAGGTTCACAGGGTTGACCCATCTTCTGATGCACTCTTGGACATTTCAGCTGACTGAAATTGTGTAGTTCAGCTCTCGCAGCCCATATGGCGCCACTGACTGTTTCACAGACATACCGGCTTTGAGTGAAAAGGCTGCACTCAGTGCAGGCCAGCTTCACTCAGGGGGGCTTTAGCTGTGCACACTGCCCTGCCATTTTTACCCCTTCGGACTACTGAAAGGTAAAATTCAAGTTTTCTGTCCTTTCTGGGTGCTTGGCTGCTACTGACCAGACATTGAAGCTTTTCATGCATCTTTAGAAAAGACACTGTTCAAATCATTAATGGGTTTCCTTTATTATCAAGGTAACGGTTTTAAACTAAAAGAGGTAGATTCAGACTAGATATAGGAATAAATTTTTTATGATGAGGGTGATGGAACACTTGCACAGGTTGCTTAGAGAGGTGGTAGATGCCCATCCCTGCAAACATTCAAGGTCAAGTTGGATGGGGCTTTGAGTAACCTGCTCTAGTGGAAGGTGTCCCTGTCCATGGCATGGGGATTGGAACTGGGTGAGCTTTAAGATCCCTTTCAACCCAAACCATTCTATGATTCCATGATTCTATAATTGTGCTGTGATGTTACCTCATCAGAGACTGCGCTGCTCTGGTATTTAGGAATGACATGAACCACAGCTCGTCTTCCTGCTGGGACACTCTGGGACCTGTAAGTTTAAACTCCACTTAATCAGTTACTAGGCAATTTTTGGGCAGGGATTAACCTTGTACTGATATAGGGATTATGGCCCAGAGAAAGGAGTCGTACCACAGGTTCCCTGAACCCTCACTTTTTCTCAACTGCTTTACTGGGCTTTGCACTACTCTAACATGCTTGAGAGGCAAAGATGACCTGGGACTGGCATCAAGAATGGGTCTTTGTTCTGCTGATCCACAAGGAAGGCACAAGGGGACACAACTCTCTTCTGTGGTAACTCCTACCATGTTCATGCTGCAAAGTCAATGCCCTTTTATTTTGCACTCCTGCCTTGTTCTTGTACAATGCAGTAATAATATCTCCAAGGGCACAAGGGCAGGTAAGATTTCTGACTACTTGTGAAAATCATGCAACTTTTCTTTTTTTTTTTTTTTTTTTCAGAACAGTACATCTGAACCCACTTCAGAAATCTGGCTTTCTTTCTGCCTCTCACAATTACACATGAAGCACCAAACCTGCTCCTGCACATCCCATGAAAAAACCATCCCCATAAGCATAAGTTCCACTCGATGATACAGTGCTGTTAGGTAACTGGATTTCTGATGACTGCTAGAGTGTTACTTATATTGTGGTTGCTGTTTTATGGTTACACTTACAGTCCTGAACTCCAGAAAACACTAAATAATATGTTAGAATAGGAATATCATGCAAAAACCAAAAAAAAAATCCCAACATTTTCCCAGAGACCTCATAGCAATAACAAACTACTGGGGATATGCAAAAATATTCATGTCAGAATATATAATTACAATACTAACTCATACAATATGAGCATCCAAACATTTTTGACAGTAAAATACAATGAATTAAACTATACTCAGGATGGTATCTGAGGCAAAACATGTATTTAAGACGTCCATTTTGCTGCATTTTATGTGGGTAGTTTCTAGTACTTCTATTCTTAAAGCAAACCATGAGAAGTACAGGGGTGAACATCATACTCTCCTGCACTTCATGAAACTCCCTGCGGCAAGGCAGACATCAGGACAGAGGTTTGCTGGATTATAAATAACCACATTTTGCCTGGCTGTGTTGCAGATTATGCAAGTTCATTGTGGAAGAGGAAAGGGGATTAAGGGCCTATTTCTGAGCCAGGAGTTTGTTTTTACAGTAAAGGCAGGAGGGAAGGGAGCAGAACAAGTCTCACTGCTGTCTCTCTGGGAGCAAGCAGAAAAGTGAATGGCACTAGGCATCTCTGATTTCCTACGCACCACAAACAATCCCTGCGCTATGGAAAAGTATTCCTTTTTGACTATTTGGGATCTTAGAGGGCAACAGCTAGCATGCTGTACCCTCAGTATGCCAGTGTGTCAAAATAACTCAAGGCCACAATGGGTGCCTTTTATTTCCACCTGAGAGACAGGTGACTTACAAAATGGCTCTGGGTAGCAATCAGTTTCTTAACAGTATATTTTGGAGGCATGTGTTTGTGGTTAACTGGGACTACCCTATTCACCTTCAGTCCAGCAGGCCTTAACTGGTAGTACCCAAAGTACACCATCTCCATGCCAAGCCTGTGCCACAAACTGATTTTCTGATTTCATTCCTGTTTCCAGAATGATATGTGGATGCTACTGTAAAGAAAGCAAACAGAAAGAAGTAGTAGGTCAAAGAAACTACTTTATCCAATGCACTCAGATTTCTCTTATCTTCTACTAGTTGCTAAAAAACGTTTTTATTTTATGAAACAAAATTACATATGTCACTGTCCTGGACCATGGCATTTGCAGGAGTATGCACCTCACGTTGCCCATCTGAACAGTCATGTATGTCCAGTGTTGTCCTATTTTTTTTTGATTGATTGCTGTATTGCCCAGCATTCATAAGAAGGGTTAGAGAGAAAATTTAATGCTGAATGAGCTATGAACTCCAGCTTGGTATCTGACCCACACAGTGCTCTCTGAGCATTCACAAAGATTATTAATTCTTATAAAAGTAAGTAGTTTTAAAACTAGAGTTAAAATCCCTAAGGGAGAAAGTTCATGGCTGCACCAGAAAAGCCTACTCCCCAGTGCCAGCATGCCCATGCTGCCTGCTGCCCGCTGCCTGCGACCCAGGAATATGCAGGGTTGTCATAGTTTAAACCCTAGCCAGACAGCTCATTCATTTACTTCCCTCCCCTTCTTGCCCTCCCCCTACTCCCGGAGGGACGGAGAGGAGAATCGAAAAGAATGCAACTCCCACGGGTTGAGATAAGAACAGTTTAGTAACTAAGGTATAACACAGATCACTACTGCTACCACCAATGATAATAATGATAAAGGAAATAACAAGGGAAGAGAATACAACACCTCAGCACCAGCTGACCGATAACTCGCCCCCCCCAGCCTGACCAAGCTCTGACCCATACCTCCTCCAACCCTGCAGTCTCCCAGCCCTTCCGGCTCACTCCCAGTTACATCCTGGGCATGACGCGCTGTGGTATGGAATACCTCTTTGGTCAGTTTAGGTCAGGTGTCCTGTCTCTGCTTTCTCCCAGATTCTCCTCCTTGGCAGAGCATGAGGCTCACAAAGTCCCTGGCCAAACCAAAACATCATTGTTATCAGCTCTGTTCCCAGGCTGAAAGTCAAAACACAGCACTGCACCAGCTACCAAGAAGGAGAAAAATGACTGCTACTGCTGAACCCAGGACAAGGGTGTTTTAAGACGTGGGTATGCTTAAATCCTCCAAAGATATAGTTCCTGATACACCAGTGGAAAAAAGTTGCTTTTGAAAATGTAGCTATAATTCTTCTGTGCCTTCTTTTTCAAGAAGTAAACAGAGATAATACTCATTATTAGGTTTTGAAATGTGGAAGGCTGCAGAGTTCTCTGAGGACAAGTTAAAAATGTGCATTGAAAATAGCCCAAAAACCAGAGCATGAAGTATGGGAAACTGATCAAGTTCACTGATTTCTTATGCAAACTAAGGCAAGTCACTCTGAAAAAAATAACAAAGAAGTAAAAAGAAACCACCTACAGGTTACAATGTTAGAAAGTACTTTTTGGCACTCAAAATATGTAATCCCCCACCTCAACCTGCCTACCCCTGCTTCATGGCCCATTTTTATTACAACTTCTCTGTGAAAACCTATTTTCATGCTGCACAGCACGGCTGCAGGGACGCCTTAATGACTGAAAACCTAAATACATGGTATATCTGATTCATGGAAGTATGAAAGATGCATGCAATGGTTGTCGTTACTCCTTTCTACACGCTGTTACTACAGTGATTCAAGAGATTGATTTTACTGACACTTCTGATCTCTACAGTTATGAAATATCTGCTATTGCTAACAATACTTGTCTCAGCCCACAGGTTTTCATTGAATTATGTTCCTTCAGTCTAGTGGTAAGATTTTGTAGGCTCGTTTATAGTTCTTCCTTCTCCCTGTATATATTAAGCCCTGACTTATTTATTTATTGTGTCCACTTTGTTGTTTGCTGCTTTTTTGAGTCTACTCTTTATGTAAGCTATTCCCTGACTGCCTAAAGTGTTTAAATTACTCACAGCTTTCCAAGACCTTGTTGCAAAAATCCTGTCATAGCTTTTAATAACAATAGTCACTATTGGTACTCAAAGCTCAGAGTAATTACACTAACACAACTAAGTCTTTCTCTGCCGGAGTTATTCTCCCTGGGTGAGTTGCGTGCTATTCTTACTGCTGGTTCTGAGGTATGGAATTTGACCATTTTTTATCCTGTGTCTTGTAATCTAATCCTTAAAGTCATTTGGATAAGCTGATCTGTCTTGAGAGTCAGCAATGCCTTGCAACAGAAGTTTCCAAATCCTGCTACACACCAGAGGGTATTGTGCAGAGGCCTTTACTTCAAGCTGTGAGAGTAAAGAGAATCATAGAATCATAGAATATTTAGGTTGGAAAAGACCCTAAGATCATATAGTTCCAACCTCCCTGCCTTGAGCAGGGTCACCTTGCACTAAACCAGTTTGCCTTAGCCAATAAAATTAGCCCATCAGCAAAATTTTAAAGAAAAAATACTGAAAGTTTGACAGTTTGAAACAGAAGGACCTACTGATATTATACAAACCATATTTTGACAACCAGAAAGGATTCACGGAGAATAAAATCATATCCAACCCATCTCATTTCCTCCACAATAAGGTAGAGGTCTTATGAAAAAACAGTAGAAGTCATAAATCCTGCTTTTCATTAAGTTTTTTGACATTGGCTGATGCAATCTTTTTATATGCAAACTAGGAAAACCAGGTCAGTGGCTGTAAAATTGGAAAACCATACAAACAGAAAAGTGCTCAGCAATTTACTACAAAATAACAGGCATACAAAAATATATACATACAAGAATATAAATTAAGGTCTTTGTGCAAATAAACATTTTCAGCAACTAGGATATTGAACTAGGAAGCAACCCTATAGAATTTTAGGCACTCAGTACAGGCAGTGGCACTAGGGAACACCATGAACACTTAAAACTGACAATCTTGAAAATGGATCGATTGATTGCTTGATTTACTTAAGCTTAAGACAGTGTCACCCAGTGTTTAGACAAATACCCAAATCTTGGGGTAGAGCTTCTGCAGAAGAGTATCTGGGGACCATAGTGGATCTGAAGCTACCAGCAGTTTGGTTTCTAGAAAAGCAAACATTGTACTAAAATATACAAATAGAGGCATAACCTGTAAGGCTCATACAGGACTCATTCCACTCCAGTCAGCATTTGCAAAACCTCAGCCAAACTGCTGTATGAAGTTCTGAGCAAGAGAATATGAGAAAGAAAAGAATGTGAGAATAGCCAGAGATCTAGAAAATGTACTCAGCAAGGAAAGACTAAGAAATACGACTGTTTAATTCAGCGTGAGGGGAACATGACAACACTACTGAAGTATACAAAAGGCACTTGCAGAAGGACAGGAGAAAAATCGTTTCCTGCAACATGAGAGAGCTAAGGCAGGAAACAGCCTAAATCTTGGTGGGAGCTTTAGGTTTAATGTTAGGAAGTGTTTTCTAACAGCTCAGCCATTACTCTAGGGCATCTTCGAAAATCTCAGATACACTCAAGAAAAATGGCACAAATTTCTTTGGCAGTGTCACAGCCATGCAGGTTGTTCCTAGTGCTGCAGAAAGCTGAACATCTTGGGAGACCAGTATTCCAGTACTAGAGCAGTAATCACCAACAATCATTTTCATTTCACATATAGCAAACAAAAAAAAAAAAAAAAAGGAACATGAGATGAATTATTTAGGGTATTTTAGACCCTATGGGTAAATAAATCAAAAGAGGGATGAGGTTGCTCAGGCCTCCATTTCACTTCAAGTAATTTAAAAATACATAGTGAGAAACATAGAATTGTAGAAGAATTAATGATCTAAAGCTTTTGATTTTAATCTATCCTGATTCCAGCTGCTCTGTCTCCTGGTATCTTCATTTTTATCCCAACACCACCTTCCTGGTTTCAGTGGCCAGAAAAGAAGGACGTTGATCAGCTCAGCTAAGAACATCATCCAGAAAGGAGAAGCACGGTCTGCATACCTTTCATACACAATTTTGCATCCTTCGCTTGGGTAGACCAGCCCTGATGGAGTCAGGCTAAGGAACCAGCTAGCCCCAGTCAGCAAGACACATCTTCCATGTTTGTTCTGTGCAGAAGAAACATCACAGGATGCTTGCAGGACAGCAACAAATACCCACTCCATGCCCCATGCAAGCTGGCAAATGCCTGCCCAAGGTGCTTGGCAGGGAGGGCACATACTGGCCACATAGAATCATAGAATGGTTAGGGTTGGAAACAACCTTAAGATTATCTAGTTCCAACCCCCCTGCCATGGGCAGGGACACCTCACACTAAACCATGTCACACAAGGCTCTGTCCAACCTGGCCTTGAACACCTCCAGGGATGGAGCATTCACAACCTCCCTGGGCAACCTATTCCAGTGCCTCACCACCCTAACAGGAAAGAATTTCCTTCTTATATCCAATCTAAACTTCCCCTGTTTAAGTTTTAACCCGTTACCCCTTGTCCTGTCACTACAGTCCCTAATTAAGAGCCCTTCATCAGCATCCCTATAGGCCCCCTTCAGATACTGGAAGGCTGCTATGAGGTCTTCAAGCAGCCTTCTCTTCTCCAGGCTGAACAGCTCCAACTTTCTCAGCCTGTCTTCATACAGGAGGTGCTCCAGTGCCCTCATCATCCTCATGGCCCTCCTCTGGACTTGTTCCAACAGTTCCATGTCCTTCTTATGTTGAGGACACCAGAACTGCACACAATACTCCAAGTGAGGTCTCACGAGAGCAGAGTACAGGGGCAGGATCACCTCCTTCGACCTGCTGGTCACGCTCCTTTTGATGCAGCCCAGGATATGGTTGGCTTTCTGGGCTGCAAGCGCACACTAAAGCCGGCTCATGTTCATTTTCTCATCGACCAACACCCCCAAGTCCTTCTCCTTGGGCTGCTCTGAATCTCTTCTCTGCCCAACCTGTAGCTGTGCCTGGGATTGCTCTCACCCAGGTGTAGGACCTTGCACTTCTCATGGTTAAACATCATGAGGTTGGCACCTGTCCACCTCACAAGTGTGTCAAGGTCCCTCTGGATGGCATTCCTTCCCTCCAGCATATCAACTGAACCACACAGCTTGGTGTCATCTGCAAACTTGCTGAGGGCACACTCAACCCCACTGTTCACGTCAGTGACAAAGACGTTAAACAAGACTGGTCCCAACACCGATCCCTGAGGGACACCACTTGTTACTGGTCTCCAGCTGGACATTGCGCCATTGACCACAACTCTTTGTGTGTGGCCATCCAGCCAGTTCTTTGTCCACTGAGTGGTCCATCCATCAAATTGATGTCTCTCCAATTTAAAGACAAGAATGTCATGTGGGACAGTGTCGAAAGCTTTACACAAGTCCAGGTAGATGACATCAACTGCTCTACCCCTGTCCATCAGTTCCTTAGCCCCATCATAGAAGGCCACCAAATCGGTCAGGCAGGATTTCCCCTTAGTGAAGCCATGCTGGCTGTCACCAAGCACCTGGTTGTTTTTCATGTGCCTTAGCATGCCTTCCAGGAGAATCTGCTCCAAGATTTTGCCAGGCACAGAGGTGAGACTGACAGGTCTGTAATTCCCCAGGTCATCCATTTGAACTCCACCTGACTGCCATGATTTCTCAAATACGATGGACAGTGGCTTAGCAACTTCATTTGCCAGCTCCTTCAGGACCCGCGGATGGATCTCATCAGGTCCCACAGACTTGTGCACGTTCAGATTTTTAAGGTGGTCTCGAACCAGATCCTCTCCTACAGTGGGCCCAAGGTGCTCATTCTCACAGTCCCTGCGTCTGCCTTCCAAGACTTGGGTGGTTTGGTCAGAGCCTTTGCCAGTGAAGACCGAGGCAAAGAAGTCATTCAGAACCTCAGCCTTCTCCAAATCCTGTGTAGCTAGTATGTGTATGGCTAAGGGGGAGATCTACAAGGTTGCACTGGAAGTGGAGTGTTGCTCAGCTGGACCCTGACAGCGGCAGGATTGTTCCCCCCACAAAGGTGCTTTGCTCCCCTTGCCTCTCACTTTTTGTTGGCTAAACCCAGGTCTTCTGTAGACTGGCTGGTGGCCACAGCAGCAGCTAGAAGAGGTGCAGTGTGCTGCTGCACAGAGACCAGCTGGGTTTCATGGGACTAACGAGATCATGTAGAGAGATCATGTGCAAGTTAAGCACACAATCCTAATTGAGTTGCTCTAGCAGCAGCCTCATCAGTGTGCTGGCAATGGGTAGAAAAGTACCCTCTTACATAGGTGTAGTTTGCTGTTGCCTCCCAGTCTTAAATTCAACATCTCTAAGAATAGCCGTCTAACACATTTTAACTGAGTTTTCACTTCAGATGGGAAATTTTAGTTATTTTTAATAATATCTGAAAGAAGAAGATTTGATAGGTGCTTCTTTTCCTTACAGCAATCGCTCCCTGCCTAAATGGAAAAGAAATAACAGGAAAGCAACACCATGTTAATAAACAAAAGGCTTCAATGCTTTACACTTCAAATAGTTTTATCTTTTTTTTTATTTATTTATTTTTCTGTACCCAATTTAAAACATTTAATGTATTTTTAAGTGCACTGGTTTCCATGGGCATAAGCAGATTAATATGTAAAACTCTGAACCATGACTGCTTGTCACACTCTGATAGGTCTGTGCTAAAACTAGTTTTGTGGCTGCATGTAACCTAATAACAGCAGCCAGTAGCCTCTGGGTGACCCTCAAGGTTTGATTTTAAGTAAGATGCACTAACTAGCAAACATGAGGGGGAAGACAAACAGTGAGTGAAACACAAGTGACATATCAAACTTGCTACACCCAGTTTCTAGTATTTCCACAACCTACAGTATTTATGTTGTTTCAACAATGATTTTAATTTTTCACTTCAGCTCACTGCGTTAACGGTTAATTAAGAACAAAGAGTTCTTAATTAACGGTTAATTAAGAACAAGGAGTTTGGTCTCTTTTAAGACACCTAGTCAGATAATAAGCCAGTTTTTCGCCTCAAATCATCTGACTGAAGCGCTGCCAAGAAGTGCTGGCAGCTCCTGCCTTCACCCTGCAGCTAGGACCAGCTGTTGTTTTCCCTTGGTGCCATCTTAAGGCGTATCAAGGATAAGAGGGTTATGAGGGGCAGTCAACATGGCTTCACCAAGGGGAAATCATGTTTGACCAATCTCTTAGCCTTTTATGAGGAAATAACACGGTGGATGGATGATGGCAGAGCGGTGGATGTGGTCTACCTTGACTTCAGCAAAGCATTTGACACAGTCTCCCACAGTATCCTCACAGCTAAATTGAGGAAGTGTGGACTGGATGATCAGGTAGTGAGGTGGACTGCGAACTGGCCGAAGGAGAGAAGCCAGAGAGTTGTAGTCTATGGGGCTGAGTCTAGTTGGAGGCCTGTAACTAGTGGAGTGCCTCAAGGGTCAGTACTGGGACCAGTATTATTTAATATATTCATCAACGATTTAGATGAGGGAATTGAGTGTACTATCAGCAAGTTTGCTGATGACACTAAGCTGGGAGGAGTGGCTGACACGCCAGAAGGCTGTGCTGCCATCCAGCGAGACCTGGACAGGCTGGAGAGTTGGGCAGGGAATAACTTGATGAAATATAACAAGGGAAAGTGTAGAGTCCTGCATCTGGGCAGGAACAACCCCAGGTTCCAGTATAGGTTGGGGAACGACCTGTTAGAGAGCAGTGTAGGGGAGAGGGACCTGGGGGTCCTAGTGGACGACAGGATGACCATGAGCCAACACTGTGCCCTTGTGGCCAAGAAGGCCAATGGCATCCTGGGGTGTATTAGAAGGGGGGTGGTTAGTAGGTCGAGAGAGGTCCTCCTTCCCCTCTCCTCTGCCCTGGTGAGACCCCATATGGAATATTGTGTCCAGTTCTGGGCCCCTCAGTTCAAGAAGGACAGGGAGCTGCTGGAGAGAGTCCAGCGCAGGGCAACGAAGATGATTAAGGGAGTGGAGCATCTCCCTTATGAGGAAAGACTGAGGGAGCTGGGTCTCTATAGTTTGGAGAAGAGGAGACTGAGGGGTGACCTTATTAGTGTCTATAAATATATAAAGGGGGAGTGTCACGAGGATGGAGCCAGGCTCTACTCAGTGGCAAACAATGACAGGACAAGGGGTAATGGGTATAAACTAGAACACAAGAGGTTCCACTTAAACTTGAGAAGAAACTTCTTCTCAGTGAGGGTGATGGAACACTGAAACAGGCTGCCCAGGGAGGTTGTGGAGTCTCCTTCCCTGGAGACATTCAAAACCCGCCTGGACACATTCCTGTGGAACATTATCTAGGTGTTCCTGCTCCAGCAGGGGCATTGGACTAGATGATCTTTCGAGGTCCCTTCCAATCTCTAGCATACTGTGATACTGTGTGATACTGTGATACTTTGAGATACGAGCATGGACCAAACTGCATCTCATGCGCTGGGCTGAACATGGCCCCAGCTGCACCCAAGGGTTACCTGCTTCAGGTTCCCTCTGCTCTACCTCTACTCCTGGGGTTTAGAGAGCTGCCTAGCAAAAGCCACATCTTAATTTCTTTCCTAATAGTTCTGCCACATAAGCACTGCTCACAGCAGGTACACGGGTATGGGTTAGATGCTTTTGACCACAGTGGATGAATAGATGGGTAGAGCTGTCTACTGTGGGGCTGCTGAGGGGCCCCAAACACATGTCTGAAACACAGCTTAGGTGGCCTTTCCACATGCCAAAATCCTTATCAGCCCAAGTCATAAACACTGAAAAGCAAGATATGTGAAATTTATGTATAAAAAACTATTGCTTCAGCTGGAGCTACAGTTCTTACCTACTTGACTACGACAAATAACCTTCACCTTTCCAAATTCTACCAGGTAGTACAGGCTACTATATGGACATAAACCACCTGATATGCTGGCTTATATCTGTGTTCCCTTCAAAGAAGAGACAGGAAGCAAATCTTTATTTGCGTGCTTGCTCCTAACTCATACCAGATGACATTTAACAGGCTAAGGACAGTTTCCGCTGGCTCAGCTGGTAGCATTGAAGCTGCCTTATTCTTTGAGAAGCCACAGGTATCTACCAGGGTAATTGTCCAAAACTAAGTTTTACTTTCATGTTAGCATTCAGATCACCCCTCAGAAGTACGTTTGTAGCATCTGCATTCTCAGGAAGATTATAGTAATACATATACATTTAGAAGGCAGTAATTCATTATATATTTAATTGAATGTAGAAGTGTAAATCTGTTTCTAGGAATCATTCTTGATCAATAATCCTGAACATTGTTCTCTAGTATGTTTAAGGAGTCAGGCCGTACCAAGCAATGGATATATATATGTGAGATTGTACATTCAGTCCTGAAATGGAGTAAAAAATGTTCTTTATTCTAATAAAGAAATAAACAGACAAAAAAAGATTTATTTTTTTTTTTTCAGACTTTCCCCAAGGAAATCTGAGATGAAAAACTATTTGTGTTTTCAATATTACATGAAAGCAGTTTATGTCAATTACTTAGCTTTTCTTTGTTTTGTGCATTTTAAAGCACTTGGAGTACTTTGTGTGGTTCTCTTTATTTTAGAGCCAACCCAGCTATTACTAAACTTACTTAAAGAAAGTTTGTGAGCATTCTTCTTCGGAGGTGAAGCCAAGAATTTAGGAAGTTTTACAGAGCTGACTTTCATGCAGATAAGAGGACCACCATCAAACAGTATCTTTTTAAATTTTAACTTCACTTTATGAGTTCAGTTACTTTTGCTATTTGAGATAAAAGACCTAATGTGACAGAAAAATTTTCTTCCTACCACACTGCTTTTTCACAGCTATCAAATGTATCTGTATCTAGTTGCTCTGAGAGACAATGCACTCAACTAATTATGCCTCAGATCTGATATAGTACCTATGCATTAACATAAAACATAACTTACTGCCTTCTAATGCAATGTGGATGAATTGCTAAAAAGAAATTCATAATTATGAAGGAAATTCTCCAAATTCTCATGTGATTCATCTTTATGAATGTTTGAATAGTTTTAGGGTATTTTTGGGATATATATATATATATTTTTTTTTTTTTTTTACTTGGTATAACTTTTTGGGGATAATTATTTTTTTTTTTAACCTGGGATACAAAATAAAGTTGTAGCAGAAACTTTCCATCCCATATTTCCCTTTCAATATATAGTAGTCACTATATTGGGGTTTTAGTACAGTTCTTTGAGTTAAATCTGAACTGACAAGGCCTAATGAATGTCTAACCAGTTTCCTTCACCTGTAGATTTGATCACTTTATACAATGATGTGACTGACAACTGTTTAGAATCCCTGAACTCCAAGTTTTTCCATCAGTTATATACAAATTACAATAAATGAAAAAATTAGTTTTATTTCTATTCCTACAGCCAAGAGATCATGTTTCCCCCTTCATTTGATGCTGGTGTGGTTACAGGCATAAAGATTAAAAAAATCTGCAGCAGAGAATTTCAAGGGAGAAAATGAAATGAGCAAGGTAAGGAGGAAAAAGACCATTTTGAATTTTTAACAGGCTTTTCTTTAACTTTGTCATGCTCTTCATAGGAATATAATTAGCCCGGTGTTACTAGGTATTTCAGATTAAATATGCAATTGTGCAGTTAGACATCAATGGCAAAGTTCAATCATAATGAATGTTATTCGCTGAAGACTGGTACTTGCTCCCTAGTCACATCTGCGGGAGTAGAAGTCATTGTTTCTCTGGAAATCCTTTATGAAATCATACTGGTTTCAGGGCTACATCTATGGCAGCTGGTAAGTAAAAACAAGAGATGAAAGAGAAGTAACTTCTACTCTGGGATATTAAATTATTCCTTAAAGATATTGTTCATATGGAATACTCATACTGCTAAAAGGAGCTAACAAAAAAAACATCACTGAGTCAGCACAGTGAAAGTGGGGACTAAGCATAATTTTTGAAAGGGATAATACTGCTTATCTAGCTTCAGAGGAGTACTGCTGTGACTTACGTTTACCTCACACAAAGAAAATTCTTGATCCTGCAGGTCAACACTATACAGAGACAACCACCAGCCCCTCAGGCTTTGACAGAGCATATTTTCAATACTGGTCCGGCATAAAGATGCCGAGAGCAAAACTGGGACATTCTGAATTAAATAAACATCTTTAAAATGGTGACTTCAGCTCATTTCAGAGGGCTTTTTCTCTTTAGGGTTCAGCCAAAAAATCATTTGTGTTTCACTTGGAGAGTCTCTTGTCTCCATTTTCATCTGGTTGATCCTTTTTAGAATCTTTCCAGTTAACATTTGTGACTCTACGAGCAAACACATAATTTCTAACTCCAATGTCAATTCTATTTAAAAACACAAAGTGAAACTTCACGTAAAGAAGCCATTACTTCTGAGTTTTATGTAAAGACTCTATGTTTATGTTTTTATATATTATTTGCTGGTTTTGGTTTTGGTTTCAATTTAAAGCCACTGTCAAATTTGACCCTATTCTGCAAATCACTTTGGGTCTGTTTAGAATTCAGCAGGAATAAGAAAGAAGGAAATTTGTCCAGTCCCTGCCCGCTTCTCAAAACTTGCCTCTGGGGAGCTTCTGAACCAAGACTATAATGTATGGCATGTGTGACCATTTATCAGATTTTGTTATCCACAGGGCATGGCCTTCATATTTCATGAAACAATTCTTTCCCCAGAAGTCAGACTGCATCAAAGTAACATTTTGTTTGCTTGTTTGTTTTTAAGTGAGTATCTGTGCTACACATTGCCTTCATATTAGTGCTTATTCTGATCTCCTCTACATTAGTGTTAGCAATGACAGTTTTAAAAGGACAGAGGAGACCACCTCCAGCTGAGTAGCATATAAGCAGTGATACTTTTCTAATAGATTGGAGATACAGGTTTATAGTCCACTAATGACCTAATTTGGACTTAATTTTTGTCCACAAACTTTAGGCATTTATTGACTGTCTTTCCAGATTGAATTTAGAGAAAGGCAAAGGCTACTTTGAACTTCTGCTGTGGGTGAATGTAATCTGAAATTATTGGAACAACCTCGGAACTGCAGCACTGTAATTCTGTTGCACATTGATGATATAGGAGAGCAGTTAACATGCCAGAGTAACTTTTAAAAGTCATAAAATGAGCCATATTAAGAAGGGTTGTTTTTTTTTTAGACTACTAAGAAATACAAGTTGGTACTTTTCTAACTATTATCTCACAGATTTCAATACAAGTCACAGCACTTCATTAGCTAAAATTTCAATTAATTTGGGAACATTTTACCAAAACCAGAGAATACCACATCCTCCACACATCATTGTATGGACTCTTCTCTTCCACCCACAAATCTTCTAATTCTGTGCTGAACAAAAATACAGACAAACCCCAGCCTTAAAGGAGAAAGCAAAACAAAAATAGCAATACATACCCTAGTACCTGTCTACCTAATTTTAACTGGTTCTTCCTACAGCAGGACCATTACTTTCTGAATCAGGTACTTCTCTAGAAATTCAATTAATTGTAATGTATTGGGCTGGAACTTCAATCTTCTGTGTAATGTACAAAGAAGAGGGGCAGGAGCAGCAAGCAAGGAACAAATTCAAAGGTCAGGCAAGGCAAGAATAGAAGGGCAGGGAAAGGGAGATCATAGAATCATAGCATTGTTAGGGTTGGAAAGGACCTTAAGATCATCTAGTTCCAAACCCTCTGCCATGGGCAGGGACACCACATACTAAACCATGTTGCCCAAGGCTCCGTCCAACCTAGCCTTGAACACAGCCAAGGATGGAGAATCCACAGCTTCCCTGGGCATCTTGTTCCAGTGCCTCACCACTCCCACAGTAAAGAACTTCTTCCTTATATCTAACCTAACCTTCCCCTGTTTTAGTTTGAACCTGTTACCCCTTGTCCTACCACTACAGTCCCTAATGAAGAGTCCCTCTCCAGCATCCCTATAGGCCCCCTTCAGATACTGGAAGGCTGCCATGAGGTATCCATGCAGCCTTCTCCAAGCTGAACAGCCCCAACTTTCTCAGCCTGTCTTCATACAGGAGGTGCTCCAGTCCCCTCCTCATCTTCATGGCCCTCCTCTGGACTTGTTCCAACAGTTCCATGTCCTTCTTATGTTGAGGACACCAGAACTGCACACAATACTCCAAGTGAGGTCTCACGAGAGCAGAGTACAGGGGCAGGATCACCTCCTTCGACCTGCTGGTCACACTCTTTTTGATGCAGCCCAGGATACGGTTGGCTTTCTGGGCTGCGAGCGCACACTGAAACCGGCTCATGTTCATTTTCTCATCGACCAACACCCCCAAGTCCTTCTCCTTGGGCTGCTCTGAATCTCTTCTCTGCCCAATCTGTGCCTGGAATTGCCACGACCCAGGTGTAGGACCTTGCACTTGGCTTGGTTGAACTTCCTGCGGTCGGCATCTGCCCACCTCACAAGCCTGTCAAAAAGATATCTGTCTTTCACCAAATGTACTAGTGGGAGAGTAAGCACAATCTACTCCCTTAACTTCGGTGTGACTATTCATGTACATAAATGCAGACACACATTTACGTTTTGATGGCCTGAATTTTTAAGAGTAGATCAAAGAAACTGGGGGAGGGAGTCAAGAGGATGTCTGAAATTCTCAAATTCATTCAAACGCATTATTGCATTCGAGTTTATTCTGACTCAGTGGGCATGTTGGAGCAGAAAAAGCACATTCACATACACATACACACGTGTGTATAAACACACATGTTCACACTCACAGTGCTCTGTAGAATCCAAATTTATTCAATGACACAGTAAAGAGGCTTCACACAGGCAAAATGTGCTGAATGGTAAGCCAAAAAGCTGCCCTCCTTACTATCCAAGTTGAGGGGAACCTGCTGGGACTGTGTGGCAGTGGTGTCCTTAGCGGAAGAAGACAAGAATGAAGCAATCCATCTCTTATTTTCTTCCTTGGTTCCCATTCTTGTAGGGGTGGTGACCATCTTTGACACCTCTCTGTTTTCTCCCATGTTTTTAACACATATGGGATTTTTACATGTGGGTTACATATTCCTTGTTCTTTGTCATGCCCTTCAACCAGCTTCCAGGCTGCACTCCTTTTGTGGCCAGTAATGGATCATTTGTGATTTGTGCTTCCACCCTTCTCCTCCCATTTTGTGCTTGCATCTTCAGGGTCTCTACTGTCATCTTCTGTCACCTTTTGATTGTACTCTTGAGGACCTCTTCTACAGTAGGATGATCTCATAGCTATGTTATCAGAGACCTCATCTCAAGCTCCCAAATTCCTGCAGTGTGGATATATCCTCCAGGTGGGATGAGGAGGGGAACTGAAAGAATGTAAATATGAAAGTGCAGCAGGTACAAGGAGCAGTATATAGTCCTGCCTTTCACTGTCTCCAGTAGGGTTTCTTTGATGTCAGGAAGCATGCCTCCACCACATCAATAGTCTTTAGCCAAACCCCCATGAGAAGCAGGTCACATCCTTCTCATGCAAGAATAAATACTGTAAAATCCAGAACAAACTCTGCCTGACCTTAACCACTTTCAAAGAATAGTTTTTTTCCAAAAAGGCAACAGTTATGTAGAAAGATGTGCAGCTTGCCAGCTATGTGAGAAAGAGATGCCAAAGTCCAATCTCATCTGTCAGCCCCAAGAGTATAGTATCTACCAGCAACTTTCCATGTGGTAAATTAGAGATAAGCATTAGCCACTTTTCACATCATGAGAACAATGCACCTACATAAATACGCATGAGTCTCTCTAGTTCACCATATTTACTTTTATTGCTAGGTTAAACCATGTGAACATCTTACTGAAGCACAGACATTTTAATCTGATTTGCAATTCTTTTTCAAATAGTGAAAATTCCTCTACCAGCACGCATTAACATAACCTGAAATGAAAGCTAAAGAAATCAGAGGTTTCGAATAATGGTGCTGGAAGAATTTCCCCAGCTTTTATCAGACATCTAACTAAGGACGGTTTTTTCCCTCCATTTATTTTTCAAAGCTCCCTGAGTTATACTGGGAAAAGAAAAGCAGACGACTGAAAAAATATGTATTTTGAGGTCTATCAACCCCACTTGCTCCCTTGATCCTCCAAAGCAAGTATGCATGACTAATTCCAAATTCTATTTGTTTTCAGGTCTTCCTACCTACAGAGTCGTGCAATCTGATTTAGAGGCAGCTGCATTCCAAGCACTCTGCAATTAAAGAACCCCAATGCTTCAGGGTATTCTGGTAGACAATAGTTTTCCAATGTCAAAATACCACAGATGGTTATGTAATCATATATACTTCATCTAAAAATAGGAGAGCAAGTTTTGCTACGAGGAAGAAAGGAAATTTTATTTTCCTATCATCAATAAAACCAAACTAATCACAGTATGTTTAAAATTACTACAAGGGGTCTAAAGCACATTAATCTCATTTGTTTAAAAAGGTAATTTGAAAAGTGGGCATGTTTCCACAATTTTTTAATCAGCCCTTGAATGTATCACACAATTACTAGCTGCATCTTATGGAGCAACTCAGTTGTATTACAAACTTGATGACAAAGTATCAAGCCAAAAAGAACAAGGACTGAGTCTTGAAATGCCCCAAAAGTCCTGGCCACAGTCCAGCAAAACACTTGTTCACATCCTCCACTTAAAATTGCCACTGCAGAACATTCACTTGCAGAAAGTCAGGTAGTACAGCTGTGCTGTGTTTGCAAGAGAAAGGCCCTATCTATGAAAGAAGTTGCCTGAGATAGCTTTCCCTGTAAACAAATTTGAGGCAAAAGAGAAAACTTTAAATACTTTAAAAGGGAGAAAAGTAACACTGCTACTTGATGTTTTTTTACCCACCTAAGAAACTAGGAAACAGAAAAGTGCATCTAGATCTACCACACTTTCAATGGTTTTGTATGTAGGATTTTTCTTGCTTGGAAGCTATGACTAGAAACAGCAGTGGATTTTGGTCTTCTGGATGGGAGATCAGACTGCCTGGTTGAAGCATAAGCTGCAGGTGCCCAGAAAACCTGGGCAAATATCTTGCATGCATAAGCAGATCAAAACAGCACATCAGAAAGTACTGCACTTGTAGTGAATGGACACTGCACAAAGTGCCACACAAATAAGGTGTGTCACAGCAAACCTGCCACACTGGGATTCATCAAGTTTCTAAGCAGCAAATGCACACAGACTTCAGCTCAGAAATCAGGGAGATAAAGCAGCTGTGAATGCATAGATGCGACATGCTGCTGCCTGGCTTTTAATTATGTAATTCCTATTCACAGATGCAGAGCTAAAAGCAAACTGTAATGATAAAGTAGTAAATGAGGGAAGTCACTAAAACTACAAAGTAACCGTAGAAAACAATTTCAAAGATACAGTGATTTTCCAAAGAGTGTTTATTGCTATAATTTGATCTGTTTCTGCTTCAACAGCACAACGTTCAAAAAACTAAACAACCCCCACAAAATTGTAATGAAAAAACAGAAAGGAAAAAAACATCAGAAGTACCACTCAGTGCACTCAGTAAATTTGCTGATGACACCAAGTTGGGTGGGAGTGTTGATCTGCTGAAAGATAGAGAGGCTCTGTAGAGGGACCTGGACAAGCTGGATAGATAGGCTGTGGAAAGCAGTATGAGATTCAACAAGGCAAAGTGCCGGGTCCTGTACCTGAGGCACAACAACCCCATGCAATGCTCCAGGCTTGGGGAAGAGTGGCTGGAAAGCTGCTCGGTAGAAAAGGACCTGGGGATGCTGACTGACGCCTGCTGAACATGAGCCAGCTTGTGCCCAGGCAGCCAAGAAGGCCAACAGCATCTTGGCCTGCATCAGCAACAGCATGGCCAGCGGGGCCAGGGCAGTGATCATCCACCCCCCTGTACTGGGCACTGGTGAGGCTGCACCTTGAATCCTGTATTCAGTTCTGGGCCCCTCACTACAAGAGAGACATTGAGGTGGTGGAGCGGGTCCAGAGAAGGGCAGTGGGGCTGGTGAAGGGTCTGAAGCACAAGTGTGATAGGGAACGGCTGAGGAAACCGGGGATCTTTAGTCTAGAGGTGGCTCTGGGGGGACCTTATTGCTGTCTACAGCTACCTGAAAGGAGGAGTGTGGGTGTCAGTATCATGGAGTGTGAGGTGGCTGTCAATCTCTTCTCCCAAGTAACAAGTGACAGGACAAGAGGAAATGGCCTTAAATTGTACCAGAGTAGTTTTAGATTGGATATTGGGAAAAATTTCTTAACTGAGAAGGTTGTCAGGCACTGGAACAGGCTGCCCAGGCAAGTGGTTGAGTCACCATCCCTGGAGGTATTTAAAAATCACGTAGATGTGGCATTTAGGGACACAGTTTTGTGGTCCACTTGGCAGTGTTACGTTTATGGTTGGGTGATCTTAAAGGTCTTTTCTGACCTCAATAATTCTATGATGCTATGAGTAGAAACAGTGACTGTATCTAATGTGTATAGGTCAGAGAATATAAAAAGTAACATCTTGCTCTGGCACATAGCCCACGCTCACTCTTCAGAGGACAGGCAGAATCTAAAGTTAACGTATAATGAATTTTCCAATCAGTACAGGCAGCCTGGTAAACAACACACAAAATAGAACAGACCTGACCTTCCCCTATCTTGCTGACTCCACATGTACTGAATGTTTTACTGGTTCAAAGGGCTGCTGTACAAACTTTACAAAGCGTCCTGCATGCCTGATTTACCAGACAAAAATCAGAAAAGTAAGCTAGAGCAATTACGACATTTAACTTATTAACTTAAAATTTTAACCAGTCATATAGCATTATCTAGAGTTATTAAAATACATTTTGTATACCGATGCAGAAAATCAGATGTTTATGTAGCAATGTAGATGAGAAGGTGGCAAAATCTATGTATAGGTTTAGTCACCTCTGCTGTTTTTTTTACAGTTTTTATTTAAACAATTTCTGTTGGTATTTTAACAACTACAGTTGTTTATAAAAGTTTATAAAAATTTTTTAAAGTTTATAAAAGCAAACACACAATATTACTATTGCAAGAAACTGCTTGACAAACAAGAAGCTTGCCAATCTTAACTATAAATCAGTTTGGTTTCAGAGCTGAGGGCCATGTTCTTACAGGCGGCTTCACAGCTGAGGGCCATGTGATAGACAGGATGAAGAGGGCTGAAAGAACCACCCTCTGCAGGAAAATAAGGCTTCTGAGAGACACTATTCAAAAGTCTCAAAATCTGTCTGAAGATCTTGATATGATAAATAGTCTGCTGGTAAAAAATCTAAAAAAAAATAATCAACTAAAATAAATACAGAAAATGTTTCAAGGTCAGTTCTGTATCTTACCATTATTCTTAAGGGAAAAAGCAGACTGCAGCACCAGTTTGCAGTTATGCAAAAACAAACAAACAAAACAAAAATCTGTTTCTCATGTTAATATGATATTTCAAAATGGTAAATGCTATCTGAGTAATATCTGGCTCAGAATGCACTAGAGGGTGATGAGAATATTTTTGTTTACTAAGAAGGTAATGTTTGAATTGAATATCCAATAACTACTGCTGATAAGCCTGGGTCAAATGTAGGCTGATTTATTTCTTATCTGATATTAGCTCTAAGAAATATCTCCTATTTTAATGGTGAGGTATTGCTTAAGTCTGAGCAAAGTATTTGCCATATTTTTGTGGTTTTTATAAATCAGTTTATAAATCTGGTTTTCTTTTGTTTGCTTGTTCAATGCTTGTAATTACATATATGCCTCTCCTTGAGTACAATGATACCTCTAAGCTTCTGTAAGGCACCTCCAAAATAGTCATTGTAATTAAAGTCTTTGTACAAACAAGGCAATTTAAGGGCCTGCCTGCCTTCTTCCACCATAGGCTAGTATTTCCACAGGAAAAAAAAAAAACAAGAAAAAGAGAGTAGCCCAGTGGTGGAAACACTTCAGCAGGATTGATTTGGTTCTGGGTTCTCCTAGGACAGGTATGAGTCAAAGCATCCTGAAGAGGAGCATGAGGACAGTTTGACATGAGAAAGTGAGTCAGCTCCAAGTGCAGCACAATCTGCAGCATAGTCACAGCACTGTGACACTGCCCAGTACTGAGAATGTACTAAGCACCTTATTAACTACAGCACCAAATTATCCCAGATAAACAGCTTTGTTTGCACCAGAGTAAGTACCTGTAGCTCCTATTGCATAGCACTGCAATGAAAGGGAGAGGGCAAGAAGGGGGCCAAGCTGAATACCTTTGTACTTCAACATATCCCCCACATAGAAATTTTTCAATAGGGAATTTGAAGTACTGATGACTATACTAGAGGAACAATGGTTGCATCTTCACTGTCCTATTGCAGCATTTGACACATCACGAAGACTCTCACCTAGAAAGCCCCCAGTCAGTACACATGCTGAAGACAGCCACATCTTCACACAGTTTTTGCAGTACTCTTTTTCCATTAGTCAGTCCAAAGACAGCTAAATAATGCTTTCTTCCTCCTTGCCACCCCAGAAGCACTCTACCAAGTGAAGTCTCTGTGTGCCAACACAGAACGGGACAGAGGACTGGATCCACTTCATGCTTGCTAATAAGTGCCACAGAAAAGTTTTGGCCAAGCACTGAGCAGAACTGTATCCATCCTACAACTGACATCCACCCCCTTTTACACATGAGGGCTCTCTTCTAAAGGCTGCCAGTTGGTATCAGAGAAATTAGGAGCAGGACAAGTATTGTGAGAGCCTAGTGGGATAGCTATAGCTGGCCCCATGCAACTTCAAGACCTTTAGTATGAATTTGGACAGGATGTCCTCCTTGGACTGGCACCCAGGAACAGACAGCTGTGTAGTCCTCATCTTCTGAGCCAAGCAAAAAAGGAAAAGAGACAAACGAACTTCAGCAGCAAGGACTCAGAAGTGGAATTGCATAGAACAGTTTTTTAATTATGCCTGTGATTACATGCAAGAGAGAAAAGTATCCCTTGTATGCTGGGTAGGGCACTGTAATAGTGAAGCTCAAAACCTCATGCATATTGGTAGGCTGCCATACGTAATCTCGTTAGCCCTTGGAGTGAATCTCCTTAGCTCAGAATCAGAACAAAGTTGACAGGGTTATGTCCTTTTTGGGACGGAATTATTTGGCAGCAGCTAACAGCTTCTTGCAATGTTCTCTGCTCTGGCCATTAGATATGTCCCAGCTCAAAAATGGAAGAGTAGATAGAAACAACCCTACAACAGTCAGTGTCAGGAGGACAGCCAAGTGTCACTCATCTAGCTTCCATAAGACAAGAAACAAAGCAGCTTCCCCTGAAGATACAAAAGTAAGCAATTTAGAATCAGGAGAAGGAATTACATTCTAGATCAAAACATAAACAATTTGAGTATCTTCTACCTCACTCTGTTAGAGAAACAAAGAGTTTGGATGGATAAAAACAAATTAAAAAATCTGACACATTTTTCATAAATGATACACTATTTGCTGTTGCACTAACTGGAATTAGAATCAATACAGAATAAATTCATGGTTCATGTCAGAATTTACATCTGAGGGACTTGTGTTGGGAAAAAAATTCTCCTACTGGCATGTTAAACTGTATTACTGGATCTGTGAAGCTCCTACATGCGTTCTTGAAGCTCCTACTCTGACAAAACCCAAAGCTATCACTTAACATTGAAAGGTTTGTGCTTTTCTATACCCACTCTAATTTTCTGCTAATTAGAGCATTAAAGTTGAGTGTAGAGACAAGGGAGCTACCGCAGATCTGCACAAACCAAGTGTATTATATAATTCCTGGTTTTATGGCAAAAAGGAATACTTCATGCATTACATTACTATGAAGCAAGGGCAGACCGTTTGACTTGATAAGAGGAAATAATTTTTTTCACCATGTGTGAATGGTTAGTCACTAGATCAGTTTCCAGAAAATCTTTGCTTTGATGGTTTCTGTGGTTCAGAAAGGGTAAGTTAGAGAAAAGATTGACATGTCCATTACCCACTCAAGGCTTATAACCTGAAGACTTTCTGGCTAACATTTAACTTGTTATAACAGATCATCTTCTTATTCTCCACCTTGATTTCCCTGTTAAATAAATCATTATTTAAATTGCCTTCAGTCAAATGCTAGTCTTTGGAGGTGACTCAGAATAAAAATCAAACCTAAGTTTTGTCCCTAGGAGGTGGATCCTACATCTGTCAGGTATGTGAAACCATTTGAACACATTACTATTATGCCACCTGCAGACATGCACAAGCAATGAAAATGGTTATGCTAACTTTATGGTGAGGGTGGTACCTACAACCCTGACTTCTAGTGGTGTACTTCCATTCTGGCTAGCACTGAATAGAAGCATTTAATTATGTATGGCAAACCCATCCCACTGTCTCTACTGAGGGAAATCAAGAAAAATATTTAATTCAGGAAAAGCTAAGAAAGGAAGCCAAGTTACAGTAGGACAGCTCAAAGTATTGTTCACACACAACATCCCAGAAAAGCTCTTTCTTTCACTATAGAATCATAGAATCATAGAATCACAGAATAGTTTGGGTTGGAAGGGACCTTCAAAGGTCACCTAGTCCAATGCCCTGCAATGAGCAGGGACAACTTCAAGTAGACGATGCTGCCCAGAACCACATCCAGCCTGGCCTTGACTGTCTCCAGGGATGGCACATCCACCACCTCTCTGGGAAGCCTGTGCCAGTATTTTACTACCCTCATTTCAAAGAATTTCTTCTTCACATCCAGCCTCAATCTCTCATCTTTTAGTTTAAAACTATCACCCCTCATCCTGTCACAACAGGCCCTGCTAAAAAGTCTCTCTCCATCTTTCTCCCCATCTTTGTTTTAGGCCTCTTTTAAGTACTGAAAGGCCACAATAAGGTCTCTCTGGAGTCTTCTCCAGGCTGAAAAAGCCCAGCTTTCTCAGCCTTTCCTCCTAGGAGAGATGTTCCATCCCTCTAACCATTTTTATGGCCCCCATCTGGACCCTTTCCAACAGGTCCATGTCTTTCCTGTGCTGAGGACTCCAGAGCTGGATGCAGTACTCCAGTGAGGCCTCAGCAGAGCAGAGGGGCAGAATATATACTAGTCTAATCTAGAACACTTTGCATGGCAGAGGAGAAAGCAAGTAGTTGGCACTGAAGTTTTCATCTGCTTCAATGCATTTTCTGACTGTGATTCCTGAGGGTAAACCTTGTGAATCACTACTGATGGTAGTTAATTTAATGTCTGCATTTTGCTGTGCCTCAGATTCCTGTAGTTTTCTATATATGCTACCCTATCTCTTCACATGACACAATAAATGTTTCAAAACATAGCTGACATATCTACTGATCTACTACACTCTAGCCTGGCCTGAGCAAAATGACAACGTGCAGAATCTCCTAACTTGTACGACTAGCCACATCCCACCTCTAGATCCCCTGCAAGCACAGTTTGGCATGAGAATGTGTTGATAACTCTAAGGCATATAGGAAGCCAAAGCAGAGGAGAGCAGCAACATCTAAAGCCCATTCAAGAAACAAAATCCTTCTCTAAAGAGGACTGAAGGAACCCCAGTTGTTGCATAGAATGCTCTAACCAACAAATCATGCTGTTTACTTTTCAAGAGCAGTCTCCATCCCTCCTCAGCTGGTACAAGCAGAACATGACTTCTACACTCAGCTCTGTGCAAAGTAAACACACCTCCTTTTGCCCAGCAAAAGAGAGCAGTCTTTGGAGCAGAGAGAAAAAAAGAGATTCATTCCTTCCCATCTTCATACTCAGCGAAATGTCCCAACCACAAGGACAGATCAAATTTTCATCAAGCATTTTTTTATTATTTTTCTTTTTTTTTCCCTGGCTATTGCATTTTTGGCTTCAGAGGAATTGAACTTGAGCTGTCACTGAAGATGCCAACATCCTGGAAGTTTTGTCAATCTTCTGGTGATAGGAGGCCAATCCCATTCATGCAGAACATAAGATAAAAGGAGATGCTACCATCGCTGCCTCAGTTAACCTGGATCCTGAGCAGATGAGGGACTACTTTCTGGATTTCTTTACCTTCAGTGAAAGAGATACACTGAGTGGGTGGCAATCACTATGCCTTAGAGCCCTAGTTCCCTGAAAAAAAAAAAAGTCAGTGTAGAAAGAAGGTCTTACATTAAGTGGATTGGTCAGCCATTGTCACTGTAATGCAGGGCTCCAGCACACCTGGCATTGCTTGTCACCAGGTTGCCTGGGACACAATTCCCTTGGAGTTCATCAGTGCTCTTGCAGGAGAAGCCTCACGGTTGGCATACCTGCCCTCTTTCCCCAGGGCTCTACTTCTATTGGTGCAACAGTGACCTCATTTTGCTGCTATCAGGAATTTCATTTTCTAGCTCCTTTACCCCATCTAGTATGTGGCTTTTTTATTCCATTACATACAGCAGAGTTTATCTGTAACTCATGAACAGTTTTAGTCTTTTGACTTTCCAGTGCAATCCAGAACATTCTCTCTACTTTCAGTATTTTCTGCTTCAACTAATTAATAAATAAATTATTTGATGATTCTTTTAAAATTCATTTAAGAGGTCCACCTAGAAACCTGTAAATTTACTTAAGAGATCCACCATTAGCTTGCATAATGATCCGCAAGGAATTCTGAAAGTGCTAAGAGTAGACAAATAACTATCTGAAGACACAGTATAGAAGAACAGGAATCAAGATGCCCAGAAATTCAGCCAGCATTTTCAATTCTGTAGTCATTACCATTTTGTAACATTACCAGGTTAGCAGCTCTGAAAGTCAACCAGACTGGAGTTCTTGGAAGTGACACTGGGGTCATGCATATGTTTCTACATACACAGACACCATGCATTGTATATACCCATGGTTTAAATCAGAAGTGTGAGAACATAAAGAGTAGGAAAAGCTTTGCCTGCTTTAATCTACCTAAAGCTGGTACCAGCAGCAGTGTCAATAAAAAGGGCTTCCAGCACAGGCTAACTACAAGCCTCACACACACAAACTTATTACTGCTAATTCTCTCTATTGGCATCAACAAACCTAGCTTGCTGCCACCTTTGGTACAGCTATACATGCTGTAGTCACACCTGGCTGCCATGCAGACATACTGTAGGCACCAAAGGGCATTTGAACACCAGGTTTGCATACTACTACAACACTTCCCTGCAGCTCTTCACAATAAAAATGAAAATTACACAACCAGTAATCAGCACACTTACTTGTTCTTTTCAATATGAACAAGTTTGGGTTTGGTTTGGTTGTTTTTTGTTTTGTTTTGTTTTGTTTTAATTCAGATGAGGAAGAATACTTCTGTAGGTTTTGCAACTGTTCTTTGGAGCAGCTATGTGAACCAAAGGAAGTTCAAAGTTCTTTACTAAGGGCTGCACAACTCACCATGCAAAGTTCAAGTCTGTACATGTTCAGGCCAAACTACTTTATAAAGAAACCCAAACAAACAAATCTCATCTGTGCTGCCTTTAAATGTGATGGGAGTGAAACATGAGAAGCACGAGATAAAAATGGAGCTGTATTTGAATGGTTTGAAATAGGTAAAAACCAGTATCCTGTTCTGACAATATGAACACATACTCAAACGTATACAGAGCCTTTACCAAAATTGTACAAAATACCAAAACTCACTACTTATCTTAAAAAAAACGCCTTAAAAAAAGTACTAGTGTTTTGGGACTTCCTCTTCCTTGGGTACCATTTCAGTGGTCCACAAGACCACTCACTGATCTCAGACAGGTAAGCCAAAACAGTCGTGTTATTTCCAGTTAGAACAGTTTTGCAAACTCAGTATATAAAAGAACTCAGATCACCAACATCTTAAAATGAAGAGATGAGGAAGCTATCCGAGGATTGTTGCTGGTTTTTAAACCCACTAGGTAGCATTAAGATGACCTAAGTGCCTTCTAAACGTACAAGGAGGGCCTCTTCACATTTGATGAGTTCATTCTATGAAACATCAAATGCTTAGGTGAGGGAGAAACACTATTAAGTATATAGCAACTTTACTAGTACTGTTTGTCAGAGTTACAATAAAATGTGGGAAAAAACTCCCAACTCTCAAAACAACTTAAACACAAATAAATACAAGGCAGAGATAGAAAAGTAAGATTTCTAATGGCCCTTACCACATTCTGAGAAAAGATTACATAATATATCTCCCAATCTTAGCATGTGAAACAAATGATAACTGGAGAGGGAAGTAAATTGCTTATTATCTGGAAAAGGCTCTGGCCAAAAAAAAAAATGTAGCTGAAGTGGGGAGAAGAAAACAGAACTGTTCGAAGAGCAAGTGTTTACCATCCCTGAATGGATTAGAATATGCATTTGCCATGCCATCTGTTTAATTTGTGATTCAGCCTATTAAGCTATCACACTAAATCAGATTCTGAAGAATTTACCAGGATATCTGCAGATCTGCTTCTGGTGTGTTGGATGTTTACTAACATGTATAATCACTCAAATAGGTTAATCCCTTCCCCGAAGAATTTGTTCTAAGATGAAACAGCTCAAGAGCTGAGAACATGAACATTAACTACTATAGCTAACTCCTTTCACATCTTGCAGTCATCTTAGGTTTCTCACAGCACTTCCTAGACCTCTGAAAACACATGTGATGTGAACTATTTCTAGAGAAAGCAAAACAATTAAAGAGCAAGGAGAAGTTCAGGAGACTAACAGCACTGAACTACTGACCTGCTCTTTATGAAATGCAATGAGTTGGACTGACTGTGCATTGCAATAACATTACCTTTCCATGAAACTTAAGTAGATTAATCAATCTCAAATTTCTACTACCCTGTATATTGTAACTATATTCCTGAAACACTAGGTTTGTGGTATTCTTTTGTCAAAGATTAACATTAAAATCTTATTTGTAATACTCAGAAGGTTGCTTTGGGGAATTAGTTGACTACTGTTGGAAGAAAATCAGGAAAAATTCTGCATATGAACTCAATAGTTCTTAAACACCATGAGGCAGTGACCATCACATTCAGTTGAAATTAAGGACTCAGTATGCTGACTCCATATATATTTGACTATATTACTGCCACAATAATTATGATGCCTACTAATCACAGAGTCATAAAATAGGCCATGTTGGAAGGGACCTCAAAAAATCATCTGCTTCAAACTTTCACAGGAAAGGGAGCCTACATGAGATTATCTAACACCCTGACCAGTTTTGTTTTCATCCAGTGATGAGGACTCTATCACTTCTCTGGAGAGGTTGTTCCATGTACAATTGCTCTTACAGTGAAAAATTTCTTTCTTTTATCAAGATGAAAACTCTGCCTGTGCAACTTTCACCTGTTGCCCCTTGTCCTCTCCATGTGGGTCTTTGTGAAGAGAAAGCCTCTGTCCTCTTTGTAGCCACCATTTAAATACTGGAAAAATGTGATGAGGTTCCCCCATAAACCTTCTCTTCTGCAGGTTGAAGACTGAAGTCCCTCAGTCCTTCCTTATAGAACATGTTCTGCAGCCCTTCCATCATTTGGGAACTTTCTGTTAGCATTTACAGACTGCTATTACAGTAACCTGAAGCAAGTACCTTCCAGATAAATTAATCTTCAGGCCATAATAAAGACTAATCCAAGACATTAACAACTTGTGTAAATGCTTTGTGAACACTCTGAATTTATATCCATGGAAGTAACAAGAAATTCTTTATTGTGGTTAAAGGGTATCCATGGATACTCCGGGTATGCAAACACTGAGACGTGTACAAGGACCATTATTTGTAAACCCCAATGCTGACAACAGCTAGCTTATTTCCTTACCCTCCACCTGAGGTCCAGGGCAACATGTGAAAGCATGTGCACCTGTGACAAAACTGTAGTTTTTTGGTAAAAAGTGTGAAGTGCTCTAGTACTGAGTTGGAAGACAGGAATGAATGTCCTGAATAATCAGAATTGCAACAAAACAATACAAAGAAATAATAAACTGTGCATGAAGTAATAAATAAATGTTCAAAAAAGATAACAGTCACTGATCAGAAAGAATGTGGTTTTAGTGACTGATAAAATAAAATTTATAACGTAAATAATACAGTGTTGGTGTTAAAACAGAAATGCATTGTAGGAACATAATAGTGTGTTGTTAAGTTTAAAGTCCATATTTTCCACTAAGTGCAGTGAATTAAAATACATTGGAAGTAGTTTCTTCTATGAATTAAGCACTCTCTTGTTAAAGATCTCATACCTTCTTTGCTCTCCAGCTTTCAGCCTTCCGTAAGTTTTCCATTGACTTTTATTATCTCTTTTAGATACAGAATCCCAACTGCAAATCAGTTCTGCTATATGCTCCTCTTCAAAGGACTCTTGGCTTGTTTCACCAGTGGTGGTACTACTGCCTTCTTCACTGAGGCACTGTGAGGTACATTTGTGTGAATGACCAAGATACTTGAGAAATCTACTGTTAATTGCTGTGAGTCCTTCATCTCTGAATGGGGGCTGACAAAACAAAGGAATGGAAGGAACTTTATGGCAAGTCTGCCTTTCCACCTATTGCACTCTCAGGAGTAAAACCTCCAAGCTGTACTGGCACCAGAAGCCCTTGGAACAGACAAGCTGGCATACCATAACGGAGCTGAGAGAATCATTAACATCTTCAGTGAAGAAGACCTTGTCTACAGTTATTAAGGATGCACTAGTTTAGTATTACTCACACTGGTGCCAATATTGTCCAAGATGATGGATTAGACAACTCTCAATGACTACAGCAAGAGGTCCTATCACAACAGAATTATTTCATCTTTAGAGTAAAATTAACATGAATAGCCAGGAGTAAACCAGGACCTCATATTTGACATTGTGTGTTGTTACTGTGTATCCTGTCTTCAGTGTCTCCCTTTAAGGGGAAAAAATGCTAGACCAAAAATTTCACAGGAAATCACTGAA
The DNA here is from genome assembly GCF_028554395.1 of Pezoporus wallicus. Classification (NCBI taxonomy): domain Eukaryota; kingdom Metazoa; phylum Chordata; class Aves; order Psittaciformes; family Psittacidae; genus Pezoporus; species Pezoporus wallicus. Next base: position 480,579 of record NW_026642515.1, on the reverse strand, counting down.
ATGGATGCAGTATGACTGAGCAAGAAGGTTTTAATGGAGCAGTGAAACTCACCAAGGGCCTTTTTCTTTCTGTTCTTATTCAAAACCACACAAAATCATTGAGAAATAATGAAATACCATTTACTCTATGCCAGCACAAACAACTCCTCCATGTCAGGCAAAGAAAACACCATCTGTCATCTTTTCAAGTTACAGAATAAAGAACTGACTAAAACATTTTGGGATATAATTTCAAGAAAAGTTTTACCATGGTCTATGAGTAACCAGTGCTACAGAGAATCTCTGTTCCTGGAGATGGTCTCTGAACAGCTCCTGGCTGAATAGAACTTGTCAACAAGCAAATATTACTCTCTCTAAATTAGCAGTCAAAGTTCTACCAATATCTAATGCCCAGAAACAGATGTAGATGTTGGTCTGGTTTCACTGAAGCTACAGATGCTAAGACACTTGGAGTAAGTGGCAAGATATGTAATGCATTTTTCTAGCAGTCACAGATAAAACTTAACAGACACAGATAAACCCTGGATGTGTTTTTCAAAAGTACAAGTATTAGTCCGTGCAGAAGTACTGGTATATTTTATGTAGGTCAGACTGAAAGGGCACAGGAGAACTGCAAGAGGTTAAAAGAAAGGCAAAAGGCATGGTCAAAAAGTTTAGAATTACTTCTGCGTGAGAAATAATTATGTGAAGATTTCTTAAGTGAAGATTAGTAAGCAAGAACTCTTCAGTCTAGAAAAAAGAGACCACGAGGTATAAGACACAGGTCAATTAAATCTGAGTACATGGAAAGTGAGAACGGGGATTAACTGTTCACTGTGTGTTCCAGTGCAAGAGCTAGGGAGGTTACCAAATAAAACTGAAGGAAGGCAGATGCAAAACAAGAAAAGGAGGCGGTTTTCCACACAACATATGGCCAAGATTTTGCTAGTAATACTTTACACGTGTTTGAAAAGTGAGTAGGCATATTCATAGAAGAAAATCCATAAACAATTAGTATTTTAATCTGAGACAAGGAGGCACAAAAGCACAAAATGTAATCAGTTCTAAGTAGTGTTAAGTTTGATGGCTTTGCAATGGAAAATAACTGCGGTGCCTGAAGGTAGTTGGCATAGGTTCAGGTCCTCAGGACCTTAGCACAAAAAGTTCAAGAAAAGCAGAATAGAAAAACAGGACCTGGGGATGGGGAGTATTTGGGACTACCAGATGTCCAGGATGGGCACAGTTAAACTAACTGGTAAGTAGAAGGACAGGATGATTGCTATGTGTGGGGTGTTAATAAATCCATTAAGCTGGTGTAAACATCTACTAGGGAGTATCCAGGACTAGCAGATGTGCAGGGTGGGAGCGGTTAAACTAACTGACAAGTAGAAGGACATGATGATTGCTATGTCAGTAATGTTAATTAAGCTGGTGCTTCAAAGACTGACAGAAGTTATGAAGATCGTTGGGAGAAGTAAACGACCCTCAAAGACCACCATCACATTTTGTATATATGCGGAAAAATTTCTAGAAAATGATGTAATTCACGTGTAGCCTCATGAATATGTATGTATGCCCAGCGACCCTATAAGGATGGCTTGTGTAGCAATAGAGTGATACACGTTAGGAGGAGCTATCGCCCGTGTCTCCCGGCGCTGCAATAAAGATTACCTGCTTGTCAACTTGAAACTCTGTTGGGGAGTTTGTTCCTGGAGGCTTCTCCAAATCAAAGCCATATAAATAAATAAAGGATGAGAGAGTGTATGTGAGAAAATTCACACATGATTTACTTGTGATATGCTTCTATGGGCAGCTGCCTTTGGCCACTACCACAGAATTTCTTAGACTCTTTGCAGTGTATTATGAAATTCTGAAAATCACTACGGATGTTTTAAATATTATTATAACTGTTTTATAAAAGTAGATGTGAGAGACTGATCTGAAATCAGACTCCACTGTCCTTTGTCTCAAAGATTCTTGGAAGCTGAGATGGGACTCCACCATCCACTGCCTGAGGGATGAGCGGGAAAGAGCTGAGATAGGACTCCTCCTTTCATTGTCTCAAGGATTGGTGTGAGGAATTGAAATGGGACTCCATCAACCATTGTCTCAGAGATGGGTGGGAGGAGTTGAGATAAGACTCTTCCTTCCATTGCCTCAAGGATTGGTGTGAGGAATTGAACTGGGACCCCACCATGAATTGCCTGAGGGATGAATGAGAAAGAGCTGATAAGACTCTACCGTCCATTAAGTCGGTGTGAGGAACTGCTGTCCCTTATCCCAAGAATTGCTGTAGACCTGTGTGCGCAGTTGAGCTGGCTGCAAGACCAGAGAAACTGGTCCAGCAGGAAAGTGTAATACTGACTTGAAGAGCAGAGGTACCTCCCTCAACTCTTTACAAAAGGGGAAAAGGACATCACCAAGAGGCACATCGCCAGGGAGCCATGGCCATGACGATGACTTCAGGACACCTCCGTGAGGACACTCCACAGATGACTACTACGGACCCTTGAGGGATACCCTCCATGAGACATTGCCATGAGAGCAACTTCACGAGACACACTCCATGGTGTACCTTCAAGGGGACTCCAGAAGGACGCCTCCATGAGGAGACGCACCACCGACGGACTCTTGGGGGACACTGCTCTGATACTACGCGACTGCGAACCCTGAAGAACTCCAACCACCGATGACGACAACAGATTCCCGGGACACCCCTGGATCCACGGTGGTGACTATCTCTGTCTCTGTACCCCAAATTCTTGCTTCATTTTCTGCTTTTTTTTCCCGATCTCTCCTATTGCTATCCCCTTTATTACAATAATTTCCCCTTTTTATAGCTGCCTTTTTGTAATTTGTAATAAACAAATTGTCCAATTATGGTACTTGACCTCTGAATTTCACTCTTGGGGTCACGAACTGAAACAGGGTCCGGCACTGGGATTTTCTCCAATCGGACCCTGATAGTAGAGTATACTGTTTCAGTAATTTTAGGTACATTATGGCCTTTTCCAACCTAAACAATTCTGTGATTCTATGATTATGCCATAAACAGTATGTTTTCCTTGAGGTATGAATTACCTATTCCTTTTATATCTTTTCTAAATCTAAAAGAATTTGAAAAGGTGAGATTATATTCTGTATTTTCTGTCTGTCTGATCTCTCAGACCATCTCAATAAACATGCAAATATTGTTCATAAACTTATGTTCCTATGTGTGCGACTAGATCCAAAAAATGAACCTATCGAGATACTGCCTTTTTCTTTTTTTTTTTTTTTTTTATTAATCTTGAGCAGAAACTGGTCCCTAAAATATTCTGGATATTATCCCTCAGTAACTCCTACCTCCTGATAAAAAACACCCAACCCACAAACAAACAAACAAAAAAAACCCCACCATAACAGGAAAACCCAAACAGACCCACAAACAACCCAAAACTAACAAAAAAAAGCACCAGCACAAGTGGCAGAAACAAAACAAGGATGAAAGAAATAATTGAAGAAATGAGTAGCGGTAGTAGATAAAATATATATATATATATATATATATATACCTGCTTACCATAGGCCCCCATATTTCCCCTTAATATTAATGGACAAAATTTTCATCTACTGGCCTGTGTGAAGTGTGACTTATCATTAACTGGCTATATATTGTGGGATAGAGAACTTAATTAGATAGGTGCCTTTAAATTCTAAATACCTTTCCAGTTCTCTGGAAGTAACTTAAACTGCTATTTGTCATGTTGCCACTTCCTGCAGGAGTCAAATGCTTCAAAATTTCTCTACCTGGACATGTGTTTAAATGACACAAAAATCCAGAAATGATTAAAAACTCACCAGCTGAGAATAAAAAAAAAAATTATAAGCCAAAAGACTTGATACGAATGCAGGAATTAATAAATCCAAGAGCTTCCATTCCATACCTTAGAAAATAATTTATGAGCTGTGCAAAGCTTGATCTGTATATGCAATTGCAACAGAGCAGAATTAAACATATCATTCACAGTGAATGGTTCCTAGGATAGAGATGACTATATTGGAAATATTTATAATTGCACTTTACTTTTATAATGTATAAAAGCTAGCTGTGCCACAGGATGATAATCAGTCTATTGTCTGAACATGGTAACTGTAAGCATGCATGACGGTGTCAGTAACACAATTTCAGCAGGGTATTTTTCAGCAAGGCAATCTACAGACTGCTATGGGCAGAACAAATAAGACTGGTATACTACATTATTTTTGAGCAATATGTAAGTCTACCTCAACAAATACATTCTGAAATCAGGTCAGTATTTCACACATCTTTTATCTATCAGGTATGCATAGAATCATAGAGTAGTTAGGGTTGAAAAGGACCTTAAGATCACCAAGTTCCAATTCCCCTGCCATAGGCAGGTAAACCACACACTAAACCATGTTGCCCAAGGATCTGCCTAACCTGGCCTTGAACACTGCCACGGATGGAGCATTCACAACTTCCTTGGGCAACTTGTTCCAGTGCCTCAGCACTCCCACAGTAAAGAACTTCTTCCTTATATCTAACCTAACCTTCCCCTGTTTTAGTTTGAACCTGTTACCCCTTGTCCTACTACTTGTCCTACTACTACTGCCCCTAATTAAGAGTACCTCCCCAGCATTCTTATAGGCCCCCTTCAGATACTGGAAGGCTGCTATGAGGTCTCCATACAGCCTTCCCTTCTCCAGGCTCAACAGCCCCTACTTTCTCAGCCTGTCCTCATATGAGAGGTGCTCCAGCCCCCTGATCATCTTCATACCCTCTGGACTTGATCCAACAGCTCCATGTCCTTATTTTCAGCACACCACAACTACACACAGAACTCTAAGTGGGGTCTCATGAGAGCAGAGTAGAGGCGCAGGATCACCTCCTTCAACCTGCTGGTCTTGCTTCTTTTGATGCAGCCCAGGACATGGTTTGCTTTTTGGTGCTGTGAGCACACACTAAAACCAGCTCATGTTAAGTTTTTCTTCTACCAACACCCCCAAGTTGCTCTCCGCAGGGCTGCTCTAAATCACTTCTCCGCCCAACCCGTAGCTGTGCCTGGGATTGCCTCAGCCCAGGTGCAGGACCTTGCACTTTGCTTGGTTGAACTTCATGAGGTTGGCATCAGCCCACCGCACAAGTGTGTCAAGATCCCTCTGGATCCCATTCCTTCCCTCCAGTGTATCAACCCAACCACACAGTTTAGTGTCATCTACAAACTTGCTGAGGGTGCATCAATCCCGCTGTCCATGTTGCTGACAAACATGTTGAACAACAGAACACTGATTTCTCAGGGACACCACTCATTACTGGTCTCCAATTGGATATTGAGCCACTGACCACTACTCTGCATGAGCCACCTAGTCAATTATTTATCCACAATGGAGTGGTCCATTTATCAAACTAATGTCTCTCCAGTTTAGAGATAAGGAAGTCATGCAGGACAGTGTCAAACACTTTGCACAAGTCCAGGTACATGACAACTGCTCTGCGCCTGTCCATCAGGGGCATCAGCCCTCACATAAAAGGCCATCAAATTGGTCAGGCAGGATTTCCCCTTACTGAAGCCACGCTGGCTGTCACCAAGCACCTTGCTGTTTTTCATGTGCCTTAGCATGCCTTCCAGGAGAATGTGCTCCAATATTTTGCCAGGCACAGAGGTGGGACTGACTGGTCTGTAGCTCCCTGGGTCTTCTATATTCTCCTTCTTAAAAATGGGGGTTATATTTCCCTTTTTTTTCAGTCATCGAGAAATTCACCTGTCATGATTTTTAAAATATGACAAACAAGGCTTGCACCACTTACAATTTATTCTTCTATATGCCACTACAAAAACTCAGTGAAAGACTAAACTGTAGTCAAAGAGACTGATAGCAAGCCATCAGGATTTTCCACTGTTCAAAAAACTACTTTCGCAGAATCAGACGTTAGGACTTGAGAAAATGAACAGGAAAATCCTTTGAGAACATACTTTTATTTCAGAGAATAATAGAAATATAATTCTTCTAGGCTTTTCCCATGTAGTTGAGGAAAACTGCTTATAAAAGTATATATATTTAAAAGTGTTACACAGTTACTTCTGCTCAAGTCCAAATTGCTTAATGTTTACACATCATATAGCTTATTCCATCTACCTCCATCTCCATAGGACAATTTCTTTCAAGGCTCCAGCTTTGAAATTATTTGGCCAGTAGCTGTGTCAAATATCCCAACCCCATTAAAAAACAAACCACCATCCCCACCACATCAACCCTGTACAGTTTACTTGCATTTTTCTCTTCCCATAATACCTCACCACTAGTATAAATTGCTATCTACTAGCAACATAATAAAAACCCCAAATAAACAAAAGAAACGAATTCTAACAAATTTTATGAACAGCTGGAAAAATACAGCTTTTTATGGAATGGCTCTTCTGGAGATACATTTAGGATTTAGTTTCACATCACACTTAGGAATTGGTTTCTTTCTTCAACTGTTTAACTGCTTGATGGTAGCAGTGGCCTACCCACCGGATGAGCTTTTGGGGTTCTTTTCTTCCCCCTTGAAGTGATATTTCAGGATCCCATCCTAAGACAGAGGTGATCTTTCTCCTGGAAATTAATAATTTCCTAAAAATATTCTACTAGTTGTCTTTCTCTCATCTGCAAATGCCTGAAGGAATCTCCCCATGCTTAACAAAACCCAGTAATTGTCTTTAGTAAGTTTCAAGCTATGTCCTTAATTTCCTTGCCCATGCTTTTATTCTCACATATAAAATCCTAAGGCATATTTTAATAATAATCAGCTGAAAAGGCAAAGCACATGGTACAGAACTGTTTATTTAGACTACACTGCAAGCTTTCACCAAAAGTAAGAAAACAACAGGTCATAGGGCTGAAGAAGGCTTTTAACATAATCAGGTTCAGCCTTCTGCCAATTTTACATCTGAAAAACAGTTCAGGCTTTCTGCCTCTGCCTGGAAGCCTGAACCAAAATTATGTTCCTCTGTTAGTTTACTTACTGAGACAAGGAGGCACAAAAGTACAAAATGTAATCAGTTCTATGTAATGGCTTTGTAATGGAAAATAACTGCCCTGCCTGAAGGTAGTTGACATAGGTTCAGGTCCTCAGGACCTTAGCACAAAAGGTGTGAGAAAAGCAGAATAGAAAAACAGGACCTGGGGATGGGGAGTATCTGGGTGGGCAGATGTCCAGGGTGGGCACAGATAAACTAACTGATAAGTAAAAGGACAGGATGATTGCTATGTTTGGGGTGTTAATAAACCCATTAAGCTGGTGGGAGTATCTAGGGAGTATCCTAGTATCCAGCTGGTGGGAGTATCCAGGACTAGCAGATGTCCAGGATGAGAGCAGTTAAACTAACTGGTAAGTAGAAGGACAGGATGATTGCTATGTCTGTAATGTTAATTAAGCTGGTTATGAACATTGTTGAGAAAAACGACCCTTAAAGACCACCACCACATTTTTGTATGCATGCGGGAAACTTTCTGGAAAATTATGTAATATGCTCAGTGACCACATAAGGATGACCTGTAGAGCAATTCGGGGACACACGTTAGGAGGAGCTATCCCCCGTGTCTCCCGCCGCGGCAATAAGAATACCTGCTTGTCAACTTGAAATTCTGTTGGCAAGTTTGTTCCTGGAGGTTTCTCCGAATCATTACCTAATACTTCCAATATTAAATATGTAATTTATGTCCAGGCTGAAGATAAAATCCATAATGTCAAGACTGTTTTGAACTGGCTGAAAAAACCTGAAGCATTTATTATTGTCCATATCATTAGCTGATTAAGACAGAATGTGTGTTAAAACAATTACATCATGTTCAATTCATCAGTCAAAAAGACTTACTTATTTTCAACTGTTCATGACATTTTCTCAAAGGAAATAGCTCAGACATCCAAGATAAATGTATCTTTCTTAACTGAATAGTTGCCAAACATGCTTTAAGTTCTCAAAAGTAAGTTCTTAACCTGGAAGCACTCTAAGTAGTTTCCATTATATAATGAAGATAAGGTAGCTACTTTTCTAAGAAAAAATAACATGTAGGGAGTGTGCTTGCTGGAAGGAAAAAAAAAAAAAAAGATTAAGACACGGACGAAGGTCTGTGCGCCCTACTGTTCCATCATCATTCAGAGAAATCATGACTAAAAAACTCCATGGAAAAAGAATATAGCTATAAATCAATTTCTGGGAAGCAAATGTTAGAGAGTTAAGTATTTCAGAACACATACTGTACAGAAGGAAACTGCTTTCAGTCTAGCCTTGAAATTGTGAGGGTCAAAAGAAGTCTTGTTTTTCTTGACAGCAACCATGATGTTGATACAGAAAAAGTAATCTTGATGATGATGACAGCCCTATATATAAACACAGTTAAAATGGTAAAAATGTCTTCAAATTTTTTATGTTCAAATCAACTTGTAAAAGAATTAAAATATTGTAGAAGTAAATGTAACAGGAGCATGGTTTCCAATTCTGCTAATGTCAGGACCATACCAAAGAGACCAAACTGTGGCCATGGGGGATTTCAGGACATGTTTGTGGGAAAATAGTATAAAAGGCTACAGTACTGCCAAGAGGCATGGCAAATTAAAAGAGAAACCAACAAAGACAGTAGATCTAGTATCTATTTATGACCAAAAGCGAACCTGATATTTACTCGCTCTCGTTTCTCTTTTTTTGCCTACCCAATGATTTCCTTAAACCCACAGCAGCTGAAATTGGGGCCAGAGAGTGAGCAGGGCACAGCTCTGCTACTTGTTTAAGACACTTAGAAGAATGCTAGGAGTAAATGCATCTTCAGCATCACTGTGTGGCTGCAGCAACTAGCTCCCTTAAACCTGTTTTCTCCCTTTGGGTGGAGCGAGAAAAAGGAACCATGGCGGAGACTAAGATTTTAAAGGTATAAATGCAGAAATCAAAACACCCTATGTTTCCACAATAATTCCAAAGTCAGAAATTTATGGGTAGTTGGCAAGAAGCTTTCAATGCAGCAAATTTCTGGGAAAAAAAAAAACCACTAGCCTTCTAAAGAAAGAATGCTACTTATCGATCTAAGTTCTACCAGGCAAAGTCTAACATTATGGCAAATTAATATGTAGTACAGCATCTCTGCTTTGGTCCAACATCTGCCTTTCAAAGAACTGTAATCTCAGCTTTCTATTTTTGTTTCCTTATTACTGTGGTAAAAAAAAAAATTGGTGTTCTAAATCTTAATCTTATCTTCTGACTGTGACCTGATCAATATGTCTTTCTTTTCAAGGAACATTTTTTGTCAGTCCTAATGGATCGTATGGTTAACACAAATAAGTCACTTTTGTTATTCATTAACAGGCTTCTATCTACACCAAATTAGAAATTCCCCCAAAAGACCAAGATAATGATATCCAAAGCAGGTATTCAGCAGTTATGCTTTGCTGATACTACTCCCACACACCACTGTAAGCATGCACAATTTTTAGAAAATACAATGAAGTAACTGCTTGAACTGAAGCAGTCTGAACTGCTTTAGGTAGAGTTGCTAATTTACCATGAAACAATATTTCAATAGCAGAAAACATGGGATCAGCAGTTCTCACAAAGAAGTCTGTCATATGAAAAAACATGAATTACCATTATGATTTTTTTTTACCCAGCTACACTTTTCTCCTTTTATTACCAGCATGACAACACACCGACTGACCATGATTATTTAACTAGGCTGCAAAGTCGTGAGCTACTACTCATTTCCTGTGTGCAATAAACTACTTCTGTACACTGGCTCATGGTCTGTGATCTGTGTTTTTGATCCTTGGCCAAGACACAGCTATTCTACCTGCAGAATGGTGCACTTCTTGACCAGCTCAATAAAGAAGTCTCTTTGCCATTGGCACATGCCCAAGGCTGCCTGTCCTAGAAGTAAAACACGTCCGTGTTAGAAAGCAAACAGCTGGGAAGGCAGCCACAAATGAGATTAGGGATGGAAAGAAGAGGCAGTAAGTTCCCAAACAGGTAAAACTAAAGAAAGACCTTGAGTATGTCGTTGAAGCCTGGCCAAGACACATCCAACAACTTTTTAGAGATAAGAAATACTACTTTTAAGACTTTTTTTTGGTGAGAAGCTTCCTGCTTCATTAACACAAGGTGATTGAGTGTCTACAGGGGGCAGGGGGCAATATTTTTTTTAGATGCAGAAAGCTCTCTGGCATTTTAGAACATGTACAAATCTCAAGATCCACTACCACAATATGAAGCAGGGAGGACAGACGACTACCAAGGAAACCAGATCAGGTGAGAAGTTAAAACCACATGTATCCACGGTTCATCACTATTACTGAAACTATTGCTATGAACAGCTACTATACATTATTGCCACTTACACCATGCTAATGATGATATTGTGATCATTGTTTTTGAAAAAGGAGATGGGATGTTTTAAAAACCAGGCTAGTAAGACTATATTGAAGGAACTAGCCAGGAGAGGAACATAATTCATTCATTTGAAATTGTCTCATAGAAAATACTACAGCAGCTTCTTAATAAAAGGTAACACAGGCAGATGAAGCATAAAGGTGATTTTAAGAAACTTCTACCTTTGACTCTACAAATAAGGAAGAAACAAGTCTCCATTCACATCTAAGTGGTTTTGCAGCCAGCTTTGAGAATAATGTGAAGGCAGAATTTTTGCAAGGGCAGAGTTAGAAAGTATATTAATAAAATACAGAAACCAAGGATTAATCATCATTCAGAAAAAAGCATAGTTCTTCTTCCAGATACAAACAGACTTTATTCTACATTTAATTTTCCTACACATCATATTCCAGTGGGATCCAAAAAGGAAATATTCAAGGCTATTTTTTTTACTCTATGTCTATAGCAAAAGAATAGACAGTATTTGTCATGACCCACAAGCAGCAGGTAAGAGAAAGACCATACTATGGTTTAGCAGAGTTAGATAACGTTAATTAAGGAATATCTAGCAGATTTCAAAGCTTTATAAGGCTTTAACAACACTTTAATAGGAAAATTACCCTCCTCCACTACCGTATTTGATTTTAAACGATACTTTCAAGCGCAGGTGCTTCAGCAAAAAATCTTTATTTTTGCTTTCCTGCCATCTTGTGGCTTAACCGAAAAATGCACTTAGAAAAAAGGTACAATTGCCGGTTTGTGAAGAGATTGCTTTCTAACTATTGCTTGGCCCAAGCTGCGCTCCAGACCACCACCCCTCCTTCCTAAACAGCACTGCAGCTGTAACAGCATGGATATTCAGTCCAACAGGTTTCTCCAACAACTTGATCCCACAGAAATAAATTGTGTTGTCTAGCCCAAATCTCACCACAGAAGCAATAAGCTATTCTGTCTTCCAGACCGTTTCCTTGACCCAGGTCTGGCTAAGGCAGCAACTGTCTTACTGCATTCACTTTTCTATTTAAATATATTAGTTTGAAAGCAATTATGTGAGAAGTGAGCTTGAATTTTAGTCTGGCTTGCTCATTAGCAGTGAAGCATGCAAGATTTTTAGCTACACTTTTCACCATATGGAAAGTTGCATTTGCGAATATGTGTGAGTTCTAAGAATCCAATCACAGCCTTTCAGGTTTACTTCACATTTATGACCATCAGAATGGTCAAGGCAGCTGATATAATATGGCTCATATTAGGCAAACAAACATGAAGTCTTAACCATGAAATCAATTTCTTCAGTTGTATGTGGGCCAACCAGCACAACAAAAATAAAGACCTGCTTTTCATCACCCTCTGATGGAAAAGGAGCATACTGTACACTTACCCAAATCTGGCTGAACATCAGATATGAAGAATATTAGAGGTTCTCTATAAAGCCTTTTTTGTTGTGGCTTATTTTTAAACAAAACAGCAAGAATCATTAGCTAGCTGACAATCTAGAATGGCTTCACTATCGCAACTGCCCAACAGGAAAGCAAGCTGTTTGCCTTATACTTGTGATGCATTTCTATGAAAAATACTCCCAAACAAACACATTTTGCCCATGCTGGATTAGAAAAAGCCTCCTAACACAGATGTGAAGTCAGCTCTATTTAGTGGTTAATGCGACAGTAGGTAATATTTGTGCATGTTTTTAGCAATAAATAAACTCTTCAGAGTAAAGATTTCACTGGCTGATGATCCAAAAGAGTCAGACTTCTCCAGCAGTTTTCCTGAAAGCTCAAATGCTCTGCTAGTCTGACTGGAAATACCAGGAGTGGTTAAAGGCTGGTCTATTATATAGTCAAGAAATTTCCTGGGTCATATAACTTCAGATGAGTCAGTAAAAAGTTTAAAGAAAAAACTGGTTTTAGTTAAATATCAGGCTTGCTGTGCAACTTGAAAAATGCTATGTCCAGGACATTTCAAGACCACAATTTTCCAAAGCAGCTTCTTCTAAAGTTGAACTTCCAACTGTTCTACTACAGCCGAGTTACAACCATGGATATTTGCATTTTGTTTCCCTGACAGAGAACATGAATCAGGTAGATAAGTGGAAAAAAATGTCTTAGGAGGCAACTGCAGGTGAAAAGTAAGTTCGGGATTTCTCACAAAATTTTCATAAAGAAGCTACTGAAGTATTGGCTGGATGAGCAGATAGTGAGAGGGACTGAAAAATGTCTGAAAAGACAGGCCCAGAGGCTACATACAGTGGGAATACATACATGCAGCCTGGTTGAAGCAGTGTACCCCAGGGGTCAATACTTTGTCTGATCCTGTTGAACATCTACATTAATGATCTGGATAGTGGGCAGACTGCACCCTCAGCAAGTCTGCAGATGACATCAAACTGGGAGGAGAGGCTGATACACCAGAGGGTTGTGCTGCCATGCAGGAGGACTTCGAGAAATGAGCCCTGAAGAACCTCATGCAGTTCAACAAGAGGAAGAGTAAAGTCCTGCTGCTGGGGAGAAACAGTCCCAGGCAGCAGGACATGCTGGGGGCTGCTGAGCTGGAAAGCAGCTTGGCAGAAAGGGACCGGGGGGTCCTGGTGGACACCAAGCTGAACATGAACCACCAACATCCCCTCTATGCAGCACTGGTGAAGCTGGAGTGCTGGGTCCAGTGCTGGCTTCTCAGAACAAGACAAGACATGGACACAATGGAGAGAGTCCAGCAAAGGGCTGAGATGATGAAGGGACTTGAGCATCAATCCTAGGAAGAAAGGCTGAGAAAATTAGGACTGTTCAACCTAAAGAACAGAAGGCTCATGGAGGTCTCATCGATGTACATAAAAAACCTGCAGGGAGGGTAAAAAGACAACAGAGCCAGGCTGCTTCCAGTGGTGCCCAGTGACAGGACCAGAGGCAACGGGCATACACTGAAACACAAGGAGGTTCCTCCTGAACATCAGCTCACACTTTTTCACAATGAGGTTGACCAAGCACTGGCACAGGTTGCCCAAGGAGGTGGTGGAGTCTCTCTCCTTGGAGATATGCAAAAGCCATGTGGACATGGTTTTGGGCACCTGGCTTTATGTGACCAGGTCAGGCTGGCAGGGGGGTTTAACAAACGACCTGCAGAAGTCCCTGCCAGTCTCCACCATTCAGTCAATCTGTGATTCTATGTGTCTGCAGTGAAGAATAGTTTTAAAGGTCTACGAAACCCATGTGTTTTGTGCAACTCAGAAGGCCTGGGTCTAGAAACTCTGAATCTCACCATGAAACTTGATGCCTATGCAAAGGCCCCAAACCTGCAGAACTCTAACACACATAGAGCATTTTCTACCTTTTACAGTCAAAAGCAGAATATCTGAAAAAACAAAACAAGACCCAAATCCACCAATGGTGTGAACTGTATTTGCAGTTTTAAGTACTTTCTACTGCTTGAAATTAATGAGAGCTCTTGCATTACTGGGCAGGTTTGAATGGATTTGAGTCTAATGTCCTGGTAACACTGAGCAGAATAACCAGCTCAGGAAAACTGAGCAGTCTTAAAGAGAGTAATGGGAAACACAATGCTCATGACCAAACTGGCCACTGGTCTAGAAACAGATCAATTGCTCAACCAACCAATCACAGTACTATTCAATATCCTATTGTCCTGGGTTCAGCAGTAGCAATCATTTTTCTCCTTAGTAGCTGGTGCAGTGCTGTGTTTTTCACTTTCAGCCTGGGAACAATGCTGATAACACCGATGTTTTCAGTTGTTGCTAAATAATGTTTACTCCAACCAAGGATTTTCTGAGTCTCATGCTGGGATGTATTCTAGCTCATTGGAAAGGATTAGGAGTATTCCTCAGGGGCTTGGTAAATAGGAAAACTTTAATGAAATATTGTAACCAACGGTGGCCATTATATACCTTGGAGGATCAGGAAAAATGGCCCAAAAATGGGACTTTGAATTATAATATGTTGTTGCAATTAATATTATTTTTAAGACAACAAGAAAAATGGGATGAAGTGATGTATGCAGATATGTTTTTCACTTTAAGAAAACACCCAGACTGGCAGACAGAATGTGAAATCAATATAGCTCTGCCAGATCCCTAATTTTGGCTTTGGAAAAAGGACAGGCAAAAACAGAAAGCTAAGCTGGAGGGATGTTATTTAGCCTGTGACACTGGGGGAATGATGTTTAAATTTAAAAAAAACCAAACAGAGTAACCAGGAAGACAGGTACCTGCATCACAGGTACCTCCGAGAGGAGCACTCTTGGCATTTGCCCCATCTGTTATTGATAAGGAGGAAGAGGTTGTTGTCACTGGCAACAGAGCAGAAGGACTTGAGAATGTTAAAGAAGTGTGGAGAACGTATAGGAATCAGGAACAGGTAGAAAAGAAAGAGCTGAGTCGTGCTATAGGCATGGCTACAATGGCTGCTTTGGGACAAGTAGAAACTGGTGGAGGAACTAATGTGAGGGGACGAGGCAGAGGTAGAGGAGGAATGTCAGGCAGAGGTGAGAGACTGAATTCTCCTGTGGGATGGAATCAGTGTGCATACTGTAAGGAGGTTGGACGCTGGAAGTGAGACTGCCCAGGGGAGAGTGCCATGGGGTGGCTCCCATGACTGAATTGGAACTCGACTGATGGACCTGGGGAATCTACCCTAGAAGATCCACTGATTACATCAAAACTAGGGACTAAAGGAAATAAGGTGGAATTTTTAGGTGGATACAGGAGCAACTTATTTGGCGTTAAATCAGAGGAAAATAATTTGTTACAGATGTGGGAACTACTGGCCACCAAGAAAAAAAAACAAAAACAAAACAGTCTTTCTGAAACCTTTAGAGTATAAATTGGGAAAACAATTAGGAATGCATACATTTTTATACATGCCAAATTCTCCAAAATCTTTATTAGGACAAGAAGCAACATTTAAAGAAGGCAAAATAGAATTAAGAGTCAAAAATGATCAATTAATTGAAGTTTTGATTTTATCTTTAATTCAACAGAAAAGCAAACAGGAGGACTTCCCTGAAATAGAATAAATCCTTAATCAGGTATATCTGGGAGTATGGGCGTCTGAAGTTCCAGGTAAGGCGAAAAAATACTTCGCCTGTTAAAGTAGAAATAAAATGGGGGCCTGCCCAATTAGAATAAAACAATATCCCTTAAAATTGGAGGATCGAAAGGGAAGCAAAGAAACATTTTTTTTAAAATATGGATTATTAATTGAATGTGAATCAGAATATAATACTCCTCTCTTGCCATTAAAGAAATCAGATGGGAAAAATTACAGATTAGTTCAAGATCTCAGAGCAATCAACAAAATTGCGGAGGATACTCATCCAGTAGTAGCTAATCTGTAGACCTTATTGACTAAATTGAATACTAATCAGAAGTGGTTTACCGGTCTGGACTTAAAGGATGCATTTTTCTGTCTGCCCCTGGCCAAAGAAAGTCAAAATTTATTTGCTTTTGAATGGGAAAACCCTGATGATGCGAGGGTAGAGGCCACAACTTGTTAAAGTTGTAAAGTAGGTATGCTAGAGATTGGAAGGGACCTCGAAAGATCATCCAGCATCTTTCCTTCAAGAAACCCCTACCGAACGGTTGACTCACGATTGTTTGGACACTATAGAGATAGTATATTTGAGCCAACCAGATCTGAAGGAGAGGACCCTGGAGGGTGCAGATTCCTGGTTCACTGATAGCAGCAGCTTTTTTAAAGATGGTAAATGAAGAGCAGGATATGCCTTAACTACAATTTCAAAGGTAATAGAAGCTAAACCATTACCCTCTAACACCTCAGCACAAAAGGCAGAAATAACAGCCCTGACTAGAGCCTTGGAGTTGGCAAAGGACAAGCAGATAAACATATGGACTGATTCCAAATATACCTTTGGTGTAGTTCATGTACATGGAGCAACCTGGAAAAAAGAATGAGGACTTTTAAACACCCAGGGAAGACAAATTAAACATGCAATGGAAATTCTGCAATTGTTAGAAGCTGTACAATTACCTAATGAAGTGGCTATCATACATTGTAAAGGACATCAAAAAGGTAACTCTGATCAAGAGATTGGAAATTTGGCTGATTTTGAAGCTAAACAGGTGGCAGAAACAGAAAGAATTGAGCTGACGTCCTTAATACCTCACGGTAAACTGGTAATTGATCAAAATAAACCTAGGTACTCTAAAGAAGATATGAAACTAATTGAAGACTTGGAAGGACAGAAAAATGAAAAGTGTTGGCTAAAAATACCTGATGGGCAAGTAGTGATCCCCTATAGTCAATTACGGAAGCTGTTACAAGAAGAACATAACAAAACTCACTGGGGAAGTAATGCCTTGTATAAACATTTAAACAGATCATAGGAAGAAATTTATATACCATAGTGCAATTAGTGACAAAACAATGTCAACTATTGTTGGAGAGAGCAACCGGAATCAAGAAAATGACTCAATATGAGTTATGCTTCTTGTTCATTTTATACAAATCCTTAACCCCTTATATACTATTTCTTACACGCACTTACAGTGGTTTGGCATATTATGATTGGATACATGTCCTGAAGACCCTTAGTGACTAACATATAATTGGTTAAACACAGGTGTGAGAATTCAACCTCAAAAGCTTGCCAACAGTTCACAGTTCTCATTAACTCGCTGAATTCCAGCCTCTTATCTTGCTTGCTTAAGCTTCTTCGGGCCTCTCATGGCCTTGCTGTATCTTTCAGGATTATTCAGAGTTTATGTACCAATTATGCATTCTCCCATGAGAACACAGTCTCCACAAACTATGTCTGAAAAATAGACTGAAAACAGGAATCAGGTAGGGACAATTGGAAAAGGTAATTATCTGGGACAACAGCAGCAAATAGATTTTTCTGAATTACCTAGAAGGAGGTTATCGATATTTGTTGGTATTGACAGATACCTTTTCAGGGTGGCCAGAAGCACTTGCTTGCAGGCAAATAATGCAAAACAAGTGATTAAAGTGCTATTAACTGAAACAATACCTCATTTTGGGGTACCAGCAACTACCTCCTCTGACCACGGTACACATTTCAGTGCAAAATTATTACAAGAAATCAGCAAGAAATTGGAAATAGATTGGCAATTACATGTTCCATATAGGCCTCAGCCCAGTAGGCAAGTGGAAAAAATGAATCAGTTAATTAGACAACAGCTTGGGAAGATTTGTCAAGACTAAGTTATATTGGTATCAAGCACTACCATTGGCCTTATTGAGAATCAGAACAAAACCTCGGTCAAAGGAAGGAATTAGTCTATTTGAGATTCTACATGGAAAGCCATATCAATCTCAATTTAAAGGGGAGAGCCTTCAAGAAGTAGGAGAAGGGTACCTTCAACAGTTCTTGGTAAATTTGGAAAAACAGTTAGAAGAAATAAATGGCAGAGTGTTAGGATCAAGGCCAGAGGTTTAGATTACCCTATTCATCCTCTTAAGTCAGGAGACTGGGTTTTTCATGAAGAATTTTGCAGGTGATCCTCTAGAAGAGAAGTGTAGTGGACCATACCAGATATTACTGACTACCTTTACAGCAGTGAAGATAAAAGAACAGCCTGCTCAGATACATTACTCAAGAATCAAGAAGACGCCAGAACCAGAAAACCGCTAGAACTGAGAAAAAGTATGGTGCGTTGAGTCTTCAGGCACCATACGTATGAGACTACATCGATCATAATTTGGACTTGTATAATAATAGGTGTAGAAGCATGGAATCAAAATCTGTATCTGAGATTGATACAAAATGTTGCTAGCATCTTAAACAAGAATGATTGCTGGATCTGTACTCAGCTACCTAAATCAGGAGAGAGATTGGGTATTCCTTTAATTGGCCTCCCTATTCCATTTGAGACAAACTGGAATAGATGTGGAAACAAGTTAAAATATTTCATGAGGTGGCACAGGACAGCACTTCATTGGGATCTGAGGAAATCTGGGAAAAATTAACATCATGGGTACCCAATCTCTCCTGGTTGAGACAGTTGTTTTTACTGTACTGGTAATAATAGGAATGGTTGTGATTATGTGTATAAAAGTCCAATGCTCCTTTTGGTGTTGCAAACAATCCATGATGAACTATGATGAATGGAAGAGAAACAAGGTTAAGCATCAAGTAGAAACAGGGAAATATTCAGGAAACTTTAAAAAAAGAATGGAATAACTCAGTTGCAAAAGAATTTGAAATAGGGCAAGAAAAGAGGGGATTGAAGAATGGGGTTGATTGAAGAATAGGGTTGTAAATGAGTAACCTCAAGGATGTTAGGCTTTGTTAGCAACTACAGAGAAAAGGAAATTACTAACATAAGCTTTGCCAGAACCGCCTAGTGGTTACTGATATGACAATTATCCTAAAAAGAAGTGATGAAGAAATAACCACCAGGGGTCCAAAAGCCCACTACCACATTTTTGTATGCATAGAGGATGCATTCTCTAAAAGTATGATGTAATCTAATGAATATGTACGTTTAAGGACAACATAATCACAGCCTGGTTGATGCTTGGCAGAGGCACACTTGGAAAAGTGATCCCCCGTGTCTCCTGGTGCTGCAATAAATACCTGCTTGTCAACTTAAAATTTAGCTTGCGAGCTCCTGGAGATTTCTCTGAATCAAAAGCAACCCTTCAACACTTCCTCAAAAGCCTGCTCAATCACACTGCAAGCACAGCTGACTGAAAGCAAGAGTATCTCAAAGTTCCTCACCACATGTGACTTGCTGTGCTTTGAACCACCTCAGGTCTTTCACAGTTGGACAACCCTTTTGTTTTCAGTTCCAGATTCCATGACAACACTTTAGAAAGTGACAGCAGCACGCCATGCGTCAGAAGACAAGCAGACGTGGCTTGGTGACTGTTTCGGGGGCTCCGAGCACACACTGCAATCCTGTGGTAACATGGTATCCGCGTGTTCAGAGTGCGCGGGTTTAGGGCCACGGGGTTGAAAAGAGGGCTGGAGTACCTCACTCCCTTTCTCAGACAGACTGAGAAAGTTGGGGCTGTTCAGGCTTGAGAAGAGAAGGCTGCGTGGAGACTTCGTAGCAGCTTTCCAGTATCTGAAGGGGGCCTGCAGGGATGCTGGGGAGGGACACTTCGTCAGGGACTGTAGTGATAGGACAAGGGGTAATGGGTTTCAACTGAAGCAGGGAAAGTTCAGGTATGAGATATAAGGAAGACATAAGGATATATTATAAGATACAAGGAAGAAGTTCTTTACTGCAAGAGTGGTGAGGCACGGGAACAGGTTGCCCAGAGATGTGGTAAATGCCCTGTCCTTGTTCAGGTTGGACAGAGCCTTGGGTTCCATGGTCTGGTGTGATATGTTGCTGCCCATGACAGGGGGGTCGGAACTGGATGATCTCAAGGGCCTTTCTAACCCAAACTGTTCTGCAATTCTATGATTTAAATGCATCATGCTGTCTTTGACGTCCCTAGCATGGTGTCTGGTTCTGGTGCTTCTGTCTGTGTAATGGGTGTCTTTATGTAGGAGGAAAGCAAATGGATCTCCTGCCGAACTCAGCACCCCTGGCCACCAGGCTGCGGAACACCCTGGTTCAGTACCACAGCATCAGAGACAATGAGTGGAGGGTCACCAAGAAAACCGTGAGTGAAGGGTGGCTTTGTCCATGCGGACCAATTTGTTCTTTTAAGGAAGCTGCAGGTCACTTGTAGAGGGAAGAGAAGTTGTTGTGCTGGATAATATGGGTGTGAAACACCTGGCAAATTCTTGTAGGAGTCTCTTATGAGAGGCCCTATGGAACCACCCTTCAGGATAATACATCTGTAGGTGATAGGATGTGATTCTACGTTCTACAGACATAACCTATCAGTCCTTCTACCCATTTTCAGGGAAGTATCTCACGGAAAAATCCTGCCTGTGTAGGACTATAGGCTTTTCTTTTAGCACTAGCAGTGTTGCAGGTTGCTCACATGTACTTTCCACAGAGCAGCCACAGCCTATAGACTTTGCCAGCCTTTTTAATTATTTTTATCTATAATGCTCGAACCTATCATGCCTCAGGTTCCAAACGTCTTCCTCTTAAAATGTGAGATCATTCTGAATTCTTTCTCTTGTATTGCTTTCATGTTTCCATTGCCTTCAGAGCCCCACATGTTTCTTTCCATGAAAGGGAATGCAGTTCCTGCTTTTTCCAAGCAGTTTGCCTACCCTTCTTTGGAGCTGCTTGGTTTCTCTGAGCCCTGCTTCATCAAGCTGAAAAGACTTTGCTGGTACATCATTTCTCGGCTGGTTGAATACATTTTAACCCTGTCCTGCATAGGAGGTACAAGTGTATTTTGGTGTCTCAGTGTAGTAGCGTGGTAGTACTAGTGTGGTAAATTTCTGTCTTTGCCCTTTTGTTACAGTGCTTTGAATGGGTCTTCTATTTATTTTTTCTTTTTATTTATTTTGTGAGCAGATATTGATAAGAGATGCTCAGTTGTTCCAAATGTAACTTGACTGTTTGTGAAACTAACAAATTCAGTGTCTCAAAAGGGAAGAACAAAGTAAGCAACCCAGGCCATCTTACAGAACACCTGTACCACCTCTGCTCTGCTAAATGGTGTCTTGTAGCTATACTTTTGTTTTCCTTTAGGAAGTTACCTGAATCTCAGTGTTTGGGATCATCCATTCTCTCTCCTCTCGCCTTTGTTTCCTTCCATATTGTGCCCTGTAAAAGAAATGCACAGCTTTAGCTACCTGCCAGGGACATGTGTTTTGCCCCAAAATATCTGAAACCATTCTGGATGCAGTACTTATGGTGCTATTCTTTAGGACAGTTGGTGCTTAGTGCTTATGTAATCATGATTCCAAATAAAAAGCTGCCATATGGTACTCTGTTTAATACTAAAATTGAGAGATTTTGTAAAGAGGCTCCATCTCAGAGGTAAAACTCAGAAGATATTGGTTTCTTTATTTTCTCTGGATAATTTTCAAATTAGTAGACTACTGCCTGCATGACACATCTAGTCAGGCACCTAGGAGAGAAGGGTAACTTAAGCTTTCTTTTCTGCCATGGTCAGCACCTCCTGCACACTTCTGCTTGGTCATGTGTAACAGGAGTGCGAGCAGAAGTTGTCTGATCTTCCTGTCTGAGTAGTGTGCATATAATGGTTTTCCAGTTGCTTTTCAATTGAAAGGCATTACCGAATAATGTTCCGTTATTCTGTATGTTTTCACAGTAAGCTGGCTTGGCCTGCCAAGCCCTATTTCTGCACAGACTTCTAGTATTTGACACTAAGAAATGCAATTGACTGATTTTTTTTGAAAAAAAAATGGAATATTACTAGTAAAAGATGTATGAAACATCTTCTGTTCTTAAGAAAAGTGTACAAAAGTGCCCACATCAGTGAGCACTTTGGTGTTAACCATACTTAATGGTAAAGTTATTTGTTTTTCTTCAAAAAAATTGGCACATTTTCTGGACACTTTATAGTTGTATATAACTGACAATAAAAATCCTATCTTCCATTTGATTTCAGAAAGATGCAACTGTGTGGCGTAAACCATCAGAGGAATTCAGTGGATACCTGTAAGTTTGCCTGCAGAGCAAATCCATTTTTAAGGTTCCACAGATGTGCTTTGTAGATTCATAAATGAAGGAAGCCCTCAGCTGCACAGGTACTCCAGAGGAGAAACTAAGTGGATCGTCTAGTGTGCCTGTATCATTTCTTTAGTGTTGTACTTTGGCACTTTAGCATTGCATGCTGTCTAGAACATTGAGCAATGAAAACTGGAACACACCACAAAATTCATATTGGCTGGAGTAGGCAACAACATATGCCCAGACCTTTTAGAAAGATGGTCTACAAGCCAAAGAGTCAAGTCCAGGTTCAATAGATCCAAGTGTTATTTGGTGAAAGCCCAGTCAGTACTTAAGACTGTTGCAGTGACTCTGCAGTAGAGTAAAATATCAAGTGTATAGTTGTCAGAAAAATGTATGACATAAAGGTCCTTCCTGTGTGAGAGTCTGTCACTGGGTTCTGTAGGGTTAGGTAGAGAAATATTTACTAGAAAAGTACTGTGAAGGGGTTAAAAGCTGCGTGAAGAGGTAGTGTTTGAAAGTATCTCAAAGGCACATACGCCTTGTAGAATATAAATCCTGTTAAGTCTGCAAGAGCTGATGATCCCAGACACTAAGAGTCTGCTGACTCTGTAGGGTCACAGGCACACTGGCATCAATGGATTTTGTAACTGGAACCACTGCCAAGAGGGCAGTGGCTGCTGTATGTAGATGAAGACACCAGGGTTATATATATACAGTATCTGTAAGGACAGTTTCAAGTTTTGAAGGACACAGTGAAGCCACTGGCATGCTCCTTTGGTCCTCCTGTTCTGACTATACAGCTGAGATTGGCTCAAACCAGGTAATTATGAGTGAATATGGGTGAACTAGTGAATAGAGGAATCTGTTGCTTGAATAGTTGCTTCCTAAGAACAATTTAATGAATGAGTATTTTTGAAATACTGATCCTGGTGGATTCTTCCCATTCAGGAACTGGGTCCAGTATAACTCAAGTAAACAACATCTCTGATGTCCACTAAAAACTATCTAATAACAAATGAATGTACGATAATGTTTTATACAAAATTATTTTGGTATATTTGGTACTCTTATATGCCACCAAAGCATAACATAGTTTCTCATTAGCTTTGTTCTACTATTGTTACTTCTACTTTATGAAAAATCCTTTTCCCAGTGTATTCCTGCTATCCTTTCTTTTTCCTCATATCTTTACTTGTCCCTTGTGAACTCCTTTTCTTGCCCAGCAACAAGGGCAAAATGACAAGTTAGAGGAATAAACATGATAATTTTTATCTGAGGTAGGAGTTTGTCATTTACAAAATGTTGATTGCAGCACAGGACAAAGTTTCTGCAAATATTTATTGCCGAGAAGGACAGATGCACCCATACGTCTTTTTTTGTAGTTTTTCTGGTACAGTTGTTCACTGACCATAATTCCGGGTATTATAGTAAATGCACTGTTGCAAGGTAATGAAATATTTATAAAGAATTTTTACTTTTAAATGTAAACATATGTTTCTTTAGCTACAAAGCTCAAGGAGTGGTGGAAGATGTTACTGACAGAATAGTGGATCACATTCGCCCTGGACCTTATAGGCTAGACTGGGACAGCTTATTGACGACAATGGACATCATGGAAACATTTGACGAGGTGAGGAATTGATTTAGATTCTTAAGGGAAATGTGTATAGATGCATATGTGGATTTAACTACAGCAGAACAATGATTCCAACAAATACCAACATATTTCTGCATGCACATGCGGTATTGCACATACATGCAGTGCGTCACCTCAGATGAGGGTTTCTGGCTGCACAGTCCTATCCATCAGCTTAAAGTTCAGTTCTGTCCATCAAAAAAGGAGTAAAACTTTGTCAGTCACAAGTCTCTTGGACCTGGGAGTTCTGGTAACCTCTGGTAAAATTCACATACAGAGAGTTATGGTATGGTATTTGATGTGCCAACGCCTTTTAATATAGCTTGCTTTCTTCTGATACACAACAGACAAAATTGTGGGTATTAATAATCTGCACATACAGAAACTGTGCGCTTTCCCTCCTCCTGAAAGACTGACTTCACTGTGTGGCGGGGCCAGAGTGATGGGAGTCAAAATAGTTTATACTGAATGGCAGGACTTACTAAAGAAAGGTAGATTTGAAGTTGATTGCAGAAGAGTTGGAAGCCTTGCTGTGGTTCCTGTAGACATTCAGTACGCCTTCAAAACCCTGTGGACATCTGGCTTTAACAGATTTTTACAGCAATGTATTTTTGCTAATTGTTCCCTAAAATTGGTGCAAACTCTGTTTTTTTTTAAAAAAAACATTTTTGAAGAATTGCTTGTGTTCTGGTTTATTTTCTCTTGGTGGATTACAAGTACTTTGGGAGAGCATGTTACTACAGAGGCTGACCTCTTACAATTTATTCATGGACTTCTTTATTATTCTTTTGGACTTGTTAAGTAAGACACATAAGTGCTCATGGCTTTACATTCCTAGGGATGACACAGTTCTCTAGTTTTAATTGGTGTGGTTCCCTCAGCAAGTTTGCCAATGACACTGAGCTGTATGGTGCAGTTGATAGGCTGGAGGGAAGGGATAGATCTAGGGGGACCTTGACACGCTTGAGGCGTGACTGGTGCCAACCTCATGAAGTTCAACAAGGCCAAGTGCAAGGTCCTACACCTAGGTTGAGGCAGTCACAGGCACAGCTACAGGTTGGGTGGAGAAGTGATTCAGAGAAGCCCTGTGGACGAGGACTTGGGGGTGTTTGTTCATCAGTGAGAAACTGAACAGGGGCTGGCTTCAGTGTGCACTCGCAGCCCAGAAACCAACCGTATCCTGGGCTGCATCAAAAGGAGTGTGACCAGCAAGTCAGAGGAGATGATCCTGCCCCTCTACTCTGCTCTCATGAGATCCCACTTGAGTACTGCGTGCAGTTGTGGTGTGCCCAACATAAGAAGGACATGGAGCTGTTTCAACAAGTCCAGAAGAGGGGCCATGAGGTTGATAAGGTGGCTGGAGCACCTCCCATAGGAAGACAGGCTGAGAAAACTGGGGATGTTGAGCCTGGAGAAGAGAAGGCTGCGTGGAGACTTCGTAGCAGCCTTCCAGTATCTGAAGGGGGCCTACAGGGATGCTGGGGAGGGACTCTTCGTCAGGGACTGTGGCGATAGGATAATGGGTTTAAACTGAAATGGGATGTTCAGGTATAAGATACAAGGAAGACATAAGGATATATTATAAGATACAAGGAAGAAGTTCTTTACTGCAAGAATGGTGAGGCACTGGAACAAGTTGCCCAGAGAAGTGGTAAATGCCCTGTCCTTGTTCAGGTTGGACAGAGCCTTGGGTTCCATGGTCTGGTGTGAGGTGTCGCTACCCATGACAGGGGGGTCGGAACTGGATGATCTTAAGGTCCTTTCTAGCCCAAACAGTTCTATGATTCTATGGTTTAAAGGCGCCAGATATTCTCTGTCCCTGCACACAAAACCATTCAGACCTCACTGAAGCTGTTTGCACAGTGTAGAAGCCGTGACCTTTGTGGAAAACGCTAGCTGCCTACAAGCATAAATTTCTCTGTATTCATTACACTAAATTATTTTTGTTTTCTGACACTTTGTATTCTGTCACTCACCAAGAACTGCTGTGTGATGCGCTACACCACTGCTGGCCAGCTCTGGAACATCATAGCACCAAGGGAGTTTGTTGATTTCTCTTATACTACAAGCTATGAAGATGGGATTCTAACATGCGGTAAGGCATGTCTCTGCTTAATTCTTATTGTGAAACAGCTGCTTCGCTGAAGATTTGATTTAGATCAAGTTTAGTTTTGCAGTAGGCATTCAAAATGGTGTAAGAAGGCCTCCAGCAAGTGTTTCAAAGGTTTTTTAACCTTTTATAGATTTAAAGTAGTATACAAGTTGGTGGCTTACCCATGAGCCATCCCTTGTGCCAAGTTTCACTTATGCCAACTATGGGACAGGAGTGGTAGAGACAAGTTAAATGCTCTGGCTCAGCTCTTGCAGCAAACTGGGTGGAGTAGCAGCATGCTTAACTTGCCAGTTAATGAGATGAATGTCTATATAATGTCAGAATTTTTGCTGTCGACCTCTCCTTGTCTGTTGTGGAGGTAGAATGAAAAGCAACTTCTATGCATGAGAATATGCAGAAACTTGAAATCTGTCACTTCTAAATTTTCCAAACAGAAACTTGTAAATTTTAAATTTACCATACCTTTTTTTTTTACCTCTGTCTCAAATTAATTTTCCTTTGTTTCTTTTCATTGATAGGTATAAGCCTAGACTGTGGAGAGGTGGGGCCTAACTTTGTCCGTGGATTCAATCACCCTTGTGGTTGGTTCTGTGTCCCTGTTAAGGACTATCCTAGCCACAGTCTTTTGACAGGCTATATTCAGACTGAACTGCGAGGGATGCTACCACAATCTGCAGTGGACACTGCCATGTCTAGTACCCTGGCCAGTTTCTACTCTGACCTCAAAAAGGCACTTAAAACATAGACAAACAGTGACTTAAGAGCTCATGCATTTCTTGCAATCAAATGCTATTGTTTAGCTTAGCATAGGTTAGCTACTGAGTGAAGAAGTGACACTGTCCCTGAATGATACCTGAACCTTTATACTGAGGCATCCAAACAAGTTTATGAAGTACTTTTTAATGCGATACTTAGCATACGTTCCTAATTCATGGTGTAAGATTCCGTTTCCTGCTCAGCACTATGCAGCTGTGTGAGGAGTGGTCTGAATCTGTAAACCTCTGGCTTTTTAGGTAGAAAACACAAAGATGGGGGGAGGGAGGGCTTGAAAAATGCAACATGAACTCAGCTCTCTTCAATAGTACTGAGAGTGGAGTGCTTAGGATTTTGCTGGCGCAGGTTGCTGTACCGGCAGCATCTCATTGAAGATGTGATTTTGTAATTATATATTTTTATATTTACTTAAATTTTTTATTTAGTTTGTACAGGTGTATCTGTAATTTGTTTTACAAATTCAGTTGATCATAGGGATATTACATAGTTAAGTTATTAAATGATACTATTTGTAAGAAAGCTATTTGCTCTTGTTAGCAAAAATAAGTATTCATTATTGGCATTTCTTCAGTATTGTAACTGTAACTTATTTAACTATTGTATATAACAGTCTCAGTGCATAGATAAAGAAATGCCCCTACAGCTGATCCAAAGCTCATGTAAGTCATTTGATATATTTCCATAGGTCTTAGCGGACTTCTAATCACACAGTTGTCAAAATAGCAAGTCTTCGATTAATCTCTACAGTGATTAGAGATTCAGCACTTCTAAAGCATTTTTCACTTAAATTTTCATGCAGTTGTGTTCTATGGGTTTTTGTGGTTTTGTTGAGTTTTAGGTTTTTTGTGGGTTTGTTTGTTTGTTTTTTCTTTTGTGTTTTGTTTTGTTTTGGTTTTTTTCTTCCTTAACTGAAAATCCTGGAATTACTAAAGCAACAGAAAGGATGACTAACTTGCTTCAGGTATAGGTGCTGGTGTAGCCACAATAGCACAGACAGCTAGCATGCTGGTGCACTGCACTGGAGCGTTCTGTGGTAATGCCCTGAGATTGATCTTTGCAATAACTGAAATCATCATCTGAAAACATAAGCACTGAAGGCCAAAGCTCAAGCTGAGAATTGCTCAGATCTTCTGGAGATGAAGGGTCTAATATTTAAGGATATTTAGCCGCCCAGTGATGCTGACAGGTACATATCAGGGGCTTTCAAAAGACTACTTACTGTCTATGCTACTAGGAACCCAAATTGTCTTTAAAACCTGACATTAAGCTTTAATGTTGGTATGTATCATTTGCTCAGATGAGATTGTAATTATTCCTATGGTTTACCAGTCCTAGTAGAAGCAGGTTTAACATAGTAATTAGGGGAAGTACCTTGGAGTCCCAGTATATTGTGGCCAGTTGTACATGTACATTCCAAGGGCTGGTAATAAACTCTCATGAAAAAAGTGCTCAGATTAAAATTGTTTCCCTGCAATATTGTACCTGTTCACACTGGCCACTGTAGCTGAACACTGAACTCTGACCAGTGAGGACTTTTCTTACTGCTCAAGCATGCTCATGGTTGTAGAAAGCACATGTATTCTGCAGTTGCCTTTAAACTCCTTAGTTACTCTTTCCATCTTTTCTGCCTTTCGTGTTTCCCCCCATAGTACTGGAAATTCACAAGGACTACCAAGGACACTAAGGAATCAGTGTCAGCAGATACTCATTTTCCTAAACGCTAGTGTCCACTCCTTTCTAGTACTGTTACAGAGACAAGTACAAAAACCTTAGCAGTAGTGCTATGTGGGATGAATGCTGATATGATTATAGAGGAAACTGTTTGAAGTGTACCCTATTTATTTTTTCCAGTTATAAAGACTATGTGTATAGTGAATATACATATTCATGTTTGTTTTTTTTTTTAAACTGCTGGGACCAACTAATTGAAGGGTTGCGATACAGATGTATATATAGAAGAAATATGCCATTGCTCTGTAAAACGCCCAGTTTAAGTCTACACAGAGGCCCTTCAGTGCTGGAGAAATGGGTTGAAAGAGCACAGGACACTTTTAGGGTGATGCTTGTACAACACTAGGCACTGCAGAAAAGATTAGGAGGTCCCTGTTCCAAACACGCATTCTAAGGGCTCTAACACTTACAGGCTATCTAACCTTACTTAGGGTTCAGTGAAATGGCATTTTATGCTTTCATTGAAGATAGGCTAATGAAGCACAGAACAGCTGAAGAAAGAACTTACGTTTAAATGGAAGAAAATTGCTAGTGTCTGTTTAGATATTTTTAATAAAATTTTGTCCATGCAGATTTCCTTTTATGGGGTTGTTTTTCATAGCAGACCTAGAAATTGAAAAATTTTGTGAATGAGAGGAAAGTTTCTGAAAGCAAAGTAGGCCTTCTAATTTGCATTATAGTAATTTATTCCTTAAACACCGATTGAACTGGCTTTGTATATTTTAACAGACATAGTCTTGCTGCTGCCAGTGACTCTAAACTTTCAAGTGAGTAACAGAGTAGAGACTGCTGGAGACAGAGAACTGAGGCAGATTATTATTTTTTTAATCAGTGAAAGAGCATTGTACAATTCTGTAGTTTTCAGCTGAGGAGAAATCATGAAAGGTGCTAAAGATTTTAAGGATTTATTTTGGGAATCTCACACTTAGAAATTTTTTTTCTGATTTAAGAGTGCAGTGATTGACAATGTAAGCTAATTATGTTATTGAATCAGTGCATAATTGATACCCTGCAGTTATTCCAAACAGTTGAGCTATAGAGTAATACAGAGCAAGAAAGATGTCCAGTTTCAGTGTGTTGTATTTATTTGAAACCAAAATTTATTTTTATATGTCTGAGGATTGAGAGGAGTGTTGTTAGTTCTTGAAGCAGAGCTGTTCTTTAACTAGAGCACAGTCAGAACCAAGAAAGCCACAAAATCAAGTACTTACCCATCAGAACCTCTGTTCCCACTATGGCATTGTTATCCTCCTAAGTTAGTGGACAATCTAGATGGAGCCCAAGACAGTAAAAACAGGAAAGCAGTTGAAAGGACAAAGCACATGAGCCTATGTTTTGCATATTAGGAGACAGTGGGAGATAAAGTAAATCACCTAGTATAGATTTCTGTCATCCTAACAGCAGCAGAATTTCTGCAAGATTGTGAGGTTCACCAGTACTAGAATTTAAGAGTGTTCTAGTTAAACTGAAGTATAGCTATCTGAAAGCGACTTCTGAACGAGGTGCTCAAGAATAGCAGAGACCAGTTTTTGCTAGGGAAATGGCATGTATATAGACACATGAAAATTATTTTTATATGGCTAGTATTTTTGGGGAAAAAAAAAAACAAAACAAAAACCCCAACAAAAAAATGAGGGATTTAGGCAATATGATTTTCTAATCTTTGCCACTTTAACTGGGTACATTGAGTTGGATGGGAAAGATGGCTAAAGATGAGGCACTTTTCATGTTTGGGTTCTGTTCCTTGTCTAACACTTCCAGCATTAAACCTTGCTTTTAGTTGTGCTCCTTACTTGACATCTGTAGAGACTGGACTAAGCTCAGTTTGGGGCAGTCTGGTGTGCTGGGGCTGGGAGGTAGACCAGTACTTCAGATAGATGCTCTGGGAATGCCACAAATCCTGATCTCAAATTTGCTTAACGTATAAATGTGAAATACGATGAATTTATAAAATATGAAAAGAGTGGTAATTGCTACAATAATCATAAATAACCAGAACTGTTTTGATGATGTGAGCTGGTGATTCAACATAGGAGGTTCACTGCTGTAAAAGTAGCCATAATTCTAGTGAAACCAGTAAAGTTGTGTCTTTGTTCAGAACATTAAAGTGTATCTTAACAATGGTTTTAACTGACTGTTCGGCACTTAAGAGATTGTATTTATATTTTGAATGCAGTTGCAGAATAAATTAAAACATGGATTCAACAGACTCGTGGTGTAGCTTTTTCAGTGCTTGTGCAGGCAAATGTAGCATTCAGTTGCTCTTTGGGGAGTTATTTCTGATTATGTGGTTCATCTTCAGCTCTATGATGATCTCTAATGCTATCAGTTTGCCTCCAAAATTTTATTGAAAGCCAAGAAATCTATCATTCCTTAGAAACTTGATGAGAAAGGTACACAACTCTGATATCTGCTGAATTGAAGTATCTTAAAACTGCATGTACAGGATTTTATCAAAGCTTAAATTCTAAAAATACATACGTTTTTGTTATGACCCCATGATTGCTGTGAAAGAACTTTACCATCTTTTTCTTAGTATAACCTAACTTTTAGCATGTTTAAGAAATGGTTTATTAAACCATCAAAACTAAGTTAATCCAAACCACATGAGCATGTAGCACCTTGCAATTACAGATGTACATTAAGGTTATAAATCATGCTGCAACATGTATTTGGACATGTATTAGCACCTGCAGAAACAAGAGAAAATGCTTGTATCTTATGTAGAACCTTTCCATGTTTGTTGTACTAAGCCTGTGTAAGGGCAGGAGAGTTTAGCATTTGACTTCAGAGGAAAGAGTTGCAGCCTTCTGTCACTGAGGAAAGGAGCTGTGACCTCTGAGGTACAGCACGCTCTTGTAGGGCGTGTGTCATGTCACTCTTTGCAAAGTGGGGTGGGAATAGGTATAGAGGCCACTTTTGATCTTCAGAAAATTACTAAGGACATTAATTAGAATAATTAGAAAAAAATAGTGATGTTTAAACCCATTTCTTGGTGAAAGAGAATATTAAGGTGGCAGAGATAATAATAAATCTCTGCCAAATATTAAATGTTGTCTAGGAAAGAATATACCCTGAACTCCTAAACAACAGTTTAAACTTTGTGCCTTCTTCAGTCCTCACTGAATTGTGTTGGTGGCTCAGTTTACAGCACAGATAAGGACTGATTATTGTGGGGTTAACCTTCCTCAGGATTGTGCCATTAGCAGGGAGAAAACAGGCACAGATCATAACAGCACATGACAAGAGATACCTGTGCATATTTCACAGCTGACCCATACAAGAAGAGTTATCACAGCTGGGTTAAGGTGACCCAAATCCCAAACACATTACCTGGAACTGTCTCTTCCAAAGTGATTTTTTAAAAATTGCTCTCTCAGTGATAGTCAAGTCAGTATGACTACCTGACAATCCTCAAAAATGTTTCTTTGATACAGGCAACACAGATGGAGCTATTAGGTCAGTCACTGCCCGAAGTGTAATCAGAAACTGACCTTGCTCAGGCCTTGTGTGGACCAGTTTGGCTGTGCCTTGAGCGCCTGGCAGAAGGCATTTCCTGAGCTCTGTACCTGAGCCTGCTGAAATCCCTGCTGGCAAGCACCCAAATCTGAGGCAAGTTATGACCCTGGAGAGTAAATTACCATCCTAAGTAAGATTCCCTGACCTTCTTAGGGAATCAGGTCAATTTCAGTGTTGCTTTTAATTTGGGTTCCAGTCAAGGCAGCGTTACAGCTAGGGTGTTACTAATTCAAACTCCAAGGCTCACGAGGTGCAGGGCATTACTTAAAGGGGTGTGTCAGAGCAGCTGCAAACATGAGTACTTTGTTATCTGGGTATACAATGCAACCCCTCCTTGTCTGTATACCTAACAGAATTTTGGGCTCCACAATTTGGAGGAAGAAGGAAAGAAATTGCAGCATCCCTGTTCACCGGAGTATGAAGGATGTCCCCACAAACCAGCAAACCTTTAAGCAAACCTTCAAGCAAACCTTCCCCAGGAGCAGGGGCAGCCTTACTGGTTGTACAGCCCCCTTGTTCTGTATTCCACCACTAACAACAGATTTAGCTTATTATCCAAACTGCTAAATTTTTTGAGGGGAAAAAGAAGGAGAAATGCTATGCCAAGCTGGAATTTATTCAAGACTGCTATATAAACAGGTAACAATCCATCTTTACATCTCCCTCTAATGATGACTATTGTTCCTTAATCTATGCTGAGCATTAGCTGTCAGCAAATAATAGATGTAAGCATTTCTAGATTTACTAGTTTATTTAGCATCAGATCAACCATGCAAGCCACTTATTAAACTTGTAGGCTTACTGCCATCAAAGCATATTCTCACAGCTTATTAGCATTTCCATGCAAGCAAACAAGCAGGTGCCTTGGTCCCAAATACAATACACTGAAATTACCAAACTTTCTGTATTTTCTGATTCAAATTTCTCTCTGGTTCATCTGCAGAGTATCGTAAAGGTAACTACACAAACAGGCTTAGTCTGAAGTAAAGGTGTACAGTTAAGCAGTCCATAACCACATAACCACTTCTATTTAGTGGTTAACATCTTTGCTAGTACAAGAAAACAGTGTTGACAATACAGGATTTCTTGCACATTAAGCGGGAAAAGAAGGACTCAGGTATACAGGACACAGAGCTAACATGAGAAAGTCTTATAGATAGGTGACATTTTTCATTTTATTAAGAGTCCAGCCACCCTTGCTCTGAGATCAATGAGCTTCTGTAACAGGCTTATAATACTTTGTGTTTTTTATAGTCAAATCGATAGCACCATTTGTCTGTTTGTCTCAGAAGCAGCAGCACATTTTCTAACCATGCAGCATATACTGTTGAATTAACAGAAGCACAAAATTCCCTGTTTATGATCTGGTCCTCATCCAGCCTCAGAGCCAAGAGCCACCAGGTCTCTTCAAACCAAGGGTAAGGGAGACACAAGCCCTTAATGTATCACATTTCTTCAGGTTAAAACCAGGTTAAAACCAGCTTACGGTGTTTCTGTG
Source organism: Pezoporus wallicus (assembly GCF_028554395.1). Classification (NCBI taxonomy): domain Eukaryota; kingdom Metazoa; phylum Chordata; class Aves; order Psittaciformes; family Psittacidae; genus Pezoporus; species Pezoporus wallicus. Next base: position 447,378 of record NW_026642515.1, on the reverse strand, counting down.
TGTCTGGAGAAGCCAGACAGACTCTGCTTGGTGCCTCTCAGCTTGCAAGGGCATGATGGTATAGCTCCTTGGGACAAAAAAAACTACTTCCCCAGGTGAGACAGATACAGGTGAGACAGTCCCTGCTTCTCCCACTCCCTTGCAAGCTGGGTCAGCCATCCTTGGCTGACCATCCTATGTATCTTAGGTTTAGGAATTAGGGTCCGCCCTCCATCTTTCCTTCCCCCTGAGCACTTAATCACTTCAGAGATAATCTCACAAGCATAGGCATCTCAACACTGTGTATTCTGATAAAAAAATAAAACCAGACCAAACCAACCCAAACAAACAAACAACTCTCCCAAACAACAACAACCAACCAAATGATCAGCCAAAGCAGAAAATAATTTCCTTTATGGAACATTAAATTTCTGATATTTAATCAGAGGGATTAGCATGACTCCTCATGAAGATGTGGTGTGAACAAGGAAGTGGTTCTTGTGCATAATAGTTTACAGACGCAGCTGGGGGTATCTGTCAGCAGCTAAGTCATTTAACTGTTCTTGTTTCTGACTTCCTCCAGTAAAAAGTCTCTAGTTTTAGTCTCTTTTTTCCTGCAGCCAAGATGGTGAAGATTTGAGCAGAGCAAACAAGGAACCCGCCACCACAATGGGGGCAGTAGGTTGGTGGTGGCAACTAGCCTAGGACCCTTTGCAGGGTCACAGAATCACAGAATCCTAAGGGTTGGAAGGGACCTCAAAAGATCATCTAGTCCAACTCTCCTGCAAGAGCAGGGTAAACTAGAGTACATCACACAGGAACTTGTCCAGGCGGGCCTTGAATATCTCCAACGTAGGAGACTCCACAACCCCCCTGGGCAACCTGTTCCAGTGATCTGTCACTGTCACAGTAAAGAAATTTTTCCTGATGTTCACATGGAACCTCCTATGCTCCAGTTTCCACCCATTGCCCCTTGTCCTATCACTGGACATCACTGAAAAAAACCTAGCTCCATCATCCTGACACTCACCCTTTACATATTTGTAAACATTGATGAGGTCACCCCTCAGTCTCCTCCAAGCTAGAGTCCCAGCTCCCTCAGCTTCTCCTCATAAGGGAGATGTTCCACTCCCTTAATCATCTTTGTGGCAATTCCCTGTCCTACTTGAACTGTGGGGCCCAGAACTGGACACAATATTCCAGATGCGGCCTCACCAAGGCAGAATAGAGGGGGAGGAGAACCTCTCTTGACCTACTAACCACAGCCTTTCTAATGCACCCTAGGATGCCATTGGCCTTCTTGGCCACAAGGGCACATTGCTGGCTCATGGTCATCCTCCTGTCCACCAGGACCCCCAGGTCCCTTTCCCCTTCACTACTGTCCAGCAGGTCAGCCCCCAACCTGTACTGGTACATGGGGTTGTTCTTCCCCGGATGCAAGACTCTACACTTGCCCTTGTTATATTTCATCAAGTTTCTCCCCGCCCAGCTCTCCAGCCTGCCCAGGTCTCGTTGGATGGCAACACAGCCCTCTGGTGTGTCAGCCACTCCTCCCAGTTTAGTATCACCAGCAAACTTGCTGAGGGTACATTCAGTTCCCTCATCCAGGTCGTTGATGAAAATATGAAACAGCCCTGGTCCCAGCACCGACCCCTGAGGCACTCCACTAGTCACAGACCTCCAGCTAGATTCTGCCCCATTGACCACAACTCTCTGCCTTCTTCCTTCCAACCAGTTCTTGATCCACCTCACTACCTGATCATCAAGCCCACACTTCCTTAGCTTATCTATGAGGATGCTGTGGGAGACAGTATCAAATGCCTTACTAAGATCAAGAAAAACCACATCTACTGCTCTGCCATCGTCCATCCACCTAGTTACTTCCTCATAGAAGGCTATAAGGTGGGTCAAACATGACTTCCCCTTGTTAAAACCATGTTGGCTGCTCTTAATGACCCCCTCATCCTTGATCCCATGAATCACTGTCATTCCCATGTAAGATAGCTTCTCAGGAAGGACACTGCTGCAGCAGGATTTAGAAAATCCTTCAAAGATGTATTTTTCTAAGTATGCATACAGTCATATTTGTCTCAATACACATACAGTTTGCTTCATTAAATGTTTCTTGACAAACTCCCATTTGCCACTAAAGTCTAATCCGATCCTCATAGCAAGCTGAAGAAGAGACTGGGGGCCATATTAATGGTACAAACAAAACAGCTTTGATGTCTTACAAATGAAAAGTGGGGTCAATGGGGAGGTTTTTCCATCTAGAGGAGGCTGGTACTGGATACGTTTGTGCTGCTTTCATAAATGAGAGATGGTGATGTCTGGAAAACAACAAAAATCAGGAACCTGAGACATTGGAGAAAATGCTCATAGACAATTATTCCCAGTCTAGTCAAATCCAAGAAACTCTCTTTGGTGTGCTCAGTAGTAAAATCCCCTGGTGTTTTTGCTGTGGGTATTTACTGTTTAGTGGTACTTATGGATTCATGATGGCACTTAATGCTTGTTCACGTAAAGTTAGCATTTGTAAGTAACACAATCATGCCTTGGGATCTGCTTTTTCCTAGATAACCCTGGTTCTTGCAGGTATGATAGCTATAAATTCTCACAGTGCAGCACAGCTATTTGGAGCTAACATTTTGAGAGTTTTGTTGTTAATATCTGTAAAAACTGTGCCTTAATCTGAAAAGATCCTCTCACACTGGTGCCTTTATTACCGGGACTAAGCCAATTGATTTAAATGTGCCTAATCATTTTGGTTAACCTCAAGCAGAAGTGTAAGATGGAATTTATCAGCAACAGCTAAAGTATTTGACTCTTAAACAGACACAGATCTTTACCCTGTACTTGTCACACACCCTGTTTGGTTAGTTAAGTATGGTAATTTGATCAGGTAATTTGATAAAAATCAGGTAATTTGATACGGTGAGGTAATTTGATCACTGGACATTTGCAAAACCTGCAGCTCCTCTGACTTGTCCAGAAACGAGAGAAATAATTCCTTGGGTAGGATTAAAATCCCATTACCTCATCACAAGTAATGTGGTGCCCAACACTATTGCTTTGACACTGGTTGGACTTGAGCTTCCCCCAGGGCTGCATTGTTAACCCTGAAGGGCATGGGTGAAAAACTATTGACATTGTGCACAATTAATTGAAATTTGTTAGATTAATAAAAAAACTTTCTTTCAGAAGGAGTAGCTCAAAAGTGACACGTCAGATGATCCTGAGGGCTGATATGGCAAAGCAGACCCCTATGCATAGTTCTGCGGGTGAGTAAATATAGCTCTGTGACTACTGGAGCATATTGACTCTGGGATAGATTACCTGCCATCTGCAGCTCTAAATCATGTCCAATGGCTTGTCTCAGCTTTTGAGTTACCAGAGTAACAGCCTAAGGTCTATGATACAGTAATTTCAATTACGAGAGCCATTGCAGATCCACCCAGTGTAGGGATAAGAAGTGTAGTCTTTTTTTCCTCTTTGATAGACTTTCCCTGTGTGTACATATGCAGAAGCAATGATTGGCTCCACCCAGTTCTGTGTTATAAAGCAGATCATAATTTGCAGTTCCAGACAACAAATAGGCCCAAAGTTTTATGAACTGACTTCACTGTTTCTGCTGCCAGCAAACGCACTAACTGGCAATGCTGTAAAAAATAAGATGCTAAATATATCAACCAGTATTACATAAATGATACCAAGAAGATCACTGGTCATAGTGCACACAATATTTTTTCAGAGTTCCTAAGCCTGATGTGCTGCTCTGGACTGACCAAAACCACATCTTCTCCATGGAAGGAAAAGGATGCCGTTGACAAAAGATCTTCCTGGTACTGAGGGACAGAGCCTGGCATGGTGCTGCTCTTGTGCTACTTTGCTTTTAATCCCTCATCTCCAGCGGTAGCAGCTCATACAGCCAAAAGCCTCTACAGTCCAGATGCCTTAATTTTCTTTTGGGAACCAAACTCAAGGAGCTGAATTCTTTTCTGATTCTGCACAGCATTTGTTGCAAAGCACCAGACTATTTTTGTTAGCCAGGCATAGACTCTTGAGAAAGAAAACAAAAGATGCCAGAAAACAGCGTGAGTCTAGGAAATGGGGAGAGAAAAAGGAAGCACTTCTCCCTGGGTACTGTAACTGGTAATGACAAATCACACCAAGGGTGGGTCACAGAAGACTATATTTATGCTTGAACAGTAAAACCTAAACTCTTGGGGGCACAAACAAGAAAAAGAGCAGGTGCGAGACCATCTGACTGACACAAGGGCAACAGCAGATTTGTCAGGGCAATGTAGCTGCGACCTGCCAACATCAGATGGCTCTTCTCACACTGACTGGCAGCTGACAGCTCTTCTTGGGTGCCCCACGGGGTCCAGGGACAGGAAAAAAGATGAAACATAACAGGGAAGAAAACCAACAAGCCATTAGCCATGAATGCATGTTAACACTTGTTCTTGAAACTAGAGTTTCAAATGGAAAAATCAGAGATGATAAGCTTTGCTTATTGCCACATAACACTCTGGGATGCTGCAATTTCTCAGTCAGACAGAAAAAAAGCAGCTGATACTATGGGAGGAGCTCTGTGCTACTTAGTAGGAGCAGACACATGCTCTTTAATATACCTTGGACAGTTAACATCTTCCTGATATGCAAGTTAAGGGTTAGTCAGTTCTTGGTCACACGTGCTGTGGATAGAGCATGGCTGGGCAGGGGCCTCTGGTGTGGTTTAGGGCAGCTCTAACCCATCACAAAATGCTGTGCTGGTGTTGTCACCCCGCTTTGGTCCATGTCCTGAGCATGCAAAATGACAAGGGCACTGAAACACTCTTTTTCCAGCTGCATCTTGCTGTGAAGGAGCCAGAGCTAGGGAAAACTCTGTACCATCTGTATTTATTAATCTTTCATATCTTAATATCCATTACACTGAATTTCATTCAGTGATGATCCATGTACACGAGTATGTTAAACACTATGGTTTCAGTTTCAGCTGAGTAATGCTGGCAAAGGGCAAAAGACAGCTTAAAAGCCTATTGTGACTGTTAGCGCAGACATGGCTTGTACAGACTGCTCAGCAGTCTCTGCCTCTCTTTTGATAAATTTATATAGTTTTGTGTGCATGTACATATATATATTTTAATATGTATCTATAATTTTATTGATAAGTTTGGAACTGGGCCACTTCGACTATTCTGTTCCATTCCTGTTTCTGTACTATGCCTATCCCATAGTATTCGAATGCTTTCCAATAATGACTATGTTCATGACTGTGTTGTTCTCTGTTCCATTCTAGAGGGATAGAAGAGCATGCAGTGCAGGTACTTTTTTATTTTGCCTTTGATGGAATTTTAGTTATATGCATGTACATTGTTACATTCTTATATAAGTTAGAGTATTTACAATCCATGGCATGCTCTCCATATTTGCACTGACCCTCCATCAGTCTTCACTGAATTACTCTGGCCTGAAGTTTTATGTCCAGACATAAAGCAAATTTTTGCTTATGCAGAGAATCTAGAGTCTTGTAAGTAAAAGTTTATACATGTTCTGGAACTAGCATCTTTTCATTTCAGATATAACTGTACTATGTAATTATTTTATTTCTATTTTTCTCCTTTTCGTTCCTTATCATTGTATTTTCTTCTTATTTGGCAATGTATCTGATGGGTTTTATTTGATACAATATGGTATTGCACAGGAGCTTAGCAGGAAAGATAAATTTCTCTATACAAAAGCAAAATCAACTCTCACTACTGTGGTTGTATGCTGTAATTGAAATTACTCTGAAAGGGAGCAAAGGACATTCTTTGACCTATTGTTGTTTTATAAAGTAACTTTAAAGATGTTCTGAGCTGTCTCTTTGTTTACCTTTAATATCTTCTGGACTTGCTTGTATTTCTGCCACTGTTCTCAGTCTCATTGTGTGTCTTGCTTGGCTAGCTTCATTCCTGCTTTTCTCCCATATAAGAATATATTTTCTATTACCTGAACGACATGCCTACATAAGCTATACATTTGTAAGCTGAGCAGCAGCAAGGTAAATTCAGCCACAAAAACCTGAGTTCTTCACCAGGAGAAATATACAGCCTCTACACAAGCCACGAGTCAAGGCACTGAGCTGGGACTTATGAGTGCTCACTCTGTAAGGACGTAGCATACAGGGCACCATGCAAGGATAAACTGAAGTCCTCCATCCTACAATTTCGTACGCCACTCTTAAAAACAATCCCAAGAGCTGCACTGCAGGGCTCTGAGTTACAGTATTTCCCAGGCTGAGGGTCAGTTGCCAGTCATTATTTGGAAATGAGTGTTTATTCTTGAGAGTCCTCCTGCATTTGCTGCTTAGCAGATGCTGCTGTCCGTCTCCTAAGTTGAACACTTGCAACTCCTAGCATTTTTTTCCGTTTCCCTGCTGCTGGACTGCAGGACATGCAGTGCTGTCCTCACTTTCCCCACAGCTGCCTCTGTGTTTCACTTGTAGGAGAAGGATTGTTACTTGGTCATTGCTAAGGCCAGGCTGCCAGTAAGCCACAGCCAGAGACTCCCTGCTGATGTAAGCCCCTTCCAGAAACTTTCTGGTTGACACTTCTATGCTGCTGTATTACCATGTGGCTTTTCAGAGCTCGTTGAGGCATGGAGTCCTTGCAAGGGGGATGCTAGGCAGTTTTTGTCACTCTCCGTATGCCCAACAGACTGCTTGCTTGTGGGAACAGAGCCCTTACTACCCTTCTTCTGAAGCACATGCTGCATCATTTTGCCTTGATGCTCTTTTGCATTCAGAAGTTTGATTATGGTGTATCTGCATCTTTACAGCATGTTTGCACACTGGGAAGTCCAAACAAACCAGCACCAGGCTTATGCAGTGCAATCACCATGTCATCCACAAAATTGCAAACAAAAGTGTTTGAAATGAGAGGAAGTCTGTTCTATTTTAGAGCAAAGCTTCCTGAGCTTGTAAAAAACCCTGTTGTGTAAAGGCAGGACATGGTTAGCCATTTAACAGCCATTGGATCCTCAGCCCAGACTTCAAATATTCAATTGGCTAATGCTGTACTCTTCTGAAGGAAAAGTTTTGCTAAGTTTGAAGACTTCAAAAAGATGGCAAGGTTCTCCCTTTTGTGCTTGAAGGACTTTGATAATATGTTGAGCATTTTAAAAACTTAAACCTTAGTATTTCAACAGAAAAGACCATCGGTAATATTTTACCTAGTTTATAACTACATATATGCAACTGGTTTATAACTACATATATGGAACTGGTCCACCTCCAATAGTTTTTGGGTGTGTTCATATTTTTCAGCCACAGTAAGACAGACACTGGTGTTGAACTCCTGTCCTGGGTTCAGCAGTAGCAGTCATATTTCTCCTTCTTGGTAGCTGGTTCAGTGCTGTGTTTTGACTTTCGGCCTGGGAACAGAGCTGATAACAATGATGTTTTGGTTTGGCCAAGGACTTTGTGAGCCTCATGCTCTGCCAAGGGGGAGGGAAAGCAGGGAGGAAGCAGAGACAGGACACCAGACCTAAACTGACCAAAGAGGTATTCCATACCACAGCACGTCATGCCCAGGATGTAACTGGGAGTTACCCAGAAGGGCTAGGGACTGCAGGGTTGGAGGAGGTATCGGTCAGTGCTTGGTCGGCCTGGGGGGGGGGGGGGGGGGGGGGGGGGGCGAGTTATCGGTCGGCTGGTGCTGAGGTGTTGTATTCTCTTCCCTTGTTATTTCCTTTATCATTATTATCATTGGTGGCAGCAGTAGTGATTTTTGTTATACCTTAGTTACTAAACTGTTCTTATCTCAACCCATGGGAGCTGCATTCTTTTTGATTCTCCTCTCTGTCCCTCCAGGAGTAGGGGGAGGGAAAGAAAGGGGGGGGAGTGAGTGAACGAGTTGCCTGACTGGGTTTAAACCACCAGAAATCCCAAGTCTGAATTATGGCAGACGCCTCCAGGATGTGATTTTACAGACAAAAATGATGCATGTTAACAGTTCTTTCTTCCGTTACATGCATACACCGTAGTGTTGCTGTTCCTTCTCTATGATTCTGTCACACTTAAAGCAGGCATACTGCTTTGCTGAGTCACATACTGGCAATTCATTCAGCACAGACATCCTGATTGTTTTATATTGAGCCTAATAAACAAAAACTAAGCAAGAACAACTGAAACCCCAGAGCACAAGACTGAGCTGCCTCCAAGGCCATGCTGTCACAAAGAGGTCTCCAGCTGCACCACAGCAGTTCAGTTATGATATACTATTGTATAATCTGGCAAAAAATAACCTTAAGAATCAGCTGGGACTGCCTGTCAGTTCAACAAGCTGTGCCTTAGGCAAAAATAATTATGCTCAAGCACTCATAGATATGCACACAATGACTGTGCAGCCAGCTTTACTTCTGCAGATTAGAAGGAACTATCCTAAACCAAGGCAGAAACATTACAGAAATCCAGCCTCTTCCATCAAACCTTCCCACTGACTGAACTCATATGGCTTAACCACTGTAACAGCAGGAGTTGAATTGTGGCTGAGAAATGCGTTTATCCTGCAGTCACCTCCCAGGAGGTAAGAAAGGGAATAAAAAATAAGTGGATGTACCCATCATCTTTTCCAAAGTGATTAGTCTGACTACTTGTTTCCAAGGGAAAACCTGCAGAAGTGTCTTGCTGGCCTATTTATAGCTGCCATGCCCCCAGCAGCTGTTTCAGCTGACTTCAAAGTGTTGGATTCCCTCAAACCTAGGAAAAAAATGAAGGACGGGTGCACGTACTTTAAATTTCAACTGCACTTAATTAGGAAACCTTTTTGTACATGTTCAGAGTTATAAGAAATTGGTAAAAACTCTCAAGTACAATACATTCATTAGCATGCATTCTCACCTAGTAAAGACAGTATCTTTGATTTTCCTTTTTATATTAATCTTGCTTATATTTTATTTATCAAACCTACTATCTGAATAACTTCATATTACCCTTTAATTTCATCAGGAAATGTACCTACTGAATGTTTTATTAATGACTTTTTTCAGTAGCTGATGTATTTTTCAAGGCAAACTGTGCAAAGCCTAACAACATAAAAATGATTAAAGCAAAAGAGGAATGTTGACTTGTAGTAGGATGTTACGTAGCTATCAGTATTAAAAAGTTTAACAAACACAAATGACATTCTTGTACATCAAGTTCTTTTTGCCATTTCTGTAATATATCAATAGCATCACAAAATTCACATGCTGTCAAAGTGATAACAAACAAATGTAAATGGTCATACATACTGATGCATGTTAGTTTTTCAATTTCTATTATTTATGCTCAACGAAAGAATCAAGATACCTGAAAAGCTTGACCCTAATTTTGCAAGGTGATTCATGCACATCACAGCTTTTAACTTAAGACACAGGAGCTCTGGTGGATGTAAGATCTGTGCTGGTGGATCACTTTACAGGAGGGGTCCTTTGTTAGGAAAACCTGGACTAATTATGCTGACAAATGGAAACTGGTTATTCATGAGGTTAAACGATCTGGGAAGCAACTAGATTATACTGCTTGCTCGCAGACCTTGTATAAGAGTGTTTCTCCAGAGCAAAATCATTGGGTTGTGGAATAGCTTCCTTTAAGCATTTATAATTTGTATTACAGCAGGTTGTTCCCTTAGGCCCTATAAAAAAGTCTTTTAGCTGCACAGTTTAGAAATTAATGAATAAACATAATGGTTCAAATTTGCATCTCCACTAATCCTCTTTTAGTCTGTTTTGTTTAGCTATACTAGAGAATGAAATGGCAGAAATCTGAATAATTTTGGTTGTCATTAAAATACTGTATATAAATAGGAGAAGTCAGGATAAGGCATTCTCAACACAAGCTTGAGGAATGGACATTTTCATGCCTAGTGGAGCTAACATTTCAATTTCTTCTCAGAAGTAGTGGAATGTTTTTTGTGTATAGATCCCCAAATGCTTTTTTAATTTTAAAGATAAAAAGCATTATTTCATACATCAGTTTTAAAAGCATTGGAGTGGTATTTCCTTCCATTTTGTCTGCTGCAGGATTATGAATCTGGAAGGAAGCAGTTCAAAGAAACTCATGACATACAGAAGACAAATTAAGTAGTATTTCATTTCAAATGCTATCTAGAAACACTGGATACATGTATATGAAGTATACGCATTATGATAGGTAGTTATTCATCCCCATGATTTTTCCTGCCGGTATTACTGCAAATAACACTGTTTCCATGACATGCCTTATGGAACTGTTTACTATTTTCATAATCAGTCACATGCATTGAAGGTAGAATCGCCAGCCAGTGTATTTGGCACCCTTAAGCAGAACCAGAGAGACCAAGCTTACAAATCTCTCTTGCTGAATGACAAGTAAGCTGGTGTATGTAATGACAGATTTCAGCTGAAAAAAGGAAGCATGTTGACCTAAGACATTTCTTCTGGAGCTTCTTCTGCTTCCTGAATAGGTTTTTCTTCAGGTTTGCTGTCATGGATGGGAGATGGGTTACGGCTGGGCTTGTTGCTGTCATGTGTGCTGTGACTGCTGGCGCTGCCAAGGCGAGTTGATGCCACCACAGCTTTTACTGCAGCCTGAGAAAGAGAGGATCAAGTAAACATTCCTTAAAGGACCTCGTCTGTCAGCACTGCAATATTTGCATCATCCTGTTAGGGAACATAACTTTGTTTAGTCTTCATAGTAATGTCACATTTGGATACCTTCCTGGGCCTGGACAAATTTAGAAGGCCGTCTGAAGTACTGGATTGAGGTATAAGGCCAGGTTGGACAGAGCCTTGGGTGACATGGTTTAGTGGGAGGTATGGTGCATGGGGGATTGGAACTAGATGATCTTAAGGTCCTTTCCAACCTTAACTGTTTTATGATTCTATTCTATGATTTGATAAAATTGCTGCATTCACATGATTACAACTTGGCCAACATGAACAGAATTTTTTTTTCAGCTTCACATGCTGCATTTGTTTTTAGACGCTACTTCAGGTTTCTCTTGTTGTACATGGCAAAAAGAAAGCTACCTTCTGTCATAGTGATAACAGTATTATCATTACTCATTCCACAGTTCATAAAGGAAAATAATATATCACTATTGACTATCATCTATGCCAAGCACAATGGTGTAGAGCATACAGGTAATTTCATACGCATGTGTATATAGGCACACACACTAGGGAGAAACTCTCCCATATAAGATGTCACAAAATTAAGACATACATTAAGCCCTTGCCTTGAAGAGTTTTATTGCCTCAAAAAACCCAAACATACAGAGGTGGGGAGTGGAAATACTGATCTCAGTTTATGACAACTCTGGGCATCAAACCAAAAATCTCATTGGGCATCAAAGGTGTAAAAATATAGAGAATCAAAATCAAAAAAATGCAGAAAGGTGGTGAATGTAACAGCGCACGTAGAATTAATTAAATTTATGATTCTGCTCATGCTCTGAAATAATTTTGACATAACAATGTTGCATGGCATCTTCAGTGAATACAGAGCAGACATACTGTAAGGCTACAGAAATCTTGAATAGAACATGTTCTACATGGGCAAAGTGTCACTGTGAATTATATCTACAGTGTCTGAGATCTTGGTAAATGACAAAGTTTTATTCTTTGCTCTGTGCAGATTCCCTGTCACCATTCCCTAGTAATACTGAAAAATGAGCAAAACCAAAGTTAAGGGTCATTATTTCTGGGTTTTGGTTTTTTCTTTTTTCTTTTTTCCTTTTTTTTTCCTTTTTTTTTCCCATAGGAATTACAAAGCTCTCTGATGAGATGCATTTTACTGTTATTCCCCAGGGCCACAATGACCATAATTCCTGTGCTGAAGTATCCCTGCAAGTCTCTCCCACACAGACACAACTGAAGAAGAGATTAGGGGAGGAGAAATTTTCCCAATGTTGTGTCAGTTAGATGGCCAGCTGCCTGCTGTTTTCACCTAAAAATGTTTCCCTGCTTCTTTCTGTAGTAGATATGTAGACTAGATGGTAAAGGAGCATAATGGTGACTTAGAGCCTAATGTTATTTTCAGCACAGGTCCCACCTGCGCTCCTGCCTTGCAGCACCTCATTTCCAGATGAAAGAATGCTATTGCACATTTGCTGTTAGAGGTACCTGCAAATGCATGTTTTGGGCCTGTTAATTTCAATCCACACATTTTATGGACCTGCATGTCTGAAATGCTAATTCTAGATCATCCAAAAGGATGGCTTAAGCTCCTGCTTTGCATTGATTGGTATAGAAACTGAGTGTGGCCTACAGATCAAAATAAGCTGTAGTAGACTAAATATCTTCCAGATCTATGGATGCTCATGAATAAACCACTCAGAATTGTGTTCTTTCTGGTCAATACTTTAAAGATGTGTAAGCAGTACAGGACAGAGAGATGAACAGAAGGAAGGGAGGAAGAAGGGAAGAAAGGAAGAAAGAAAGGAAAAAAGGTAGGAAATTGCAAAAGCTATGTGCATGCTCAGCAATTCTGTCTGTGTAGATGAGTTTTCATAAAATCATAGTATTGTTAGGGTTGGAAAGGACCTTAAGATCATCTAGTTCCAACCCCCCTGCCGTGGGCAGGGACACCTTACGCTAAATCATATCACCCAAGGCCTCTTCCAACCTGGCCTTGAACACTGCCAGGGTTGAAGCACTCACAGCCTCCCTGGGTTTCAATCAACTTCACACATTTTTATATGTTTGGCTGCAGACATCAACTAAATAAGCTTCAACTTCTTAATCTTCATCATTCAAATAAAAAACTTCCATAACTCTATAGAACGTTGTCTTGAAAAGTGTGCAAGGTTTCTGAAAGGCTACTGATCTAACTGCAAGCTTTTACGGCCAAATCAGAGACCATATTCAGAGACTTGCCTTAAGTTTACGCCGGGCATTGAATTCTTGAAGTTTCTTTTGTGCATTGTCCATATGTGCAAAGTTTGCTGCCTTCCCTGTGACCCATGGGTGCTGCAACGCCTGTAGAGTGGTAAGACGTTTCTTGGGGTCTAAAACAATCAACTTTTTAACCTGCATCACAAGGAAGATATACAGAAGACTGTTAAACTTCATTTACTTTTGTCAAACTTTACAGTTTGGGGCTTTGGTTTTGGAAAGCATCTTAGAGTGTATTTCTAAGTGGCCAACAACAATTTGTATGCAGGTCTTTTCATGTATTTTGTTTCTGGCATTCTTGGTCATCCATAAATAACATCTAAGACAGCCATTAAGGGGGAAGAGAAAAAGAATCAACTGGTTAGCAACATTTGTAAAAGTATGTACCAATGTGGCCTGTATCCCCCACAGGCATGTTTGTCTGAATTGTCACATAAACCCTAAAAGATTCTCATAAAAACCCCAGACAAGCAGTTCTCTTAGCAGTATCTGCACTTTTACATCTGGACAAAGTTTAAAGTGGATTTGAAAATTTAAATTCTAGTGAATGCAGCTCATGCAGACTTGTACCATGCAGTCACTGCTAGGTACGTAACAAATGAAATGATTCTTTCAGTCGCTGTAAAACATCATGGAACAAAAAGTACTGTACAATTATTACTCTCTTAGCCAACTCTGAAACTAATGCTGTTTATGCTATTCTTTCTGTTACCAAGACCAGGGAAGCTGCACCTCTCCAAACACAACAGTAAGAACAATAAGAATGTTTTTAAGAACAGCATACTGCACATGTACCTCTGGGAGTGGAACTGTACAAACTGCTGGGTACGAGTGTATACAGCCAAGCTGGATTTCATGGGTTTTGCTGGGCAAGTGGTGTTTTAAAAAACAGAAGGGTGAGAATGGAGTAAAGAAGTACATGGCGGTACTCAGCAGAGCCACATTTATGCAACTGTCCATATTCCACGTCCTGTTGAAGCAGAGCGTGAGTGATGCCACAGGGCTGCACCACTGCATTGTGCCCACATGTGAAGGGAGGACTCACTTGAGGACTCTGAAATTTCCCCACAAAGAGATATTAAAGAAATATGGTGCCCTGAAGTAGGTGCAGGAGAACCGGCATCATGATGAATACCTGCTGTGCATCCACAGAAGAGGTCAAGTTAAGGAGATCACTTCAGCCGAACACTCTAACTGCCTAGAGTACAGGTTTCGAGAGCCGTGGACATCATCCTTATCAAGTTGCTGTAGTGTTCAAACCTGGAATTCTGAACTTTAGCAAAATGGTAGGCACCAGTTTGGACCAAAGCTCTCCATATAAAATGAATGAGCAGCTTTGCTGCAAGCTGCTGTTTATCTGGGTTTTGATGACACAACAGTAAATAGTATTTTTTTGACCTAAGAAAAAAATCACATCTAATACAACAACTAAAACATACTTTGAACTTCTACAGTTTTTCCATTTGAGGCATTCTGAAGTACTTTAAAAACTTTTGTGGCACAGTTTGTATAAGCAATATGGAACTGAGCACTTGTTTCTTCAGTGCTAATGAAATAACAGAATTGTGCAAGTTAAGTTTGACTAAAAATCAAACCCAAGAATACCTGTCTACAGATCAATGCCTCCTGGATCCAATTTACGTTATCCAGTAATAAAAGCATAAGGTGCAGGTAGCACGCCAGGCCTTGCATTTTGCTAATGGACCATATTTAAAAGTAATCGGTCTTTCCTCATCTACTGAGAGAAAGCTTAAATGGACAGAAAAATGCTGTGAGGAAAAGTAGGGTGTGGGGGGCTTCATTCCTTTTATATTCTTCCTCAAAATTTCAGACTTGAGAACTGCACAAAATACAGGACTTCTATCTTTGTTCCTCTGAAGGTGGTTGCCTTGCAAAGAGGACTGACGAAGCACCTCAGTGCTAGCCTGAAAGGCAGACATAGATGAACACTGTGCCAGCTGCCTACAGTCTGTGGATTAGATCACATAAATACCATAACATCCGTGGGTCTGAGTGCAAAATTTCAGCAGTGGACTAAGAGGGGATGTATCACAGCACTATCATATACCAGAAATAAGAAGAAAAGCAAGGAGCCATCGGTACAATTATTTAACAAATCACTCTGCCTCCACTCAAAAATGGACTCTTTTTGTCAGTGGAAGTAATACTAGACAAATGCATATCCACAGTCTCATTTTTCCTTTACTTACTAAATCCTTGGCATTCAGAGACACATCATCCCACCAGGGGGACACAAAGTCATATTCACAGTTCAGGATTCTCTTAAACATGTACTGATCTCCCCTTTCATCATAAAATGGTTCAAATCCACAAAGTCTGCAAGGGTGAAAAAGAAAGAAATATTTCAAACATTACTTTGTCTTGGGTTGTTAGAAACAGTTTCTAGTATTATCTTTCCCTACTTCATGTCCTGTAGACCACTTTGGGAAACCAGACATGGAACTAATTCTACAGAGCATAGTAAAACATGGTCATAAGCATTCATAAGCACTGGGAAAGGCTGATCAAACTGTAAATTTTCCATTTTCACATGTCTGTAATTGGAACTTTTAATACAGGGAGTTTTCATAAGACTAGCCATGCAACAGTTGATATCTATTTACCTTCTAGATTTTATAGCAGCTCTTTGCTCTGCTGGTCTCAGGCTGAAGTACCTTAGACTATTTTATCATTCATCAGTCTGAAACCTTTGCTCATCCCTGCCATCTTCTGTGGGCCTTCTCTAGTGTATGACTTTTTGAAGTGAGTGCAAACACCATTCATCATGGGCACACCACAGAGTTGCAAATTAGTGTAATGATGTTTTCTACTTTTCTTTGCTAAAAACCCTGACCTTGGATCTGCATTTTTTGATTGTTTGTAAGCACAGATATGTTATAGAGCAATTATCAGAAACCCTGTAGCTCTTCCCTGAAGGATAAGAATTAGCAGAGGAACTATAATTTACCTGTGAATTTAGAAGTTTTTAGATTTCCTGGACTGGTTTTTGATTAAGTTCATCGCTGTATATTCAGTCATCCTATCATCCACAAAATGTAAAAACCTTTAGCAGGTTTTAATAATCAGCCCTCATCTTTACTTCGGTAACCTATATACTACCAAGAAATTTTGTAATCTCACCATGGCTGTATTTATGAATATATTGAATAATACAGACCCCCCAAAAGATCCACACTGCTGGCCCTGGGGAAAGTGAACTCACAGAAGCTATTTCCATTTATATAATGTCATTTTTTTTTTATCTCTTCATTGCACTTTAATCATGCCTGCACACATAATCAGATGTTTAAAAATTAATTTCCTATTCAATTAATAAGTACTCTGAGCTGAAGAGGAAGTCTATCTGCTACTCTGCCTCCAGAAAGTGCAACTAACAATAATACTGTGTCAGGAAAGTAACAGCAGACCATAAAGAATCTAAAAAACGTTAACCTTCCATTTTAAGTTGCTTTTATATTTTGAAACCCAATCTCTGTGATTCCTGTCTTGAAAAAGGAGACATATGTAAAAGGAAAAAATGTGGTTTTGGGAGTGGTGTGTAGCCATGAACAGCTGCATCACTCTGCACTGCTGAAGAGGAGAAAACTTCCACCATAAGCACATTCTGAGCACATTGTTAATTTCCAAGTCTGGCAGAGATAGACTAAAACAGAACGATCCAATCTCCAAACACTGTGTGCTTAAGTGGGTGGGAGCTGGTCACAGTCCCTCTGCTGCTCCCCATCCTGTTTCTTGGCCTCTCTCACCACCACTTCTGAGCTTAGTTCAGGTCAGCTGCTGTTCCCATGGAGCACCTTTGCTGAGTTGGTTGAGTGCATTGTTGGGCCACTAACTGGTTAAGATAAAGCTATCTTCTAGATACCAGGTAACTGATGACCTACAGTAAAATCATTTTTAAGGCCTGTTGAGACTGTGTTGGAAGCCTTCTAAGTGATTTTCTATTTGCTCCTGAAAATATTTTCATTGTAACTCACTACTATCACCTACGGTTGTTTTATTAACATTTTTGTTTCAGCAGACAGATTTTTCGCTACATGCCAAATTAGCTGAATAAAACTGAAGGTGCCATTTCAAATTAGAAAAATTAAGCCAGGGTAAGACACAGTGTGGCTCCTTTTCATTTCATTTTATCATGAAATTTCATTGTATTATGCTGATTAATTTTTAACTATTAAATGAAGAAAAATCAATGCAAAAAGCTTCAAAAACAATTAGAAATGACTAGAAGTGTTTTGTGTCCTTTTAAGTAAGTTAATAAAAAATCACCTTGAATTAGTGTGATAGAACTATCACACTAACGGCCTCAAGCTGTGTCTAGTTGATTCTATGATTCTATGAGCGAGATCTACAATTAAGAAAAAATAGTTAACAGATCATTATATGCAGTTAGACAAAGGCTGTAAATAGGTAGGGATAACTGCACATATTTATGCTACATTTGAGGGTGGTCAAACACTGGAGGGGATTGACCAAAGACACTGCAGACTCACCATCCTTGGAGGGGTTCAAGACTTCACTGAACATGGACCTGAGCAACAGGTTACACTTGTTTTGAGTGGGGAGTTGGACTAGATGACCTTTAGAGAGCCCTTTCAACTTTGACAGTGAATAGCAGTGAATAGCAGTGAAATCCATGTGATTTTGACTACAGGCACAGCCTCTCTGTTGACAACTATCTGCATCTCAGATGTGTAGTAGCTGCAAGAATTTCTAACCTGCCACAGGAATACAAAAGGACTGGTCCTCTTTGCTGTTAAAAATATAAATGTAGCTTCTCTAGAATTATGACAGCTATCATCAATAGGTCTTCACAGAATCAACTCAGTTGGAAAGACTTTTAAGATCATCAAGTCCAGCCGTTACCCAGTACTGCCAAGTCTACCACCAAACCATGTCACTGAGGGCATCTACATGTATTTTGAACACTTCCAGGGACAGCGACTCCACCACTGGCCCGGAAGCCTGTTTTAGTGCCTGACCACCCTTGCAGTGAAGAAATTCTTCCTAATATCCAGTCTAAACCTCCCCTGGCACAGCTTCCTCTTGTCTTATTACCTGTTACTTGGTAGAAGAGATCAGCCACCTCCTCTGTCCATCCTCCTTTCAGATAGTTGTAGAGAGTGATAGGGTTTTCACTGAGC
Source organism: Pezoporus wallicus (assembly GCF_028554395.1). Taxonomy (NCBI): domain Eukaryota; kingdom Metazoa; phylum Chordata; class Aves; order Psittaciformes; family Psittacidae; genus Pezoporus; species Pezoporus wallicus. Next base: position 429,337 of record NW_026642515.1, on the reverse strand, counting down.
CTCTTTTAATCCAGGCTAAACCACCCCAGTTCCCTCAGCCATTCTTCATCAGGCTTGTGCTCTAATATAATTTGCCTCAGGAATAATTTTCTGCCAACGTATGTGTCTAAGTTTTTCTTAATCACATTGTAAATTCACTTTGTATTGGTGAGAAGATAGACCTTTATGCATGTCTTCTGTAGCATAGTAACTCTTACATACACTCAATTTTGGAGGCACGTACGGCAATGTATTTCTGTACCAGTACATAAGTGCAATCCCTCTACTAAACTATAAGACTGAGACATACAACACTTTCCTTCAGGCTGAAGGATTAATGAATTAGTTACGATAGATATACCTTTCTGGTCTCAGCTTCTTATCTATCAGAAATGTTGATCTACAAAGCTTGAAATAGAACAGTTTTAAATGTGGAATATTGTTAAAGCTAAGTGAAAGAGATGGCTAAGTGGATTTGACTAGCACCCTTTTGATCTGGCTTGTTCGTGTAGGTCAAATTTGATTTTGAGGACAGAGGAGAAGAAAAAGGGGAGGAAGAAGTAGAGGAGTATCTGTACTGGTGGTGTGTCCCACCCACCAGCTCACACACTTGTGGTTACAACAGTGCAGAGGTTTAACAGCTTGGGGGCATCTCCTGAACAGCTGGAAGGTTTTGAAAGGCTGGATATAGCAAATGACACTTATTATATTCAAACAGGAATTTGCTGTACATTCCTGCTTGGAGCTTGTCTACACTTGAAAACAAGTTCTGCTTAAGGAATGCTTTCAGTTTCAAGTACAACAGTGATCCTTTAATCACTGAATAACTAGGCAAGCCTATAGCTTAATCTAGGTATCTTTGTAAAGGGACATCAAAAGGCACCTCTTCAATCTCAGGGACAACCCTGCTGGCAAATTTCATACCTTTCTGCTACGCATGGACCAAAGAACTGATGAGAAATAATCACCTGCCAATATCTGAGATGTGACCTACTAAAGACTTGAGCCAGGCTTTGAGATAAAGGTTCACATTTTAAAAGCAGCAGATAACAAAGTGATAGATAGAAATAATGTAGCCTATTATTTATAGGCACCCAAATGTCCTGATTTACAGGACAAAACTTGTTTTCTGATACTAAACTGTAGTATCTTCAGTGTTGATATATCCTTACAAGTACTTTTAGTATAAACCCTAGAAGATACAATTCTTTCTTTAGAAAACGTAAAGAAAATAATTGTGTTATTTCACGCTATCCTTGCTGGACATAGCTAATGAGTCCTAGAAATGGAAAGAAAATGGCTGTAATACGTAAAATCCTCTGCATTTTTAAGGTGTATGTGTAAAATCCCATTTTCTTCCCATAAAAGGCATCATGCAAGTATTGCATACAACCACACAATCCAGCTTAGCATTGGTGCTTCCAAGGGAATTAATTAAGTTATTAACTCCTATTAAGAGAACGGTCAACACATCAGATACATTTTTTCATTTTCAGTATTCTTCCTTCGACAGATTCCATCGATACAATAAAGTATTTGTAATGCAAGTGGCTACCTTTAAACACAACTGCTTGAAAATTTTCTGTAGTTGCAACTTCAACTGTTTAAAATATGTTTGGCCAGCTTCACTAACAGCCCTCTGTCAACAGTGTCTCTGGTTACCTTGTCAGAAGTGGAACACTTCAGCGTTAGTCATTTAACCCACTGGACTGATTTGCAGACAGAGCCCAGGGTTGCTTCCTGCTTCCTGGCTGAGACGCTGTGGACAACAACGCTGGTGCTGCAGCCGAAGCTGTAGCAGTGTCTGTGGCTGATACAAATGGGCATTTGGGGATATTCATAGGCAATGTGGAACTACTGCAAGCACCTTAACTTCTCCTTGTCCCGTCTGTAGCTGAGAAGTTACTTAGGATTGTAATATATCTCACAGTTAATGAGAAAAAATCACATACGATGCTTTCTGACACTCATGCTATTCAGATTAACAACACAATTCTGCACAGATCTTGCTGTTGTTCAGGAAGTGTTGTATTTATCAAATATATAACCTTAGTGTTTTGCTATGCTTTGCTAGGATTTTACTTCCTTAAGTAAGATTAGGAATATCACCATTAAAGTTCAGGATCTTATGTTTCCAGCTCACAGCACAGCAGCTGCTTACAACTGAATCACTCTGTAGCACTGTCTGCACTTACAGGATGTAAGTGATAATTCCCAGAGACCACATGTCCACTTCAGGGCCGTAGGCACATCCCCGTAGTATCTCTGGTGCTGCCGATGACAAAACATATCTCAGTAAAATGAAAGTTGAATGCAGAAATAACAATCACAATTTAACCTCCATGCACATTCCTAAGTGTTTTTTAAAAGTTAGGGCCCTCTCCTTTAAGCATTTAATTAGGCAAATAACTTCTTTCACTGAGTATAAAGCAACAGAAATCATGTCCAAGCACAGCCAGATTAAAATGAAAAGTGGACTTTTGTTTCAAATTGCTTTTTATTTTTGGTATTCTGTTTTGATTGTAAGGCAAGACATGACCATCTCAGGCAATTGCTTCTGCTGCGGTGTGGAGCAGGCAGGAAGGCCAGGCCATCCTGGGGGACTCTGGCTCTGCAAGGGTAAACATGAGTTAACCTCTGAGAGGGCAGCTTGACAAACACTCCTCAAGGAAAGCTGAGTAGACCATTGTATCCCTCAGTATCAGTATTTGTTGCTGTTGTGTGTGACTAAAAATGGGCATCGTTGCACACTCAAATTGTGATGTGCCTACCTTGAGTGCCCCTGGCCCTCTCACCTCCAGGGCTAATAGCTCTGTGCACCCTTGAGGTTTGCCTCTGACTGGGAAACCTCCCTGGGCAAAGCTTCTGAGGTGGCAGGATGGAAATGTCGCATCTCCAGAGGACAAAATGGAAGTGATTCATACTGAGAGGGGAGGGGGGTAAGAACTTTCCCTGTCTCACTTTTTGGCCACAGGCAAAAATACCCAACTAATTTGGAAAAAATAATTACAAAGACAACTTTGAGACACACTTCTCCATGTCAGTAGCCCTTCTTCTCAGCTACCACTGTATCTGCATAAATATCCATCAATGTACAGGATGGCAGCAGAGCCCTTGAGTCCACCACCTCATCAAATGTTTTTACAAAGCATTAATATTGAAGGCAAAGACCATTATTCCCTGTTGCTACATGGTACAAAACCTGGACAAAAACTTACCAGTCTAACCACAGGCTTTTCCCTGCCTTCCTATTCTTCTCATAGGTAAACTGGCGAACAGAGAGGGGCTGGTTTTGAGAAATGACACTAGGTCCCAACTGATTTTATCTCCTGTCAGCCTGTAGCAAACAGGACAGCTTACAGGCAAAGCAGCTAATGACCTCATAGAAAGAGATGGAGACAGATTAAGAAAAGAGATGTTAACCACTATTCTTCCTGTCGTATTTGTTAATGCCTTGTGAGGGGCTCTAAAGTAAGTAAGAGTTTTTCCGTTAATGGCCAATATGCTTCCTCGCTAGAGAGCATAATGTTTCTTGGGATGTCTTCTTGCTCAGAATAAGGGCAGAAGACACTTTCTGCCCTTTTTTGGCTTTTCTTCTCTGTGATATTGCAAAATGGTCATAAAAGAGACCAAAGATTTGTCCCTTTAGGCCTGCCTTGCCATCTGGACTGTGATTACACAGCTATACATTTTGTAAATATGATTTTTCAGTATTTCCAGACGTTTGCTTTTGGTGAATGGATTTGACTGATACATTGTTAGTAGTTTAGATGTTGGCTGTAATTTACAAATCACTGCTCTGCACTGGCTTATCTTTATGCTTATTTTCTGCTACTGTCAGTAATCACTTATGCCCTTCTTGTTAAGTTCACTGAAAGCACAGTGTCTCAGCAAGTTAAGTTCTTTCAGACCATCTTCCTGCTTTCAGTCCTCTGCACCATATTGCATGTCCCAGGGACTGAAGATTGCTAGGTCTTGATGCAAAGGACCCAGACTCCTGTAGGTGTTTTTGTTGCTGTGTCCTTTTCTAGAAAAGCTGCTGATAGCTGGGTGGGCAGGATGTGGGAGTTGTCAGTCTGTGCCTATTAATTATTCATAGCTCAATTTGGCATTTTAACGATTTTCTTCCTGGATTTCCTCCACTTCTGGAAAGTAATCCTTGTATATTTTCCAGGCAGCAGGAATTCTGCATGGTCAGTTTTAACTTGGGTCATGAAAGAAGGATCGCAGGTGCATGTCTGCAGGCACAAAGCTCCTGTCTTCTCATCACAGGCATTTGGTCTCAAACCTCCCCAGCAAGTCATCGCTACTCTGAGGGCTCTTCTGTGGGAATAAACCTTAACCTGTTTTTATAGTATGAAAAGACAGTCATAAAAAGGGCTAAATACTATCTACAGTTTTATGGCATTTGTAGTATAACTGTCAACCAGAACATTAATGGCTAATATGTGATGTACAGTTTTATGAAACTGACTGGAATTCAGTGCTACTTCTAAAGCATACTTGGTGCATGTATGTGCTTGGCAGACGATGTCATATGAGGTAATGGACATGTCACCTTAATTGCCTTATCATCTGTAATATGAAACAGCAGAGTAATCTTACGGTCTTCTCCAATGCTTTGCTTTTACAGTTATAAAAACAAATGCCAAGTGTCCAGTTTCCACATGGCTTAGCTCAGCACTGTCCAAAACAACCAGATATGCCTACCACCCGCACACTGCTAGCAGCTTGCAGCCTCCTGCAGAAGCCCATTGAGGATCTGCAGTTCAGTGAGACTGGCAGAAATAGGCTTCTCCACAAGATCACATTGGTTGCTCAAGATTAGTATTCTCAGTGGGTAACCCAGCAAGCTTGCCCTGGTGTAATCAAGATCACTAGCCTCTCTGGCCATTAGCTGACTTGCTAACATGAAAGGATCTTGCAATGAAGGTTGAGCAGACTGCAGAAGCAGCCGCAATCCTCTTTTAACAGAGTGGCTCCTTCTTTTGCATGTTCTGGCACTGGAGGATCCATTTCTGGCTCATTTTCTGGTTCCAGGAGTCCAAGTGAGCTTCTGCATCTGTGGGGAGCTATCTGTCCTGGCTCTAACCACAAAGTTGTGCTTAAGGATACTGTACCTGCGGTCAGACAGCATGTTCACGATGCCCTGCTGAAAGCTACCAGGCAACTTCGAGAGGCTTTGGCCAGCAGCTTCCTGCTCAGCTTGGCATCCACCACACAGAACTAAGCCAAGACACACCAGGGGTCTGCCCTGGCATGCAGGCCAGAGGCTTGCCACAGGGATGCAGCACCCCTTGCTGTCCCCTGTGAGCTGGCAATGCTGCTGCTGAAGAAGGTCTGCTGTATAGAGGGGATGCAGGCTGGGCACAACCCTGCTGGCAGCAGGATGAGAATCTGCCACAGCCTCAGAGCGAAATGCTCTCCCCGTCATGAGGGAATGGCCACTAGGACTTGGCAGCACCTTTTTAAATTTTTTTTTTTTTTTTTAAGATCAGTTGTATGCTTCCTTTCTTTAAGCTTTGGTGGGTTATAATGCTTGAGCTCTGGTTTTAGACTTTTGATTTTTTAGGGTTGGTTTTAGTTATATCATCTGTGGAATAATGGTATCTGACATACAGCACAGCTATGGCATTGTTTGCCAGATATTACACCTACATCAATTGTAGCATTCACTTTCTGACTGAGAAGCATGAACTGTGTGTAAAACAGAAGCATGTAAAACCATGAGATGAAGCACGATTTAAAGAAGTAGAAAATACCCTCAAAGGCCATATAAACCCAACATCATCAAATATGATTTCCTAATTTCTAAATTACTAAAGGAATTAAAATTACCATCCTTGTGTAATACATTAATTTATGACCCTACTTTAAGTAATAATTTGATTTCTTCTATGTTAAAAAAAGAACTTCAAGATAAATTAATTGGAAGCAATATTCAAATATTCATAATTGCTATGAGCTGTATAAATTTTTCATGGTTTCCACTATGCCTTTCATAGTTCAAATTCCTGCTGATGCCTCTCCAGTATTATTTTTGTAATTTCAGCATTTTTACAAAGGTTGAACTTACTTCCTTGCGAGTAATGAAATTGCACCATGACATATACTTCGATTATTAAGCTTCAGTGCTGCAGAATATGAGTTTAGAGAAACTTAACCCAGTGCAAGTTCTGAACGTTAGGTTTTTATTTCTGCTTTTTAGGGGCTTTTGGATATTTGACTCTAGGATGAAGCATTTCACCTTGGAAAGAGAAAATGTAACATCCTCACATTAAGTGCAGCATATTGTAAGTAATAAAACAACATACCACAATACCCTGGAGTTCCACAAACTGTCTTCATGGTCACCTGATCTTCCACAATCTTGGAAAGTCCAAAGTCAGCTGTTAAGATTATTCAGAAATATTTATGTTCTTACTTTCTTGTAAAATTACTTTTTTTTCCTTTTTATATTTCATATGTAAGTAAATGAACTTTTATGCATTGAATGAACAATACTGTAATTTCCAGAGATGAGGATCAGTTTAAAGAATCTACCCAGACTATGATCTGAAAGAAAAATTTGTCCATGCAAATGAGTACTCCTGGCTCTTGCTTGACAGAAATGTAGCTTGTATTTTATCCTGAAGACTGCACAAATCCAATAAAATGGTATGCCTAAAGGCATAAAAGCAGTGATCCAGAAATGCATTTTTGGTACATATTCACCTTCCCTTTGTGAGTAATCCAATAAAATTAACAGAACAATTTGGGGTTAAAAAATTATGTGTCAGTAATTTCTTGGACCAGAATATACAGTCCCTGCAAGACAAAATCACAACAATACTTTGATAAAAGGCTTCTAGAAACAGAGCTTGTGCCAGGAGAAGTGATGATCATCCTTTTTTGCAGTGTTTCTACCCTGAATTACTGCTTAGAGAGGAAGAGCCCTCACGATTTACATGTCATACTTGCATGATCCATTTCTTTTAAAGACATGAAAACCAAAGTCTTTATATACTGTAGTTTGCACTGAGAATAAACTGAACTTCTTCAAACTTTAATTCAGGTGATGATAATCTTGTTTTAACAACTGTAAAATAGAAGTATTTTTGTTTTGTTACAGTGAATAACAGAGTGAATATTTTGACTCAGGATCAGAATAAAAAAAAAGTTCATCTTTTATTCTATAAATGCATAGTTAGGCTTCACTTCTCCCTAAATGCTTATAATTTATGTATTATTATTTATCCAAACAGAAATATCTTTTATAAATACTTACTGTAAATCAGATGTCAATTTAAACAACAATAGTATTAACCAGAAGATGAGGAATCACAGCATTTAGGAAAATGCTTCTGGAACTCCTACACCACTCTGGCTGTCAAACCAAGGCCACTGGGTGCTGCATTAATCTAGCATGTTACAGCTGTTAGAGGTTTTCCAGGAAAGATAAAAACTAGGATAAAATGTAAATTAAGATACCATCATCCTGAGGTGACAGTTTCCCAGAAATTTATACAAAACTGCTGAGACTATTTGGTGGAAATGTAGCTCCTGAAACCCATGATGGACACCAGCCTGGTGAATATGGCAACACTCACTCCTTGTGTGCTCCCATGTTCTCTGGTAAGAGAGCACAAGGTGGTCTTTCCAAACTGGTTACATACAGCTCAGGAGGATTGCACAGAGCCTCTCTTTGCTAAAGCGAAAACTTGGCATACCTAGCATTTTTGGAGGTCATGCCCTTTTCAACCAGTGACCATGCCCAACAGAACTGGTATAATATGTCCCCATTCAGGAGAGCCTGATCTCACCTTGGCCCTCCTCATTGCCCCCATGGTGCTGACCATGCCTCAGATAGCTTGCCTATGCTCTTTGCAAAGATCACTTCTTATCCCTCAAATTTGTCTTCAAAACAGAAGTCAGCATTGCTCAGTTTGCTTTCTACCATTTATCTGCACATTTGTACTTTCATGCCAATGAATCTTTCCATTTTAAAATACTAGTTTAAAAATAAAAAAACAGGGCACAGAAGTTCAGACAGATGTATGATGATCTCATGATCCTTTTTGTTCCTCCTGAGCTCTTCATTCTCTGACATGTTCTGAACAATTCTATCCATAAATTCTCTAAGCAAGTACCTTGGTTTTAAAAACAAAAAGTGCTGCTGGAGAAGTAACATGCTATTCATTTGAGTATAAGCATTAGCTTTGAATAAAGTGGTAGTGAGACTGGAAACATCAGTTAGCACATATTACTGGTACAAAGAAATTAGGGAAGCATACATATAATGCTGCTCACCGATTTTTAGTGGTGCATCTGGTGCTGGTGTTGCATAGAGTAGATTTTCTGGCTTCAAGTCACGATGCACAATCCCATTTGCATGCAGGTACTAGAAAAAGAGCAAGTTAACACATTTAAATGAGAACAAGATATTATGGTCGAGCATGAGTTAACATCTTCCTAATAATCTAGAGCAGCACATTAATATAATTTGCATTCTGTGTGGCACAGAGTCACTAAACTAATAGTCAGTAGCTTTTTTTCTTCAAACCTGTGCAGCACAGGAACTTTGGATGCATATTGTAATCTGAATATCAAACTAAAATTTGGGAAGGCAAAATTAGCATCACATCCATTTGAGAAGAAAAACATCTTGGAAAGCGTTATTGACTTTTTAAATACAGTGGTAGCTTCTAGGAAATAATCTAACAGATGCTCAGATACAAAGTCTGCCTCAGAGGAAGGTAGTTTCTGCATGTTACAAAATTCTGAGATTATAAAATGGACATGCAACTATTAAACAAGCACCTTTGAGTAGAAGAGATGCAGTATGTGTCCTGGGCTAATCATAAAATCCTTAAGGTCCTTGGAGCAGACTTCTCAAATGTTTTAAAACCACCCAATTGCAGAGTCTCAAAAATCCACCTGCTTGCTACAGCACACGCAGTACGTGTGAATTTATTCACCTCTGAATTCCTTTTAAGATGCTGTTCCTGCCTTGCACTGATGGAAGAAAGAATTTCTGGAATATATGGCTGCTTCTTACACTGCTATAGACAGACATAGAAAAAATACGTAACATATTGATAGACAAAAAAAAAAAAAAGATAAACTAGTTAATCAAATTCTGTATTTCTTGTTGACAAAATATTCAGCAGAAACCTCTGAAGCCTTGAAAGATGCTCAAGGGTAAAACCAGATTACCTTATTTGAAGTCTACATTTCAGTAGCATCTCTTTCAGCTGTGTTTTCACTTTAAAAAAAAACAGTGTCTGCACTGTTATGCTTCACATGACAAATGGTTGACCATCTAGAAAGCACAGCCAAAGTGTGCATTGAGTTAGCATCTGAGATGAATTTTGACTGCACATCTCATCGGAAATTAGTTTCTATAAGTTGCCAGTGATTAGATAACATTAAGTAAGAACACATTGTTTCCTTGGTCATTACTTTAGTGGTACTGAGTGCTTTTTAAGTGTGCATTTCTTAGAATGCAATATATGCTTTTTGTTGACAGTTTATAATCCTAAATCTGCAATATTTGTCATGATATGGCTTGCAGAGACCAGCTGAAGACTCTCATCTACTTCAGAGTGAAATCCAAGTGCTTGTCCCAGATGTGTTTTCGACAGTGAGAGAGCTAATCAGTTATCCAAGGTAAAAAAAGGCAACAGTGTAAGAGAACTGATGGACTGCATGCTGCTACATCATTTAACATCGTCACTTCTGCATGGCTTCACACAATCATGTTCACCCTGGATAAAAATATATCTTTATCTGCTAGTGGAGACATAACTATAGCAAAGATGCTTCATGCATAGGTAATAGTGGAACACAGGGAGTACACCAAAAGCAATCAGGTTGGAGAGGACACAAAGAGATGTCTGAACACTGATGTGTGTTCATGTGCTGCAAAACTATTTAGCTGACTCTGTCAGAGTGAGAAGGTTCAGACATTTCATGACTGCTTGGTGGAAAGCAGACATTTCCCATTCATTTGTATGAAAAATTTTCGACCAGATTTGTGATGAGAATTTTTCCAGCTAAGTCTGCAGGTTTTTAGGAAGTCCTTTTCTTACATGTGCCCACAGTCTTAAAAATATTTTACATTGTGAGGCTGTAAACGTCAGAATTTTCTTCTCTTTCCAGAATTGCATTTTTGAGGAAGGGAAATTCAGGAAGAATTTTGAGAGAGGCTGTCCAACTTTTCCTCTCTTTTAAGGCATAAAGTTAGAGTAGCTCACAGGGCTTCTTCTCAGACATAGCAAGAACCATAACCAGCAACATCCGCTAACCATGCTTGTGCCTCATGACTGACTGGCTTTTTGACATATTTCTATTAAACTTGCATCATAAACTCTTTTTTTATTACAAAGTCATAAGACCCCACATAGGAAAATTTCCCTTCTCTACCTAATTCACCATTTGCAGAAAACTTGCAGGATGGGGTGCCCAGCAAACATGAATTGCCTCAACAACCTAGCCCACATCTTTCTAAGACTGCTACTACAACAGTCTGAGCTCTCTCATGTCCACTCCTCACAACACCTGCAGCTACTCCTACCTTCTCCACCACATCTGCCTTTGTCTCCCCAGCATCCTAGCCCAGAATTTCAGCCCACTCACAGCACCTCTGACTGTTCCCTGTGGCCACAGAGATCCATCATGGTTGCTGCAATCTCTAGTCTCTGTCCCTGCTGCTCTGTCCTCTCTCTACCACTATTTCTTTTTCTTGACTTCGTATTTGGGCACTGTGGTATGTGGTCCAGCCACGCATGTGGCTGGGGCTGCTCAAGCTGGCAGGTCGTGGGTTTAGCAGACCTACTGTTAGCATCTCTTACCTTTGAAACCTACCTTCCTGTCACATTTTGTGGAGTTTGGCCAATAAAATCAATAGCTTTTTTTGTGAAATAACATAAAAATGGGCAAAATGGACACCTTACTTCTCCCCCCCCCCCCAGTGTTTTCAGTGATGCAGAAACCGCATTCTTCAACCATACAAAAGTGCCAGTTAGACTTGTGGATCCCCAGCCTCCCAAGGGGAAAGACTGCTGGCTGGACTTCCGTAAAAGGTACCTGCCTCCAAACAAACTTGTTAACAAAGTTCTCCAGTGCATGCAGTGGCCTTCTGTCCTCCAGGCTGAAACACCTATCATTCACTGAGTGTATCTGCTGCTGAATGGGACCTTTCAAGACTGTGTCCATTTTCAGCATTGCCCCCTTTCTTGGTAAATACACTGGGACTTGCTGGCAAATTTTCACCAGGCCCAACAGCTCTGTTCCCCCTGTAGCGCTATAGAAAACTACTTGGTAATCACGTTGTTTTGCCGATATGTGAACAGCATTCTGAATTAAACGATCTTGATTTAAAAGCAGAACTAGTTGAACTGGCATAATTCATTTTGTATAACATTTATTTCAATTTATATATGCTCTATTTTGACTGCTCTTCACTTTATTTCTCACATACCAATTTTAAGAAGCACCATGTTCTTTTGCAGGCAGTGCCTCTGTAGTGTAAGTTCAAAGACTCTATCTGGAGTACAGGTATGGGCATTGTGTACTGTCATTGCAAAATAGATAGCCTGTGCTGTACTATTTACATGCTATGTCTCTTAGTGATTGAATGGTGTGGTTAGACTAGAAGATAAGGTCTCATGTATAAAGCAAGAGCAGTGTATGGACTCACTTTACAATCTAAGCATGGCTGAATTACATCATTTTCCCCACCTATTAGATATGGACAAGAATTAGAACACCATTTGAATTCTATGGATGGATAAGGGTTTATAGATACATAGCGCTTTACAACAATTTAACATAGCATGCACATAATACGTGATCATGACATGATGCTCTCACAACAGCTAAAATGTCCTCTTTCTACTTTTTTTTTTGACTTTCAGTAGATAGTGCCAACCTCTGAACGAAAATAAAGGCATGACAGTTGTCTGATTGCAGCTTTGCTAATTCATGTTACTGAAATAAGGTATTTCATTATGCAGAAAATCTGTATTTTCATCAAAATTCTCTATTTCCATGACAACACTACATGGATATATTTAGTCCTAGTTAAGTCCTGTAACATCTACATACTAAAATTCAAAATTTGCTTGTAGAATAACAGCATTTCATCTGGCCTGATGAGATGTGGATGGTAGAGAGGCTTCCACAGCATCTCACAGCAAGGCCTGTGGAAGAAGACCTTGTGGAAAAAGTCTTCCCTATGAACAGCAGTTTCATCTGAGCAGCTGGCCAGTGACACAGGGAAGAGAAATTATTCTTTCTCATGTACCTTCTCCTTTCTCTTCTGATTTTACTGTTTTTTTGAACCACATCAAGGCAGGTGCTAAAAATAGAGACAGTACTGATTTTAAGGAACATATGGCTATTCTATTTAGCAAAAGAGAATGAACAAGTAAAAATAAAATGAAAACCCTAAGCAGTTTGCATTAAATTGGTGAATTTACATGCAAAAATATATTTGTGCATCCTATGATCACACTTGTTTTTCAATCACTTAGGCCAATGGGATGTAAGTAGGGCAGGCAGGTGAACTGTGTTTCAAAGATATAGTGGGGTACTGCATTATTAGTGTAAAGCATCTCAGATAACCTGGGAGAAATGTATTCTAGGAAAACTGAATCTGACAGTCTTACTACTCTTTGATAAATGCTGAGGACGGACTTAGAATGACACTAGGTGGCAATAATATACAGGCAATTTTCTGAAAGGTTTACCATTTAAAATAAAGGCTGCCTTCATTGCCTTCATCTTGGCCTTTACTCCTGTGGTATGCAACAGCAACTCGTAACTGAACAACTTCTGTGACTTTAATTGTGACTACAGCAGAACGTATATATATATATATATATATATATATATATATATATAATTTATTTTTATTTTGTGGGGTTTTGCTTTTTTATTTTTTTTTTCATTTAAGCTTCTTTCTACTTGCTGTGTGAGAGTTCCTTTTGCTCTTTGTTGTTGTTAGAAGATGATAATTAAAATTATTTTGGAAATGCAAGGATTATTTTGAGAGGTGTTGCAGAAGTGCTTCTGAGAATTCTTGCTTAAAGAGCTTTGAAAAAAGACACTCTCTGTGATAGTGTCAGAGCCCAGCTTCATGGGAATCACTAAGGTACCAGTAACAAAAGTATGAAATCAACTCATATACACAGCATAATCTCCCCTCTGCCCCCTTTCTCTTACTGCAGTCACACTGGTTTCGGGATCGAATGAACAAAATAGCATATTTACAGAAAGCAAACTCAACATTGATTTCTTTTATGGATGTATTTGAGCAAGTTTTGGATGTCTCTATATAGATAACAACAAAATGGAGTCATAGAAAGGCACCAAGTAATGAAAACTTCTCCAAAGATCTTGCAGAAAGCCTATTCTTTGCACTTGTCTTGCTTTTATTGGTTGCTCTGGGAAACTGGAGTACGCTATTATGTCTGCTGCTTAATAGATTGGCTTCCAAACATTTTCATTTGTTCAGTAGAACAAACAATATTTGCCTTTGTACTTTATATAAGTATGCAGTAACACAACTAATTTGATTTATGAATTCAGATAATAAATCTGTGTACTATTAAAAAGTAAGAAGAAATGCATCTGCATAGATGCGTAAATCAAAGTGTTTATTTTCTTTGCTGGTCTACTATATTCGAAGTTATGAGATAGCTCAAAAAGGAAGTTCTAAATTAAGCAAATAGGTCATATAATGTTTCAACTGCAATCTCCACAATAATTTTATTCTACATTTGGAAACGGCTCTATCTTTTGAATGTTCATGCTTTTAGAAGAGTGAAGCAGCCTTGAGGATGGCAACACTACACGAGGTGTGATCACAGCGAACCATGTGCAGTCAGTTCTGTGCAATCTGACATATGTAGGAGAGGATAACACAAATCCAACACACCTTCCCACACAAATCCCAAACAAGCAGGTTTGTGCAGAGAGCTAACTGTTCACAGTGGCATGAAATTCTCCTCTTAAACTATAAGTAGGCTACAGCATCAGAGTAGATTAAAGAGCTCTGTTATAGTGGCTTCTTCTCAAATCCACACAGAAGAGCAGCCCACTTGTAGATTTTTTATTCGGTGAAGAATTAACATACATTAACAATATTCCTTATACAGCCACTCTGCTTAAAACTGTCTTTTTCTGCATAACTGGGGTGCAGAAGACAAAGAAGATGTTTTTCTTCTTGCAATTGCCCAGGCCCCTCGCAGTACCTACGGCACACCCCCCGTGTGCCTGCTCCCTGTCTGGTTGCATAACAAAAAAGTGAAGGGTATACATTCTTTTGAGAAAACTCAGTTATTTGTGATGAAGTTCAAAAGAGCCATGATATTAGAGGCAGAGTAACTCCACAGAATTGCAGTGGGCAGAAGTCACTTAACGGGTGACCTGATCTGTTGAAACTGCTAAGGTGAAGTATACTTTTTTCCCCCTACAAGGAGTTGCAAAAAAATAATAAAAGAGCTAAAAAAACCCCACAAACAGCCCTCTCCAGAAAACAAAACCTGAAAACTAGTAGTCGTGCCCTTGGTACTGGTACACACTACACCACTCTAGTTTTGCACAACTCAGCACCTCTCTGCTTGGCTGACTTCACACAGAGCAGCTCTCGTAGCCCTCCAAAGTGTCCTGAGGTTTTGCTGTCTGTATAGTGGTCTGAAGACAACATTACAAGCATATTACATTGCTGTTACTACTTTGTTCTACTCACTCCCTGTCTTCAGAATTTTTTGCTTTTATTGACCACTCATGTTATAAACAAACACACAAAAAAAAAAATGAAGCAAGAGTTTTTAAATTTAAAATATGAAAAATATTTTAAAAGTGTTAGAGATACAATTATTTTAAGACAAAGCTAAAAAAAAACCTCAAATGCTTCATAAATCCACTTTATGGGTCTTTGTAAATTAATGCCATTCTAGCACATTTAAAAGGAAGCAGAAAGGTATTTTGCAAAATCAGGGTTCTTCCTTCAAGCCAATGGCATAACTCTGCAGAAGTTATTTTCTCTATCTGCCAACTCTGTATGGAATACAAACTTCAGCAACATTACAGTTATTCTAGAAAGTCTAAAAAAGAATTAGATTCTGTATTCCAACTAGGTTATAGAAAAGCAAGTAATGCTTTTGAGAGCCAGTAATGTCTTTGGTTTTGTCATTAGGAAATAAAAAAAAATACAAATGAAAAACACAATTGGGAAAAGATCTGAAGCTTCTAGCTCAGGCCCCAATGAGCTCCAGGACCAGAGAGCCATTTAGCTGAGGAAAACTGTTCATGGCAGTGTTAAGTTTTGCTAGCCACAAAGATTTGCTAACCATAGCTCTACTATACCTATAATGGGGCCATAAAATATTGCCCTAATTAGCCAAAATTACACATTTGTTCATTCTACACCAACATATTTTAGTTTCCTTGCAATAATTTATTTTTCCATATTCTAATCAAAGCACTACATTTCAGGGCTTTTAATTAATTCCTCTCCCTTTTGAAGAGGGATATTTCATAAAATAATGCAACTCTTCAGTGGGTAGGTTAGAATCTATACCACTTACTTGTGAAGCATAAAGTGATTTTTTTCTGCTTGTACAGTACAGTTACAGTTGTAAATTAACCCACACCAAGGACTGCTCAAAACTCAGCTGTATATACTGTTCAAATTTTTAGAACAGTCTTGGGTAAATTAGCACTGTCAAAACAACTCTTTGTTAGTCAAGACAAAGATTATTTCCATCAGGCAGTTTGAAACTGGTCACTTTGTTTTGAAGGTTGGCACAATTTAATGATATGTGTGCTGGCTGTTGAAAGGTAATCGGCATTGCTGACAGACAGTGACGTCAGCTCATTTACTAGCACCCACAGTGATCTCATAATTAAAGTAGTGCCCATTTGTGAAATTGTCTTCCTGAACATGCATATAAAAAGTCTGTAATTTTTAACACATCACTGTATGAAATAAATACTTATATTTCTGCATTTGAATTCTTATTTATGCATAAATAACTCACAGATGTTGTTTTGGGTTAATTACACTCTTTTCCTTGAATAGTGAAGCTTGGGTTACTTGTGATAGCATCACTTGTTAAGCCTAATATTGATCTTACATTCAAGAAAGGGCTGCATAGATCACATATCAAAAAAAAAAAAAACAAAACAGGTTTATTTTTTTGCTTTTGTTACAGACTTTTATAAAATGTAGTTATAAACAGCACAGACCTCAAGGTTTACATGTGTAGCAGTGTTTCCATTTATTTCCACTTTCTCATCTGCTGAAGGTGAGGCCTCACCCCATACAGTCCAAAGGCCTATTTTAGTGGTGTGCAAACTTGGACTGATCCCAGCCTCACAGTACTGTCCCACATATACTCTCTTATTCTGAAGTGAGGAAGGAAAACAATGTATTGCTTCTGAAGCAACACCATACCTCAGGAACCTCCTCACTCAAGATAGCTGTGTAGATTTGCCAGCTATCCCACCTTTTCATGTTTTTGCAACATGAAATTTATAGTCAAAACCAGAAAAAAAGTCTGCTATAGCTCTCCCATAATCACTCAGTGCCCTCTTCATCTGAAAAAAGCAAACAAATACCTCACCCACCCATTCACCCAACCAAAAAATCCCCAAACCAAACCAAAACAAAACAAAATATCTTCATGGACAGTTTTTTAGGATCCCTGAAAGAGCTGGAATTTGTAAGATCCATTTTGAAGGTAAGAAAGATCCAGGTTTCCATGCCAGAATTTTTCTGCAGGTGATGACATTAAGAGCAAACATTTTTGTTGCACTAGACAAGGTACCAGCTATAAATCATATATTAAAAAAAAACCCACCAACAAACATAAGAATGAGTAATGTCTGCAAAAACAGAACTGGAAGGAGTTAAAAAATTCTTATCTACTAGAAAGAGGAGGAGGTCAGGATGACAGGCTGTGGAAATTTCTATCGTGTTGGTAACTGCTTCCTTTGAAAGCTATCTCTGATTGCATATTAATATAAGCTTTCTGGAAAGGTTTGTGTAGGCTCTTAAAAGCAAAAAAACAATTCACATTCTGCTGGGGAATGTGACAAACTTATCAAGGCAGCCAAATTTTGTTTTTTTTTAATGAGTGGAATTCTGAAATACCACGTTCTAGCTGAGAAATGCTGAATTGTAAACCCGAATATGTTACCAGCTCCTCTGTTTTCAGAAAGATCAGCAACAGATGAAAATGGGGTGGGGATGTTTAATTTCTGTCCAACAAAGTAATTTCCCTGTGGATTTACTGATATCCAGTGTACAGAAAGGTTAGAAATACTCTCCCTTATGAGATCTACTTCTATTGGAAGACTGAGAGATTTCATCTAGAATTCTATTTTTGTCAGTGAAAAATGTTCAGAATCTTGTTTCCACACGTATCTTTTCTAGTTTCTATGTGGATCTATTTCCATTTAATTCCAAATTTTGCAATTATAATGGAAATCTTCAAAAGAACCTACAAAAAAAATAATTTCTGTTTCTCAGTTATTGTGCCGTATTCTTCCCAGGGTTCAGGAAAAAAAATGCAAAAATATTTAACTGGAACAAATCTGTTCTGCTAGGTAACATAGAATCATGGAATCATAGAATAGTTAGGGTTGGAAAGGACTTTAAGATCCAATCCCCCTGCCATGGGCAGGGACACCTCACACTAAACCATGCCACCCAAGGCTCTGTCCAACCTGGCCTTGAACACCGCCAGGGATGGAGCATTCACAGCTTCCTTGGGCAACCCATTCCAGTACCTCACAACTGTTACAGTAAAGAACTTCTTCCTTATATCCAATCTAAACCTCCACTAGACCAAGTTGCTTAAGGCCTCATCCAGCCAGGCCTTGAACACTTCCAGGGATGGGGCAGCAACACTTTTCTCTGCGAAACCTGTTCCAGTGTCCCACCACCTTCACAGTAAATAATTTCTTCCTTGTATCTAAATCTACCCTCTTTCAGCTTTAGTCCATTCTCCCTTCTCCTGTCACTACACACCCTTGTAAAAATTCCCTCTCCAGATTTCCTGTAGGCCCTTTTTATGTACTGGAAGACTGTTGTAAGGTGTCCCCAGAGTCTTCTCGTCTCCAAACTGAGCAAGCCCAACTCTCTCAGCCTGTATTTATAGGAGAAGAGACCCTCAGGCACGCAGATATTTTACCAGAACTCATAGCCATGGAACTAAGTATAAAATCTTAGCATTTTGACTTTACTTTGTGGACAGATTGTACTCTTAGTGCAAGTAAGATATTGCTGTAGCCTGGATCAGCCTACAATCAATGCTGTAACTCTTAGAGTTGGCAACTTCTGTTTTAAAACTCTGGAATTAAATTCAGTGGCCATCATTATGCATGCTATCACTGCATTCTAGGGGATGGAGATAGATAGAGTAGCAATATATTTTGATTTTTGTATTTTGATTTAGGGTTGTGCATTTATACAGTGTAGAAGAGATTTAAAGATGAGGGACAGGGTTAAATCTATTTAATCTACTAAAATACAGCCACAGGATAATTAGGAATCTGGCCAACAGTTTGATCTTTGTTGATTACTCTGTCAATCAGTATGAGATATAAAATGTATTTATTGCTACAGAGTAACTTCCAAATTCAGGGGATAACGGTATTAAAATCTTGCTTATAAAAATTCTTTTACTCAAAATCTTAGCTAATAAAATTAAAGTATGCAATGAGAAACAAGAATGTCAACTTGGATTAAAAACTTTTTATCTCACATGTCTGAACCTAAAATTAAATTGGTATTGACAGAAACAAGCTATTTTGACCTCATTCAGATGATAACCAGCTACATTTCTATTGATCACAATGAGAACACAATCTGACAGAAGCACTAGAAGCAGAGTGATTGAAAATTATGTCCCTTCTTAACACCCAAGCTTTCACCAGCTCACTCTTTATAATGCCATCATTTATAGGTGTTTCTAATCATTAGAGGCTTCTGGCTTTCTGTGACTTGAATTATGGGTGTGAAATATGATGAGGAATCATACAATTAGAAATTCAAAACCTTTCACTCTGTTTTATGGTATAAATAAGCTAAAGAAGTCCAAGCCCCCTTTACCTTTTGCAGATTATGGTTGAACAGATCTGCTAGGCAAAAAAGTGCTAATGGAAGATAAATCAACGTTAAATTAAAAATATTTTGGAACATGGTGTGCCACTCTTACCTCAGATGAACCTCTTATTATCAAACCACAACTGTGCTGGGCACAACAGCAGATGTGAATGTGAACACCACTGATGAAGGAGAAAACAATGCCCACAGAAAATCCTCATCTTCAAAGGTTTTGATCACCTTAACTTCATGCAACAATTACAGACATGAATGTGTCTGGATTTCAGTAAGGTATTTGATACAACTTCAGATCAATTACTGGTTTAGATGATGGTCACACTGAAGGAAATGGAGTAGCAGAAATGCAAAATGGAAGGAAATTTAATCCAATGGTAGGTAAAACTCTTCCAAATCATGTGAGGGAACCTCTTCTGGAGAATCAGGGGTCAATGGAGGACTGGAGAGGCTGCTGTGCTACAAAATGATGCTAAACTTGCCTTGTTCAGCAATGCAAGTAAAACCTGAAGAAGTATTTGACCACTTTCTACAAATATGTAATGGTAAACACCAGAACTGGTGGAAGGAAGGGGTTAAGATAAGGGTTTCTTGACACAAAAGAAAAAAAAAATAACAACAATCAGAAACTAGCTATGAATATCTTTAGGCTAGAAATGAGGAAAAGGCTCCTCACTGTGACAGCCACAACTATTCGTGCTAACCTTCCAAGAAGTGTGGGGAGGTCAAACCATAAACTGCTTCTAAGGTGATACTCAGTACAGTTATAAGGAAGATCACATGACACAGCTCCTGTAAGGGCAGCAACTGCAGCAGAAAGCTAAGGGGATAAGTGTTGTCTGATAAGTTTGTGACCCTGCGGAGAGAAACTCCTTCATCTTTCTTCAGAAGAGTTTGTGTGATTTGTCAAACTCAACCAGATCATCTCTCTCAAAGCAGTCACCAGAAAAAAACACCCAAATCTCCATTCAGTCTCAGGGGGACAGTGCTGTGCAGGTACCCCTCTTCCATGCCAAAACTGCAGTGACATAGACAGCCAGTTTCTCAGACTCCTTCTTGGGAGGCTTTAGAGGCTGTGATGTGCTTATGCCCAGCTGCATCTCCCCCTTCTCCTCTCTGCAATGTTTCTGGTCCCCTGCCCACCACCACCTGGCTGCGTCCTCCTCTGTACCCCATTGCTCTCACTAACCTTGGCATTACCTAGGCATATAGGTGGTGGCTGCAAAAGGACAACAAATGGGGAAGGGGTAAGGGCACCAGAGACTGAGACAGGCAGAGAGAGTCAGAGTGCTGCAGTCTGAATGTTGAGATGTTGCTGTAGCTCTGTCATCTACAAAGAGAGATTTGCGTTTAAGGTATAGTTTAGGTTCCAGTAGTTTTCTTCTTCATAATTTTCCATTCTTCCACTTTAAAGACTTCTTTTAGAATGTGTTGGTTATTTTTCTTTCTTCACCTTTTATACTACGGCTTTTTGAATAATTTTTTATTGCAGTTTCTAGTGGCTTCTGTGGGTTGTGTTGCTTAGCAGAAATAGGATTTGATGCATCACCCCACACATATTCTGTTTCTCAGTTAAGACCAGGCTGCAAGCAGTGGTGCAATGAGACTAGAAGGCCTGACTCTAGCTGGAAGTAGAAAGGCTGAAAGAGAAATGGTGAGCTATGAGGACTTTGTTCCACCAATGAAGTGGAAATGACAACTGCATCCTAATTTAAGTATTGATCTCAATTCAGTGCTTGCCAGAGTAAGGATCCTACTGAGAAATGAACTCTGCTTAGCCAAGGGAGCAGTACACAAAACACTTCACACAAGTAAGTGGAAATGACTTTCCTGTCTGCTCAGTGCTGCACTGGGAGAAATTCAGATGAGGAATGTCTTTTGTCAGGCAAGAACAGCTCAGGATGCAAGCTGTTAACATGTCAAATGGGAA
Source organism: Pezoporus wallicus (assembly GCF_028554395.1). Lineage (NCBI taxonomy): Eukaryota > Metazoa > Chordata > Aves > Psittaciformes > Psittacidae > Pezoporus > Pezoporus wallicus. The sequence continues at coordinate 408,314 of NW_026642515.1, read as the reverse complement.
GAATTTAAGCAGCTGATATCTCCAGTTCAAGGGGGAATGTGGAGCAGAGAGATCTCAAAGCTCAGAGGAAGAGAAAAACAGGAAAGTTACTGCTGAAAGTAACATCTTTCAATCTGTGAGGCTCAGAGAAAACTGACAAACATATGCTTCACTTAGACTTTTGGCAAACACAAAAGATAGCAAAGCCCAGATTCTGCATGACCTTGTCTGTGACAAGGTCTCCAGTTTATGTACATTCTTTTCCTTATGTTTTTAAATTTGGAAATTAACACGCGTCAGTTTAGCCCTCATAATTCGGCAAACAGATTGCCTATGGTCCATCTTTGCTTCCATTGCTGCTTTTTTAATTTTATTTTATTTTTCCAACTGGTTTCCAGCTACCTGAATACTCTCATCAAGATCTGTGTTAAGCACCAGCTCTCATCCACCTTTATGCATCTTTCTGCACCTTGACAGCACGTCCTGTAACACACACAGCTTTTCCATTTTCCTCGCACAGCAAAGATGTACAGTTTTATGTGACCACTACAGAAAAACAGCATTCAGTAGTGGCAGGTCCACTGAAGTCTGTAAAATATCACCTTCTCTCAAAGGTAGTAATCATTTCTGTTACTGGACATCTGTATAATGCTGCCAAGCACACAGACAGACACAGTCATGAACTGGCCATGCAAGAGGGGGAAAGGGTATTTATACATTACCAGATGTACTACTAGTACATCCTAGATGTACAAGATGAACTCCTAATGTGATGCCTATTTTGCAACACACAAATGTAGTAGTTGGATGCAGCAGGGGAGGTATTCCTATGAAGAGATGTGCTGCAGCACAAGGCTCTTGTTATACCATATGCCAAAAGGCTGATGGCTGTGCTACCATACGCTGTAACACTAAACTTATATATTGAGACTTTTTTGGACTGCAGGACAAGTAGGGATTTTTGGAGAACATGAAAATTCTCATTTTGTCAAGAAAAAAATAAGTGGCATGCAATATTTTAAATTTCTAAGGGGATATGTGTAAAGATAAAGTCTAACTGAGTGATTAGGAAAATTTTGTTCCATTTTGAATTATTTCACCTTGAGCATAAGTGTCTGCAACGGTATTTGGGATTGGAGTTCTCCCAGAATAGTTGAAATCAGTCTCAATCCTTCCAACAGTAAATCTATTAACCTTGAAGCCCATGTCCTTAGAAACAGAAATTAAACACATGGGCTTATTTAGCTTAACAAAAGTTGTAGGCTTGGAGTGGAAACAACTGCTGTTTCTCAAGACAGCAGGTGAACATCTAGAATGAAGGAGGTGGAAGGAGAAATGAGAGCCCACAGGTATTTCCTGATCACTGGGATGGAAACAGGTTTTCTGTAGGAACTGAGGAGCAAAAAGCTGATCTTACGACCATGGCTCATCACTCTGTGAGAAGATATATCTATGATGGCAAGACCACAAAAGAAACTGTCTAAATTATAACTATGGAGAAGATGGAAACAAAAGGTTGAATTTCATACTTGAGCATCTTTCCCAGGCTCCAAAGGGGAGAACCCCTGCAAAGTCAGGGATGTTTTTTTGCAGGCTATGGAGACAAGAAGACCAAACTTGATGGCTGTGTTTGCTCTACTGCCTTTAGTGCAGCACTGATGATCCACATGGATAGGGGACTCAATCATGGTAAAACCTATACTTTCATATAATGTATGCCTGTGTTTTGGTATGGGCATGTATTTTTTCCCCTGTTAAATCAGTTAACAGAGAGTTTTAAGGCTTCAGCTGATAGTTACGTGCAATCAGCGTTCAGCTTCAGTTAGCTTGCAGAGATGAGAGTAACTGTATTTAGACAAATATGGTTAAGCAAAGGTAGAACAGTGTCAGATATAACAATGCTGTTTCCAAACAAGGAAACAGACACTATCAGGCACACTGTCAAACGTTAAGATTTAGCAAGAATAACTAAAAAATATAATACTGATGAAATGCCATCATTTTCTACCATTAAAATTACATTTACTGCTGGAGTTACCTCTTTGACAAACTTAATTGTCTTCACTGCACTGTGTTTAAACTATCTCATCTCAGGTTTTGAAAGCTTTTATCACAGAACTGTAACAGTATGCATCTAAACTGTGAGTAAAAGCTCATTACTTTCCACACAAATAAAATACTAGAGAGCCTACTGAGATCAGCCAGTGTTAAGTTACAGACTACTATGTTACATGGATGACTGTATACATATACATATATACCAGCACACAATACACAGAATTAAACCAGACATATTTTTCTTAGAAGAAAGCACATGCATTTAACCTGTTATACACAGGTTAAATTAAGAATGCACATTGCACTGACATCATTTCCATGCGGAGCTGTGCATTTGTACCTAGTGCTGCCAGTCAGCCTCTACTACAGCTGAGAAATAACATCCTCCACCAGTATTTTGAGACCCTGTTTGGTAGGCTGTGACTATCTTGGAAGGGGACACTGGCTGGCTGCCTACCACATGGCTGGTCTATGCAGAGTTCCAAAAGCAAACGGAGAGGTCATGCAATGAGGGATACTGTGGCTGCCAGGAAAGTGTTGCATTTTAGCTGTTCTCTGTGGGCACACCTCTCTTAAAAAATGGTGAAAAAGAGCTCTACCAAGGTTTCATCTGAGGCTTTATTTGCTTTCAGTGTCTGGTGAGAGGGCATATAGGTTTGCAGTTCCCAGTTCAGAGCATTTTCCTTCCCTTTGTGCAAACCTCCATGAAATCAAGAGGGATTAAGCGAGAGGCACGTTCATCCATTGTGCACTAAGTATGACATAATGGATTAACAAAATCCCTAGGATAAGGTGTAGTTTTAGGAAAATGCTTGCCAAACTTCAAGTATTCTAAAATTCAGAAGAGACCTCGAAATCTATGGTCTAAAGGGCTCCAGTCTTTGAGACAGCTACTTGTTTCAACCAAAGCCTATCAGTATACAATACTTGAGGCTATACATATTACACCTTAAAGAATGAATATATTTTTCTGTGCACTGCACATTAGAATACGTGAATCTACAACATCTCAGTCCTTTCCTCAAGACAAGCTACTTCTTTTCAGGAGAAATGCCAAAAGCAAAATAGTAAAAAAAACCAAATACTAAAAAAAGGCTTTAATTTCAGCAGCCAAGAAGAATTGTTTTCTTGTAAATGGCTGCAGGCCATTTGCATTTACTTTTTACAGCCATATCTGAAGGCACTGTTTTCTTTCCTTTAAGAACACAACCTTCTCAAAGCAGATTGTGCGTAAAAATTGCTGTTGCAATGGTAATTGAAGGCAGAAATACAGAAGAAGAATTCAAACTAACATTCACCCTTAGTGTGTTACTCTGTATTGCTCACCCTTTTAAAACAGTCCCTCTTTTGACCTTCACTTGGAGAGGAGTCAGAAACTCACACAGCTGTGGTCTGAACATTTCTTCCTTTTTTCTATCAACCAGCAGGGCACAACTGAGGATCCAAGTAACCCTCATTGCCCCAGGCAAGGAAGCAAGTACGACTGCTGCTCCTAATACTTGGACCTTCTTTCTGGAGGGGGCAAATTCACCCCAGGCAAATGCAGAAGGTGGCAGTTGGGTGCTGTGGAGCAGCTTGTTGACATCTCATTTTTTTGCCATACGGGTAATTTCCAGTGTCAGAAAGGGCTCTGGTAAGCCAGCATGGCCTCTGCTTTTTTACTCAGATTTGATGCTGAGTTTACTCCAGTTTGTCCAGGTCATACCTCACCATAGCACACTTGTTTTCCAACACAATCTTTTCCTCTTTGTAGGGTAAGAAAGCTTAATCAAATGCCATTTAAACAAAGTTTAAAATACATTTATTTATAATACTGGATTTTACTACACTACATTTATTTAGTGTGCAGAACACTTTGGTATGAGCAGACCTACCTGAAATACAAAATGGAGCTATATTGCTAAATCACATTAAACAATTTTGTAAGTTAATTAAAATGTAAGTTCTGTACACTCAAAGTCAGTGTTGAAGACCACTGAAAAGGACAAGGACAAGACCACTAGCATTATCAACAAAATCTGCAGCTAAATTTATCTACCCATTAAACTAAACACACTGCCTATTAGAAATAACACTGGGGTACTGTTAGCAATGTTTCTCTGTTTAGAAATAAAATTAACACAAAATGCAAGGGAAATGCAAACAAAAGGTCTACACTAGATTACAAAGAACAGTGGTTAAACCAAGATCAATGTGCCTTTCCATGTGGCTGAAGTACATTCATTCACAAATATACTGCAACAGTTGCCTTTAAATACCATGACTACATTACACGTAAGATGAATTTTGCTCACAGAGTGATTATCCCAGATGGCTGCCCCAGTAAAGGTCCCAGTGCCAGAAAATCCTTTTAGCGTGCTCTGAAAATATCTTTACCTTTCTCAGACCAAGGCTGCATGCTCAATGACACTACTGCATAGAAATACAGTGGGATCCAGAAACTCCTCTTGCCTTGATACGATGTCTACTATTTATCACTCTCTTTAAAGAAACAGGCTCTTTAAAACTTCTGTGATTTGAAACTGACACCTAAATGATCCTCAGTACTGTGGACAGGAAAACTAGAGCCTTTTCTTGTGGTCAAATAATAGACAAGCGTACAGATGGGTGTTCCAGTGCATGTAACACTTGATCTACTGGAGCTTCTTTTCTGTCCACTGCAACAGCGATACCAGCTCTCAGTTCAAAGCAAACATTAATAGGGCTAGAAAGTAACAAGCGATTGAACCTAGTGATGCTGGACAAACCCCACGCAAATCACTAAAGAAAGTAATAATATCTTTCTCTTTGAAAAACAATACCTTCCCCATAAGTTGCAAATGATGTGAGTGGTATTTTCCTGGGACAGACACAACGAAAAGAACAGAGAATTTCAGAGCTATCTCATGCACAGTATCTTCTGGTCACTGTACACTAGTAAGTCATAATTTCTCAGCCAGTCATTCTGACTCTAAGGTCCCATATGTCTGTGTCATTACAGAAACAGCAACCCATGAATCTAATTATCATGAAATGTTAAGTACAATTACCTGCATTGCCAAACATAACAGAAAGAAGAGTAACTGAACAGTTTCTCAGAAGCATACATCTTGACTATATCACTGTTGTATACTTCTTTGTTAATTTCAAATAAATTTTATGCAATTAGGTATAAAATTAAGGAGATATTAAAATGGTTAGCAGCTGAAGAAAATTACAGTATGTAAGGTGCTATATTATTCTCAAATCTCAAGCAGTTACTTCCAGCACAAATCTAGTTTCAAAGGCCTATACCTGCAGTGGAAAGGAAGGACATCAAGCATAAAGCTAGATCCAATTTTGTTTCAGTAGAAAATGCTGCATCCAGAGTGGGGCTCAGGGCCTGTGCCTTTGATCTCCAAACATTTTAGACACATGCTTCTCTGCAGTTCTCTGCTGGCATGCTGGACTATTATGTCTGATGCATGATGTGAATCATAGACTTTAAGGAAGAGGAGAGCATTTCTGGCTTCCCATGCAGCTTTTTTCATTCACTTATCAGTGTAACTTGTCAGTCCAAAAGCCGTTCCTTGCTCAGGATTAAAAGGAGGAATGACATAGAAGGTCCACTTGGTTTCTGATACTCCCAAGTACATTGGTGAAGGATTGTATCGCTCTGGCCTGGCAGATAACCTTCTTTCCTGTGTGTAATTCAATCTCAGAATATTGATAAAATACAAACTACTTTCTCTAACTATGCTAAACTGCACACTCCTCCTGAGTGCTGCAATATTAACAGAGCAGCACTAAGCTACAGCAGGAGAGCAGGAAACACAGTGAAGGCTGCCAGTGACAAACATGTCTGCAGTCCCTGTGGGCAAGGGCACACTTCTGTGTACACACGGCTTTTCACACAATGTTTTATGAGTAGGCTTATGTGGGCACTCTGGGGTCTTACAGGTCTCATGTTTGAAAGGCTGCCAGGCTCTTCTCATCATCTCTGGCTGCAGGTCAGACTTCTGGATGGGTCTGTGTCAGGGATAATTTTAGCTGATCTTTGGGGAAGGGCTATGAAGGAGGCTTTTGCTCTTATGATTGCCAATGGGAGGGCCAACAGGGAAGAATAAAGTGCTACCTTATTTGGTTGGTGTAATTTCTTTTTACATTTCCAAAGCTGCATGAAAGGACAAAGACCTTTGCCAAGCACGCAACATATTGGACACAGCGCTGAAATAAACCCCAAGTCTCTGAGGAAGTGTTTGAAAACAACAGCCCAGTGAATTATTTCATTTCTTTTGCTCAGCTGTGCCCTACAATATTAAAGAATTTTATTTCCTTTGCCTAGATCAAACACATCAACTCTACCATTTAAACTTACAAATCTAATTGAAAACTCACAGAAAGCTATAAACCAGCCTATGATTTTTCACTATTTAGACATACCGGTCTGTATTTCATGTGGAAAAAAACAATTCTAAGAAACCATAAAAAGGACACAACAGAAAAAAAGTCCAGGAAGAACAGTAACTAAAAGGTAACACAGAAATTAACAATTTATTTTTAAAAAGCCACACGCACATTCTGTGTAGCAGTTTAACTACATCACATCGAGTACATCAGACCTGAGGGGTGGTAGCAGTTAATGAATCTTCGCTTTCACAGATTAAAGGCTTTCTGTGGAAGATAGAGTTATATGAGTTGCAGATCTAGACCTACCTAAACCCAGCTTGGTCTGGCGTTTGTTTCATGAGGAAGCTGGCAGGAGGCTGAAACACTGGGAGCTGCGCAGCCGAGGGGTTGTGCCTGGCACATCTGTGTGGTAGTGTCTGTGACACCAGGAGCAGCGTCCAGCCTGTCAAAGCCACACTGCTGCCTGTCACCTCCAAAGCCTGATGCATGATGTGAATCACAGAGCATGTTGAGAGCACTGTCCTGCTTGACAGGGGCACCAGAAAACAGCCTCAGAATCTGGTCCTTAACTTAGATTAGTGGGTTACCTGCCATTAACTTGAAAAGCTCCCCAGAAGAGACATATAGCTTTACTGGCTATTTCAATAGTTATTTCTCAACAAATGCTGTTGTAGCAATGTTAGGCCAACTATATTGCTGTGCTTGACTTACCTGATAGTTTGGGAAAAGCCTCCATCACGGTATTTAAACATTTCTTCCTGTCACTAGAACACAATTACAAATATCTTCCATGCATTCTGAAACAGACACTCAATGTTCTGCTCAGATACAAACCTGCTTCAGTCTGCTGCTTCCTCCAGAGCATTATCAGAGATGGAGAAAAGGAAGCAGGTCTATATTCTGGCTAAACAGGTCATCCTTTTCAGACCCCTACTTTGAAATTTAGCTTAGGAAATGGGCAGCTTGAACACCTCCATTGATAAAACTTGTGATGACCCAGGACAGGACAGCAGCAGTCTCACACAGCAATATGTGTAAAATCATATAGGGCTGGAAATATTTTCCATCAAAAGTGACATACTGAACCTGATTCTTGCTGCAAGTTTCAGTGACCACATGGGTATTTCAAGCAAAACTTATAAGATTTTGTCTTTGGCTTGCTTTCTCTGCATGTTACTAAATTTTTATTCATGCTATCAGAAAGTTTACTAGAAAACAGAGCTTTTAATTTTATCTGTGAATTTGTTAATATTTTTCAACTGGTTTGCCCTTCTACACAACCACACATACAAAATGATTGCAGGGCATCATGCTTGCACAGAAAGCCAGATAAGTGCTTCAAAATATCAAAAGAGATCACAGATCTCTTATTGTTAAGAGTATTTTGTCTAAAACTACACTATTCTTACAAACAAAACTCAGCTTATGCTCACCCATTTGATTTACCAGCGGATAAGTGAAAATCAGAATCAATAATTTACAAAATAAATACTGCCAAGACTTTGATGGACACTGAATCATTGCCCAGCCATTCAAATGTATTTCAACCCTCTTGGAGAAGATGAATCTCTCTTTTACATTTCTCCCTCATCGATTTTGCCACTTAATCCTCACATTTCAAGCAAGGGAAGAAGTGAAGGTAAATCGATCTCTCATGACCAACATGTCCTGTCCCAGATGGGGTTACAAGCAGCATGAAGAGTTACACCATTCTGTTAGACACAACTGCAGCCCTTTTTCTAATGCTGCTGTGGTTTGCTGCATTTGAATAACATACATGTGTTATTCATTACAGATGCTCTGAAAGCAGCCTTCTGTGCTGCAGCACCCAAGATGGTCCATCACGATGGGATAATTTTAACTACTGGAGTATGCAGTAACACTCACATGAGCTATAGCAGCCCATCTTCCCTGCTATTCCACTCTCTGGAAGGACCCAAAACTGAGTGTAGAGTACATTGGCATTACTGAGCTGCACCATTTAGAGAAGAGGATGCAGAAAGCATCCTACATGAAGGTGAATCACTCCTTCAGCAATCCCTGCAGAGAACAAAGATGCTGGCATGCCCCAGCTGTGCACACCTGCACCAGCATCCATACTGGCAGAGAAAGGACAGGAACCCCATTCTGCATGGTGGAAGCACTGCTCATGTCTTCAATGAAGCATGCTTGCAGGAAGACAGAACTCTCATTTCTGAGAGACATGGAGCTGTTAGGTTTCTAGTTTGTGAGTTTGTTGAGTTATTCATCCTTCCACACAGTCATATGTGCAAACTTATTCTAGGGTTTTGTATCAGCACAGAAAATCATGTTGGATTTTTTGTTAGCAGCAATGTTTCATAATACATCTTATCACATCATAATGGAGTTTTACATTAAATCTTGATTTTTAAATGAGTGATGTAATTTTAAGGCTTTAAAACTGAGAGGTTTTTATTACGTGCCTTTCAGTGTTATTTATAGCAACTTAAAAACATGCATTAATGTGTCACATAGGAAGGTACAAGAACCTCAGTGAAGTTCAGATGCAAGAAAGAGGACTAGCTTGCAGCCCTGATAATTCATGGCACCTAGCTCTACTGTTGTTAAATATTGCACAGTAAAATAAAATCCAGAATTATCGTATTTTATTACCATAAATTATGATAGTAAGTAAATAGTATGATAATACCTTATACATGGCTAACCACAGTAAGGCAAGGTAATTTTAAATCCTAACCAATAAAATGTGTATGTTTACTTTGTAATTGACAGCATACTGACTTTCTGCTGTTGCTGCTTGTCAGATGGACTCAGCTGACCAGAGTATTTGGAAAGGCACATTCCAATAATGAAACAAGCTGTTTGTTTACACTCCAGCTGTTGCCCATCACTACTATTGTACATGAACTTGTGTCAGAAAATCCACCAAAAGCCCCACATCCAGCACTGTTCACCAAGCAATATAATTTCTCAATATCCAGAAATTGAACTACTACTGGTTGGGTACTATGTTTAGGCACCATGTAACAAATCTGGAGGGCCTGTACTCCTGGAAAAGCCCCTGGTCATCCAATCAAGGAGACACTCTGATTCTTGCACATATCCTCTCATTATTTCTACCTTACGAAGTGACATGCACCATAATGAACTCAAGTCTGCTGGCATGATAAGTGTGAAGTGGCACTGATTCCTGAAAATATCAGATTCATTCATTCACCTATGTTAGAGTTTGGATTTTCAGCCACAGAAGTCTATGAAAACTGCAATTGAAGAACAGGGGTGTGGGTAATTTAAAGCCAAGAGCCAAGGTTTTGTTGCTAGCTATTGAAAAACATTAAAAACGCAGGTAAAGGAGTTCAGAAAGCAATCTGCATGCGCCAGCAAGCTGAGATGAGAACAGCATGTAAAAATCAGTCACACAAATATTAACAAAAATATTTACGTAGGAAACAAGTATTAGGAAATACTTGTCACAAAAGAGTAAATGAAAAAGCAGAAAACCAGACTCATTACATGGTACAAAAAACCCACGGTTGCTGAAATTTCAGGACATCAGTAAGGAATCTCGAGGGAATAAATAAAGAATCTTTTTTCACTCATGCTCTCAGGGCCATAGAAATAAAACCACTTATCTAAAACAATGACTGATAGATTATTACAAAGCCTGCTGAAGAGTGATCAGCGTCAGCCAATAATAGCTCATGCCAACCCCGCTGGCATGTGAGGAATATCTCCCAAAGACAGCAGAAATTCTCTTAGCATTTCCTCAAACTACAGGCACAGAGATTAGGGTAAGATTCTTAATGAAAAAATGTAATTTTGCAAATAGCCATTTTGCTGAGAACCTGCATTTTATCAGTTCAGTACTATGGAACTAGAGATTAAAAATTGCACAAGGCTACAAAATCTGAGTAATTTTTTTTGCAAATATCTGTAATTTCACAGGTTCATTTTCAATTTACTTCTGAACAATCAATGTATTTTTATCCTTACCATGATTACCAAGGCAGGAACATCCAGACACAGGGAAACAATCCTGTCCTCACTTAGGTCTGCAGGCACAACAGGCTTGGGAGACAGAAAAACAGTCCTGTGAATAGGGAGGGATGAAGAAAAGGGCTGCCTTACACTTCATCAAATCCTTCTGGGGATAAAGCAGTGACTTTGGCAACGGTGCTGCTACTTATGCCATTTGCTTAGGGAAACAATTTTCTGCCTTGTTAGCACACTGCAGGGACCAGGACTGCTTCTGTCCTCTGGCCGGTGTCCTCACAAAGGACAGGGGAAGGCTTCTTGTGCACAGGTGCATTCAGACCCTACTCACAACACCAAATTCTCTAAAAGTCAGTGAACTTCTGTATGTTTACTCAAACCTTAGAAAAGTTTTAGGGAATTTCATGTAGCATTTAACCAGATGTCTTTTAGCCCTTAGGAAAAGAATGTACTACCCATCCATGCAGCTGTGGCTGTGTGGCTGGCATGAAAAGCAATAGTTACTGGTAACACTCCTGCAGTGCCAGTTAGCATTTCTCCTCCATTTGTTCATGCACAGACGGGTGGTTTTCTATTTTGGTATTTACTCCAGGGCAATTTCTGAGGCAAGACCTCCTCATATTTCATTGAGGTCTTGACCCTTTCTGTTGCTTGCAATTGCTAGGTTTTTACTGTTTCTACACAGTATGTAGGGCACTCAGGATGCTTTAGGAGCTTCTCTAGCTCAGAACACTTCAGAGACCTGCCAGGCTCCTAAAGTGACATGTACATTTTGTCAATTCAGACTGTACATGACTTACGTTCTATGGGAACTGATATTTGGATGTCATGTTCCCGCATGACAGTTTGCACAATATGTGCAATAAAAATTATAATAAAGACTAAAGCATGAGAAAAGCCAGGCTTTTTCCTTTACTTGTGCTTTATCAATTGCTAAAAGTGTGCTTGGTAACATACAGGAGAGAAATGGGTAGCTGTCTAAAGCCAAGATTCAGGCTCATGCTCAGTGTCAGCACAGAGCTACAGAGGTTGTTTTCTGTGCCTTCTTTTCTAAAAGGGATGGCCAGGCCATTGCCAAATGACGGCCAAAAGATCAGTTAATCAGGCATATAGACCCAGCCTTTGGGCTGGGGAAACACTCACCTCACACAGTATTTTCAACAGTGCATCTTATAAATGAAGGTACAGGAAAATTGCCCTTCTGCCTGAGATGAATTAGGAAGAGGTCAAATTCTTGAATTCTTAATCAGTTCTCAGACAGCAACTTCCCTGGTAAATCTCAGCCTCTTGGAATAAAAATGAACTGCAGGCACTGCTTGAAAACAGCAGCATTTGGCACTGTGTTTGTGGAGTGTTGTGAAATAAAAAAAAGAGTTAATTAATCACTTTCACTGTTATTTCCAAATATTTTTTTAAAAATTAATACTGCAGTAACTTGTTTTCAAATCAAAAGAAGGACTCTTTACTTAGATGAAGCACAATTTGAGGTCATAACAACTTAGCAAATATGACCCTGACTTTCTACTGCACTGGACATTAAACTGTAATACAGTAGACCTACAGCATGATCATTAGTGCTTGTTCCATTTCCTCTATTAGAGAAAACAACGAATTCAATACCCTCATTTCCTTACTGATGATTGCAGCATTGCCAGATTCTTTTGACAGTAAATCTCTTTTCTTTGTGTGCTGCAAAGAGAGCTTTGCACTTATCTTAGAGCAGGTCTCCAAAACTGTTTTTCTGAAAATAATTCTGAATCAAATTACTGATAAATCATGCTGGCGTGATAATAATAAAACCAACCGTACTTCCAACAATTTAAATACACCATTAACAAGAAAAAATTGTTCAAAATCTCTTTACAACAAACACAAAAAGTGAATGTAAGCTAGTAATATTATGAAGCTACTAATTCAAAATGCCCTCACTTTCTAAAGAGATTATCCTATGTATGAAACTAGCACATAACATTGTTTCAGAAATAGCACGGTTAGGGCACAAATACATTTCTCTCTCATGAAGTGGCAGCACTTCAGTAGGTTTCTTACATAACTTGACAGTTTACCTATTTGCTTATTTGCTCTTTACAGCAATGTGCGACGTCTCCCCAGGGTACTTAAAAAGCCCGTTAAAATCTTGTCATGAAATGGAAGAAAAGGCAGAAATGACTTCCCGGCTTGCATGGAATCATTTCTATATGTGATATGCTAAATCACCCCTCTCCAAGGGGATTAAACTTGAAGCCACTCAAACAAATTTTGAAGAAATAAACACTTCGTGCCTAGAACACATAAAATGGCGCTTTTTTTTTAAATTAAAAAAAAACCCAACTATAATGTCTTAGAATGGATACTGCTACTCCTCCCTACAAGTCATTCAGCTGTACGCCATGTCCATGGCAATACTCGCAGTTCAGATTAAAGGGAAGTATGTATATAACTGTCCTGAAAAACGCACCTTGATATCAATTCAAACCATTGGTCCTACATGACTTCACTGACTGTGTTATAAGATAGCATATGCAGGCAGACAAACAATCTCTGCTATTTCATTCCTTCTTTCTGTCTGACACCGTCCCTTGATATATAGGATTTATTGTGCATATGACACGTTTTTTTATGGAATTTGTTTTCAGAAACATTGCTACTCTTTATTCTGCACTCTACTACAATTACTTCTAAATGGGGTGTTAATGTTCTTTCAGTAGGCTACAAGCAACACACATCAGACAATATACACTTGTCATTATGGAGACTAATGTCCATTTTTTCTCATACTGTGATGTGCTTACTCAAATAAAATTTTGCAAGCATAAGTGGTAATAAGATTATAATTACATACATTCTCATCCCCTCATCGACTTGCACTTCCTTTATTGAACAGCACTTTCCTTATTGACTTGTGACTTCAAGTGCACTGTAGAACCCTTTGCAGTAAGCAAAGGATCATGTTTAGATGGTCTCGTACCTTCCTTCAGGACAAGACTTCACAGGGAATTCATAATACCTTTCAATTATCTAAACTTTGTTAAATCAGTTAGTACAACCAGTGTATCTCGTGTGACATTCCTTGTATTAATTTGTGCAACAAAGAAATCACAGAATCACAGACTGGTCTGGGTTGGAAGGGACATTAAAGCTCATCTGGTTCAACCCTCTTGCCATGGGAAGGGACACCTTCCACTAGACCTGGTTGCCCAAAACCCCGTTAAACCTGGCCTTGAATGCTTCTATGATTCCATGATTCTATAATTCTATATTAAAAATGATAATCTTACAAGGAAAAGGCATAGTAAGACTTTATGTTTCATCTATTAAAACAAGGAACCGAATACCCCAAGATATGTGTCACTACAGAAATCAGAATGAACAGGATAGTTCTTCAACATCTTGGGCCACTGACACCAACTGCTCTGAACAACTCCCAGCTCATGGACATGAGTATCGACATCACATCTCCCTGAAGGTTCAAATTCAGTTTCTGTGAGCAATCCTTAGCTCCTGGACAAACCTCAGTAACAGGAGATAGCTTAAGAAATAGCTTGAAGAAAACTGATTCAGAGTCTAGGTTTTCTATGTTGTATTTTTCCCTGCATGAATTGCCATAATAGCAACACAGAATTTACCTTACATATTGACAACCTATTTACTTGTTAAAAAGAGAACAAATACAAGCGTCCTTATCATACATGTCCTCGATTACATTGCAAATGGTGCTTTTAACTGCAAATAGCTGCTGTCCCTCTTTTGAACTCAGTGTTTATCTGCCTCTTTGTCCAAAATGTTGTTATGCAAGTTTTCCAAAATCAGAGTGTGCCAGAGTACAAGCGTTAAGTCTGAAAACCATCCACCTCTGTTCATTTTTTTCCTGTTGACAGGTTAGAAGGAGAGTGGCAGAAGCAGATCATGTCAGAGAACACAATATGACATCATAATACTTAGCACAGAATTGCAGCCAGAACAGCAAATTGCTTCTTGTCTTACAGTATCAAGCACTGTCCTTTTACTTACAACTGCATACTCAATGAACATGGCCTACACCTGCAAGTTAGTGGAATACCACTTTTGAGCAAACATTCTGAAAAAATGACAAAATTTTAATTTCCCCTTCTCCCCCCACTCCCTTCCAGCCTCCCGACCCCCCCCCCCCCCCTCCCCCCGGGGTTTCTTCCTTATTTGTCTCAATACACTTACTCTTCTTAACAGTGTGCCTTTTTAGGCCTGGCTAAGAATTTATTGATAACACATTTGTTCAACATTTCAGAATTCTGTCACATTTAAGCCTCAGTTAAGTTCACCTTGTAGCTGGTGGCTGAAACTAAAATCCATCCATTGCATCTATCCCCAGCAGGCACTAATTCGGTGATAGTTGTGGTTTAAGCCCAGCTGGCTACTAAGTACCACGCAGCTGCTTTCTCACATCCCCACAGGGGGATGGGGAGGATTGGAAAAAAGGTAAAACCCGTGGGTTAAGAAGAGTTTAACAGTTAAAATAAGGTATACTATAATGCTAATTCTAATAATAACAATGAAAAGGGTAATTAAAAAAGCAAAAGAGAGAACAAAAAAAGAGAGAAAAGCAAACAGCAGTGATGCATAATGCAATTGACCACCATCCACTGACTGATACCCAGCCTGACCCGAGCAGCAATCTGGCCCTTCCAGGTAATTCCACCCAGTTTATGTACTGGGCATGTTGCGCTGTGGTATGGAAAACCCCTTTGGTTATTTTGGGTCATGTGTCCTGTCTCTGCTTCCTCTCATCTTCTTGTGTCCCTCCTCACTGGCAGAGCATGAGAGACTGAAATGTCATTTATCAGAGCAAGTACTACTGAGCAACAACTAAACCATTGGTGTGTTATCAGCATTGCTCTCAGACAAAACCCAAAACAAAGCACTACACCAGCTCGTGGAAAGAAAACTAACCCTATTCCAGCCAAAACATAGACAATTATATAGAAAAAAATGAAACCTTTTTCTTACTCTTTATCTAATGTCCACTTTTCTTTGAATGCCAAAACCCCCAGATATTTTGACCAATTCTCTTCGATCTCAGCCAGTCCAATTACCTCATTTGCTCTAAGCTCTAATTGTTAGGCAGTCCAACGCTTCAAGGTCTGTAAAATATACTTGCAAGATGCACATTTGCAGGAGGTCCTTACCCACAATCTTACTGCTCATTATCAGACAGATCAAAGTTCACTGAAATGAATAGAAACCTTTAATCTAGATTTTCTCTCTCAAACCTGCAACTAACTAAGTGCCCTCAGTCTTTGTCATCATAGCTGAAAGTTCAGCATGCTGTCTGTGAATTTAAGCTGACAGGAAACTGAATAGAAACGCAGGCATACAATGAAGCTTGGGGGGGTAGAAAATTGAAATAGAAAATGGAAATGAAAACCGAGGGGGTCCCACCTATGCCTTAAGGAAAACGTTCCTATCAGGACAAGATGATGGCCAGTCATAAGAAAACAACGTATTATAAAATATGATGGGAAATTAACTTAGAGACTGCCAAGTGAGTTCAAAACTCTGTCTAGATTATATCTAGTAACTACTGTAATTACAAAAACGAAACTGTTAAAAATAATTTCAAATTTAAATACAATGAAAAGAGTAATTTAACTCTCAAGCAGAAACCTATCATTTTGACACTAATGCAGAGTAGGCAAGAAGGAACACAGTTTATTTTTAGTGACAAATATAGGATTTTGAAGATGCACATTAAAAAAATTTAAAAATTTAGTGTAATTTTTTTAAGTTTGAGCACCTAAAAAGAAGATGTCTTTTACAGAAAAAGTGTGTATTTTTGTGACCAGTATTTCAAGGTTTATTTGAATTTCATATCATCAATAACTCATTCTGAAAGTCAGGCAGTGAAGAATGGCCTTGGGACATCCGTGTGTGGAAATCCATTGATTAAACAAAATAGGAAAACTGCTGCAAAAATAAGCATGCAAGAAACCGATACTGTATACAACTGATCCTTTGAGGAGGAGAGGAAGGATAATGATGTGCTAAGAGAGGTTGCAAATGCATCCTCTCTCAGGAATGAAATTCACCCTGTTATGAGATGTTGGGTAGCAACAGAAGCTCCATACCTGTTCTGAACAGCACAGCAAAAGAGCTGAAGAAATTAACATTGGCTTGCCTAGATTTGTATAAGCCTTTTATTTTATGAATGAAGCTATCTCCCAGCTTGAAGAACAATGGAAAAGGCAAAGGTGTGGAAGAGATTAAAAAAGGTAATTTGTTCCCAGAAAAGGCAAATACATCCATGCACTGGGAACACAGATGCAATGAGCAGAAAGAAAAATGATGGAGAAGGGCAAAATGGGTGCAGTAGTCTTCAGAACAATACTGGATTTGTTATTTTCTTTGTTCTTGGGAGGACAAACGTCTGATATATTTATGCTGGTTTGTGACCTGGAAGATTAATATTAATTTCCTGTGTGTTACTCTAGCCACTTGCTTAATTCTTGGTAAGCCTTGTAACAGCTAATCTTACAGTACTCATACATTACAAAAAACAGATAGACCAAGATAGACGCTTTATAGGAGGGGTTTTATTCTGCGTGCTTTTTTTTTGTTTGTTTGGTTGGTTGGTTGGTTTTTTGTGGGGGGGATTTTTGTTGTTGGTTTGCGTTTGGTTTGTTTTTTGTTTTGTTTGTTTGTTTTTTGCTGCTGTTTTGTATTTTTGTTTTGTTTTTTTCTTTAAGAACTTTTACAGAACTTTTTTTTAATAGTCCTTTTAGTTAAACAATTTCAGACTGAGTTGAGCAAAATGCTTTGGTGCTTCTAAAGTCCCACTTTACACTTTTGAATAAATCCTTTAGAAGAATTTTGAAAAAACCCTTTGCTAAATGAAGACAAGCCTTCATATGTCAGTGATCCACTGTGAGGACAGATCCATTACTATATTAATAGCCCTTAACAAGGGGTTTATAAAATAAGTAGGTAGACTAGTTCATTTGCTAAGAGAAATTTATAAAACTTGCAGTAGTCAGAACACCTATCTGATGCCAGGAGGGTATTCATTGGCATGGTTTATTGAGGGGATTGTACAATTATTTGGTTTTAAGAATCATCAATAGATATATTTTCTTTTATTCTGGAAAGATTACTCTGCTGCAGAAGTTATTTTCCAGTTTCTAACAGTAACTCCTCTTATGTTCACAAACACCATTCTGCCAAATTTACAGCCCCAATCTATCACAGTATTTTAGCTGGGCTGCAAGGATCCCAAATTGGGAGCTGGCACCTCCACAGCCATTCCAGCTTTTGCTTAGATGTTCAGTATCAGCTATGACACCAAAAGTTTGTACAGTCCATCTTAGCTAGGGATTTGATACCAGGATCTATAAAACTCCAAATTATTGCATGCTCATATAAACCACAGAATCATAGAATGGTTTGGGTTGGAAAGGACCTTAAGATCCTCTAATTCCAACCCTCCTGCCATGGGCAAGAGTGCCTTGCCTTTGCATGTCACCCGTTCTGTCCAACCTGGCCTTGAATATCAGCTTTTTAGCTTTCATATGTCACTGTTCGTTTATTTGAGCAAAGCTGTTACAGCTCGCAGAAGATGGAGATCTTCATCTGGTTCCTGGATTTTAAAATAAAGAACTGAAACACCTTCTGAAACATCTTTCAGCAAAACTTCATGATAATTTTATGGAAAAGAATTATAAATAATGTAGAACCATCTTAACTGGGGCACTTTGATTCAAAGAAAAAATTGCTCATAAAATAGTAATCTGACCCAGTTCTAAGAAGTTTATACAAATGTGTCATGCTGCACACTAAACTTGACTACATAATTTAGATTACTTTGGATGAGAGCAACTCAGTAAGCACCAGATCATTCAGAAAGTCAGGAAGTGAACACGATGGTCTTGCTGTAGGTCTGGTTACTCCTGGGAACACCAGTTCTCACATTGTATTTAGTGTGAACAGGCTTGCAGATGATACCAAACCATGATTTACAGGATTTTTTTCACAATGGGGTATTCCATTACCATACCAGGTAAATACGCCTGAGTCGGTCTGTTCCTTCTGAATAACTGCATTACTGTTGTAACCGCATTTTCTTTTTCCCACCTTTAGATATCTTCCACAGAGGTCAGAGGTCAACAGTCCTTTCCTCAGTACAGGTCTTCTGACACTGCATCTCTGTGGGTTATTCGTACAGATCCTGCCTTACCACTCTCACGCTTTGGAAGAGCTCTTCAGGCTGACCTCTCTTTTTTTCCACATGATCAAAAATTGATTTTTGTTTGAAAAGTATGATAGTCTGGAAATAGACCCAAAGTCAGTCACGTTGCGTCTGCACTGTTTGTACACCTCTAAGCATGTATGTCTGCTCCAAGATCTTTGTCATCTTTCTGCTACCTGTCTGCTTCACCCAAAATATCTGCTGCAGACAACCATACAGTGCTACCGGATAGAAACAGAAATATGTTCTGCTGACTCTGAAGACAGATGCCAGGAACAGCAGAAGGCAAAATCTTTAGCATCAATCCCTCCTTAGGTCTTACTAATGTCTTAGTATGACAAAGTAAAATTGTCTCTATGTTACTATTTTGTTTGAAATGCTCTGATTGTCCCAGCCAGACTGTTCTTTCTTACCCAACATGTCTCCTCTCTTCTATGCTGGACTTGATCAGTGCCAGCATACAGACTAGACATTTGACAAATTTCTTAAGTACCTTCCCAGCATCTGATTAGGCGTTTGGGGAACATCTGGTAGGAAACCAGATGGAAGAGCTACAAGCGACTGAGAAGTACACGTGATAGACAGAAATACTCTATGTAGCTACTAAAGGACTTTATTTTCTTGTCTCAAAAATTTTTGTACCTTTCTCTAAGTGATAGAATTGTACAAAGTTCAATGGTGTGAAAACCACATGAAATATAGAGGAAGAAGGTATATTGGGAATTATGCAAGCTACTGGCACTGAACTTCGATCTCTCAGTATCTACTGTCATTCTGTGTATGCATCTGCAATTTAAAAAGCAGTGAAAATTGATCTTTGATTAGACATGCAGCATACTCTATCCACTTTCGTAGTAGTCCACCCTTCCTCCAATGCGCCTTGTTTGTATAAACGCTCCTGCAGCAGCAAAAACTGTGATGGGTCACCTTCAAGGAACAACTGCAAATGTAGCAGACTATTTTCATGTCAGTATTCTGCAGGAGCTTGACTCAACTTCTTGTAACTCTTTACACCAGCTTGTAACTCTTTACACAAAAACCCACCACAGTTTGGCCATCTATGCTCCACTTTAGTTGAAAGGAAAACTAGCACACTCTTGTTCCAAATGACTCACTGTGACATACTCCACAAAAAATGAGCTAGAGACTACACAACTGACAGCAATTTCAAATTACTTTTGCAGCTAAAACAATCAGTGCTAAACTCCACAGCTTTTTTAGTTTGGGCAGAGCATGCACTCCACTTTAACAGATGACTTAGAGCGTTAAACGCATTGCTAATTCCTATCCAGAGTCACTGTGCCACTTCCTAAAAAAAAAAGAAAAGAAAAAAAAAATCGATACAAAGTTAATTATAGGAGGAAACTTGTGTGGACTGTTTCCAGTGAACTCTGCTTCTTTCCCACATGAGTGTGTATTGAGCCACTGTCAATGAAAAACTAGGAAACTAGGTGCTGAGCATATGGTGCTAAACAATACTCACAGCAACTGCCTCCAGGATTTGTTTAACAGCATCAGCAGCATCTCGTTCACTGTAGTAACCCTTTTCCACAATCCTACAACAAAAAAGTGACATGCAAAATCGCATTCAGAATTATTCGTTTTGGTAAATAAACCATGCTGGCAAAAACTTTTAAAAAATGAACTAGAAAACAATCAAATTTAAACATGACCACGACCCTGGAGTGCCCCCTAAAGAATGGAAAACAACTCTTTTGCAATTCAGGTTACCTTTGATTTCCAGTTAAATGAATAACCGGAGACAAAATACCAGCTAGGTAAGAAGCTCAAGCTTATATGCACATTCAGTTGAAATATTTTGGAGTTTTCAGAGAATCTGAATTACTCTCAGATGAAACTAGGTAACCTTTAGGAACTGCTACTTCAATTTTATATTAAACTCCCTCCCCCTTATTTATTTATTTATTTACTTATTTGACAAAAGAACTGTGCTAGGCACATGCAGATCTGAATTATTCAAGAGAAACAGATGATGTAAAAAATTTACTAGTTTCAAACTATCCCTCAGGTATAATGGGCTGAATGAGTTTCTTTTTCTTCTCCATTAGTCGAGATTTGAGGATCTGTAGTCAAAGAAACATGGTTTCGTTCAAACTAAACCTAATTTTTTAAATTTCTTCTTAAGGTAAATGCTATCTTTAGTTTGCATAGATGACACATAATAACTTGATTTTGTAAATGTGCTGACCAAGTGTGGCTTATGGAGAGTTCAGCAGTATTTATGACTTCTGAAGATCCTGCAAATCTGGTTTTCTTTCCCTCTTCATTTTTACATCTGTTCAATCTTGTAAAAACAAACAAAACATCAACTTTCACGTTCAGTGTCATCTTCTGGTACCTTACCATGATAAAAACATTAAGAAAGAAAACACATTTCTGTGTTAAGGTAATGTTCTGAAGTGGTGTATTTGAACATGTTGTACGCTGTGCTGCATAGAAATGGCAGCAAGGGAAAATGCAGACTTCTGGGATAGCCTCAAAGCCCAGCTGTGCTACTGCAACTCTTTTAGAAGAACAAGGTCTGGGTTCTGACTCAGGATTTGCATTGCATGATCTCCTAGAACTGCCATTACAGAATGAAACATTATATAAATGCAGAGTTCAGTTAAACAGACCCAGCAGAAGATACAGATTCTGACAATAACATGTAAGAAGTTAATAAAAGAAGAACCTATAATTAGTACTAATACACCATTTAAGCGACCCATCCGTCTTTTTACTACCTTATTTGACTACACCCAGTATTTGTGAGCTGCAATAATTCTCCTTCAGAGAGTTGCCTAAAGGTCAGATCTTTGACCTGAAGTTTTGAATTTTTACCATATTAATTTTTCAAAGACTAAGAAAGCAGACAGCTGTTGTCTAGAAACAACTTGCAGTGACTATGAGACATTTTATATTTACTTGCTTTCTGTAAGCACACAAGCAATTGTTGAGAAAACAATGACCTAAAATCCCCATGAAGCAGGAGAGCAAGAGGCCTATAATATTTGAAGTCAAAAGTCACTGGAAAACCTTCAGGGTCTAGAAACAGATTCTGCTTGTGGAAAGCAGGGTATACTCCTCCTGTTTTGCAGTATCATAGAATCACAGAACCATAGAATAGCTACGGCTGGAAAGGACCTTAAGAATGTCTGGTTCCACCCCCATCCCATGGGCAGGGACACCTTGCACTAAACCATGTCACCCAAGGCTCCATCCAACCTGGCCTTGGACACTGCCAGGGATGGAGCATTTACCATTTTTTTGGGCAACCCACTCCAGTGCCTCATCACCCTCACAGTAAAGAACTTCTTCCTTATATCTAACCTAAATTTCCCCTGTTCAAGTTTAAACCCATTGCCACTTGTCCTATCACTACAGTCCTTAGTGAAGAGTCCCTTCCCAGCATCCTTGTAGGCCCCCTTCAGATACTGCAAAAGCCCCCTTCAGATACTGGAAATACAGGTATCTTTTCAGTACTTCTCTTCTTTGAAATAACAGGCTTATACTGAGGTATCTTCAATGCAACTCCTTACAGCTTAAGAAAAACTGTCAGGAAAAAGTGTTGACTAATGTACATATGAAAAGCTTTGCTACATACTCATTAGAAAATTAAGAGCAGTAAGGATCAAAGAAAAGATAATAATCCACCAGAAACAGATGTAACAAGCAGGGCACTGTGAAATATAGTCTATACAGGGATATACCTAACCAGCTGCAATTACTTAACAGTCATTGTATTTGCAGGTAACTAAATCTATTCGTGTGCCACCAGTAACAGCAAGCAATCTGTCTCAAGCGAGAGTTCTTCCGTTTCACAATGATTTTTTGGCTGCATTTAGTATTATTTCTGGAAGTTTCATTTCTTTCTGGCAGCGCTTCAGCTACCATTCCATATGCACTGCTTTACCTCCTTTGCATTTTTGTATCTCCAGCTCTTCCCCTGCTTTGGTCATCTGTTTAAACTATCAGGGAGAGCTTTACTTGAACTTAAACCACAACGGTAAAAAAAAAAAAAAAAAAGTGAACTTTATTCGTTGAGACATTATATTAAGCTTTTAGCCTGAAGTTTAGGAAAGAGGTTACAAAAAAATCATAATTACACAGTACAATGGTACATTATACTTGAAAGTAAGAGTCCTCCTTATCTATTTCAGTCAGAATTATCTTCCTCTGGTAGACTGCATGGCAAGATGTGAGTCCCAGTGACCCTCTTGCTTGGGTGTTTGTCCACCAAATATACTGGTTTGGCTTTGTCCTCCTTTTTAATTCAAAGTACTTAGTGTCAGCCAGGAGGTTCCTATCTGTGGCATCCCTAAGCATTTCTTAGAATACCGACTTTGCTCCCATCCTGCTTCCCTGCTGGTAGATTGATCTTGCTCATCTTGCTCCTCCATCTACAGCACAAGAGGCATGTTAAAACACTTTCCTTGTTTTACAGGATTCCATGTATTAAGGACATTCACATAACCATTCAATTAAGCTTACAGTCCTAAGGAGGGCACAGGAGGTGAGATAGTAACAAAATTTAAAATTTTGTCACAATGAAGTAAAAACAAAAAGTCTGCTGTGCTAGTTTGACTCTTCTTTAAAACTGGCATAGATTTTGGAATACATTTAAAAAAAATTCTGATCTTACAGTATGTCTTTCAAGCAGATAAACCAGGGGAAAAGAAAAACTCTTTGTATTTTTCTCCACTCAATAAAATCAAATAAAATACGAGGTTTTTGGCTCCCTGTCAATGCCCAAACAATTCAGGAAAGAAAACCACCTGACCACTGGAAACAGGAGGTCAAAAAGATGCTCAAGACTGCCCTCTTGACCACATGTAGAAGACCAGTCCACCCTGACTTAGACAACTATATGTTGATAGGGGTAGTAGGTAGTATACTGCTCTCATTATTATTATTAAACACGTAACAGAAATAACACCTAGATAATACTGAAGATAAAGCCGTTGTGAATTTATACTTTACAGTAAATAAATGTAATGAAGTGTGGGCCTGTATGTCAGGACAGGAATAAAAACCTATTGTATAATTATTGTGCAAGAACGTGACTCATCCACTGATGTTACAAGTGAATAACATGCACTGGCAAGCCAATTACAGCTTATGTAACATCGAGCTAACCTTCTAGTTGTTCAGCAGTGTAGAATCCAGACTTATTGAGAATAGAAATTACATTCTTAATTAATAATAATCAAGCAAGTAGAAAACCTAATCTTCTGTAGCAGCAATAAATAAAAAAAAAAAGACATAATTCTTGCTAAAGATGAAAATTTATTACAAAGGGCACTCTGTTTTAAAACTAGAACCTGGCTATTAGGCAGTCAGGAAGAGTACTGAAATAACATTATCCTTTCTTTTAGGTTCTGTAATAATACTGGGGGATCATTTACGTATCTATTTTTTGCATCCTCCCTGTGATAATTTATGTAAGACAAAAAGTATGTGTGCTGGTTTGCTTTATTAAAACAACACTCCTACCTGAGACCAGTGAAGTTTCTTTACAATGATTTTTTGAATTTCAGCCTACAGTTTAACAATGACTCATTCTCCTTTTCTTCCATAATGGGAAGGAAACATGCAAAAATGTCTTACTTTGTTATTACTGAAGCAAAACCACCTATTTGCACCTACTTTACAGAATTATCTCTAAGAAAAGCACAGAAAGAAGATTAAACTTTCCTTGAGAGAACAGGACAGGAACAGCACTGTAAGGAACTAATTAAATACTGTCTTTGATATGCAAATGAATGAGCCAGGCAGACCAAAAGAGTGCAGGACAGGAAAACTGTGAGGCAAACAGCAGGGAATCCAGAAGAAAGGATACCAAAATACTTAAAGTCAAAGCTTGAAAAAAACACTGAATTTGGTGTCACAGGTATTCAGGAAGCTCAAGACAGCACTTCAAATCAAAGATGACATCCTAAAGCAAGCAAAAATGCAATGCTGATGAAATAAAAGATTCATATTCTAATCCCATTTGTGTAAAATCACTTTTTCATGCTTGTGCGTACACTTTTATTGAAATATGTTGATTCAGTTCTTTACACTTGTACATGGCAAAACAAACATCTGAGAATGTACTGATTTAATCTTGTCTTTCCAAGCACATGTGAACATATTTGAGACAAATCCACCTCTTTTTATAAAGAGAAGCAGAAAAGTATTTCCCAAAGGCTGCTCCTCACTCCTTCCCACTACCAGGACAAGGGGGAACAGGTTTAAACTGACAGAGGGTAGATTTAAATTAGATATTAGGAAAAGAATCTTCACTATGAGGGTGGTGAAACATTGGAATACATTGCCCAGAGAAGCTGTGGATGCCCCATACCTGGCAGTGTTCAAGGCCAGTTAGATGGGGCTTTGAGCAACCTAGTCCACTCAAAGAGGCCCATTGCAGGGGGTTGAGACTAGATGATCTTTAAGGTCTCTTCCAATCCAAACCATTCTGTTATTCTGTGACACTGTCGGAGATGGAGGTGGTGCCAAGAAGCACCCCTGTCTACCTGCCAAGCCAGTCACTCAGCAGAACCCACCCAACTGCACCCCTGACCCAGAGCCCACAGTTGTTTCACCATAGCAATGATAACCCTCTGTGCTGCCACTCAGACTCAGAGGTGGAAAAGCCTTCTGCTGTCAGGTAACGAAGCTATAAAAAAAAAACACAGTGCTGAGCAAAGCCACCTTTAGAGTCACACTGCCCGGAAAACCTGTGGAAATGGTATATTTCTTGTGGTGATCCATGCTTTCTTATACACAGTAGGTAGTTGAAATTTGGTTGCTTCCACGTGATTGTCAAACTCATGTATGCATTCAAGTATTTAATAATTTGCAGTAAAGCTTGCCAACTTCCACCCAGCCTTTCTAGCATTTCTCTTCCCTCTGAGTACTGCAAATTTTCTGGCAATATAAATCCTTTAGTTTTGCAGACTGTTTTTAGTGTAACATCTCTCTACCGCGGAAGTGCAATGCCTGCTATGTTGCTTATGTTTCCATTATGTATATCTGCATTATAGGCTGCCTCAACAGATGCATGAATTATTACTAGCATTCGCCATACTTGTGTAGCCTGCAGGGTAGTTTAAGAAAATCATGAACTGGATTTTACTTCTTCTGGGACATTCTTGTTAAGACTTGGTACTATGCTTTAATTCACCACTTTTTCATGAAGACAATGAAAGCAGTGTAATATCATAGTAAAGGGAGGGAGGGACATAGTGGCCACACTTGCTCTACAGAAACTGTATTACTGATGGGAAAAAATAAAGGAAGAGCACAGTCCTGCTAAACTAAACACATTTAATCTGAAAATCAATGAGTAAAGTGATGAGGACTCCTAACATGTCATTTTAGAATCAATTTTCAGAGCACTATTACAATCATACTAATATACAATTATACTAATATACAATTTTACAGTTGACTGGAATACATGTATCTGAGGATTAATGGCAAGCATGTTAGGCAACAAGTGGAAACCATCAATCTCCTACAAAAACAAATATGTGAACATTTCATCACAGAAGGAAAGGAGGCTTTGGTTTTGATTTTTCAATGAGTAACAAAGCAGAGGGTCAGATCTTTTCTATCCAGCAAGAGAAACAGTGCTTGCACAGCTGCAATGGTAAAAAAGGAACCAGAGACACCCAGCAACCTGTTTAACAAGCAGAGGACCCATTCAGAGCCAGAGGATGCTAGGCTGGGATAGTGACTGATGCACACACCTCTTCATGCAAGACTGACAATATCTTAAAATCTTGGTCAGCATTGGCTGTTTCCCTGGCAGTGTGACTTCTCAGATAAGACTGAGAAGGTGTTATATGTCCTTCCCTGGGCAGCACAATCCTCAGAGCCTCTCCAAGCCTTGCACTGTAAGCACTCCTGAAACTTGTATATAGAGAACACCAGGGGTGGAAGAAGCAATGGAAGCAGAACAAAATGGCACAAGAAATGTGTACTTTACCAGCTCCCTGACCCTGAAACCAAAGCCTCTTTCTCTTTTCTTTTTCTTGGATATGGGAATCCAGTGCAATGGCTATTCTGTCAATTTTAAACAGAAGCTGTTCTCATGACTCCTTGTGATCAAGAAAATTTGAACTCTTACCCACTTTAACAAACTTACTTTTTCCTACCCTAAACTGTAAATGGACTAGCACTCCTGTTCTTACCCCACTTCCCTGCTTCCCTCCCACACAGACCACTTTACCCATCCTCAAGCCTCATGTGAATTCTGAGCAGATAAAGTCTTTTTCTTGCTTCCATTGCCTCAGATTAGTAAGCACACTTAGTTTTATGCTAATCAATCTGAACAGGTACTCTAAAATTTGCAGTATTTAGCTCTTTGCCACTATAAATACTATTTCTGCATACTGTGGAATTGGTTGACTTTCAGTATTAAATGAATCTAGAAACATTCATGTAGCCTTCAAAAGGTCTACTAAATCTATTTAGCCATCCAAACCAGTAATATTTTTAATCACTCTATCAATTCACAGCATTACTTATCTTTCTTCCTGCTATATCTGTATTTGTTTTTCAGTAACATATATTAAAAAAAAAAATCAGTGTTTCTAGGCTCATTTTCATTCTTCCTCTAGCTGGCTTTTATTCAGAACTCTTGTTCCACATTTTACCTGTGGACTGCATCCTGTTACATCATGTACAGTCTCAAGCAAGACACTGGCCTTTATAAATACAAGATCTGTTCCAATGCCAGAATGTGCTAAGAATTTTTAAAAGTATTTGTTTCTTTAAACCAAATGTCAATTTTCCTGAATTCTTTTGTAGTGATATTTTTCTGTACATATCCACTTAATTCTTATGTAAATTCTAATATGTCTTTAAAATGAAAGATTTCTACAAGGTAAAGTGAGACTAAAAATGAGAAGAAACAGGAAAAGAAAATGACATCATTGCAGGAATTACACATTCTCAGTGAATGATTCACAGATCTACTGCCTCATACCTGTATGGAAGCAATTCCAATTCCTGGTTGCTTTGATGAATTTGTTTAGTTAAAAATTAAGGTTTCTATCTAAATATTTATGTATTTTCCATACTACAGCATTGAAAAGTAATAAAAAAAAGCAGCTCTGATTCAGTTTGCTGATTCTTCCTTATTTTACATCCATTTTCCTATTTTAGCACAGACCAGCTGTTACTGTCACTAATGACTCAAACTGTCTGCCCCTGATCTGACAAAAGATAATGGGAAATACAGAAATGTGTTGGAACTGACTCCAAGTCAAACAAACTAGACATTTTTCTTCAGTACCTCATTCAGAAATGAAATGCAGCATTGTGGTCGTTTAGGAAAGATATTTTCCTTCCATCATTATTAAGTAAGAGGCTGTTTTTCATAAATTTGGCATACAGGAGAATTTACTGAAATATTTCTTATATCCCACACTAGGGGTTGTTTTCTCTTCTGACACTTTATTTCCTATTCAGCATTTCAAAGCGCAGAACTAAAAAAGTTTCTCAGAAAATCTTGAACTATTTCTTTGTCTTTAACAAGAAATCTTTGGATTTCTTTGTCTAGCTATGGGCACCGTGTTACCAGAAAAAATGCGGAAGGTATTCAACTGACAGCAATTGAGACATAGAAAACATGACCAGGGACTAAAGATTGTAGGGACTGTGAATATGTAGTTTTCCACAGTCCGCCACTGCATGGGAGTTTGCCACAAAGTACAAAGTATTCACTTTCTCTCTACCTGCTGGGAACAAGGAAAAAAAATTTGGCCAAATTTGAAGAAAGAAAATTTTTAGTCATACTGAAGCCAAATCTAATTACCAGGCTAGAAAGTCACTGGAATAGCTTACATAAGATTAAATGAATCTTACTGCTTAAGAAAAAAAACCCCAAACCCTGGAAGCCCGAGGATAGTTGAAGGACACTGCCTGAGGTCAGGTGAACAACCTGCCTACTCCAGCCCTTCATGCCAAATCTGCACAGCTGTAGCTGCTGTGAGGTTTTAAACACATTGCTCCAGAGCTTATTCTGATTCATTACTTAATTCCCAAGCAGAGTGCAACAGATGGCCACTGAATTCTGAAACTGGGCACTGTTTGTATAACATACATTATGTTTATGTCTCTCCATGTCATAATCTGCAAGAGCATTCATATTATTGTTAGTCAGTTCAGGATTATTTCAGTCTCACCTGTTTCAGTTCTCTTTTGGCGGCCTTGGCACCTCTCAAAGTGCGTGGGTGCATGATATATTCTTTACTGCAGCAGCTAAGTTTCAACATTGAACTGAGAAGTACATTATCTGTAAAGGATTTGCTTAATTATCATTTAGGACAAGCTTTTTGGTACTCTGGATATTTAGGATAACTGTACTTTCTAAAACATTTTATCTTCTCTTCATACTCTTGTCGTAATGCAAATAGAAAAAAGCATTAAGAAACAAAATGTACAAAGCACTCACATCCCAAATGCTTTTATAATTTCAGGAAAGGTGTTGAATCAAGGCATAGAACACACATCAGTAGGTTCTGGGTTAGTCAGATACTTCTTGTATACACTATGTAGGCTACTACTATATAGGCTGTATATGTGTATATATACACACCCCTCAACTTGTCACCTGCACGGAGCTGTAAAAAAACCTCTCTGCATTTCAAATAAATATGAAAGCTAAATTTGTTAATACAGTGGAAATCAGCTACTGCTGTATTATCTTCCTGTTGATTTTTACAGATATATCTCTCCCAGTTCGTCTGGTGTCCAAGCCATGTATATCTACATTACAGTGGTGAGGCTAAGGCAGAAACCCAAGAATATATACGCCAGAGATGAACTAATAACAAGAAGTCTTGGTCTTTAAAATACCTAACAAACTACGAGGTTTTGCAGGCTGATGTGTCCTACTTCCAAAAGGCTTCACCAGTTTTCTGAATGGGCTAGTAGCATGGTCCCGGCTAGGACATACCCATGCTAACAATTCCTGCAAAGTTATCTCAAGGCCAGAGGACATTTTAAATTAAAATGTTTTAAGACAAAAGCTTTCCACAGTGGTGTTAAGAACCAGGCAGGCTTTAATGTCACATCAGTTCACATTTAGACAGTGGTAGGAAGTCAGGCAGTTATATAAGTGCACCATCATCACTGCTTGAATTGTTTAGTCATTTATAAAACTGCAAGTGCATTCCCTTTGGTGGCTGGTGTTTCACCCAATTCTAAGTGCATTTATCAACCTCACTACAGTAGTATCCTATGAACAAACATTTATAAAAGGTCATTTGTACCTCTCATCTTGCATACAGTATTGTAGTCGGTAGATACTGGCTTACTTAGAGTAATTCTATCAAGTGACAGAAAATAAGGTGTTGACTACAAAAGTATAAAGCACTATTACAACTCTCTCCAGGAAGGAAATATCAAATTACATTTGAAAGGCCACAAGAGAGCATTAACACACATTTCTTTACTCTTAAATTACTGGATTTTAGCATCACTGCAGCTGAAATCAAGAGACACTAAGTGAGCTATTATGACATCAAGGAGCGTTTTTACCAGAGCTAATTTGTGTGTTCTCATTTCAGAGAGTAAGGCTCAGTTGGTGTAGTCAAGTCAGACCTCCTTTTTTTTTTATTTTTATTTTATTTTTGCTAGTCCCACTTGAGGGTACTTTAACTTGGTCATATGAAACAGAGTCCAAAGCCCAAAGGAGTGCTCTGACCCCTGTTCAGAAGATAGACTTCCACTGCATGAGACCAGAGCTCAGGAATAAATAAAATACACTGTTCTACCACTAGTTTATAAAAGACAAACCACCTGTCCTCCTCCCCCACTTTAGTGACTGATTGATTCCTTGCCTCTTTTTGATGTCCCTCAGTAATTCTAATTTCCATAATCAGAAACAAGAAGCCTGGGAAGACTTTGTAAATTTTGTCCATAAAATGTAATCGGTCCATCATCTCTCTGAAAGGAAAGTTCTTTAGAGCAAGTAAATAATATTTTTTCGTCATTGTACACCCCATAAAAGAAGATGGTATCAGCTTGAATATGTATTTCTCAGAGGAAATTAGATGAAATCTGAAATGGAAGTGAGTTAAAATACTGCCAGGCGTAAGCAATATTTCTAGACAATGTTTGGTGCAGTTAATAAGAACATGAAGGAAGAAACAGAAGACTTTGTGATCAAGATGCCAAAATACAGACAAGGAGAACTTGTGGATTGACATTATTATTTGAACCTGAAAAATGGGAGCTTCTAACAAAAACTATTCTTCAGGTATTCTGTCTAAAATGAAGTTAAAATAGAGGTGATTCATCTGAAAGGTGCTAATATGAATAAAAGCTGAAAGGAAAAGACAAAGTT
Source organism: Pezoporus wallicus (assembly GCF_028554395.1). Taxonomy (NCBI): domain Eukaryota; kingdom Metazoa; phylum Chordata; class Aves; order Psittaciformes; family Psittacidae; genus Pezoporus; species Pezoporus wallicus. The sequence goes on along the minus strand of NW_026642515.1, from coordinate 377,376 downwards.
AAAAAAAAGTTAGCCGATAAAAGACAGATACCAGGCTTCGCTGGGCTGAAGTGATCAAGAATCTTGTTAAATACACCATGCAATAGAAAAGAAAGTCAAAGTTAAAAGTACAAAAAATTATATTTAAGTAAAGAATAATGAAGGCACAGAGGGCAAAAGGAAGAGACAAGAGAAGAATACACTGAACCAAGCTTAAGAAGAACCATCATTATTCTAAAAGGAAAGAACGATAAAGAAAATTGAAGAAATCCAATGGTTAACATGATCACAATGGTTAACATAGAAAGTGAGACCATTAGCTACTTACCTAATCAAATCTTTGAAGAGTCTAAGATTTACTCATTATTAATTAAAATGGGTTACAAAAGCAATTAGTTTGACAAACAATATGTCTACATAAATGAAATTATTCTGGGTTTGGGTTTTTTTGTTTTATTGTTGGTTTGGGGTTTGGTTTGTTGTTTTTTTTTTGTGGGGTGTTTTTTTTTTTTCAGGAAAGCTACACTACTTGTGGTTTCAGTTCATTCTACAGCCCCTTATGGCCACTGCATTTAAACTTTTAAACTCTTTTCCACTACGATCTTCAATTCATATTAAAATGCTTGAGTCCATTTGTTTGAGCTCAAATTCAGTCTCATCAATCTGAAAGCATGTAGCGTGTTACTTCCATCATCTGCCTTGAGTTTTCTCATGTTCAATGGAGAAGAGCTGAAGTGGAGAGAAGCTTCCTGATTATAAATCTGCCTTTTAAAATTATCCACATAAAGTTTATTACTTTATTCTGTATGCACAGTATGATGTCATCCCTAATAAAACCAAATTTCAGTATGTCTTTCCATCACTCAAACTTCTCTTGCAAAAGACGTGACTATGCACTGAACATACATGCAATGCTCTTCATGAGAAGATGAGGTGAGAAGATTTAAGACAGGGATGAAAACTTGACCTTTATCTGCTGCTTTGCTCCCAGGCCTGAAATTAGCTATCCACAAGTGTAGTGGAAACATGGTCCTTTAAAGACTATCCAAATGCTACAGTAATCACTCCTCTGCATATTTGAAAGGCTGTGCTAATTTGGGGTTTTTGTTATTTAGCTGGTTCCTACCGTGGTGAGAACCAGCGTGATGGCAGCCTGCCTCCCATCGCTATTGTGGCAGCATAAGAAACACAGCCATGCTGGACAGACCGCTTCTGGGACACTCACAGTTATACCAGCAGGTTGTCCCTCAGGGCTCTGTCAAAATGCTGCTCGTTTAAATGCACTTCAACCACGCACTTCTGTTTTAAACATGCAGGAATGAAGGAGGAGGGCCAAGTAAATGTCAAAGTTATACAGCCAGCACTGAGCTGGAGGCATGGCGTCTGGAAAGAACTAGAGTATCAGTTAATTTTTGACCTACTGCAGTTTTTGTTTTGGTCAATTTGTCCATTGATCTGTCTTACTTCAAAAGACCTTTCTTACTCACTTACTGGATTGGCAATAACTATCATGCAAACTGGCAATGAGCATTCTAATTTACACAAACTTCGCCAATTTACTGTACAGTTGCATTTGGTTTGTTTGGAATCTTGTCAGGGTATGGCCTAAAGTGTGATTTATGAAGTCTGGGAAACAGATTTCATTTTAAAACTACAACCCAAAACCAACCTGATTTCAGCTCTATTAACTCAGTTGTGCTGATACTTTTGTTTGAATTTACCTCCTTTTGGGAAACGCAACTCAAAAATTGTCATTATGAAAGATCATTTTAGCAAAAATGTGGATGATTTGACAGAAATATTAAATATGTTGAAGGAAGTGAGTAATTCTATTATCTAGAACTTTTATGTTATGTGGCATGAAACCATTAGCACATCAACAATGGTAATAGGATTCCAGAATGCTAATCAGATCTTGGGTATTTATACAATAATTCATGATAAGGGGAATGTGTATATGAAAGAGTTTACTAATCCACAGGATAAATACTATTCAAAAGAAGAATGGACATCTGGAGTGGCAAAAACTAGAGCAGTGAAACAGGTGTAAGAGTAACTCCTCCAGAGTACAAAAGTTGTTTTCCTGTCTGTGTATTGGGCACTTATTTACAAAGTCATGTAGCTGTGCATTAAGCACATAATGTCCTCCAAACCCTTGGGGTAGTCCCTGGCCCACACACTCTCTGTACACTATCTCCTCCCAACGACAGCCATAAGGTGGATCTCAAGACAGCGTCACAGTTATTTCTCCAAATCTGACACAACCCCACTGCCCAGTGGAAGATCTTTCAGGGTCATTTTGCTTTTTCCTGGGATGGGAGTCATGCAAGCACAGAAGAAAAAGTGCACAAGGCCTCTCTGTAAGTCAGGACATTTCCTTCATCTCTTCATAAAAAGATGCATGGATTGAAAAGATTAATTGAGAAGGGAAGTCTGCCCTAAGGCACAAAGCTAAATTTACTCTCACTAAAATTCTGAGAGCAGCCACTGTATAGCACAATGCAAGTGTTAATCCTTCAGCCCAGACGAAAGAGAGGTGAAGGACAGCTAATGCTTAATTGAAGTGGCCAGTGTAAAACATCCTGGCTGCATATTTCTAACAATTTGCTGTTATTGTTGTTAAGCTTTTTGCGTTCTTTGTTTTATTGTTGGTGGGTGGCTTTTTTAAGGAAATCGCAGGTCAGAGAAGACTGTATATTTTCAGTTTCCAGTTCTGTTGCATATGGAGAAACGAGGATGCTGAATCCACAAGATCTCCATAGTATTAGCGCTCATTCGTAACATCGCAGAGGGGGGCACCACAATTCTAGCGTGTGACTACATGACTTTAGGCAATGCCAAACAGCTTGTCCTAGCCAAACTACTGGATTAATCACAAGATTTTTGGGAAAGATAAGTTCAAAAGCTCAAATCCCTTAATCACTGCTGAATACAGATTACAAAATGTTGTAAATGTTGCAACACTAAATCCTACTTCCATCAAAAAATGCAATTTCCCATCCTGGATCCCATGGCTTCTTTTATCTTCAGTTCTACCACACACATAGTTGCTGCTCAGGAGCCAATAATTTCACTGGCATCTTTATGTCTTCTTTTTTGCAAACTCGTCTTGTGAAAGACTCCTATAGAGTATCCAGCCTTCCTGAAAACTACCCAGTCTGAAGCCATGTGGATATATAAATGACTATGTGATAGGTTGAACACCTTGTGCAGTGTCCTGTCTAGCTCATAGAATCATAGACTGAACTAGGAAAAGATCTTGAAGATCATCAAGTCCAACCTGGAACTTGGCCCTTGTTTGTCTTATAGTACATTTTTCCTGCTTGCTTTGCCAACTAAAGATGACACAGGAGGAGCTGCATTTATTATTACCTGTTCAAAAATAGTTCGTATCAAAGTTGTAGCTGTGACCATGGTACAAAAAAAGGTATGCTTTTGTTTCCTCAAATCAAAGATGCTTTCAGATGTAATCTTTGATGTGCATTTATGTAACAGTCCTCTAAAATACTAAACTTTAATTACAGAAGAAAGAAGAGCAAATAACTTGTCCTTACATGAGCTGGAAATGACCAACACCAGTGAATTCATTGATTTACTAAAATCAGTATAAAAAGTTTTTTATACCTTCTCTTGCTCTAAAAACCAAAATCCCTATCATTAAAATATTGCCCCAACACTATTATACAATTATTTTGTTTTATGTATATGCACCTACACGACAAGCAGGTGCAGCCTTAGAAGCAATACCTTCAGAACTCAATACCTGTCTTGCAGAACCTTCATAACCAGAGGTTCTAAAAGTACAATAAATACAAAAGAGAACTTCTTTCTTATTACTTTATTTACCAAATTTTTATCTGACATAACAGTATCCTCCGGGCAGGTTAATTTTCACCTATCATATTTTATAATGACATGTCAATGTGATTTGGCAAGTTTTTCCTGCCTCGTATCTGATGCGATGTACCTGCTGAGCACCTTCCTTCAATAGTTTGTGCTTTTCAAAATCTACTGACAATTTCCTCCATTTTCAACTCATGTATGCTTTCAAGAAAAAAAAAAATCCTGATAATCACATTTCCAAACACATTTTTAAGCCAACATTTATTTATGTGAATAAACCATATGCTGATGAAATAATTCCAGTAATTACTAACACTGGGATTATGTGCAGAGAAGACATCTGGACTGCAGCATTCTTAGGGAAAGTACCAAGTACAGGTAACTTACCGATCAAACAGCTCTCCACCTGTGACCAGTTCCAAAACAAGACTGATTTCTGTTGGGGTCTCAAAGATCTCCTTCAGTTTTATCTGGTAAAAGATAACAAAAAGGATTTATTTTGCTTATTTGTTTTCTGTCTGTGCATATCACAGGGCCAATAGCAGGAAGAGGACCACAGTCAATAAAGCAGAGGATGGGACCAACTGGTGCTGGTGTGTCATTTACCTTGCAGTTGAGTGAGTTACTGTGCATGTCCTCTCCCACTGACCTTTTATTTTTTTGCTACCTTTATCTCCTTTGCATTCCCCTCCTATTTTTTTTTTTATTTTCATACTTCTCATACCTCAGCAACCTCTGTGTAACCCAAGAATTTAAGATGATAAGTTTGTTAGTGCTTGTCAACACCTGTATGCCAGTCTTTCAGAATAACTGAAGGTAAGACCTTCCCCACACTCCAAGGACTGACAACACCAACTTTGCCTTTAATCTAGAGAACTTCTTTTGCATAATATCTCAGTCAATGCTGTTAAAAAATCAACATTTTATTTTAAAGTGTAAGTTTAATTCAACAGTCTTCTAAACCAAGCTGCTACAGTGCTCAGGAGAACCCAAAACTTAACACCAGGACTGTAAGGCTGCATCCAAGTCTGTATAGGCTAGCCAGTAACATCTTGAGAACAGAAATAACTTTAAAAACTACCCCCCCCCAAAAAAACAAAAACAAAAACAAAACCCAACAACCTAAAACAACCCAAACATGCAGTGAAAGAACAAGGCTAAACTTACAATGTTAGGATGTGACAGGCGAAGAAGAACTCCTATTTCTGTGCGGACAATTTTCTTGTCTACCTGGTTTAAAGTCGGGAGGAAAAAGTGAAAAATTTATTTCTATGGTCACCATAGAGGCTTCTAGCTGGAAATTTCTAACTTTACAGGGAAATATGTAAGAACAGTATATTTCTAGTTGTCATAAGAGAGTAAGTTGATGTGAGACACACAAATCAAATATACTGTAAGGAGTAATCTTCCTTTAACATGAGACAAAAAAAACAGCTGCATCTAGTAAATGATTGCAAACAAATGTAAGTCACATGAGAAGCAGAATATACAAGAGACATCTGAAAAGATGCTAACATTCCATTTTTACTCAAGTTCTGCTATCTTCACTATTTTCGTCAGTTCAGTTTACACCAGAATAGCTTCCTTTCAATACAGTCTTCAGCAGCTGTGCTGGAAATAGTTTTCTCCCCTTAGAATGCGCACAACAAAGCAGTGTAACGTACTGCTTAGAGCAAGAGTGATGCAAAGGTCAAATGCCCCCAGCCATAGACTGTAAGGTTTAACTTCAACTTGCTATGGATATATCTAACGGAATGCTCTATTAATGCAAGAGACAATCTGTGGGTTAAAGCTCTGAGAGGATAGCCGTTCTCTTTCTTTTCCTTCTCAAATTGAAGTCTTTAAAAATCCAGGCACAACCTATGTGTTGTTCAGGGGCACTGGTGACTTCTCACAAAGAAATGCAGACATAGGAAGAGTTTCACTTGAGAAAGACAGTTGTGGCTCTCCCAGAGACTGAATGCTCAAGCAAGCAAGAAAGGAAAATGCGTGTAAGCAAGCTGTGGATGCTTTTATACTGCTAAGGTAATTAATACATTTATGAAGAAAGTATCTGGTTTGCAAATATTCTCACAAACCCTAGAGAAATCCTACACTGATGACAATTATAAACTTATTTCTTCTATAGCATTTTTCACCTCAAGAGTTACAAGATGAATGACAGTCAGCAAATTAAGTCACTGCCTGTTTCTAAACTGGTAACACAGATGGTATCAAGCAAAACATTTTTAAGGGGATGTTGTGGGGGGGCTTTTTAGTACAGACTTTCCATCAAACACTCTTTTGTAGTTTGGTTTGGGTTCTTTACATCATATAGGAAATGAACAGCCATAATACATAAACCTTTAAAAAGGATCTAAAACTACCTTTCAATTCTTAGTGAGGAAGACACATGCTTAAAAAAACAATCCTTTTTTTTTTTTATCACCTGAAAGAAGAGATGCAGTTCTCAGTATTTCACTTTTTTTTTTTCCAGAAACAACACAATCCAAGTATCAGTCACATTCAGAACTGCAGGATAGGCAGAATTTGATTCTCCCTTTGTGTCAATCAGGAATGATTCCAGATTAGTAATGCCACAGTGCTCTGGCAGTGGTGTAAACAAGTGGAAACTCATTGACATTTAGCTTCTTTCAGTGGCTCTGCCAGAAAGCAAAATGAAAGAAAGAGAAAAGAACTTCGGACAGATTTAGCGCATGTAAAGCAGAAAGCAAAAATCAAAAAGGAAATACTCAGTTACCTGAACACCTAATTAGAGGTAAAGGACGTGGTCAGTAACTAAACCTGCACATGCAAATGCCCGCTCCGGGTTCAAATACAGGATCCTTTCAGGTTTGTGACCCTCACGGGCTGTATAAGCTTTACTGCTTCCTACTCCTAATGCAAGTATTTCTTTGCTCTTGCTTGCTACATAGATACTGAGCAGCGGATTTAAAGAATGGTCTGCTGTGCAGTTTGCATCAGCCTGTGGTCTTACTCATTTTCAATCTCCCCTTGGCATTAGTGCTATAATTCAACTCTTGGTTACTTTAGTGAGCACAAGTGCACAGTCAGGGGCCCCAAAGATCTCTGCTTTGTAGCAAGAGGCTCTTGGTGATTCAGCGAATAATACAAATCTGGACTGTTTTCATTGCTTTGCACCTAAGACATGATCAGAAAAACTGATGTATAATATTGCATGGACAGTCATTTCCCCAGGATATTTGTTTAGGCTGTGTAATTTACCTTATCCAAAAGGACCACTACAAACTGAACAACCTACTACTTGTCTTCTGCATTTTTGAAAATGTTCGTGTACCAAGCATTCCTGGCAACAAATATGGAACCAGCTGCCAAACTAAAGATGATTCCTTTTGGCACTGAGTAGTTACATCTGAGAAACTATAGAGGCCTCCTCTCATCTTGCAGATTACTTTGTGTGCTCACACTAATTCTGTACTGGGTTGTGAGAATAACTGTTTGGTTGATTTTAACATTGGTTCAATTTTACTGAGCTGTATTTTCTGTTTGCAAACTTGAAATTGCAAGCAATCAAGAGGCTTTTGCTGTGATATGCCTAGGAAGCAGCACGCTGCTGTGGTACATCAATGCCAATTTGAGAAGTCATTTGCTAGGTAATCCTGAAATGGCTATTTATCAGTTCTTCACCACTGACCCGAAGTGTGAAGATGTCATTGCTCATAGACCAAAAAAATCAAATTTGTTAGATAGTCTGTAATTACTAAAACCCACATCCATATGCATACACAGTTTACCTGTGGAGACATCCACATGAAGCACTAAGCCACAGAAATCTGCAGGAACTGCTTGTAAGGCTCAGTACAGTCCTGTCTTGTGCTGTGGCTTGCAGTGCTCCACAGTTCACTTTAATAATCAAACCAAGAGCTGTGACTGTAGCCCAGGTAATCACCTGCATGCTGGCTTTAATCTAGCTGGAAAAAGTATCTGTAACAGCAGCAGAGATCCAGTGACCTGACCTTGGGAGCAAAAGGCAGTCCAAGAACTCACTGAGCTGAAATGTCTATCTAAACTGTAGCTGGATACGTGACTAGACAAATAGTACCATGCTGTGTGCACTTAAAACTGCAATTGTATGTCTTGTTTACAGACAGACAGATATAATATTAACAGAGTACAGAATTTAGTAGTCTTACTAACAACAGTGACCATCCTTCTAATGAGTGAATTATTTCTTACCATCCTTCTAATTATCAGTTAGTTTGGAAACAGTGACTCCCGAATATCAGCTGGCTTAGGATACTCCTTGTCTGCCCATCCTGTTTTTCTCGCAATAAATTTACGATGTTCACACTGTTCTAAATCTTCGCCAGCTATCAGAAACCTACAGATATGGCTGGTTTCAGCTAGTTTTGTGATTACTGGGGCATCCAACTGTGCCAAAGGTGAAAAGTGCACCATGACGAAGACTGCTTACTTCATCTTGAAGACCCCTGCCCACATGAGGAAGACCCCTGCTCACGACCATTGGAAGGCAGATAGCAAGCACCGAAAGGGAGGAGACTTATGATAATGAGTACCTAAACTATTTGTAATATCCCTGCCAATCTCTCAGGAACCTAACAAATACTTATGTTTGTATGTAACAAATATCTGCTTGCTTAACCCCTCAGTGTGCAAGTCAGGAGGAGCAATCCCCCTTGCACCCAGCGCCGTAATAAACATACCTGCTTTATAACTCTCTTTGAGTTGAGGATCCTGATTTTGTGTTTCAGGAGGATATGGTCAGAGTGATGGTGTTTGTCTTCCCAAATAACTGTTAGATGTGATGGAGCCCTGTTCTCCTGGCGATGGCTGAACACCTGTCTGACCGTGGGAAGTGGTGTATGAATTCTTTGGTTTGATTCGCTTCTATGTGTTGCTTATGCTTTACCTATTGATCTGCCTTTATTAATTTTTCTAATTCTCTCTTCCATTCCACTGAGGGCAGTGAACAAGTGGCTGTGTGGAGCTGAGCTGCTTGCTGGCTGGGGTTAAACCACAAGAATAGGTTACTGAGATTTTTTATTTTGAGCCTCTGCAAGTAAACTTGTATTATTAATGTAAAGAAAATAGACTACTACTAAAGCTATTATTGTCTGTGCGCATGTCCACACTTCTAATTTGTGTCTATAATCCATCAATTGATGCATATTCTTTAGACTGAACACACTTGCATTGAACTACTGCCAAATTACATCAATGTGGTTGCATTCGTTCTGTTACGTGCCTAAATATTTTGTTTGTACATGCAAATCTGCTGGCTGCAAATACCAATTAGCTGGGCATGTGCAAGCATATGCTTTTAAACAATGAAAGAGAAATGCACTATTGCATATGATATTACTGTTAATATGTTAAATGTGAATTGTTCTATCAAAGAAGCCATACGTCTGTTTCTCAAAAAGCACAGTACATTTACAGCCAAACCATTTGATATGTAGAGATGATTTGTGGGATTTTATAGACTTCAGCACAGTAAATCACATGCTGACATACCTGTTTAACAGGTACCTTCATCTTTTAATATATGATTTCAATGGTAAAGCTGATCAGATGTAGATAATGTTCCTCAAAGACACACAAGCCTTTGTGAATAGGTTCTGTTCCTCACCTACATTAACTTGGTGGCATCACTGAAGGGTGAAGGATGTTACAGAGGTACAGCTTGCACAATGCTGGTCATTTGCCATGCTATGTTTTACGTCTTGAGTTTAAAACAAGTCATTAGAACAGGCCTTATTATACGTTGTGGTCTAATTATCTGACTAATCTGGTTGCTATTTCTGTTCCTGACTCATTTATACACAGGTTTCTGCAAATATGTTTGATAACTGTTGAATGGTTTATATAAACAAATTTCAGGCTATTAGGTATTCATGAGCTGCTCATTTCAGCTATTCACTATTTATAGTGTGTTACGGACATTTCTACTGTTCCCAAAGCTGGGTGGAGGACACTTCTAAGACACAAGAACAATGTGTAAATCAAATGGTACGGCACTTTTAAAAAAAAAAAAATCAGAATAGTTGCATTTTTAGGATTATTTATAAAATTGTACTCGCCATTTTCTTGCTCATTTTTGCTTTTCACCTGTATAGTTACAAATCCCCAAATTTCCTCTCTTCCCAGCAAAAAATGTATTAATCAGCTTTTATTCTAAGTGATGTAACCAGTTTTAGACATCTGGCATGCTGTAAAAGGCTTCACATTCATACAAACCATCCTAATAAATAAATTGGAAAGTAACAGTCCCTTAGAAATTGACAGCTATAAGGTGATAGGACACTTCCTACCCACAGCATTTCGTATTGAAGGTCCTTGAACTTCTTAGGAGTCCTCAGCTGCATTATAAAGATCTGGAATATGCTATGTTGATTACTGTTATTATCCAAGTGCAATGCTTGCTGCAATTTAAGAAATTGCATATAAATAGTAAGTTCATGTACCCATCCTTCTCTGAATCAATTCACACCTACAGATCCATGTAAACCTTCACCATCACCCAATAAAGGTTTGATGTACCAGGACTACCATTAATAGTGTAGTCTCTACCACAAATATCAAATTATTCCTTGTGATCAATGTACCAGTTTGGCAAGGATAAAGTTTGTTTTCTAGTTTGTTTTCTACACAGGAACTTGTACAAGGTTATATTTTGGATTTGTGATGAAAATGGTGATGTTTTAGTTTATGGCTGAGCAGTGCCTGCAGAGAGCCAAGTCCTCCTCTGCTTCTCATGCTGCCCCAGGCTGGGGTGCAACAAGGAGCTGGAAGAGGACACAGTTGGGAGAACTGACCCCAAATGACCATAGGGATATTCCATACCATGTAACATGGTGCTCAACAGTAAAAGCTAGAGGAAGAAGAAGGAAAGGGGGGATGTTTGGAGAGATGGTGTTTGCAACAAGTGACCATTTCATATGATGGAGCCCTGCTATTCTGGAGATGGCTGCCTGCCTGTGGGAAGGAGTGAATTAATTCCTTGTTTTGCTTCACTTGTGCATTATTATTAAATTACTATTCAATTTAATGTTATTTAATATAATAGTAATTTTATATTAATATAAATTATTAATATTCATAAACAATATTATTAAATTACTATTTAACTGTAAATTAAAGTGACTTAAATACTATAGGACTGAAATATAAAACAAACTATCTTAATCATGTTCTTTCTTATTACTTATGGAAATGTTTCCAGCTGGTTTCAACTATATCTACTGTAAACATGCTCAGCTGGAATTTCAAATATATGTGAAGTATAATGGAACAGCTTGGTCAAAACAAACTAGTATTTGAAGGCTGCTTAAAATGAAGGGGGAGGAATTACAAGAAAATGGGGAGGGATTTTTTACATTTGTAGAAAAAACATGCTATTCATAGGATCACAGACTGGTTTAGGTTGGAAGGCACATTAAAGCTTGTCTAGTTCCAACCCCCTGAAAGCAATTTGTAAGATATATTTTATTTATTCAGTGGTTTTGGTTGGGGTCTTTTTTGTTTGTTTTGATTTGTTTTGTTTTTTTCTTTTTCTTTAAGGAAGTCCTTTCTTTTTAAGTGATTTGAGCAAAGAACAAGTTTAGTTTGGCAAATATTTGGGATGATCCTCACCCATGCACTCTAGTCCTGCAGCCATCACAATATTCAGCTTAGAAATTTGTACTGATCCTTAGCTCCAGTCTTAAGTGTTGCTCTGACCAGGTGACATATCTCAAGGACATGCAAAAAACCTTTTGCAACTGAAACCCACAGGTTGTGCCGGTTACACAGCTGCTGTGTTGATTTCCACTTTTGCTTTTCCATTCCTCCCTACACATGGTCAGCCTTCCTCTTAGAGGATATAAGACAAAAGGAGGCCACCTCAGTGAAAGAGGATATATTTTATGTTGAAACAAGGCAGTGTAACCAGCTTCTCAAGTGAATTCTTGGTAAAATTGCCTCTCTCATAGACCTCAGTTTCTGAGGGGCTACAGGGAACTCAGCTTCAGGCCAGCAGAAAAAACTCAGGATGCTATGTTTTAAGTCATGAGCTGTTCCTGTTTTCCTGTTTTATTCCAACAGCTGAACTGCAAGCATTGGAGAAAATACTGTGGTTTATATTCTTTTGCCATCTTCTCTTCAACTTTTTTCATCAAACCAATTTTCCCTTAATTCTTTGCTTGAATAACTGTCAGAACTGTGATGATAGAATCACAGCATATGTTTCTTGAATACAACTTCCTGAAATGCAGAGTGAGAAGACTTTCAGAGATCCCCAGCACAAGCCTCAAAGACCACCCATCTCTGAAGAAGCCCTGCCTTCCTGCAGTACAGCTCCATCAAAAGCAAATCTCCAGATTTCTTTAACAGCTGTAAATAACACAGGGTTTCTAAAGAGGTGGACTATAATCTCAGGATAGCCTAATATTTACCTTTGCATCTCTGCTCAGCCCATTTGCAGGGTTGCATCTCTGCTTTAAGCATTAAATAATTTCTTACAAAGCAACACATATAATTTCTATTTCCTGTCTTGCCCCTCTATGTTTCCACGCACTTTAGACACACAAAGCACCTCAGATCTTGCTTAAAGCCATACAGAAGACAAATCATGGTACTCAGGCAGGGAACAAAATGTGCTTGGATGGGTTAGTGAAAGAAAGTGCACAGCTCAGACTGTTTCACAAAAGTTCCTGTAACGTTATTCAAAGCTAAATTTGTATAATCTTTTTGTTTGGTTGTTTGGTTTGTTTTTTTTTTTTTTTAATAAATTAACCATTTAATGGATATTGCTTAGTTTCTCAAAAGTTTGTTCAACAATGTGATGTATACAGTAGGTTGAGCTTCCTTGAACTCTATAACAATGAGTTGTGCTTTATAATTTCCTCTTTTTATTAGCTGATCCTTGTAGTTCTCAAATTGTGAACACCAGAAATTAGAATTATCTATAAAATAAATGGACTAAGGAAAAAAAGTGATATAATACACAGTCTCTCTCCTTAAAATCTTAACTCAAGGTATGATTTAGGAGGAGCACAGCAGTTCAATCTAAATGGCAACAGGTAAAAAATACTGTTCTATGGTAAGTGAGTTCTACATATCACATGTATTACAATGTGATACAATACAATGTATTTTAATGCAGATGACATGTTAAATAACTTCATGTGTGTAGGACAGGGTTTTTTTAATTGCAGAATGGGATTTTTTTCCATTTCTGAAGGATGTCATGCCAATACAGACAAAACCCACTTTTTGCTTTCCAAGGACTAAACCAGCATATTACAAATCTATTTTTAACAAAAATTTCCACTTTCAGTAGCTGGTGTCTGATTTCATAGCTTCTAAAGCAAAAAACTACTGGTATATTACTACAGAAAAAAAAACAGAATCTTTCAGTTCTCTCCTCTTCTGTAGGGTATTTCCACAAAATGAACATTCTTCATTAGAGAGAGAGGATTTGACAGAGTTGTGAATGCCGAATCCCTGGCAGTATTCAAGGCCAGGTTGTATGGGGCTTTGAGCAATCTGGTCTAATGGAAGTTATCCCTACTCATGGCAGGGGCATTGGAACTAGATGGTCTGAAGGTCTTTTCCAACCCAAACCGTTCTATGGATTCCCCTTCTGGATATAAGCAGACTTACAGCCTTATTTCTTTACTGAAAATAATTTTGCTCAAAATATTATTTTTATCTTTGAGAAGAAACATCAGTCTGTACTACACATGAATGAGATGACATGGATGACAAAAAGTTGAGCAAACAAGGAGGAATAATCTACATAATAGATAGTACTGCAAATGGAGTGGTAATTAAGAGGTTACCATTCCTGAATAATTACCAAGCAACAGTATATATGGTGTGTATATATATGTGTGTATGAATAACAGAAGAGAATGTATGAGCTAGTTGACAAAAATACACCTTTTTAATGGTTAGCACTGATGTGCAGATGACTGTTTTCATGTAGATTTACATATGACACCACTCTTTTTCTGGATTTAAAAAAAAAAAGTCAAAACAATACGCTTCAATATAATGTATTAATACCAGCTTTGTGAAAAAAAAAAAAGAAAGACCTTAAATATATATGTAAATATATTCCAAGACTTGTAACCTATAGCAAACAGAATAATGTCACAGTACTTCAGACAAATCAAAGCACTATGTCAGGCTCTTACTTTCTTTGTGTACCAGATATGCCTGTTAAACTTCATCACTCCCAGATGTCAGTCCAGTAACAGTGCTAACAATTGCTGCACCAGAGGAGATAGATGCAGATACAGATACAGATATAGATATAGGATCTCATAAAATCTATATAGAAACAAGTCATATGGAGGCAGGAGGCACTGAAATTGTAAATCCTGTAAGGCCACATGGCAGAAAATACAAGTTTTTATTTTATAGCTACAAAAATGCATCCTTTTGTCCAAAAGTCAATTAAAGACCAATTTTCTAATTCCAGCTACCTCAATCTGTGATGTACAGTCCCCACCTCACCCACACCCTGTGTCACTTGCCTTCTCAGTCAATTGGGAAGGCTTAGTCAAAAGGAGCACTTCTCCAAGAAAATAGACCTAACTCTTGCATGAGCCTCTTGATTACCACTTATTACCAACTCACTACAACTCAAAATGGAAAACCCAGTCAACTGTAGTCCTTGTATAGTTGGGAATATATATAGTTTATAATATATATGTATGGATATGTTATAGTGTGTATATATATTTGTATGTATGTGTATATATTATATATGTGTGTGTATGTATGTATGTGTATGTATATGCAAACATGATGCAGTTGAGATCTTTTATGTATACCTTTATAGGCCATTATATTCTCCTTCAGACCCTAACTGTAGGTATCTAGATACCCCACTTCCAGGAGGGAAACCTGTTACCTCTACATTTGCTCACACTCCTCTCTGCTCCACAGATATAAACTATCCTGTTCTCAGATTGTCCGAGCAGTACATTTAGGTTAATCCCAGCACAACTATTCCCAGCATATGTGCTGTCTGAAAACTATTGCTTTGCTTCTGATCTAAAAAAGAGTTCATGTGCCTGAACATTTGTCTGATTTAAAACATCAACTATTCTGCAAGAAGGATGTTGCTTCATAGATACTGATTTTAATTGAAGTACTGACGAAATAGTGGTTAAGCACCACACCCCCTGTGAGGGAAGATGCCCGCACAAGAGGAAAAAACACAAAACAAACAACTCAAAATCAAAATGTGAATTCTCCAAAACAGTCACTGTAGCTGTATGCCTCACTGTCTGAGGCACAGAGGGCCTATTATTTCGTAATACTCAATCACTCTTAGGGGACAGTACCTATCAATTAAAACCTAGGAATATTAACCAGGCTATCCTTCAAAGCATTGCTGAGAAGCAAATCAAATAAGTATTATCTCATTTTCATGGATGAGAAAGTTGAAGCCAAAAGAAATACCTCAGCCAGTGGCACAGGCTGAATTTGGAAAACACCAGAACCCAGGCTCCAGGCAACCCAGCTCAGAATCCTCCTCCTTTCAGCAGAGCATGTTACTTAATTGCAATGGCATCTCCCACATTACTTCAGTTACAGTTGTTACCTGGGCAAGGCACTTGAAATCTTAATTTAGAAATCATGGAACAGAGGCCATCTGTTCTCTTCCCTATTTTTAAAGCAACTTGCTCAGACTCGGGAGGAAATTTAAAGGCAGAGGTGGAAGACAAGACTTCTTGGAAGACATTTATCTGCCCAGACTGTAAGACAATGTCCAGACTGGCCCTGCTTCATATGCTGCCTAGCACACCAAAAGGAGACAAAGGCCTGCAAATGAGGGGTTTAATCTAATGAATAGCACATAAATATGCTTGCTTCTTTCACGAATCCTGTGTTCTTCCAATATGATCCACATGTTACGTGTTGTTTGCAATAGCAACTGTTCCAAAATTAACTGTTCTGAATCACACACAATTTTTAAGTCTCAACAGTACTAACAATTATATTTATGAAATGCATCCTAAAAATACCACATTTTTCTTAAGCACTGAGTCATGAGTTGAGTAGTGAAAGGAAAACCAGCCTCATATTTGCAATTTCAAGTGTAATTTGCTCATTTGATTAGCTTTCCTGAAGTACTATATGATCTGCTTTTGTTTCTTGCTTCGTGAAATGATTTCCCCACAAAAAAATTACATGATTCAAACCTGTTTATTTATTACGCATTTGGAATTTAAGAGATCTGCTAAAAATAGCAAAGTCAAATAATGAGTATGTAATACAATCTGACCTTTCAATTATGCTCACAAACTGAGCATAAAAGTTGGATGAGCAAATTAAAGGGAGTAATTTAGCATGCTTATCTACCTGCCCCACATATGTTGCTTTATAAACATATTTCTTTTTTTTCTTTGTTAAGAACAATTCAAAATGTAATTTCTTTTACATTATCTGAGAGGTTTTTTCCCACTAACACATCAATTTTTCTTTGGATCACCTTAACCTTTGCAACAGTTGTCTCTTAGCTGCTCTGGAAGTTAAGGTTCTAATCTGCTTGTTAGTTTCCTAACTTTGATAGTCAGAAGCTTCAGGAGTAAGAACCAGAAGTGTTCTTTCAATTAAATTTTAGTCACCATTGTGTAATTTAAAGGATTCAAAATTACTCATAAATTTATTCCAAATTTGACAAAACCAAAACAAAACAGGGAACCAAAGCATTCTGTTTCAGTAGTTTTGAATAAGCAAACCAGCATTTTTTTTCATCCTTTTGGAAGCTTAGAAAATCCTAATTAAAGTTCAAGAATTATTAAAACTCTGAATTGAAAGAAAAAAATCCCCAAAATATTATTGACCAAAAAAGTTTTGTATAAACATGTTTTCTCCTCTTTCTCTTTGTTGGTTTAACTAGCAATCAGAAAAAAAAACAAAGCCAAAAAACCAACCAACCGAAGAAATAAAATGAAAAAAAAAAAAAAACAACCCTACAACAAACAGAACTGAGCAAATAATCTAATAATTCTATTTGTTTAAGCTAGATAATAAAGAATTATTGATTACAAAATCTCTAAGGACTCACATCCTCCACAAGTGTGTATTCTCAGAATTGGCTGATTTGTTTTGCCCAAAATTTTATTTGCTTATTTAATGTATTAGAATGCATTAGGCAAAATGAAAAATTTAACTTATTATTTAAATGAAAAGAATGAGAAATTTTATGTTTCTTGCAGTCTGTTCCTATCACACTACTTCAGTCCAAAAGGATTGTTTCTTACTTGAGCTGTTCCAATGGGAAAAAAGTAATAATTTCTAATGCTTTACTTCAAATTACTGTAGCTATCAGCACTCACAAATCTAGAGCTGCTGGTCAGCTACCAGACTCCTAGTCACACACCACGTGTTACTGCTTCTAGAAGGGGACCACCCTTTCCCTGCCCCTGCCCCTGTTTTAACTGACACTCTTCAGCGAGCTAGTTTGGTTCAGTGCACTGTTTAAAGTCAGTCAGTTTGGACAGAAAAAAAAAAAACAGTGTATTTGCTTTTCTGTCACCTTCGTTGTTTTCTGATTTCGTGTGCTCTTCAGAGCTCCCTTACGTGTATTTAAGAAAGGCAATCAAAGAAATGGGACTCTGCATCAAAGGCAGTCACAGGGCCTTCTTCGTTTTCTCCCACCACTTTTCCTCCACTATTGAACTGCCATCTGTTTTTTCTAACTGTTTGAAAAAAAATGCTGACAGGAAACAAACTGATCAACATTTTGGTGTACGATTTGTCCTACACTTGGTTATTTTTACATTGAGATACTCTGAGCAAAGGTCAGGACTCCTGCTGTGGAAGTACTGCAACACACAGTTAATTCTGTCTCTGTGATAATACTGTCTTCAAACTGGAACAGACCCACAGCAGCTCATGGCACATAGACATAAGAAACGGCACATTCTTACAGTATTGCCTCCCATGCACTCAATTTTACAAATAAGCTCAACTGTGTAAAAGAATCAATTGTTCCCATAACAAAATATCAGAAAGTCTGTAAGTTGTACTGGGAGCAAACAACTCAGTTGCGAGAACTGCTTAACCATGCTGCTCATACAATCAAGGCTGCAGTAAGCTAAGCTCTTGCCGCTGTGCAGATAACTTACATAACCATGTTCTTTTACCCTTCTTGCTTGACATTCTTCCTACACTTTTAAAAATTCTATGCTACAGTAACTCCACCAAAAGTCTAAATTGAATAGTGTCAGACACATATAGATCTGGTATTAATGTGGCCATTGTGAACATGAGAATCTCCACACAGGAAAAAAAACAACAACAACAAAAAAAAAAGGTGGGGGGGGACAAAGAAATATTCTTAAGCAATATAGTTTTCCTAGTGCATTTCAGAATAAGCATTATAAGAAAGAACGCTCCTAAAACATAATAGGAATTGTTGGCATAAAGTACTGATAAAAGCTTAAATTAAGTTCTCTGCATTTCCATAGGAAGGACAGAGTGTAGGGCCGCAGCAATGCAAGCTCCTCGGATGATCTGCTCTCCAATGCACCAGATGTGTATTCAAAAGCAGCATACACAACTGAATTTCCTTGCTAATTTAACCTTGGCTTACTTTCAAAGATGACAAATTAATGCCAACATTTTACTCATGTGGAACTCACTCATTATGTCTTGCCCAGAGACCACCAGTTAATTCAGCATTTAGATATGTTTACACCTACCCACCCATCATTATGTTGCTACATGTGAACATTCCCGAATTTTATGAAGTAATGGGCTATTTAACAGTGGGAGAAACTGAAACAAAACCACCCATGAATAAAAATCATGCCTGTGCCTCACAGCTTGCTTGCCTCCTCTCAAATTTTTCTTCCACTCTTAGGAACATGAACTGCTCTACCCTACCACCCACGCTCACTCTCTGCTTAGAGTCTCTCAGTCCATTAGTAGCCTTTCCTCTCTAGTCTCTCTTCATGCTTTTCACCGCCTATTTTGTAACACACACAGAAATAGCTGTGGTAGAAGTGTGACATATATGGAGCTCTAAAAATAACTAATGTTTCAACTGCGTCTCTTGCAAATTTTGGGGGGGGGGGGGGGAATCTCCATGAATTATTTGATTTTACTTGGGTTTGAAGTAGTGTGTTAATCAGTTTCTAAGAAAAATAAATCATGTAATGATATTTTTTTGAGCAAAACAATGTATTAAAGCAAAATTAAATCACAGAACATTTAAATGATTCAGAGCCTGCTGCTTTTCTATAGTGAAAACATTTTTGTCTAAAAAGTTTTGCCCAAATCTAAGTTTATACAGACAATACCAGATGAAGGTATAAGCAAGATTTGTTGGGATCAGGCATTCCAAACAGAGCACTCTTACCTCTAAAAGCTTTTTCAGTGATGAGGTTCAGAAAAAGCTCTGTGACAGAAAATATAAGCTTTGCAGGGTCCTATATCTAGCCCATTTCCTCTTCCCCCCCCAAAGAAACAGCACTGAAAAAAACCAGAGAAAATCCCAAACATATCCCAAAGCAAAGCAAGGCAAAGCAAAGCAAAACAAAACAAAACAAAACAACTTACTGTCTTCTTCAACATTTTGACGGCGTAAGGTTTCTGGGTCCCTTTCTGCCTGCATCTGTAGACAATGGATGTAGCCCCACTACATTCAAAAAAAAAAAAAAAAATGGGAAGAATAGTTGTACATATGCCTCTTTGAATATGTGAATAAACAGAGTTGCCTAGCTGAAACTACATTTTCTACTCCTCCCAGCCTGGACAAAAATAGCTCATTTTTCCCCAGAGATGCAACCAAAAAGCCAGTGTAAAAACTGCTCTCTGTTGAACAAGTTTACTTCAGTGGTTATTCAGCCAAAAGAACTTGCAAGAGCTCAAGATACCTCTTAGTCACACCTTTTTCTGGCTCCTCATATACCCTGGAGGTTTCCTCAGGGTACCAAGGAATGTAATCTGGCACCAAACCTGTGACAACACATCTTTACTAAGGCAACCCATGTGTAATAATTAATTGAATTTGTATCTTTTACTAAATGTTGGTGGCAGTAATGCAAAGTGAGACAGAAAAGAAGAGACAATTACTGTGCTGCTCCCTGACCCATTGCCCAAACATCCAAGTTGCTCAAACTGCCACTCACACCAGATGGAGCGAGCAGCAGTTTTGGTTATTTCAGTGGAAACTGGTGGAGCTTGTTCGTAGCAAAACCAACCCAGGCCTACATCTTCTAGTTGTCTTCAAGGTGTACTCACTTGAATGTGCTGAATTTGAGCACTCATATCATAAAATGATGCCTCTGCTTACTAGAAAGCACTTCTCTTGAGTGGGAAGTTGGTTAAGATAGGCTTTGCTGCTGAGGCTGTTTGCTGTGCTCTACTTGTTCTGTCAAGGAAGGGACCTGTATGAATTGGCTAATGAGACAAAAAGCTCCTGACAAAACCATAATGCTTACAAACAATTCAGTTGCCTCTATATTAAACCAAATTTACTTTAAGATGACACTGAGCAACCCAGTGTCAACCACCATCAAAAAGGATGCACTGAAGTGCTATATGTCAGCACTAGATTTAAGGCATTTTGGGAAGCCTCCTGTCCTCAGGAGATTTGTCACCCACTCTATGACTCAGCACTTCTGAATGCAGATTTTTAAACTAGAGGGGATTGCCATCACCATATACGACTTCCCAAATAACATACATCGCAGAACTGCTCACTGCTGTGAAAGGATTCTATATATACCACACACCAAAGCAGATCCCTCTGAACCAGGAAAAAACTGATCTCAGTATGTCTACAGAACATGGCCACAAGATGCAGGATTACACAACTGGCCTTTGTTTAAACAGTAGAATGGCATAGCCATGTTTGACTGCACAAATAAACCTGTAAAGGTTTATAATTCTAGGTGCACCGCTGCACAAAACCACCTCTGCACTTCTGCCTCCTCAGCACAGGCACAAGTGCCAGATAGTGTTCTGAGCAGGCATGTCTATATTTTTATGAGGACATGAGTAAGCGCAAGAACTGTTAATTGATTGAGAACATTTATTTCAGAAAGACCCTTCATCATGAAAGCTCGCCTACAGCAAGGGTTACATACCTCACTCATCTGAGGGCTTGTCTGCATCAAACACACTAATCTTCACTTCAACTGAAATGCTAAAATGATTTGTATCTCATGTATCATTGCATGAATTTAATTAGATCTCCTCTCCTTGGTCAAGTCTCAAAAGGCTCTGTTTAGCACAAAGAAAAAAAGAAAATATACTGCATTTGAAAAAAAACCTTCACATCTTCATCAGTATAACTCACATCACCAGTACAACCAAAAATGTTAACAAATAAAATTCTAAGGACCTGCTATGGTAAGGTTTATGTCTCCAGTATTTCACTACAGCACTGTAATGGTGAGGTCACTGCATAAACTGCTAATCATTCTTGTATTCTGCTTCATAGATTCAGAATGCAGGATAAACCTTAAACCCATTAGTCTGCATATGCTCTAAGTATGCAGTAAAACTCTTAGAAATTATTTTATTTGGCTGAGGGCACAATTAGATAAGCTGTGCAGATGATGATTCAGATAACTAGACTATAAATTCCTGAGCACGTCTCCAGGTGTTTGCTACTGCTGCAGTGATGGAGGGCTGCCAGTGTCTTTCAATAATGCTCTTGTCAGTGTTTGCTTTACCAGTTTGTAATGTGGCTCTGCAAAGTCTTCCATGTGAATAAAATCTTAGTCACCAGAACAACCCTGATGATCAAACAGAACTGGCTTAGTGATGACATGGACAGCTACACCAGCAGGGGTAGCATGGCTCCACCTTTAACAGCTCATTTGGCTATCCAAAGCCAGAAGAAAGTATATGACAGCATGGAGAGACAGGACTTTATGAAGGCATGCCCAGATGAGCAGTTTGCCATCAGGCTCATTAGTCACCATTCAAAATACACAGAGAGGCTAGTTTTGAAATTATTCCCTATTGTAAAGATTTTTGGTAGCATGTCACTGGAGTCCTAATATGGTGAAAAAAAGAAATGATTACAAGATATCACAAGACTTGGGAATGCATTCAAAGAGTTCTCTTTTGGTTTATGTGCCTATGCCTAGCTCTGACAGATATGTTCCTACCAATGAGGAAAGACATCACCAAGCTAACACTGCCTTCCTTTCCATGCCAGAAACCAGCACCAGGACTCAGGAACAAGATGGTAACCTGCTTACATCATGCACCTGGTGCAAATCTTGCCAGACAACCATTACTAGTACAGATCTGACTCCTTGTCTCTCTGGTAATAACAGGATCTCTTTGCCTCTCCCCATTAAAAAACGAGGGAAGAGGAGAGAACCGCTTATGGGTCTTCATGTAAATGTGGAAACAGCTTTCCTGAGCTTGTACGCCTTGGAAAGTCACCAGCTGAAGCGATTCAGGCTTTCATGACCAAAAAGCAGAGGGAAGCTTCAGCTGCAAAAATCTCACGTGCCACTGAAAAGTCAGAGAGCTGCTAATTTTAAACTCTTGCACTATCTTAAGCTTTTCGTCATTAGACCTTGACTGCCACTAACCAGGTTTTCAAAACCTGGTCTGGAACTTGTATCATCTAAACATTACATTGATACACTTGATCAGAAAACACAACTATGTAGAAATCAAAAGTTCCTGTGGCAACATGCCACTTCCTACAGGCACGAAATTTATAGCCAGATAGACAGACTGCAGGATTCTCAACATCTCATTCTCCACAGGTGATGTTCCACTTCATCTGAATGATAAATATTAATGGTGCTATAGAAAAGAGTGCTTATTCTCAGTGGTTAGGGCACTTATTTGACAAAGAGCAGATATTAACACTAGGCAATATTTAATCTTTCAGCATCAACAGTTTCAACAGAAGAAACTGAGAGGACCCTAAGCCCAAGCAGCTAATAATGACTTGCAGAAGTACATTGCAGTATGTGATTGATGGGGAACTGATTCATAATTTAGACTAGAAACAAGAAATTAAGTCTCCCATAATGCAGATAAGTCCAACCACAAGATTATTCACTATATTGTGTTGACATATTTAGATTTGGTCGTGCCAGATCTTCCTTCTTTGTAGTTGGTGAATATGTACATACACACATACATATATCTGTTATCTTTGCGTATAAACATATATTTAGATGAAATATACTATTATATATATTTGTGTGTGCTTAAATGTGCACTTACTTCTAAAGAAAACTAGGCTTAAAGGATCTTTCAGCTGTTATGTTTTTGCATCTCTGCCTTGAACAGGCTGTCTGAACTCAAAGCATATACTACTTGAAGTTGGCTGGAACAATACAAAAAAGTCATAATCCAGGAATATATAGTTGGCTAAGTTAGAGAGCAGTAAAAATTAGAATACCAACATTGCTGGAAACATCGTCATTCTCTTTTATTGACATGTGTTTCTCTCTAGATGGGTGCTTAATGATTCTGTTGAAAATTTGCTTTTAAAACCCCATGTATAACTGTGACCATGCTAAAGAACAAAAGAAAAAAACCCAAAACATTTCACTATGTATGCTATATGCTTTATTACACAAATAAGTTTCTATATCCAGTTTTGAACTTACAAAATAAATACAAACAATGCATACATCTTAACTACTTGGTTATAACGGTCAATAAAAACACTTCCATGTGATGCTGCTTAGAACTAGGACAATGACAACTCGTGAGAAATCTCATGATGTTGAGGTTTTCTTGTCCATCATATTTGAAAAATCATAGCAGTCAGGTGAAATTCCTGATGATGGGAAAAAGGGAAATACAACCCCCATTTTCAAGAAGGGAAATGGATGACTCAGGGAACTACAGGCCAGTCAGTCTCACCTCTGGGCCTAGCAAAGTCTTGAAGCAGATTCTCCTGGAATGCATACTAAGGCAAGGTGTTTGGTGACAGCCAGTATGGCTTCAGTAAGGGGAAATCCTGCCTGACCAAATTGGTGGCCTTCTATGGTGGGGCTACAGAACTGATGGAAAGGGGCAGAGCTGTTGAAGTCATCTACCTGGACTTGTGCAAAGCATTTGACACTGTCCCACACAACATCCTTGTCTCTAAATTGGAGAGACATCAGTTTGATGGATGGACCACTTGGTGCATAAAGAACTGGCTGGTTGGCTGCACGCAAATAGCTGTGGTCAATGGCTCAGTGTCTGGCTGGAGACCAGTAATGAGTGGTGTCCCTCAGGGATCAGTGTTGGGACCAGTCTTATTCAATATCTTCATCACTGACATGGACAGTGGGATTGAGTGCGCCCTCAGCGAGTTTGCCGATGACACCAAGCTGTGTGGTTCAGTTGATATGCTGGAGGGAAGGAATGCCATCCAGAGGGACCTTGACATGCTTGTGAGGTGGGCTGATGCCAACCTTATGAAGTTTAACCATGTCAAGTGCAAGGTTCTACACCTGGGTCAGGGCAACCCCAGGCACAGCTACAGGTTGGGCAGAGAAGAGATTCAGAGCAGACCTGCAGAGAAGGACTTGGGAGTGCTGGTCGATGAGAAAATGAACATGAGATGGCTTCAGTGTGAGCTCACAACCCAGAAAGCCAACCGTATCCTGGACTGCATCAAAAGGAGCCCCTCTGCTCTCATGAGACATTACCTGGAGTATTGGGTACAGCTCTGGTGTCCTCAACATAAAAAGGACATGGAATTGTTGGAACAAGTCCAGAGCAGGGCCATGAAGATGATCAGGGGACTGGAGAACCTCTCGTATGAAGACAGGCTGAGAAAGTTGGGGCTGTTCAGCCTGGAGGAGAGAAGGCTGCGTGAAGACCTCATAGCAGCATTCCAGTATCTGAAGGGGACCTAAGGACGCTGGGGAAGGACTCTTCATTAGGGACTGTAGTGATAGGACAAGGGGTTAATTGGTTTAAACTTGAACAGGGGAAGTTCAGGTTAGATATAAGGAAGAAATTCTTTACTTTGAGGGTGGTGAGGCACTGGAATGGGTTCCCTAAAAAAGTGTCAAATACTCCATCCCTGGTGGTGTTCAAGGCCAGGCTGGACAGAGCCTTGGGTGACATGGTTTAGTGTGAGGTGTCCCTGCCCATGGCATGGGGGTTGGAACCAGATGATATTAAGGTCCTTTCCAACCCTAACTACTCTATGATGCTATGATACTATGTCATTTGCATGGAAGATATCAGAGCTGCTAGACATGCAACTCAGTATTAGTATAGGACTACTTTTCCCACAGTACAAATACTTAGAATCATAGAATAGTTAGGGTTGGAAAGGACCTTAAGATCATCTACTTCCAACCCCCCTGCCATGGGCAGGGACACCTCACACTAAATCATCTCGTGCAAGGCTTCGTCCAACCTGGCCTTGAACACTGCCAGGGATGGAGCATTCACAACCTCCCTGGGAAACCTATTCCAGTGCCTCACCACCCTGACAGGAAAGAATTTCCTCCTTATATGCAATCTAAACTTCCCCTGTTTAAGTTTCAACCTCTTACCTCTTGACCTGTCACTACAGTCCCAAATGAAGAGTCCCTCCCAGGCATCCCCAGCATACTTCTGTGACATGGTAAACTCACTCAGATATTATTCCAAAGATTGCATGAAAAATTTAAAGTATTAAAAGTACTGCTGAATCATGAAATTAGACTAAAATTCAATGACTTATCTGTGCATTTTGTTGCTTTCCACAGAAATTAAAAAAAAATTTAAAAATATTGAAAATAAACATGTAAAACTTTTTTGTCCTGTGTTGTCCCATCCTTCCCTTTTTTCCCTCTCCCTGCTCCCTTCCCAGCCACTATACTCTTTGTTGAGTATTCTCGATTATTTTTCTTATCATTATCCTCAGGCGTTACTGAATTCACAGTTATTTTAGAAGGACTCTGTCTTAGAGACTGGGCAGCAACATCATAGTGCTCTGCCTGTGCTAAGGAGTCCAGACAGCAAGCCAAGATGAAAGGCATGGTCACACTTCAAGTACATGCAGTCAAAAACAGTGGTGTCAGGACAAATGGTAGGAAGGCAGGGACACCTACAAGGGGTGCTAAGGAGGTGGAAGTGATCAGCAGAATTTGCATATAAAAGAGAAAATGGAATTTACAGGATCAGGCTGGACCCACAGTAGAGACCAGCAGAGCAAGGAGAAAAGACGCAGAGTCTGAGCCAGGCTGAAAAAAGCTCTTGCTCCCCCACACCCACAAAAAGCTTCTGCTTTTGAAAAAAAAATGGGAACCAAGAGGAAGCACAGCCAGGTGTTTATGTGGTCACAGGTAGGTATGGTGTGAATGTTTCAAAAGGCAATAATGCCAGGTGTAATGAAGAGTTTACAATCCTTATGAGTCAGAGGTCTTGATCTGTAAATTTCCTGTTATTTTTTGCAGTATCTGAGGCAGAAGCCCCACTGAAAGCTATCTTCTGACCTTTCAAAAGTAGGTCAGTGTCTCTATGCCATGCTCCCTCATCCCAGGATCTATACTGCATTTTCAATTCACTCAGTACAAATTCAGTCCTCAGTGTAATCTCCTGCAAATTTCATTTGGATGAAATTTGGATTAAATTCCTTAAATTCTGAATTGATTTTTGAAAAAAAATTAGTTTGTGTTTCATGCAGTCACAGAAAGATTACACAATCTTGTTTGTCCAAACAGATCAGGTGAAAGAATTAATGGCCCCAAGAAAATTGTACCTATTATAAAGCCATGGAAATCTGTGCTGCCAAAACTTCAATAACAGATTAAAATCCAATATTAGTTTCCATAAAGAATACCAATTTCTTTTCTAAAGTTTACAGAAGTATAAACTTAAAATACATTTAATCACTCTTTCGTATACATACACTAGAAGGTCAAAATGAATTTGTAGGAATGAAATGACTGTTCCTAGACTTCAAAGCTAAATACCCTGTTTGAAGTTAAAGACTGGACAGAACAAAAAATAATTGTCAGAACTACCCGCATACAAAGAAATTGAAATTACATTTTAAAAAAAATGCATATTCCATGGCATTACTATTCTTCCTTTCATATAAAAAAGCACATACATGTAAATTCAGAAATCCTTACAACTTGCATTTCATGTGAAAGTGTATCAAAATAAATTTTCTTTCTACAGTGAACTCACAAGCAATTGCTAAATTATTCAAATCTGATCTAAAAGCTTCTTTAAAACATGAATATCTACACATATAGGACTTTCATATTGTGCATAACTGCAGCCCTCCCTTCCCCCTCATTATTTCACAACTTGTAAGAAGAACAGAAAATTTCACAAAATAAAGATGATGGGGGAGTGGAGGGAAACCATTGAACGTGCACCTTCTATAGGATGTAATAAAACTAACATTTGAAGAAGACAAGGCTGATGGAAAAAGCGTACACAGTTCTGGAAAGAAAAGCTAATTTCATTGAATTTCAGAGTTTTGTCTGGTTTGATTTTGACAAGGAAAGCATCCAAACCTTTTCATATTTTGAGTCTATGACTTTTATTTTCTGTGTTGATTTTCTAATATTTGAGGTGAAAGGGCTTTTTAGCCATCACTTTCAGTTCAGGCTGGCTTGTAAATGCAATGCACCAGACTGACAAGATATTTTCTACACTCAGCTTTCACTGCATTCAGCATATAAACAGAAGGAGGCTTACATAAACATATTCTCAACAAATGACATACAGTCTTTTTAAATAAGCGATCATCAGACTAGTGCTTGCCAATATTCTTGAACCTGTAGCTTCCACAGGTAGCAACTTGTAGAACTGTAATCCTTCAGATGTGGGCTAGGTTGGGTGGTGAAACACTAAAATGCAGCAGTCCAAACCACCCCTGCTGCAGTGGCTGAACCAGTAGCTGATAATTCCTGCTGGGAGTAAACAGCGTATTTCTCAGTAGCTTCCAGTGGGGCTTCTCTCTCAGGTATTACAGGAAATTTAAGATCAAGACCTCTGGCTCACAAGGATTCTAAACTCTTCATTACATCTGGCATTATTGGCTTTTGAAACAGCAGACATTCAGCTAGGGTTTAAATGAGCTGCATTCAGTAATACACATGTTAACAATGGATTATTTCCTTCATCTCAAATACTACTTAAGTCTCCATTTTAGGTACTAGATAACTATCGATGACCAGCAACAGACCACCAACACTGCATATCATAAAGCATTTTGTTGACTGGAAACATACTGCTGAGCCAGACTCACTAGAAGAGCAAGAATTATTACCTCAGACCTTAATTTGAAAACATGGCAGCAAAATTTGAACTCAACTGAATTTCAGAGATGACTGCTTTATTGTGTGTACACTGCTCTCATTGGTGTAACTGAACTTTCAGAAAGTTGGTTTCTGAGAAAAGCTTCAGGTAAATCTGCTGAAATGAAGATATGAGGTGAGGATCAGAGCGCTTCATACAGCAGTGTGGAAGAAAAATGCATAGAAAATATGTTAGCTCCTTCTTTTTTAACATTAGCCCTTTACTGAAACTGGGTTAGATTGCACATAAGAGCAACTGTATTTCTAAAACAGCAGGAGACCTCTCAATAGAAAAAACAATTTCTTTCCTACCGAGCCTGAAAAAACTTGCAGCGGAAAGTTGGCTGAAAATGAATTTGTAATAGTGTGAGGAAAAGTTTTGAACATGAAGCTCTTGTAGTCCAATAGATCAGAAACTGATTTTTGATATCTTATTTAGCATGGAGTTTCCTTTCAGACTGCTCTTGTTTTTCAGGGACCGAAGAGTACTTATCTACGCAAATTTAGGCAGCTCAATGAAATAAGGAGGGCAAAGACAAGTGGGTAGGAAAGTGGACTCTGTGAACTCCTACTGATTCCAACAGGACGCAGATTTTTGTCTTTGGTACTGAACTTTGGAAACACTGGGGCAAATTTTCAAAACCAGGTGCTTAGGCTACCTGGGACAGCTGCAGACCCAAATCCTTGGACTGCCATATTCTTCTGGCATATTCAATTATATTCTTATATGGCCATAGACTTTGTTGCCTATGTGTTTTTCGTCTATGTGACATGTTCCGGAGCCATTATCGCTCTCTTAGTAGCACACAAAGACTAACAACTGGAACAGTTCGGTGAATCATAGAATCAGCTAGGTTGGAAAAGACCTTGAAGGTCATCAAGTCTGACCTTTAAAGACTTAGCTCTGAACATAGTTTAGCTCCTTAACTTTTCAGCTTTGAACATACCTCTCTTGGAAATGCACACACCTTATTTGAAGCACTGGTTAAACCATTATCTCATAAGCAGCATCTTCTCCCATTCCTTCTTAAAAGATACAAATGAAGAATAAACATTGTTTATTTAATCTTAATGAAGAATGCATGTGAGGAGAAAGAACAGTAAAAACTTTAAAAAACTTTGAAACTGGATTGCAAGACCTTCCTTCCTGGGCCACTGCTGAACTGCCAGCCTGTTTTTCTCCAGTGACACATTCCTTCATCAGGAAGTGTTTTAAACAGTCTGTCCATCATCATCTGTCAACATCATTGATCATTGATCAGCATCTCTTCATGAGAATCTCTGGGTGCAGAGGCAAACCAGCCTTTGTCCCACATGGCAACATGTGGCAGTACAAAATCTTCACACATCCCTTAATGCCTCTTGCTTTTCCTGGTTGAGGGAAGAGAAGCAGAAGGGAGGTTGTGGAAGTTTGACTACTAGCAGCTTACTCTGTATAGCAAAAGGCAACCTTTTCAAATCAGACAGGGAAAATTTCATGGCTACTCATGTCTACATATCTAAACCAATATTTGAAAAAAAATCTTTCCCAGCTAATTTAGGACAAGTAATTTCTGGAATTCTTCAAGCTCTTGAGCCTGTACTTATCCTGAATAGCTGTCATTTTGGTAAGCTTTGGTAACCCTTGGTAACCCTTTGGTAAGCTTTGGTAACCCTTCTCCTTGGAGGGTTTTGTTCTGCTGAATCATCAACTTCTATGCAATGGCTTCTCTGAAATAAGTTGCTTTTCCCAAGAAATTTATGCACAGTGCCAACTCAGGATCTCTTCCACAAGACAATAAACATTTTAATATGTGGTAGATTTAGAAGTTCTTTGGCTTTTTTTTTTTTTTTTAGCTATTCTGTATATTTTCTTCTTTACACTAGGTGAGTCAGCCATTTCTATTCGTAAGAGGTAAGACTGAGCACATTTCTCACATCCCTTCGTTGGTAAATTCGACCAACGATGCATTTTCAGCTTTCTCCCTTCCCAGAGCTACTACTGTATACTCTCTTCTGTGTTGCTGCTTCTGCTTTTTGTCAAAATCCATTTCTAGTCTTTCTGTCTGATATTTATACTTACAGGAACTTCAATAGGATATTCATAATATCACAGAAGGCATTCTCAGTGTCTGTGATCACAGACCATCCTAGTAACTATGGAAGCAAGTGCATGTACAGTAAATCACATTTTCAAGAAAGGGACACCACTACTCATTGCTAGACATGAGAGAGCTCTTTAGTGATGGAATTACTTTTTTCCAGGAGATTATTCCAGATCTTCTAGTCCAAGATAAAGATACTTCTTTTAGAAGAAAAGTACTTTTAAAAAATAAAAAAAAGTTCTTTTATCTTTTCTTGAAGATCCCTGTACCAGCCACTGACTAAGCCAGCATTTAATAGTCTATGTTAAAGACTGCAGTTTCCAATTACTGCAATTTCCAATTTTAAAGTACTGAGGCTTTTTAGCTGTTGGAGCTGCTCTGTAACCCAGGATAATGATTCTTATCTAATCTATGTCAGTCTGTACCCCTGTACATAAAGAATTCAGCACAATGGTGCATTACAGATTTAAAAAGAAAATAAGTCTTCCATGTTTTCCCCTTCATACTGAAAATTCAAGCACAGTATACTTCACTGACGTACCTGAAGTATGGCATTTCCAAACTTTATTAAAATGTAAAATAGGATCACGGCTAAGCAGTATTTTCAACATAGTCTATACATGATTTACAGGTTCGTGATTTATTTTTTAAACACACTAAAAAAGTTTTCCCCGTGTACTTTCAAAGAGACACTTGCAATAAAAAGTGTGGTCAGTTATGCCTATGCACTGGTTTATGTGCTTGTAAGTGCCATTTGGGTTACAGTTACACAACTAGTTGTCAATGTAAGCAATGAGCTGGTGCCTGCCCTGCACAGCAAACGTCACCTGCAGGCACAGGGTTCAGCATCCACATTAGCCATAGCCTGACACTACTGGACCTGTGCAAAAAGCTGTGAGGCACAAAAAGGCTTTGCTAGAGACCTCCACGGACCTTCATGAAGCAGGTTCTTTGAGCGGGCTGACCAGCTACACTGCACACAACTGCGAGAGACAATCAGCATGGCATTCATATGCACGGCATTTTCCTCTGAGGAAGAATCAAGCTGTAAAAGGTATCACATACTCCTGCTATCCTTTCCCATGTTTTGTTTTCTTGATGTTCAAAGAGAAAATACCCTTGATAAGAGCTCAGATACTGCCAATTACTGAAGACAAAATCTGCAAATATGGTAAGTTTTACACAAATTGAAATGCTATTTCTGGGCTGAGACTCTGTGAGTCTCATTTACCAAAACCCATCAAAAATTGAAAAATAAATACCTTCTGAAGACTTAACTGAGTACACACAGTACTTCTTGTTATCAACAAACCATCCATCTATATTGCTAAATTATGTATTTACAGTATTTTCATATGCATAGACTGCATATGAAGTCATAGACTGCATATGAAAATATTGTAAATATATAATTTTCATATTCATATGCATTTTCATATTCATATCTAGTTAATAATGTTTTTATCTTGCAAAAGGTGTTATTACGAAGTTTTAGTCTATGTCAATTATATAAAGAACTTTAATAACATTGAACTCTCTAAAGCTTTAGTTTCAAAGAGGAAGGCAAAGTATAAAATAATTTTAAATTATTTGATACATTCTCGGGAAAAACAATGTCTAATTTTTTGAGGTTCACAATGAAGCTGAGAACTGTAGTGATAGGACAAGGGGTAATGGGTTCAGACTTAAACAGGGGAAGTTTAGATTGGATATAAGGAAGAAATTTTTTACTGTTAGGGTGGTGAGGCACAGGAATGGGTTGCCCAGGGAAGCTGTGAATGCTCCATCCCTGGTGATGTTCAAGGCCAATTTGGACAGAGCCTTGGGTGACATGGCTTAGTGTGAGGTGTCCCTGCCCATGGCAGGGGCGTTGGAACTAGATGATCTTAAGGTCCTTTCTAACTAAAACCATACTAATATTCTATTATTCTAAGTTCATCCAAGTTTTCATTCAGAGATTCTTCCCTTATGCCTCCATCTGTAACCTTTGAAAACAGAATTTTTTTCCTCCACTGAATTAATAATAAACCTGTTGGCATTGGCAAATTTGGGAATACAGTCAGGAAACTGACATCTTTAATGAAACAATACTAATGCTTTTTAAACTCTGAATACACTGACAGAAACTTGAAAAACTGTGGCAGGCAAAATGTGGAAGACTATGTCCTATTGTAACAGTAAAGACAAGGGGTTATTAATGACAAAATATTACTTATCATGGCTAAATGCAGCCCTCATCTCTAACAGCAAGCAGTTTATATTCCATTTTCCATAAATGCTCAAGGATCCAAAAAGTTTTGAGCACAATGCAGACCACAGTCTCAAACGCACTGGAGGTTCTGTCCCATTCCCTGTCCCTCTGCTCCTGCAGTCTTCCACTTCTTCCATTTACCTACTGGAGCTATCAGCAGTTCTGTATCATACTACCCATGATTTGTATTGTTCTTCTCAAAGCATCTCTGTATCTTGGGAAAAGTGCATGCCATTAATCTCAGCAACTCTCCCAGATATGTTTAGGGCCAGTTAGTAAATTAGATAGGCAGAATGCAAAATAAAATGCCTCAGAGTAAAAATGTTACAGACTTAGGTGTCTAAGGCTAAGTGTCTATCCTTTCCTTGGCATATCAAAACTGTGATTCAGAGTGATGGAAACTAGGGTTATGTCTACAGGCTAATTCAGGTACTTAGAAACGTTTAGCTATAGAGAAAGCAATGAACATCACATAGGGATTACACACAGAACCATGTGGCCATGCTTCTATCACAGGATACTGGAATGTGCATCACGTATATGCTCTGGGGCTCAAGAGGGTTTAAACCCACTTCACCCTTCTTCCATTCCCTGGAAAATCCATACTGGAAAAAAATAATTGATTCAGAGCTAGCTTGAATAACACCACACCACACTGAAACCAGTAACACACACCCCCTAGATCTCTTTTTTTCTCTATGTAAAGGCACTATGCAAATAAAAACAGCAAAAAGAACCATCAGAAGGACCATCAAGACATTTTTCTAGTAATTACAGGAAAACAGAAGTTTTCAATACATGCACTACTCTTGGACATAATTTTCCCAGGAGAATTTAAGCATTCTTTAGAGTTGACAGCCTCAAATGCATTCAGCCTCAAATGCATTCTGCTGCTGTCTGGGAAGCTTAGAAATCTTCTATATGACCTCTCAGAGACAGCAAAAAGTTGAGGTAGGATATAAAAAGTGAAGAGTGGCTGAGTTCTACAACAGCCTTTCAGGTTTGGACATCTGACATAGGGTCAGAAATGGGTCATGGTGATGACATGAAGTTGTACATGTAGACAATAACTGAATAATGTGGAAAAATGTCATTTGGAGTTTAGGCACTCCAAACAGTCTAACATTAAAGAACAGTATAAAAATTCCAGGGTATAAAAAAACTAAGTAACACCAGTTTAGCTACATCTAATAATCTTTCAGATATATAAGTAACAAATTCACTCAAAAGCAGCTGTTACTAAGAAATTTTTCTATCTGTTATATACTCTTGTTTTTACATGGAGCTTGTTATGGGCTACTGCAAGCCACTTCAGAGTTTCAGGTCACATATTTCAAATTATCTTCATTTCTCTGTATTCCCATTTCTAAATAGGACTCTTCAAAGCCATTGTGTCAGTCCCCTTATGAAAAAAGCCTGGTACCTGGATAACATGCTGCTATCCCACATTTACTCCAACATCTCTGGATGCATTTAGCCATTTACAGCACTTTTGAAGTCTCTTGTCCTTAGTGCCATTCTGTAGCAGCATAAATGCAAAATTTATCTACACAGCAAATTTGCTATCAGCAATGGAGTACAATTAGGACAAGTGTTGTAGTGTAAAATCTGTGAATATGAGTAATTAGAGTATTACATTTATGTTTTCATTGCTCCAAAAATAAAAAGCAAAGGACACCTTCCTTTAGCATCACTCTTCTAATACAGGACTATTAAAGTATTAAGAAAAATAAAAGAAGCAGGAAATGAAAAGGCAATTGAACACATAGTTCAGGCACCTTTTGCTTTTATCAAACAGTAAAAAAAACCTCATGATAGACCTCACAAATAGCTCCAGTAAGACTTAAGCTTACTGTGGGGGCTGTTTGGCAGTATCAAGCTAAAATAATAAAACATGAAGTAAATTTCCTGAATTATTGCCCTGAGGCAGAAACTCTCTTTCTTATTAAAATACTATTTTTGTGGAGGTTTGTGTCAGGGATGTGATTAGCTGAGAAACTGACTTCCAAGTGCTGCATTATTCTTTCATTTGAGTTCTTCAGAGAAGTCAAGTTAGACAGACTTCTTAAGAGCTGCCATATTGGCCTTTTTGAAAGGCAAAACTAAAGTACTTAAATATAGATGTGTTGTACCTCCAGTGAAAATTATTAACTTCTGACATATTCTATTTGCTAATCTTTCAGCAGGATGGGTATGGCTACAGGCAGAGAAATCAAACACTGCTGCTGCTGAAATGCCAAGATAGCCTGGCCATATGGTGAAACTCAATAGAGAGAAAATGAGAAAGAAATCCTACAAAGATCACCCAGACTCAGAAGACACGCAGTTATCTGGCTGATTCATTTGGGTTGTAAAACAGTTCTTAGTATTGACCAGTGAATTGGTAGCAAACGGTAAGTGCACAGGGCAAATATTGTGAAGTTACACTCAGCAAATACGCCTCAGTATATCCCAGTTCCAAACTTTCTTGTTGTTTATTGCAAATCCTTCCTCTCCTCTCAAAATAAAAGAAAGAAACAGGACAGATGGAGTGTTGATCAGTGGGAAAACTGAAGTATGTTTAGAAATGCCCTTTTGCCAGAAACATGAGAGATGAACTCTGTTACTTGTACCAAGGTCAGATATCATCCCTTTCTTGGACTGATCTGAGACCATATTGCCCCTGCTTGGGAATCCAGTTTTGACTCACTGAGCTTCCACTTAATGGTTCCCTGACCATGAATTCAAATGCGCCCTCTCCACTCCACAGCAGTACAGTCAGGATCAAAGAACACAGTCATGAACTCCAAACACTGCAAGAAGCTGAATCCCTTCTTCAGTGGAATTAAAGAATCTCACCAACACACAAGGACTGGAAGCAGTGCTTTAAAATCTAGGTGCATTATCTTTAGCCAGACACTCTCTCATCCTACATTTAACAGAAAACAATGCATGTTATGTTGCATCACCAGACTACAATGGGAACAAAAATGCTAGTGTGGACCACAAGAAGGTGAAGAGAGTGCTACTTATAGGTGCAGAAATTTGCTGAAGCACCCAGTCAAAGCGCATATTTTTTTTACTTATTTCATTTGCAGTTGTAAATGCTGAATTATTCCCCCCAAAAGGTAATCTAAAGAAAATTTTTCCTTTTTAGTGATAGTGTTTTCCCATCATCATGATTTCTAGAAATCTGCTTGAATTCTAGACATTGACATTTACCACGGCCTACTGCCTTCTAGTAAGCATATATGAATTTCTGCTGGAGAATGTCCATTTTCATAGCAGATACATCTTACAGTCTCACAACACCTTAAGGAAAATTCCTCAAACTCTGGTAATTTCTTTATTTCCCACTATTATGTATTGCAAAAGAATACATGTTATGTATAAAAGTGTTTGTTCTGAATGCAGTTTATAATCAGCTGCAGGTAAAACAGATTTATCAGCCACATCGTATCACCACATTCCACTTGTATTTGCCCAGTATTTGAAATTCAAAGGATAAACACCCTAAGCCTAAGCCTAGGCTACCCTCAGGACCAGACAGCTAATCACACTACCAGCGGGCATGGCACAGACACGTTCACGAAAAGATCTCTGAGGCTTAAACTCCCACCCACACTTGGGCATGATGCTGTTCTGTGGGAAAAGCACACCAAGCCCACACTGTCTCTTGAGATTACTTGTTCAGAGTTGACTCAACCTAGCCAGTAAAAAAAAACTGGGCAAGCAGGAAGACATTTTTAAAGAAAACTTAGGAGGCATTCACAGAATACTTAGCCAGTATCAAGCTACCAAATATCTTGATGAGCCACAGATGGCAAGAGGTAAAAATGCATGTCATGCTCATTACTATTTACAAGGTAACAGAAATAGCTTTAGGAAAAATGAGAATCTAAACAGATGAAATCCCAACTATTCAAACCTGAAAATAAATGTGTTTGATGCTTGTTCAAAGGCACCATCATGAAGGTAAATGATCAGAGTAATCAGCCTTTGATAATACTCTTAATGCTATTCACGACCTTAAAGAAATCCAGGCTTGTACTTCAGACTCTGACTTCACCAAACACATGACATATTTTATATGCAGTTACTGGTAACAATAATTACAGAAGTTATCGTAGATTAATACACTGTGGCTTAATATATGTTACTGGAATATATACATTCACTGCAGTCATACTACAGTAATGCAGGCAGCAGAAGCAGTTCCCACTGCTTCCCTGGAACTTTTAGATTCACTTATTGATTTCTGTCAAATAGCACAGATCTTGTGAGAGAGGACAGAGAAGATTTTGTAATTCTAATGTGTTTTTTGTAAGGCAAACTGTAGCTGGAAAACACTGATTTCCTCTGTCTGAACACCATAGCTTCCTGATGAAAATAACA
Source organism: Pezoporus wallicus (assembly GCF_028554395.1). Lineage (NCBI taxonomy): Eukaryota > Metazoa > Chordata > Aves > Psittaciformes > Psittacidae > Pezoporus > Pezoporus wallicus. The sequence continues at coordinate 340,621 of NW_026642515.1, read as the reverse complement.
GCTATTGATAACATACTCAACGTATTTTTGCAAATATTAAGAAAAAATAAGATCAGCAAGACTTCACATTTAGTATGGCATACAACTAACTACCTTCTTTCCATCTTCATTCCCCTCCTATCACCAAGGGCCTATGCAATTTTGTAAGAGCATCATATTTTATTCCTAAGGGAGAAATACAGCATTCAGCACATTTTCTACAGTTATCAGAATGGTCTAGTGCTGCTATCATTAATAAAATCAAGAGTTAGCTTGTTTTCTCTCAGCTTGCCCTAATAATCTCCCTGGCTGGAATTTAAAGATGTGAAGTCCTTCCCCCACTTTTCAAATCTTCTCCTAACAGCCGCAGTGGTAGAAAGTGAGAGCTTCCTAGTTTGTCCATCAGAGTGAATTTAATTTGCAAAGACATAATTAGTTTGGGTGCTTAGTTTATAATAATGTAGTTTGTCCAATAATGAAACACATTGGCTGCAATAAATGGAAGCTTCTTGCCTCTACTGAGGTAAAAGAAGGGAGGAGATTACTAATAGGAAAAGTCTTGTTTTGTAATTCCACTACACGGCCAGGAAGATGCACCCATCAGTCTCAAACATCAGTCAGTAGAGGGCATCTGAAGAGGAGGGTGAGCTCATGTGAGAAGCATGCTCTGCCAACTGCTAGCACAGAGAACAGGAGAGGAGATCATGCCAATGGCCAGCCACAGGGACGGGAAAGGTGTAGGACCATGGTGGGCAGCCTCCTGCCAATGGAAGGACTGGAAATGAAGGTCTGCCCTGCCTTATGGGCAACGCTGCAGCTGCCACTGGCCATGGTGAGGGGCTGCATCTTGCTGCTACCACCGTACTAATGATCCCCAAAGGGAACCTTCTTGATCTCACTGAAAGTTCACCATTACATAGACCATTTGTAAGCTCAACCACTTCAGCTACAGGAACTGCGCAAAATATAGCTATTTACAACATGATTGCCTAGAGCAGGCTCACAGTCTTTTGTTTTGGCTGGAGTAAATTTTTATTTTTGCCCCCCCTTTTTTTTTTGCTTTCAATTGCTTCTGAAATTTTGGTTTAAAAGTTTATTGTTGTGTTTTGCTATTTCATCCTCAAAAACTTAATTCTGTAAGGGCTATTACAAATGAACACACAAAGTTATATTTGTACTTCACAGTACTAGAAATGGGCAGTAGACAGCAGTAATTTGAAATTATTTCCATTTACTCAAATACTTCTGCAGTGTTACGCAGAACTATAATAAAAATTGTTGTTCTGGTTCTTTTTCAGAAATTAATGTGTGAGTCAAAAAAAAAACCCAAAACAACCCATGTAAAAAAAAGGACTCCATAGTTATTTTATCGATTTCAAGTAATGTTCATTTAATAAAGTGAAAATAATATCCTTATAGTAATTTTAAGAGGATAATATTATTTTAGCTATGACACTCTGTCGTGGTTTAAACCCAGTCAGGTAATTCGTTCGCTCACTTCCCCCCCTTTCTTGCCCTCCCCCTGCTCTCGGAGGAACGGAGAGGAGAATCAAAAGAATGCAACTCCCACGGGTTGAGATAAGAACAGTTTAGTAACTAAGGTATAACACAAATCACTACTGCTACCACCAATGATAATAATGATAAAGGAAATAACAAGGGAACAGAATACAACACCTCACCACCCACTGACCGATAACTCGCCCCCCAAGCCCGACCAAGCTCCGACCGATACCTCCTCCAACCCTGCAGTCTCCCAGCCCTTCCGGCTAACTCCCAGTTACATCCTGGGCATGACGTGCTGTGGTATGGAATACCTCTTTGGTCAGTTTGGGTCAGGTGTCCTGTCTCTGCTTCCTCCCGGCTTCCCCTCCTCCCTGGCAGAGCATGAGGCTCACAAAGTCCTTGGCCAAACCAAAACATCTCTATCAGCTCTGTTCCCGAGCCGAAAGTCAAAACACTGCACTGCACCAGCTACCAAGGAGGAGAAACATGACTGCTACTGCTGAACCCAGGACACACTCTAAACCACAAAGCTTTGCAGAAAGAGTAATATTAAATATACTGATAATGCACAAAAATATAGACTATTTCATTTCTTTCTTCATCAGCTAACATGACCTAAGTGTATGCTGAAAATGCCTAATGTTTCCCTGTAAAGGCCATTTCACTGAGCACTAGAAAAAGTTTAACATGTGGCAACATTTCCAAAATTAGCTGTTGTACTTTTTAAAGCCTTTACTTTTCCAGCACATTTTAGTTTTAGAAGAAACCAACTCTTTGCCTCCTTGTTGAGTTAAAGGGATTGAAGTGGTTATACTATCAGAAAGAATTTGGCCAAGCACATAAGATGTCAGCCATCAGCACAATGTATTCTGACAAACCAGTTTAAACCTTCAGCAGCTTCAAAAGACTAGCTCAAAGTGAGCTGGGCTCTTTTCAGATGAATTTTCTTCTCAGCCTAACCTGGAGGAGGATCCTAAAGTGCAACCAGGGAATTAGTTCTCTTCAGAGAGGAAAAAAAAAAAGTGAAAGGTGAACAGTCAGTTCAAGGTAATTTAGAAAGATGTGGTATTACAAAGACCAGGAGCTGAGACATTGAGTAGTAAACTCCCCACAATATATACATCAGCTCTTGTTAAAACACAGAGCTTTTGAGAAATTATTCCTTATTCGCAGACTCATCAGATGCCTCATTAGCAGAGTCTTACTCTACCTTGGCTTTACCTCCCCGCTTGTGTAACAGTCTGTGAGGCTAAGAGAAGTGCTGAGCACCTTTTCTGAGACTTCAAATTATTTGTCTGACTCAATATAATTTTCTTAGAATCATAGAACAGTTAGGGTTGGAAAGGACCTTAAGATCATCTACTTCCAACCCCCCTGCCATGGGCAGGGACACCTCACACTAAACCATATCACCCAAGGCCTCGTCCAACCTGGTCTTGAACACTGCCAGGGATGGAGCATTCACAGCCTCCCTGGGAAACCTATTCCAGTGCCTCACCACCCTCACAGGAAAAAATTTCCTCCTTATATCCAATCTAAACTTCCCCTGTTCAAGTTTTAACCCATTACCCCTTGTCCTATCATTACAGTCCCTAATGAAGAGTCCCTCCAAAGCTTCCCTATAGGCCCCCTTCAGATACTGGAAGGCTGCTATGAGGTCTCCACGCAGCCTTCTCTTGTCCAGGCTGAACAGCCTCAACTTTCTCAGCCTTCTTCTTTCTATCTGAGCCTGTACAAAAACAGGGAGCAAAACTCATCTGATCAAATGTTTTATTTATTTCCCTTTAACCACCTAAATCCCCTTTGCAGTTAACAAAGAGAAACGGGCAGTTCTGTAACCTGATTCATTCCAGCCTAGGACATTTGGAACAGCTCAGGTGAAACATGACCTGATGGTGTTTTATTTAAACTCTGATCACAAAGGAAGTTTTATATAGGCAACTATCATAGTAATTCCCAGTGGTCAGAAGAAATTGCTTCCACCCTTTCTAAGTATTACATCAATGCCTTGGTGAAGGAAGATCACAGCAGTATCTTCTCAAGACTCTCAACAGCAGTAGAAACGTCACCATGATGCCATACTCCCCTGAACAAGAGGTTTTCCAAGTCTGTATCAGGGAACAGTGTCTGATACTTTCTTGATAGAGCCAATAGCAAAAAAGAAAAAAAAGAACGGACCTCTATCCTCTGCCTCCTCACAACATGCACAAAGAAACCATGCTGGGAAAACAACTTGTGCAGTGGGACACACACCAGGAAGCTTCCCATAGCACACCACCATTCCAACAGAAGATATAACAACACAGGGAGGACAGAGCTCTAAAAAAAAAAAAAAAATCATCCCAGATGGGGAAACTGAGAAGGACATGCATACATATACCTATATTTATCTATAAATGTGGAGATGAGACAGAGATGGTGAGACGATGAGAGAAGCTGGGAAGGGAAGCATGCTAAAGAAGGGAAAACAGGCAAATGAAGACAAGGTGGTGAGAGGAGCGGGTGGTAGAACATGCAGAGTGGGCCTGGAGAGATGCCAAATGAAGAGCTGGATAGTACGAAAGGACGAGGCCTTAGGTGATATGCTTTAGTGTGAGGTGTCCCTGCCCATGGCAGGGGGGTTGGGACTAGATGATCTTAACGTCCTTTCCAACCCTAACCATTCTATGATTCTGTGAAAGAAAGAGAGAAAAAGGACTTCAGAATAGAAAGAGCAGCAAAGATGAAACATCTTGATAGGCTTATGGTAACAACATGCAACGGCAAAGAAGGGCAGCAGAGAACAAAAGCTGGAGAGAAAAATGAAAGCAAAGCTTGAGGAGAACAACTGTATTGTTTTTCAAGTTCAGAATGTGAAAAACAGTATGGGGAAGAATAAAATGAAGAATTTGTATTAGCTTAAGTTCTTTTTTTTTTTCTGTCTTTTTTCCCATCTTAGCTTAATCGTGACTATCTTTGAGAAGATACAAAACTTGCAAAACAGAATTAACAGTGATGTCAAATTTTAAAGCTCAATGCATCATCAAAAGTGGTCTGAAAAAACAGTGGTATAGACTTGTCACACCCAATGCCATTTCAAATGTTACACATTCAGCAACTGAGGAGAAAAATCCACACAAAATAAGTCATCTATGGCACCTGCATCAAGCTAAAGTATCAAACCTGGTGCTTCCATGTGAGCATAACTCATTACACCTTCACTAAGATATAGTCTAAACAGGACTGTGCCAGTTGTACACACCTCTGTTGTGCAACCTAGCAGTCCGCAGTCTGACAGATGCTATTGTGTTTAACTTAAAGTAAACAAATTTATTTTAATTAGGTATGCCAGGACAAACCTGAAAAATTACCACCCTTAAAGAACATCTTCCTGCTCTTCATGTAATAGTAAACACATTCAGCAAGCTGGAAGAAAAACCCCAACTTTTAAAGAATGCAAATAGTATCAATCCACCTTTAACAGGTTGCCTATAATCTTCCTCCTCAAGCCCATCTTCCTCTCTTGTACAAGCTAAGAAATCCCCTTGTGCTCCTGTATATAGTTGTAATTAAAAAATACACCATTTTAACTTGATCTTCTAATAACAACAGACATAATATTTTGCCTTCTTGCCATGTCTTCACCTACCTAATGCCATTCTGTAAATGTCAGTTTTCTATGTCAACCACATTGTTTAGTTTCAAGTTTACTTAATATTTAAGTAAAAAAGGAACTGCATTTGCTATTAATTTTGTCATTATTGATCAACTACAGCTTTCCTGATAAGGTAATGAAAGAATGAATCTTGCAGTAGCCATCAGTCACTCATGGGATGATGAGAAGACAAGAGGATCTAATAGTCCTAAACAGATCCCAGATGTACCTGTCAGGGGTTCTGCAGACAATGACTAGAATAAACCTATGTTATTCTCAATCTTGTTACTATAAAGAAAAAGCAAGCAAATGAATTAATTTTTACAGTAGATTGCCATCTATATTGCCATATAAATATACTTTTGTTTTTAAGACTGCTAGTTCAAGCAGCTCATTACACAAGGATACAGCAAGGCTACAGCAAGAGCATCAAAGGGTAGTGACTGACATATAATATACTTTTTGAAAGAAAGGAAAGAAAAATAAGAAAATGCAGAAAAGACATGTGAGAAATACTTCAAATAAACATTAATTGGTAAATTGGAAGTGATTTTGAAATACTAGCTTTGAAACACTTATTCAGTCGTACACCACAAGTGTAGTGCCTGAACAGACAACCACAAAGTGACAGAACTCCAGTATATTCTCTTTCTAGTTGCTTTATTAATGCAGCAACTGATGACAAGTATAATGTTTACAGCAAAATTATCTCTATTCGTATTATTTTTCCCTACCTTTCTTTTTTCAAAAAACAAAGATATACTAACATTGCTTAAGAGCATTATGTACCCACTTTCTCTAGTTATTTCATTAATAGATGACCCTGGGGAATACATGGAATATCCAGCACTCATACCAAAAAAAAAAAAAAAAAAAAAAATCACAAATCCGTAAACATAGATATAGCTATAACAATAGTACAAAACCACATTAATCTTCCATATTAGTTTGCAGTAACTGCTTACTGCTAGTTTATCTTATAAGATATCTGTGATCACAGCTAATTGGGAACACTAACTGCTGAAATTTACTGGGGAAATCAAGACTTATCAGCAAGCCAATTTGATACTTTCCTGACAGTTTCTGTTCATTGTTAACACATTATATTAATATACTAATAAGCTGGTAAAGAGAAAGAATATCCAATTTCAAAAGCAGGACAAAAAATGCTTGTTTGTTAAATACCATGAAATAGATCTAGATAAACCTCATCTATTTTCAGAAGAACAGATCTGCATGTATAAAATTAGTCTGTTAAGATACTAACAGAGACCACAACCTGTTGCACAGAAGCCTTTAAAATTGCTCTACCCCTACCTCAAACATGCATTTGAATTTGAAAATATATACAATGTAACTAATGTATTATGTTTTTATTATACTACATATATGTATTTTTGTTATTATAAATTCCATGTGACCATTTTCTGGGAAAAGGGGATGATCTGTATTTTTTTCTGACAAACAATCTAATTTACTTTCTTATCTCTAATTGTCCCAAAAGTGCTGCCAAGACAGAGTTATGTATTTGAGCAACATACCCTTTTCAGCAAGCTAGATAAGAAGCAAAATATCAGAATTCTTCAAAATACTTTCAGTGCACACAACATTTCATGAGCTATCAACCAGAACCAACTAATAAATACTACCATGACTATTTTTTTTTCTTATACTCTGCTTTTGCATAAGTCTTTGTTACCTGAACAAACCTTACCAGCCACTTAATTTTTTTTTTTAACTGAATTCACAGACAGGTCAAATCCTCATTTCTCTCAACATGCAAGGTGAAGTAAAAGATGTATTTTTAACAGCCTTTACCTTTTCAAACCACTTTCTTTTAAGAACAAGTATTCTTTTAACAAGTTTTTGTTACTAAATTGTGTGAAAAAGGCTACAGAAAAGATTTGGTACAGTGCACGTTTTCACTGCTCACTAAATTGCTCATGACAACCTTGACAATGTATGTTTCTGTCTAGTAAATCATCAGAACTAAAAAGGTAAGCTGTTTTCCTTGTCCTGTCAGGATCCATTTTAAAAGGGCTATAGTGCTGTATATGGTAATCATTTGTACCCAATCATCTTATTCATGTTTTGCTCATTACAACAACAAAAGGTATTTAACTTGAATTACAGTAGCCATAATTTAAGAGGGCTTCTCTAACAACCATTCTCTTATAATTTGAGAGCAGAAGTGAACCGGACAATGAGAAAACATTTTTTAATTAATACTATTCACCACTAACTAGGCAACTGATTAGACCCTTCAACCTTTTATCTACCATGTTTCAAATTCTGTGCATGTCTCAGGCAGACAGGCAGGGTTTTTACATGAAAATTCCATCAGGGACATAGACTTATGTGGGTTGGCAGAACACCACAAAGATTTGGATGGATGCTCTCCCCAGCCTCACATCACATCTTTACTTAAAACATGAATTTGCAGAACAACTGGAAAATGGTGAGCAACAAGTTCATGATTTAGGAGATGTGACATACGTTTTTCATTTTTCTCTGCACTGTGTAGATTTAAAGAAAACTGAGAATCCAGCATTTGACTCTGTATTTCTACATTAAATTCAAGCACATGTTTCTGATTGTTCTTCAGTCACAAAGATACTGAGACACCAAAATAAATACCTATATTTAATCATGCTGAGGTGGTAACAAAAATTACTGTCCTTCCTATGCATCATTTACATCCCAGTATAATACATAGCTTTTTTTTCAAAATATATTTGAGGTTCTCTTATCTTTTATTGAACTGTATTTAATTAATCATGATAATTTCTTTCAGATGCCATCAGGCAGCCAAAATAATAAAAGGAGACTTAATCTTCTAATTCAGTGACTTATATGAATCATGAACTCTGTATCAAACATAAAAAATTCATTAAAAGTAGGCTTAATACTTATTTAGACTGCTTGCATTTCTTGGGATGATTTCTGGAATAAGATTTAAACTGCAGCAACTCAGGAGAAGCCCGAGTTCTGCTGTGTTTTCAGGCAAAGGTGAAACATTTCTTCTGTTTTGATACACTCTGCCATTCTGGAAGCTTTTTTCTAGGTCAATAACAACCAAAATTAAATTTCTTGGTACTGGTAGAAAGCTGCCCTTTATTATCACTTTGCTTTAAGTAGTGTTACCTAACAAAGAGGAAATTGATCTCTACTATTACCTAAGGTCTATGCCTTGCATTAATTCTTGTTCACTGGAAATAGAAGCATACTTTCAGTTATGTTTGGTTCACTCATTTCAGTAATAGCTTTTTTGCACAATTTTTTTTCAATATATCCATAGTGACTATTTGCTTTTAGAAACTGAAAATTTGGCTCAAATTATTACACAGACTGTTAATTGTGTGTATGTATGTCATCAAAAGGCATTTATTGTTTCAAATAAAGTTTCAACATATTTTATTGATGGGATAAACAATACATCTTTATATTTTTGAAATTCTAAGCATTTCTGCATGCACTTGTTTTTCCATCAACCAAACAGAAGCAACTGAGACATACTTATTTGTTTTTCTTTTGCTGAAGCCATTTTTAATTTTTTTTTAACTTTGTCTCTCAGGAAGAAACACCTGCCCAGAAACTACTCTGATCAGCACGACTGGTTCTTCAAAACTAGGAGAAATCAAACCTCAAGGTTAAGTGAAGAGGGAGGGAGTGGTGGTGCTCCATGCACCAAAACAGAGGTTCTCCTGCAGCCTGTGGTGCAGTTCAGGGTAAGGCAAACTGCCTCCTGCAGCCCGTGGAGGCCCATAGAGAGCAGATATTCACCTGCAGCCCAGGGAAGACCCCAAGCTGGAGCAGGGAGATGCCTAAAAGGAGGCTTTGACCCCAGCTAGCAGGACCTGTGGCTCAGTGGATAGAGGAGCCCAAACTGGAGCAGGTTTGCTGCAAGACTTGTGACCCTACAGGGACCCACGCTGGACCAGCCTGTTCCTGAAGGACTGCACCACATGGAAGGGACCCATGCTGGAGCACTTCATGAAGAACTGTAGCCTGTGGGAAGAACTCACGTTGAAACCATTTGTGGCGGACTGTCTCTTGTGGGAGGAGCCCCACACTGGAGCAGGTGAAGAAAGTGAGGAGGAAGGAGCAGCAGAGACGATGTGTGATGAACTGACCACAAGTCTTTGAACTGAACCTTAGAAGATGGGGGTGGGGTGCTATTTTTTAGAGGGTTCTTATTTCTTACCATCCTTCTTGGTTATTAACTCCCAGTCAAGTCTGTTTTGCCTGTTAACAGTAACTGGTAAGTTATCTCCCTGTCCTTATCTCAACCTACAAGCTTTTCATGGGATTATTTTTTCCCCATACCCTGTGGAGGAGAGAGAGTGATGGAGCAGTTTTGTGGGGTACCTCACGCATAGGCAAGTTCAATTCACCCCATCGTCAAAGATTCTCAGTTTGTACATGTGAGTAAGAAAGGGAAGTTCAAAATCCAAGGCGTATATTGTGACTCCAATTACATTTATGTCACAAATTAGGCGATTTAACCACAAAAGGAATCAGGTTTTGACTGAGCTTCTAGCAGAAACAATGTCACAAAAAGCTGAATCCATTTTAAAGTGGAATATGACTGACAGATGAAAAGGGTTATGAGACTGCAAAAAATTGTAGAGTGTTGGACTAAGACACAGGAAGTTTTTTCAGAACAAATGTTTTAGTACTTCTTTTATGATATAGATGTTCCAGTTCACAGCTGATGCACAAAAGACTGAGCTTCGTGTTTGGAAATTAGTCTTGTATTCAAAGTTAGAAAGGACTGGGTGCTATATTTCAGCTGTGGAAACCCAAACGTCTATCTTGGTGTTATGGGAAGAGCTGGATAAAAGAGAATCTTAAATTTCCAATTACACAAATGCTTTTCAGGAGAGAACATGGAAAAGTCAACCAAAACTGCTAACTGTAAGCACAGACTTACTAACATTAGTAGTTCTAGAAATAAGAGTTCCTTATTTCCTCATTAAGAAATAATATGTAATATAAAAACGGCTTGCAAGAGACTTTCAACTTAGAATTGAAGCTGCTGAGGTCTTTTGCAGATGAATTTAAACATTAAATCATTGGTCAAATGACACCGTATGTGTCTTGAAGTCTGTGACCTTTTCTCCCTTCTCCATCTTCTCCTTCTGAACTGCTAAGTCCAGAGGAGCTCAGAGAAGTCAATATACTACTATGACTAAGGAAAAAACAAAACTCAGAATCTGACAACTGAGCACAGGCAATGGCTCTATGATAAAATTAGTTTGATACTACTGTTTCTGTTCTTCCTTTCTCCTAACATGTATTTGTTTTACAAAATACTTCCCAATGCCTACCACCTTACTCCCTTTTGTCTTTGTTGTGCATGCTGCCTTCCATCTCACAGAAGCAGCAAAACACATTATTTTCAAATTTCCTGGTCTATGGTGATCAAGTCATAAAACACCAAAAGAAAAGCAACACAACAGGAAAACATGAGCAGGACTACCACTGACCAACAGAAACACAGAACTTCTGAAACTGAATACACGCACAAAATGCATTAAAGAGATCCCAGATGACCTGTGGTATTTAGAGCCCATGGCCTGTAAACACCCACACTTGTCTGCTTGATGTATGTGCCTGTGTGTTCTGCCTTTGAAGTGGACAGGGAGTTTCCCTGGGCAGAGACTGTTGTCCTTCTTAAACACTGTTTTCTAAATTACTGTTCTTGAATTTGTGCTATACGTGTCAATATAAACGCCACGTAAATAATTACACCCATGAAAGGCACCATAAGATATTCCCATCAATAGATAAATCTAATTTGATTAAAACCTGTCTTGATTTAAGATCTTTCAGTTCAAAGAAACTCCTCTCCTCTACTCCATTGTATTTCCATTGCAGAATATTTTATTTCCACCTTTCTAGGAGACACACTATCGTTCCATCACATGCTGTTGCACCAAACATATGAAAGCCTTAGTGAAAATCCACGACCAATTCTACAAAGGTGGTTAGATTGATTCAATAGTACATTGATGCCTTCTGACCTTAAAACCACAGTGAATCTTTCTTATTGCTAAAAGGAATTGTACCATATATTTCACACATACCTGAGCTCTATACAATCATCTTGAATGCTAAATAGAGCTTGCAAACAACATAAAATACAGACATGCTCACATATAAATTTTAAATTCATGCTTATATAAAATACAAATCTGTTCAGATATGCTGAGTCCCATGGGCACGTATTACCATCTAACCTCTCTGGCTACATTTCAGATGCAATACTTCAATTGGAAACTATGAAAACCCTACAGAATTCTGTTCAGGTCCTCCAACTTGTGTAGCCAAAAGGAAAATACCTGGGTATTTGGGGGGCAAAAAAATGTTAGTGCCTGAGAACAGCATTAAAGTCACTGTTAAGATGTATGTCACATCCCTATAACACAGAACTAGGTAGAGGATTCTGATTCAGTCAGGTGTTCAGTAGATTAAATGCAGAGGAATGGCTTCAAATAAGAGTGAGAAATAAACATAATTAAAAAAAAAATCAGACCAAAAAAAAAACAACAAAACCAAAACCAACCAATCAAAAAACCATAACAAACAAAAAATTACTAAATCAATAATAAGAATATTTCCAGACTTATGCAAAGCCTAAGTCCTTGAAGATAAGGGTTGCTGTCATGGGGCCAGGCAACCTGGGCTGCATTAGGAAAAGCACTGCTAGCAGGTCAAGTAAGGTGTTAAATCCTCTGTTTTCAGTACTGGTGAGACACATCTGAAATATTGGGTTCAGTTAAAGCGAATAGGACTGATATCACACTGCCAGTTCTGTGAGCCAAGTACCCTCCAAAGACCTAGTAAAGCTTTAAAATACTCTAAATTTGTTTTATAAAGAAGATTGACAATATTTGATTGTATGCCTATCAGTGACTAATGATAATAGAGAAAATATGTATGATATATATATTATATATAACTGATTTTTTGAGATCCTAAATGCTTTTGTGTGATTTGCACATCAATATTACACAGATTCATGTCACTCATAGCCTTTTAAAGGTTCAAAACATCTTCCTATTTTTGCTTCTCAAAGACCTAGTTATACTTTTTAATCACAAGTATATCTGACAAAACATTTTTTGCTGACATCTTTTAACACAAATGACATGAAACAAATGTTTAACAGCAAGTTAATATGTATATTGGCAATTAGACAGAGTATGCTTAACAATCACCCAAGGCACAGAAACCATGGTCCTGGCCAGGATTAAGACTGTATGAATTCACTGTACAAATGTACAAATGTAAGTCTACCAAGTGTCAATCTACACTGCATCAGATCACATAATTGCAATGCAGAATTTAGAAAAGAAGAGATGAATCCATAGAAAAACTTGATAGTTTTATGCAACAGAAAACCAGACTATACAGGGAGCCATGGATTTAATTATCCCTTCTGCAGTTTCAAAACCTGTGAACAGCGCTATTTTGCAAGAATCCGAACTGCCATGGTAGCCTGCTTGGAAAAATTGACAAAAGCCAGTGCGCAAAATAAAAAAATAAAAATCAAAACTCAACTTCCTTTTTCATAAAATGCAACTTTTACTGACATAATGTCAACAGATAGTCACAAAAATGAGAATGGCAAGGGTATGATGCCAACAGGATATGGTTTAACTTAACTTGCCCTCAAGAATATATTTATCCAGAAATGTTGTCTGAGAAGGAAGCTGACATTTTGTTGTTTTATTTATGATTCATATGTGCTAGATGTGCAAACACAAAGGTAGTGATAAACAGACACAATTAAAACAATGAAGAAATAAACGAATCAGATATACTTTGGATTGTACTGCAAACCCGTAACACTCCTTGTATTTTTCTTCAGGGTTATGCAAATACATACATGCTGGCATCAGGAATAGTTGTGTCAACCTAGCAGTTGATAAGTCTCTGCAGAGAGATTAGAAAGAACAACATATACCCCAAAATTGAAAGAATGAAAATTATTTGAATGCATAGGTAGATGTTAATAATCAAGAGTAGAGCAACTGACACTGCAAGTTGTCAATGTCCCAGAATAAAACAAACATTCAGGGAGAAGCGAATACAAGATCTCCAAAATGCAAAATATTCTTGAAAAAGAATGGAACTCACCTCTATTTCAGTCATACATTAAGTCCCATCGGGGCATGAACATACTTCCTCTGCTTAGTATTAATCACACACTTCTCTCTCAACAGCTGCCCTAGCTTGCCAATAGAAGTTTTTTCTTAGATCCTAATACAAAGATATTTAGATAATAGAGATTCTGCCACATAAGAGCTGTAAATAATTGGTTTAAAGTGACATAAACAATTTTGAAGATTAAATTTCTCTGTTAACACTTTGAGTTTTCCTCTCTGCATCATCTTGCATATGCAAAAGCAAGAAGCATTTACTGTTTGTACTATGGGTACTTGAAGGATTTCACACTTCTAGCATGATATTCCTATTTTTACTGCTAGGAAAAGGCAAAACGGAACTTAAGTTTGATGTGCAAAAATATATTTCTGAATACAAGGTGCTTTTAATCTTGCAGTGCCCAGTATATTTGATCTGGAAACAGTAACTGACTATTCTGCTGCCAGATGAAACTGCATATTTGGACATCAGCAAAGTTTTTAATCAGATAAGCATTAGAGAAAGAGAGCAGATTTTATTTCAATGAGTGCTCTGAGAATGTTTGCTCTGAGTGAAAATGGATGTAAGGAACTCCAGTGGACTAAGAGCTCCAAAGCCATCTCACATTGCTACATTTTGCCTAAGAATGCCTTGCTATATTTTGCTTAACAGTTAAGAAGAACATGTGAAAAAGTTGTCTTTAACCTCAAGCCTACTCAAGGTGACCCTGGATTTAAGATGCAAGATGGTGTGTGAAGTTAGAAGGAAGAATTCTACAGCTGAGAAACCAATCTGGACCATGCCTTCTCAGCTGGCATCCCCTCTTAGAGATTCCTTTTCCCAAAGATTCAAAAAGCTTTAATTTTGCAATGAATTCTAGGGGTGACTGATTTTGTCCTCTCTTTATCATTACTTACTGTCATGAGGGTCTTCTCAAATTGAAGTCTTCTCAGGTAATTTGTTTTCATACATTCTAACCCTAAAAGCAATGAGTGCTGTATTATTACATATATAGTGCCTCACACTGTCATGGTTAAAAGCTTTTGAATGCATAGCGAATATACACAGTCTGACAGTCCCTGCTCCACAGGGGGTGAATTCATCCAGACAATGTGTAGCAAAAACTGTAATGAAGACCTAGTGATTTCAATCAGAATCTAGGCAGAGTTGTACTACAAGCCTTGGTTGTGGAGATCCATGCATTAGCACGAGTGACTGCTGCAATCTCAGCACATACCTTGGCATTAATATGCACTTTCAACAGTACTACTTGGATATACTGCTTAAAAAGAGGATGTTCCTGTGTAGTGGTGTGAGAGCATAATGTTCTTGTTGAACCTTGGCATACCATCTAGCATGTTCAGCATTGTATATGTAAAAACATGCAAAAACATGCAAAGCTTTGTTTACTTCGTATGCTGCAATGATGTGATAAACAGTAAAGCTGCTGAACCTCACCGCAGATAGGATCAGCATGAAATAATCAATATGAAGTTGCCTGCATACCACCTACATCAGATCACTCAAAATCAGAGGAACGTACAATAGGAAACACTTTTTCTACCATTTCTATTCTTTATCAGCTTTGAGTGCCTGTGCCTTTTGAACTGACATCCCAGAAGAACCAATTACCTACTCAGCACAAAACACTAAGATATATGAGAAGGTGAATAAGACTATGAAACAAGGAAAAGCTCATGAGGAGGAACAAGAGAGTGATTGGCGGCCAGTCTCAGAGCAATAGCAATTTGTAATTTGACCACACAAGAAAGAACTGAAAGCGATGCTAGATTTAATACTTTTTTTTTAATAATGTAATTATAAATAGAAAACCCCAGGGCAACTGATTAGATGCCAAGCAATCAGGCAGAGAATTTTGGCATCACATGGCAATCAGAAGCATAAGCTGACATTCTGCTAGATAAAATTGAGCAACAAAGGTTCTTAAAAGTAAAAATAAACCAGCAAAAACAGACAAAAAGAAAAAGTGACATGATCACTTTTTTTTTCTTTTTCTATAACCATTACAATAGCATTCTATGTAGAAATAAGAAATGCAAAACTGCATTGTCAAGTTCAAAAACCAGTGTTAAAGTAACTAAGATAAAAGTGACAGCTGAATGAGTGGGTAGAAAAAAGTTTAAAAGTTATGTAGAATATAGGCCTAAGGGATGGGGAGAATGTGGTGTGAAAGGAGTAATGGATAAAAAATGGAAAAAAGACCAACAGTCTGGCATAATAAGAAAATGTCAGCTATCAAGGCAGGAGGTGATGCACAGAGTAAGGAGTGAGATCTTTGATTTGTCAGCACTGAAATAATAACTGTGTTTGCATTGGTAGAAGAGATTATTAAAAAATAAACTAGAAAAAGGTAAAAGATAAAAGACCATTCTTACTGAAGCGCTGTATAAAAATGGAGAGTGGATTTGGATGATCCTGTGGTGGACCAAGTGGGAATAGACAGTTCTAGCTATTCTAATCCTCTTCATGAAACAGTGGACCCCTTTCATCACCTTTTGTTGCATGTTTTAGGTGATATGTGACCCCATTTAAATCAATGGATTATTATTTATTTACAGAACAGGGTGCAACTGTTCTTCCACAAAGCGATGATCTTGATTCAGGGTTTTTTTTGCTTTTTCTCCAGGACTGCCTTGAACAAGACAGTACTCCTAAATAAAACCTAAACATTCTATATGACAAGTATTCCCAACCAAGATTACTATTTTACTTTCCTGCTAACAATGCAGCTATTGAATCCAAAAGGGAAAGGGTATGAAGCTTCAGAAGTTAGCTTTTGTTAACTTCCTCCCTCAAAACCTCCCACCAGCCACCCAAACAGTGAAATCTAAAAACAACACTCAACTGTTCTAATATTTTGGTGTAGCAGGATATATGAAAACAGATAAAGTTGTTAATTAATTACTAAGATGCATAATTTCCCAATATTTGTATGTGTTCATACATTCCAAAAACCTCATCTTTGTTCCACAGAAAATAGCATTTCCCTCAAAATAGCATTTTCGTGTCTGCACTTCCAAATGTTTCTTCCTATTCAGACTCTGATTTTTTCATACTTTCTCCCTTATGCCAACAGTAGCGTAGGTTCTACAATGATTATGTTTTTCCCAGCTATCTTCTCTCTCCAGCTTCACTACTGCTATAAGCAGAGAAATAAAACAACACAGAAATTCTCTCTGCCTTTTGGGGGCATTATGTATCTTTTTCCAAAAAGCAAAAAAAAAAAAACCACAAAAAACCAACAACAACAACAAAAAAAAACAAAAAACAAAAAACCCCACTTTTCTAGCTCAGTGATCACCTCCCCACCTACTCCTCTGAGGTTCCCTCTAAGTGAATCTCATAGCTTTGCAAATATTGATGCTTCTCTGAAAGCTTATCCAAACTCCCCTGGCTCATCATAACAAAAGAAAGCTTCAACCTTTAACCTTTGAGCCAAACTTTTGTTTTTCTAAATTTAGAGCCAAACTTTAGACTAAACAAAACTTTGCAAATTTAAACTTTATTTCAGTGTATCCAAGCCAGAGAAAATCATACAACCACTTCTGCGCATTTTAAGAACAGATTATTTAAGTCATACTACTGGTAGAAAGGATTTCTGTTCTGTTGAAGGGAAAAATGGGTTATCATACATATTCACCACTCACCAGTCTCACAAAGGGGAAAAGAAAACTGACTGTGATTTACAAACAGAGCAGGTCAGCATATAAGACTTCAAATGTTTCTAGGGTGACGTGGAAAAAAGTGCTCAGGTATGCTATTTTGCTATTTAACTTGAGCACACAAGTGTTCTCTCTTGAAAGCAAGCACAAGGCTAGACTGTCTCAGAAGCTGACTAGCTGTAATTCTTTGTGCGCTTTCTCCTTTTCTTCTGCTATTTACAGTCTCCAGCTCCCCCCCAGTTTGCTTTTCTCTAGCGACAGCTGTGACTGTTCTGGCCCAGCAGAAGCGACCCTTGTCCTCCAGGCCCAGCTGCCGTTGGTCCCGCGGGCCGTCAAGCGGCTGACGCCACTCCCCGCGGTCAGCACCTTGGTCAGCGCCACCTCTCCGCAGGAGGATCCCCGGGGAGGGCTGCCTGACGTCACGGTTACCCCCGTGACCTGAGGCGGGAATCATTCATCCCTGCCCACACTTCTCTTCCCTAGTAGATCAGACGTTGGTAATAACATATAGGTGCCCTGATGCACTTCACTACATAGCAAGGAAAAAAATTTCCAGAGTTGGTTGGCAACAAGAAACTGGTGATAATTTTTACAGCTTTTGTTGTAATTGTGGTGAAAGGCTGAAGATGGAGTGCCTGTAAAATGTCCACCTTTGTCAGTGGTGTGATGATGTCATTTTGACTTTGGACAGGGAATTCTTACTGATGCAAGTGAGGTTTGTGAAGATTGTGTGATGAATGTGTATTTTAATAACAATTCTGGTCTATTCTAATAATGATAATAACTGGGTTATAAATGATGCTGCAGACAAGCAACAGCTGACCTACATTTTACACAGCTGTAATTATTCACTATCTCTGTTTCTCCAGTTTATGTTCAAATTTCATTACGCTCAAAACAATGCTGTCAGGAAAAGCATCTGCAAAGTCCAGAACACACCTGTTCTAGATCTGCTACATAAATGTATATACCTTATTACATAAATGCACAATGCTGCAGAAATAACTAAGACTAATCTCACCCTTTGGTTCAAATACAATTTGCAGACATTGCTCTTTATGGAAAGCAGTCTTCTAAAAACACGAAAACTGATTTTGCATAACTTCAGTTAGGAAAGACTTACCAACACATCTTTACTGACTCTCCTTTTATTAAAAGAAAAAATGTACGCAACCTTACCAGTTGGTTTTGATCCCATATCCAAGTTTGGTAGAGTTTAAAAGTTTCTGAATGACAGATACACAAATGCTGCTGTGTTTTGGATCTCACATTTTCTGGATCCTTACTCTTACTCAGCCTCCACCCCTCCTCCATGCAGCTTTCTAAAATAACTGCCGTTCTGTCAGTTGCTGACAGAAGACACATCTGCAGTTACTCTTGACTTTTTAATTTTCCTGCCTATTTAAAGATCTAGGATTTGAGTTCATAAATCATTGCAATTATCTTTCTTCCTAGGAAAAAACCTATAATGCATAGAAGCAAACAGTTAAATTTCAAGTCAGCAAAATCACAAGTTGTAGTGAAAATCTCCAGATTACATGTATATCAAAGATATCCATGCAAGCTGTTTAGAAATTAAAAATAACTCACTTCTGAAATAAAGTGTGCCTTAGGTTACATGAAAGTTCTTTTTCCCGCAGCAAAGGCCTGGAGTGTACCAAATTTGCTGTCTGATCAGGTGACTGTATTAGAACTTCTCCAGTGGCACTTTAATGTGTGAGTGCTGTGCACAAGTCATGTGAGCTGCATCTGCCCTCAGGAAAATGCAGGTACCTATGCTGTGTTATGCCGTTATGAAACAGACTTAATTCACTACATTTTAGTAATCATTGCAGCACCTTACAGACTAAACCTGATAGAGAACAACTGTGGCCAGTTATCCTGCAAAGAATCATATTACTCAATCTATCCATGTGATGACTTGGAAATTGAGCTTGTTTTAAGGACACAAGAGATAGTATGGCAGATTTTTAGATGTTTCGTCTGCAATGCAAAAGTGAACAGAAGGGCAAGTGAGCTCATACTCTTTTAACTGAACATAGAGTCATAGAATCATAGAATAGTTAGGGTTGGAAAGGACCTTAAGATAATTTAGTTTGAATCCCCCTGCCATGGACAGGGACACCTCACGTTAAACCATCTCACCCACATCCTTGGTTGCACTGTGTTATGTGACCCTGATCTATTATAGCTTTTAAACCCATGCTTAATTTTAATCATAAGGGTAATACCACTTACTTCAATTCTCAAGTGCCATCACAAGTTGACACATTCGTTCAGGCTGAAGAATCATTACTAGTGGTCGAGCACTATTACAAGGAAGAGGGGAAAAAAATCTTTTCTAAAAATCAGAAGTTTTAATCTGGAATTCTACAAAAATTATTTTTATCTGTCTGTGCAAACTCTACAATGATATTCAAAATATTACTGTTCAGAACAGAACCACATCTTTTTGTTCTCTCTTACAGGTTTCTATTTTTATACTACTCTCCTACTGGCAAAGCCTTTCACTCTTAAAAATAAGCTTATATTGTCATTTAAGTCCTCCAAATCTTCATAATTCCCACAAGTAAATTGTATTGATTCACAGCAAACCAGTAATCTTCACAAATATGATCAATCCAAAAACTTTTCCTTTTGTTGCAAATTTAGAGCAGACATACTTACATAAACTAATAAATAAAATGGGGTTTCAAGGAAGGCATTAAAAAAAGATCCATTTTGAAGGAAAAGATTTTTGAGTCTTCTCCAAAGCTTAATTTAGGAAGAGTTCTATGAGAGTCAGACAACTAATCAGAAAAATATGCATCAGCTACAAGGCTTTTGTGGTGTCACTGAAACACACAGAGCCTCAAAACGTCTTGTATCTTTCCTTTGATCCATCCTTTTCAGGTTTTAAGTTCAAAATTTCTCTGAAAGTAAATTTAGACATCTTTGACAGCATGAACATGAATGGCCTTATGCTCTAAACATATTCCTAATTAATTCTTTGCCATCTGGGTGTTACTCTGCTCCACATATTAATAGGACCTCAGTCAGCATTTTGAGGTATTATGAAGAAAAAGCAAGGTGAGGACACTTAAAATTTTACTAAAAGTATGTTCAGTGTAAAAGTCCAAACAAGAAACTTATCCTGAGAACAGACATTTGATATTTCACCTGTCTGCTGTCTGTACCTCCTCAAGTGTTTGCTCTTTTCTGTGCTTTAATATTAAAAGTATAGGTGTATATATATATCCTTCTTACAGTTAAAATCAGATCCTCATTGGGTGAACTGTTGTAATTGCAGAGAGTTTTGTAGCTTCAAGTGACAGTTTTATTTCAAACACTTGCTTAATAGACATATTTTTATATTTAAGAATATGTGCTCATGATTAAATCTCCTAAGGTAATCTTGACTGTGCAACTGTCTACTCTTCATGTTGACGAAACCAGACAGCCACTGGTGACTACTCTCAGGTTTTATTTATAATTCAATGCAGAGCTCCTTCATATTACTATCTATTTTAGTGATAAGTTTAAAACGTGCATCTCATCTTAATGCTATACTCTCATATGACCATGTGAAAATTCTAATGTGTTATCAACATTCCTAAATGTTTCTCACTATATGTACTGAGCAAGCAGTGATACTGTAAGTGTTAACAGGGTTAAACTGAGGGAAGGTAGATATAGATTGGATGCAAGGAAGAAGTTCTTTACTGTGGGAGTGGTGAGGCACTGGAACATGTTGCCCAAGGTTGTGAATGCCCCATCCCTGGGAGTGCTCAAGGCTAGGCTGGGTGAGGCTTCGAGCAACCTGGTCTAGTGGAAGGTATGTCTCTCCACGGCAGGCAGTTGGAACTAGATGAACTCTAAGGTCACTTCCAACCCAAACTATTCCATGATTCTAGGATCATACCTTTCACTCACTCAGGTGACACCGGTCTTGGACTAATAGGACTTGCATAAGGGCCAGCAGGAGGCTCCACAACAGATGTTAGCTTTACACTGAATTTATTCCATGCATGCTTGACAGCTGCATGATAGCAACAGCCACTACAGGCCATGTAATGGGGAAGAGGAGAAAGAAACTTTCACAGCTTGACATAACTGCACTTATTTATTTACTTGCATTCCTAACTATAAAAGTTAATTTCTTGATTAAAATGACAAACACATAGGTTGAGCGATTTCACAATACACCACACTAACTTATGAAATTGCAACTGAAACTGAACAGTAAGTTTAGTCTGTATTTGAAAAAAGATTTATACAGACAGTTATTCATATCTCCACAATACAAGTAAAAACTAAGCTTATTCTTATGAACCACTTAGGGTTTATTTTATATCACCTATAGCCAGTGATTTCTGAAGGTAGAGTTGGTATAATTAAAGGATTCAGTGGTGCCTTGCAGAAGAAAGGTTATTTCAGGATTTGCACAGATGTTGCAGTCACCTACCATTATCTACAGGACAGACAAGCAGCTCTTAAAAGTAAGAGCAGAAACTTACGCTGGATTAATTTCTGCTGGAACCTGAATGCCTGAAACAGGCCAAACAATAAATCTACATTGGACAAGAGAACGTGACCTCTATAACTCTTTCCTGTAGCATTTTCTGTTAAAAAAAAAAAAAGGAACAAAAACCAGAAAACAAAACAAACATAGTTATTGCAAAAACAGTGATGTAAGTTGGAAAATCTTTTTTCTTAACATTTAGATGTTAATGATATTTTTTTTTTCAGTACTAGCAACCACTGCATTAGCAACTTCAGAATGCGTAAGTAAACTTTTTAGATATCTGTCGTGGTTTAAACCCAGTCAGGTAACTTGTTCACTCACTCCCAGTGAGTGGTGCCGAGCTGACAACAATCAAGGTCCGTGTCCGTCTCCCCCCCCCCGCACCGGGGCTCTCCCCTTCCCCGCTCCCGGAGGAACGGGGAGGAGGATCGAGAGAGTGCAACTCCCACGGGTTGAGACAAGAACAGTCCAGCAACAAATCACCACCGCTACTATCAGCTAAAACAATGATAAGGGAAAATAACAAGGGAAGAGAATACGATACCACCGGCCAAGAAAGCGAGTTCCACCCCGGAAGCCCCTGTCCTTCCGGGTAACTCCCAGTTACCCCCCACCCCGGGCATGACGTGCTGTGGTATGGAATACCTCCCCGGCTAGCCTGGGTCAGGCGCCCCGTCTCTGCTTCCTCACAGCTTCCCCTCCTCCCTGGCAGAGCATGAGCCTCACAGAGTCCTTGGTCACGGTAAACATCACTTAGCAACAACCGAAAACATCGGCTTCACCAACACTGTTCTCAAGCTAGAAGTCAAAACACAGCACTGCACCAGTTAACACAAAGGAAAAACATGACTGCTACTGCTGAACCCAGGACAATATCATAGCACTTGCACTGCTGTGGCACCACTTTCAGATCACCTGTACATGTATTTCAGTGTTCCTCCAGAATCGTGTCTATTCCTTTGAAAACTGAAGGTAACACAGCTCTCCTTTTCTGCCTTCTTTGTTAAGAATTTTTTTCTCTTGTATATGTATCTGCAGTCACTAGACACACAGAATATTGCTGATAGGGGCAATAATAGCATCTTTCTCTCTGAACCTATGCAAAATACTACAAGACCACAGAAACTCTCCACTGATACCTCATTAAAACATGCTTTGTGAAGCTTGCTAGACAAAGCAGAGGATCCTTTAATCCTTGATATTAACGGAATTTTAGTTATTCAAAGGAGATTGTAAGATCCATGCCCCTATGCAGCCACTGTAGCCTAAATAAAAGACTAACATTACTGGGACCTACAAGTGCTTTCTAGAATAATAAAAAAGCCCTAAGCCTGTTGAGATGTGCAGTGGCATATATACCATTTCTCATGGTATATTCTCATTATTCATTTCAGCTCACTGAAACAGACATTAAGCCCAATAATCCCCAAGAGACAAAGCACACCACCATTCTGTGTGACATTCAAAGCAGAAGAAAAACCAATCAGCTTTCTTTGGGTTATGCATACTGGTAGCACTGCTGCAAGGTCACAGCAAGTAGGACTGAAAAGTGGCAGAAACATCTGCTTCGGACCCTGATTCCTCAATTGCCCAGGGCTCCTGAGCCTCTTGCTGAAGGGAAAAGACAGAAAAGGGCAGTAAGCTTGGGGAGGAACTCAAGTATTAGGGAATTGACCAAGCAGACAACCAAGGAGCTGAGAGGTGTGTGGGAGGGAGGTGGAGAGGAAGAAAAGGAGATGATGACCAACTGAGAGGCCCACAGGTGTAGACCACTCAACAGAGACGCGCCAACTGGACCACCTCTTGAAATCTATCCTGCACTTTTACAATAGCTCATCTAAATAAGCCTTACTGCAAATTAAGACAATGACTTCTCCTGCTCCCTGCCAATGGTTGTTGTGTACTTTCGCACCTTCAGAGATTGCACAGAGCAATTATAAGGAGTCATCTCTGCAAGGTTCTGTATGTACAATGAGATAACCTGTAGATTCTAGTACCTGATAACAACTAAAATGAATACATTCTGCAAAAGGGATTAAAAATATTTTCTGACGAGACTCTGAAAATCCCGCCTTTTTGGCAGTTAACAGAAAAATAACTAAAGAGGTAGGGGTGTGCGTGTTTGTGTGAGTGTACATTCCATACGTGCCTACATTCCTGACAGTGCTATTTTCTGAAAGTTCCTTCCCCAGTATATTTGAAATGATGGAATGAAATTACTGTTAGTGATATGTGGAAAGATACTTTCAAGATAATACGGTTTTGTCTGTAGAACTGAACATGAAAAACTATTTGCTCTTTATCACATTAGCTTATTTGGAATAAACAAAGCTGTGACATACTCCACATACATTCTTAAGTTTCAATCTGTGAAAGAGATACTTTTGTAAATCTGAAGTTAGACAAATTCCCAAGCTTCAGTTATGTTTCAGAGTGCTGTTTCATAGAATCATAGAATCATAGAATAGCTAGGGTTGGAAAGGACCTTAAGATCATCTAGTTCCAACCCCCCCTGCCAGAGGCAGGGACACCTCACACTAAACCGTATCACCCAAGGCCTTGTCCAACCTGGTCTTGAACACTGCCAGGGATGGAGCATTCACAACTTCCCTGGGCAGCCCATTCTTGTGCCTCACCACCCTCACAGGAAAGAATTTCCTCCTTATATCCAAGCTAAACTTCCCCTGTTTAAGTTTTAACTCGTTACCCCTTGTCCTGTCACTACAGTCCCTGATGAAGAGTCCCTCCTAGGCTTTCCTATAGGCCCCCTTCAGATACTGGAAGGCTGCCGTGAGGTCTCCACGCAGCCTTCTCTTCTCCAGGCTGAACAGCCCCAACTTTCTCAGCCTGTCTTCATACGGGAGAGGCTCCAGTTCCGTGATCATCCTCGTGGCCCTTCTCTGGACTTGTTCCAACAGTTCCATGACCTTCTTATGTTGAGGACATGAGAACTGCACACAATACTCCAGGTGAGGTCTCACAAGAGCAGAGTAAAGGGGCAGGATCACCTCCTTTTGATGCAGTCCAGGATACGGTTGGCTTTCTGGGCTGCAAGCGCACACTGCCATCTCATGTTCATTTTCTCATCAACCAACACCCCCAAGTCTTTCTTCACAGAGCTGCTCTGAATCTCTTCTCTGCCCAACCTGTAGCTGTGCCTGGGATTGCTCCAACCCAGGTGTAGGACCTTGCACTTGGCATGGTTAAACTTCATAAGGTTGGCATCAGCCCACCTCACAAGCGTGTCAAGATCCCTCTGGATGGCATTCCTTCCCTCCAGCATACCAACCAAACCACACAGCTTGGTGTCATCTGCAAACTTGCTGAGGGCACACTCAATCCCACTGTCCATGTCACCGACAAAGATGTTGAACAAGACTGGTCCCAACACAGATCCGGGAGGGACACCACTCGTTACTGGTCTCCAGCTGGATATTGAGCCATTGATCACAACTCTTTGTGTGTGGCCATCCAGCCAGTTCTTTATCCACTGAGCGGTCCATCCATCAAATTGATGTCTCTCCAGTTTAGAGACAAGGATGTCATGTGGGACAGTGTGAAATGATTTGCACAAGTCCAGGTAGTTGACATCAACTGCTCTACCCCTGTCCATCAGTTCTGTAGCCCCATCATAGAAGGCCACCAAATTGGTCAGGCAGGATTTCCCCTTACTGAAGCCATGCTGGCTGTCACCAAGCACCTTGTTGATTTTCATGTGCCTTAGCATGCCTTCCAGGAGAATCTGCTCCAAGATTTTGCCAGGCACAGAAGTGAGAGTGACTGGTCTGTAATTCCCCGGGTCATCCATTTTCCCCTTCTTGAAAATGGGGGTTATATTTCCCTTTTTCCAGTCATTGGGAACTTCACCTGACTGCCATGATTTCTCAAATCTGATGGCCAGCGGCTTCACAACTTCATTTGCCAGCTCCTTCAGTACCTGTGGATGGATTTCATCAGGACCCATGGAGTTGTGCATGTTCAGATTTTTAAGATGGTCTCAAACCAGATCCTCTCCTACAGTGGGCCCAAGGTCTTCATTCCCACAGTCCCTGCGTCTGCCTTCCAAGACTATATGTTTATGCCTTCCAAGACTATATGGATATGTTTAACTACAGATCTGCCATTAGAAAACTCTATTGTAAAATCAACCTATATAAAGCATCAGTAGTTTTTATTTTCCTAATCTGGGTTTCAAAAGCTGTTCCTAAAAAACTCTGTCAGAAGTGTAATCACCTGCAATGCTTAGCTTCACCCACGCTGAACTGCTTTACCGAAGCAGCTCTCCCACTTCTTCTGTTACCTCAGATATTCTTATCTATGAAAAAACAAAAAAAAAAAAGAAACAAAAAAAAATCAAAAACTTACATTTAATTAAAAATAATTAGAGAACAAAACAGCTCATTAAAAAGAAGTCCAGCAAAAGATTCTTCCTTTCAGATTTAAATGATACAAGACCATTCCATAAACAGAATTCCATCTGTCTGGTGGCCAGATAGTCCACGCAACCTCCATCCAGAACACTCAGAATGCTCTATTATTCAATAATTAATTTTCAACTCTAACAGCTAATTTAGGTCTTTTATCCTTTATATATAATATTACTCTATTTACAGTGTCAAGCTACGTGAATTGGCCTGACTTGCTTTATAGATATTCTTGGATGCATAAAACGGTGCTCACATACCTACCATTAGCAAGACAGAACTCATCCTTCAGGAAACAGTTTACAGCGCAGCTCTTGCAAAGCTGCTGCAAAATTTCTTTAAATGTGAATCTCTTAATTTTAGCTGTGCAAAAGTATTTGGTTAAATTCCTGCTCTCAAACCATACTCTACAGAGGCACTTTCAGAAGGTGACCCACTTATTTGTAAAACAGGTGTGCAACACAGGCAGGATCAATTACTATTTGTTTCTTTCGAGTGGTAACAGAAGGGGTCTACACAGCTTAAGAAGCTACGCACCTTCTCAAGGTACTAGACTATTAGACAGAAAAAATTTTGGATCACCAACTTTGATCCCATTCTCAGAGTTTAAAGCCAATCATAGTTTCTTTCAGGGTCTTCACTACCCATCTTTGTCCTATGTTACATTCAAAACCTTCAATGAATGGTCAGTTCTAAAGATAAGCTGAAAATCTAACATCACATAGTGCCATACAAATGACATCATGTATTTGTGTACTTCAAAACCACCACTGTTGCCACAAACTCAACAGCCAGTATTTAATATTGGGGAAAAAGAGGGAAATTCTTGCGTGACCTCATACATGCAACTTTATATCTCTAAGGTGTGTCTACAGAATGTACTAGCACATGGATAACACCTTTAATTTAGCTTGAGAAGGTAGCTTTTGCAATAGCAAATTAACAGGAAGAATTTCCATGGATGGTAAATATGCATGTAGCTGTTCAGAGGCTCCAAGAGACTGGTATCTCTGTGTCTTCCCTTTGCCAAAGGCAAACAATGGGAGCTTATCAGTAGTTTATATTTTTTGTCTTCCCTAAAAATATGACTGGTAGCCTTGTTGTGCATCTTCTCTTATAACTGTCTTTACACGTCCAAATGCCAAGGGCACAAGCCAAGTGTCCAAATAGTTTTCAGAATCATCATTATTTGGGTTCCCCATTAAATAATTTACATGGCACTGCGTAGGAGAAACAACCTCCACTCCCTTACAAGAACTCTGCTTAGTAGGAGGAAAAGAATGATAAAACCAACACATGGAAAGAATTATCATCATTGAAACGTGCAGATGGTGCAATAAAGTTCTTGGTGAAGCAGTGAGCAATGAATTTACTGTGTAGCATCAGGCAGACTAGCAAAGTTTGTTTTCCGATAACTCCGATTCTGCTTGAGAATCTACATTTAATGAGAACTATGCCTACGAAGCAATCATTTGAATGAATTAAAGACAGCTTTTAGGCCAACATTTCAATTCACTGACTGATGGCAAAAAAGGAAAACAACATGCAGAAGACTGAATTTAGGAAATTATAGATAAGTTTATGTTATGTGAAAGTACATTTTATGTTGGGTTTGATTGTTGGATTTTTTCTATGTACCAAACTTTGCACATGCTATTATGGGCAAAATTTATTAAATGCAAACCAAAAAGGTGTTTTATAACAAAAGGTTACCTTTTGTCATTTAAAATAATGAACTTTTTATGTTAAATGTATTTTAAATGCAAAACATATCAGCTTTGTTTCATAATGATTGTAATGACAGACTGACTTGAAGAGCACTGGCTGGAGATGAAAGAGTACTTCCTCATCTGTAGCTTTTCAGACTTAAAAATTGTCAGGAAATAACAGTTCCAGTGGTAGATTTAGCTCATACTTGTGACAAGAGAGGATAAAAATCAAGGAACAGTGTTAATCATCTCAATGCTGTTAGAGTTCAGTCTTATGAAACCCAGAGACAAAAGTCTAGATGACTAATTAATTGATTTTCACACGCCATGTTGGTCTTTCAAGAATAAACAGCTTCAGTAAAGAGTCTTCCACATGAGAATCATATGAAAGAAAGGTACACTTAATGCCTGTATTTTACATCTCAGTTTGAATTGAAATCATTGCCAGGCTGGCATACTACTATCTCATCTCAATTACATGGCAGGGCAAATGCTGACATGACTACTAGTTCAAGGTAGAGCCCTCCATGGAGTCTGATGCTATACAATAAATGAAGAACTTCAGAGTTCCAAAACTCTCATTTCATTTTCCAGTCTCCTCTTCAAATTTTTGAGGTGAGTTCATCTTCCATTAATAACTCTTCTTTTGGAGTGAATGAATATGTTCATTTCTAAATGACAGAGGGATCAGATTAAAGAGTATTGCTTCCCAGTAGAAGAAAGTTCTAACAAAATTCAAGGTTGTGGAAAATGCAAAATCGACGATAATGGACTTCTGCATTTTCTTTGAAAAATTTAAAAGTGAGGAAGAATATTCTCAAAGTGGCTTTTCCATCTCCGCTGTCCACAGAGGTGCAGTATGGCAGCTGAGGAAGAAAGGATCTTTTTTCTGTCATGTTATGAGAAGGATGGCCTGAGAAGATGCACCATTTAAGAAGAGGAGAAAAATGAGAGAATTTATCAAGTAACCTGTAGCTACTATTAGGCATTTACTAGCAAATATGGACTGCAGCTGTTGGCAGAAGTTTAACATTCTAAGAAGAGATGTGGAGTTAACCTCAGTTTGTACCAGGGGAAGTTTACATTGGATATTAGGAAAAATTTCTTCACCAAAAGGGTTGTCAAGCACTGGAACAGGCTGCTCAGGGAAGTGGTTGAGTCACCATACCTGCAGGTACTTAAAAGATGTTTAGCTATGGTCCTTAGTGACATGGTGGACTTGTCAGTGCTAGGTTTACAGTTGGTCTGCAATCTTAAAGGTCTTTTCCAACCTAAATGACTCTATGATTCCATCCAGGTGAAACTTAAAATGCTCTTTTCACCCTGAGACTTAAAACTGTAACACCCTACATCTTCCACCACTCTTTGGAAAGTCTTCTTACCTAGCTTCAGAATGCTATGCTGTCTATCACTGATACAAGCCGGAACAAGTATTTCTAAATTAAAAATTAAGTTTTACATTAGTCTTCTAAGTACATATAATTAATTTCATTTTCAGCAGGGAACACTCTCAGGTGATTCCCATTCCCTCAAAGTCATAATATGAGAAAAACTTGCAAGTTACCTTCTCATCCATCTGAGGTGTGCCTGCATGTGTGCATGCACACACGTGTGCATTTAAAGCACCTACATGAATTACAGAGAGTTCACAATAGCAACTCTTATTTTTTTTAGGGACAACACTAAACACAGTTAGTTTCAGTAAATACTGTCACCTGTTTTACTTCCAAACAGTTAAACAACACTGAGTTTTTCTACAATAAAACTGATACTGTAATGTAAGGTCATAGGTGAACACTAACACAAAGAAAGCTGACAGAAAGGACTAACAATCCAAGGAGCCTGCATTCAAATTATTCATTAGTAGATACTGAAACACTCCTAATAGAGCTTAATCAGGCTGAATGTATGTCATTTAGGCATGAATTTCACTGTCCAGTAATGACAATATTTCTTCCAGCCATTCAGAAATACGCACTTCTTTTACAAGCTATATAAATTGTTACCTGACGAATTTCCAGCACCACTAGAAAAAAGCAAATCTGATTCAAGATTTGTCATCTTCATTCACCACTTCCATACCAAAAACTATGCCTATAACAGTAAATAAATTTTCTCAATCTACTCATTAGCTAGGAGTTGAACTTCTATCCCTCAATTTCTGAAACTGTTCTGTCCCTTGCATAGTTCATCAAAAAGACAAATTAAATGATTTGTCACAGCATGGGGATGTGGAATAATTTCACAAAATTTTTGCTTGTCTTTAATCATACAGATTTTTCCTTGGCTGGACATACAGTAGCTAACTCCATGAGGACAGACATGAAAACTAGTAAAAATAAGTGAAGACCTTCACATTGTCTGAAGTGTAGTAAAGTAAAAGGAAGGCATAGGATGAAATCTCGCAGAGGAACAGCAGCCACTTGCTTCTGCTTCACTCTTACCTCAGATCTACTATTTACAGGCATTTGCCTCAAGGGGCAAGAGAGCACCTTCTTACTTGTTTTTTACCAAATGAAAAATATTCTGTGTTGAAAGCATCTCTACAGCATTCTGCAGCACAGGATGGCTATAATAGTGAACAGCAACTGCACTGCAATTATAAATATCATAATTCTGTAAAGAATTTGTGTCTACTGAACAAACAGCCTGTGATAAATCTGATGTTGAACTAACTACAGTTTTTCCAGGGCTAAAACTATTCTTAAACTATCTGGGAGGTCCCCAGACCTCCCAAACTGAAGACAGAGAGGGCACAGAAGAGATTATGGAACAGGTAAAATGACCAAGAACACATTATGGGCACTTGTTGAGACTTACTTAATGGGTTAACTTGAATTCATGAAAGAAATAGCTTAAATTAAGGTGATATCTAACCTCTTGTACACCACCAAGCCTTTTTAGTCTGGAAAGAAACAAATATTATGAGATACATCTGGAGGACTGTATGTTTGCTCTGTATTGCTGAAGTCATTTAAAGCTCTAAGATAGGATATGTGGATATGTGGATATGCATGATAACATGCGGAATAATCAATGTAGCTTCTAGAATGGGAAGCCACATCTCAAAATGACAGAACCTCTTTGAAGAATTTGGCAAGCATTTGAATAAAGGACATTTGATTGACTGCCCTGTTCTTAACACTGCTTTCTAGGTACATGCTTCTCACTGTAGCTGGAGACAGGCTATTGGCGTAAACAGATCTTTGTTCTGACTCAGCACAGCCATTCTTAAATTACAAAGGCTCAAATAATTTAGGATGACCAGTTCATTTCAAATTTATATTGCAAAAAATACATGCATATTTAGTCAGTATAGGGAAAACAGGATTTTCAGATGCAATTTTTAATTTTAGTTGATTTTGAAATGGCTGAAAGTTCTGAAAACATACACTTACTCTTTTAAAACAAGAGGGCTCCTGTCTCCACAAACAGAATGGAAAACACATTCATGCTTTCATTAGAGTTGATTCTTACCAAAAAGCAAAATTTAAAAGGATAACGCACATATTCAACCCACTACATGCTCATCTCTGAGAGCAAGAGCTCCAGTTTAGACATATTTTCCACTAGCCAAGCATTAAGGATGCAAACGAACAAAACATTGGCCCCTAAAGAGATTCTTACTTCAATTTGAGATAAGAATTAGGAGAACTTAGCTAATCCCTTGGTGATGTCAACAGATCAATATTCGAATTACTGCTATTGATGAGTGGACACTGAAAATCAATACAGTTATTCTGAAGACAAGCAGGAAAAAACTCTCCTGAGTTATCAAGACAGCTCCTCGTAAGACGGGCAGCCATGTCATATGGTCTTTTTCACAAAATGATCACATACCAATTTTTGACACATTTCTTGTCTCTGCTGCTCATATAGAAGAGGCCACTACAGAACTACTGATGGTTAAATATTTTCTCCTAAATTACAATTTTTTTCATCATCTTGATCAAGCTACTTCTCTCCTCCTTTCATGCAGGAGTCATCCTTAAATTTCAGGGAATAAGTCTACATCACAGGTGTGGTTCTCTGTTGGAGAACTATTATCACCTTTCCCCAGCACCATCGCTTGGACTAAAGAATACCAATTCCTCCACATTATATTTTCAGATAAAAAAATTACAAATAAGTTTAAACAGGACTTTTTGTAATACATATGAAGGCAAGCATTTTATGCCACTGTTGCAGTCACTTTTTCACAACTGCAACTATCCTGGATGGATAAAATCCGAGGACAAATCAGGTCCTATAAGTCACAGACCCACATAATTTTCAAGTGCCATTTAAAAACATACTATTTTTCATTTTTATTTTTCATTTTTGTATGACTGTTACTGGAGCTGAGTCCTTCTGCATTCAGGAATCATCAAATTTATCCTCAATCCATATTCAAAAGATGGGAGAAGGAATATGGCATGGTGGCAGAAACCTATCTGCATAATGAAATCTAATCCCTCACTTTCCCTGAAACATCAGGATTTCTATCAGCTTTCTGACTAGCATTCTAATTTTACCCTGTTTACCCAATTTTTCAGCTTCTAAAGTTTGCTCCCATTAAATACAGTATAAAATATTTCTCTTGGCATAAAGATGATTGAGGGCACTTTCTAAAGAAAGCACTGGGGCTGGGAGAAAGGAAGCTGAGAATAGCCATAGCATCCTTATCTGAAGAAGCAAAGAGTCATCAAAAGAACATAAACAAACAGATTCAACCTTGGTATGGGCAATACTGCAATAATGCTTATTTTTCAGTTTCAGTGAGATAATGGTAGAAAGGGGAACAGTTTTACAAACCACTTGCTTCTGGGATTTTCTTCTCCTCTCAAGAAAATTTGCCTGTGCAATCTCACCTTCAACCAAACGTTGTCAGAAACACACTGCTCTTTACTTCAGTGTTTCTATGTTTTTCCAACATGCATACTTGAGCAATAATCCTTTGGCCTGTTACGCATCTCATTAATTATTGAATTTGGCATAACCTTAGGAATACGTTGATTCAGGTGGGAAGGTATTGGCAATATGGAAGAGGGAAATAATATCACGAAGGAAAAACTCCACTTACTACTTGGGGAGCAGGAGTAAGAGAAAAGAGATAAAATTCAGCTGTATTAAGTGCAAGGTCAGGCATTACAAACAAACAAGAATTTTGCTAATAAATGTAAGTTTCATCAATTGCAAACAGCAGGAAAATGGCAGACAGACAGTTTGGGCAATGAACAACAAGACAGCTACAAACTATCAATATAGCAGCTGGAAGAAAGGCAAATGTGTTCCTGTCCCAATCAATAATGTCTACCGTTTTTTTATTAGAAAAGTCTGAGAGTTTTATAACTGGATTTAGCAAATAAATACTGCTTCTGCAACCTCCATATGTTCCAGTAGGGAAATAAATCCTATGAAATCTTAAGCATTTTTGGTGTAATTTGTAAAACACAGTCTAAGCAGGAACAAAAGACGGCAGAAACAGTTAAAAGAGGGACCTGCAACAAAACTCTCATAAGGCACCACAGTATAAGAGATAAATATAATTTTGTCCTTCAATCTGGATACTTTGAGTCAATGATATCTTTAATAAACACAAAATGTAAAATGTGAAAGTGTTTGTAAATTTTAATTCAAAATTGTTGAAAAATTCCATGCTGTGAAAATGGCCCTTATCCACTTCATGCCAAGATTTCAATTCTTCACCCTAACTCATACCAAAACCAAAATCAAAATTACTAAAATTTATCATGGGATGGAAATTCTAGAGTTTCTTAAATCTGCCAGTTCACCAAGACATGAATACATGGGTAAAACAAACTGTAACAAGCATGACTCTCAACCATGATATATGGTCTTCCAGTGGCCACGTGCCATTGTGGGTATGCTAAGGACCATGAAAAATAACAAGGTGGTTGGTGGCACCCATCATGGCTTCACTAAGGGGAAATCCTGCCTGACCAATTTGATGGCCTTTTACGTTGGGGCTACAGAACTGATGGAAAGGGGCAGAGCAGTTGGTGTCATCTACCTGGACTTGTGCAAAGCGTTTGACACTGTCCCACATGGCATCCTTGTCTCTAAACTGGAGAGACATCAGATTGATAGATGGACCACTCAGTGAGTAAAGAACTGTCTGGATGGCTGCATGCAAAGAGCTGTGGACAATGACTCAATGCTGAGTTGGAAAACAGTAACAAGTGGTGTCCCTTAGGGATCAGTGTTGGGACTGGTCTTGTTCAACATCTTCGTGAGCAACATGGACAGTGGGATTGAGTGCGCCCTCAGCAAGTTTGCCGATGACACCAAGCTGTGTGGTTCAGTTGATATGCTGGAGGGAAGGAATGCCATCCAGAGGGACCTCGACACACTTGTGAGGTGGGCTGATGCCAGCCTTAGGAAGTTTAACCATGCCAAGTGCAAGGTCCTACACCTGGATTGGGGCAATCCGAGGCACAGCTACAGACTGGGCAGAGAAGAGATTCAGAGCAGCCCTGCAGAGAAGGACTTGGGGGTGTTGGCTGATGAGAAAATGAACATGAGCCGGCTTCAGTGTGAGCTCACAGCACAGAAAGCCAACCGTATCCTGGGCTGCATCAAAAGGAGCATGACCAGCAGGTCGAAGGAGGTGATCCTGCTCCTCTACACTGCTCTTGTGAGACCTCACCTGAAGTATTGTGTGAAGTTCTGGTGTCCTCAACATAAAAAGGACATGGAACTGTTGGAACAAGTCCAGAGCAGGGCCATGAGGATGATCAGGGGACTGGAGGACCTCCTGTATGAAGATAGGCTGAGAAAGTTGGGGATGCTCAGCCTGGAGGAGAGAAGGCTGCGTGGAGACCTCATGGCAGCCTTCCAGTATCTGAAGGGGGCCTACAAGGATGCTGGGGAGGGACTCTTCATCAGGGACTGTAGTGACAGGACCAGGGGTAACAGGTTAAAACTTAAACAGGGGAAGTTTAGATTGGATATAAAGAGGAAGTTCTTTACTGTAAGGGTGGTGAGGCACTGGAATGGGTTGCCCAAGGAAGCTGTGAATGCTCTGTCCCTGGTGGTGTTCAAGGTCAGGTTGGACAGAGCCTTGGGCGACATGGTTTAGTGTGAGGTGTTTCTGCCTATAGCAAGGGGTTGGAATTGGATGATCTTAAAGTCCTTTCGAACCCTAACTATTTTATAATTCTATGATTCTATAACTAACATCCTTCTAATCATTACGCTGTGTTGGCTTTGACTAGGGAAAACCACAATCAAATGGTCGTACTAATTATTTGATACAGTTAATAAGAAGTACAATGGCAAATTATTTAAACAAACTGCCTAGTAATTATTTATTGTATTCATTCAAAAATAGCAAACATAGCCAGTTCACAAAATAGGGACTGGCCGAAGACAATAAGTAAGGTATGTTGGGCTACTTATTTGAAGAATAAATTGCTAGCTCTAATTTAGACAGTTATCTGCAAGGGAAATACATATGAGTTTTTCCATCACAAACAACATTTCATCTTTTCTATAGTCATGCAGAAAAAGAATGTGAAGAGGTTAAAATATTTGGGGTTAATATGTAAATGTGACAAGAACAATAAAAATGGACTAGGCTAGATCAAACCAGCTGAAGCTACTTTACAGTAACGTGGGCTATTGTCTTTTAACTAGACAAGCTGAAGATTCAAAGGGTCAAAAAGATGCTGTTGTGTCAAGGAGGAGGATAAGCAGAGGAGATTACCAAGGTTGTTTTGTCATTTGAAATGAATGATTCTCGGAAAATAGAAGCATATTCTTTTTATGCTACTGCAAATCAAATCAAATCTGAGCAAGTTTTTATAGTAATGAATAAACCTGCTTTTTCACTCAATTTTATTCCTGTTCCACTTGGCTTTGAACACCTGTGATATGAATTATGCATAAAGAAGTTATTTGAATTTAAATGAAAAAAAAATTTACCTACATATTTATTATGGAGTTATTATGGAGGCGTTTTCATCTCTATAATAGTCAGAACAGAAAACATGCCAGTAAATTTTAGGGTATCTCTTTTCATTGCAGATTTTTGATTACACATTGTCCCAGTCTGGCAATTGGTTACTAATCTTACTTAGCTTTCATCAATTATTAATGAAATTCCACAAAGTTAGCAGGTAAAAACATTCATGCACAAGTATCTTGCAGGTCTCTGAACTTAAGATCACAATAATGATGCCAGAGTACTCAACATGTTTTGTATTCAGTTTTAGAAAATCATTATTGTACAATATAGAAAATTGATAACCACGTACTCCAACAGGAAAACAAACATCTGAACAATCAGAATTGCAGTTCATTAATCTAGAAAATATGTCAATAGGGTAAAAAGAAAGGAAGAAAAAAGTCAGTACTCATCTGTGGCAGACTTTGAGTCTTTATAAGCCTTACCAAGACATCCATTTTCTCTGCAAAAATATAAAAATATGTAATACCACCATATTAAAAATAAATAAATAAATAAATAAATAAATAAATAAATAAATGTGTGCCAAAAGCATTGAAATAATTTCTGGCCCAAACCAAGATTTTAACACACTCTCATTGGTCCAAAATGTTAGACACCCAGTAAATCAGAAATAGCAAACACTATCTTGTATATACATAGAATTTGAAAGAGGTATTTTGTTAAGTTTGAATGAAATTCAAACAACTTTTCTCCACACAATAAAAGCAGCTAGAAGGTCTCTATCAACTGAAAGTCGCACAATTCATGCTCAGCCTTTCACAGAAGGGGTAAGAATGTCCACTCCTTTCAAGATAGTATTAAATTTTTTTACAGCTAGACACAAATAAGACCACAGCACATTCTTTGGTACTGGCAGGTGCCTCTGTTAACAAGGATTATTTAAAGAAAAATCAGTATGAATAATATTTCAGAAGTACTTCAAGATAATACCAGACTTCTTATTCCATGGATATTCATTGAGAACTGACACACTGTTTTATTTCCATTCATTCATGAGTGCAAAACTGTTCATAAAAATAACTAAATTAAATTGGAATTCCTGCATTTCATTTCTGACCTAATCTCAACTTCTTTACATGAATTTGTTATTTACTAATATTAGCATTTGAGGTTTCTAATAAATGAACAAATGTCAACGAGCAATTCACAATTTGTGGTGACTGATCTGATTGACTGACACACCCCCTAAGTCACATGAAGCCATGCTGCCTCACTACAGAACATAAAATTAAGACATTTGTAGAACATTTCTGTTTATGTGTTACTCAGTTCTGCCAAAGTCTGTGGAACAATTGGGGTAATCTTTATGAATATAACCACAGTCAATTCAGTATTTTAAGTTGCAGCATCAGTTCCCAAAGGCAGTGAACGTGGCAGACACACATATGCTGTGAAGATGAAAAGACTGAAAACAAGTAGCAATACTGGTATATTTATGATAATCTGAATTAAGAAGAAACTAGGAATACTGGTAGGAGGGAAAAATTATTGCTAGAGGGTGGGGGAGGGAGTGGAAGCAGACATACATCATGTTTTTGAATGATACCTCCTCCTTAAACCCAACCAAGTGCTTTTTTATTATTTTTCTTTCCCACAATGCCTTGAGAGGAGCCAGAAGAAAAATTCATCACATTTTTCTACTGAGAAGAGTTTGGGGAAAAGGACTGTAGAGACGACATCAGTTCTGAGGTAAAGTTGCAGCGCTGGTATCTTATCTGTGGCATACAGATACTCACAGCGAGGTATGCATTGGAGCACATACTATATGTTTGTTGATTGGCTTTTAACAATTAACTTTGTTTTTTGAGGCTGTGCATTATAAAACCTGGTCTTGCTTTTACCACTGCTTTATACCCCCAAAAATGCCGTGATAAATAGACAGTTAACTGTGAAAAGGCAGCATGCTTTGGGGGGTTTTTCTTTCCTCAACATGGTTCCCGTCTTCTGTATCTTTTACTTTACATTTTATGGTTCTTGAGTTCTAGCATGGGTAACTGCACATAGGAAAGGAAGGCAGCTTAAAAGGTACAACTTAAAAGTTGTCTGGGTGATTACTTCACTTGTGTAAGAATTAGCATATTACTGACCATGTAATTTGGTGGTTCAAGCCAAGTAATTTCTCTCCTGTTATCGCCTGCAATAAAAATACTTATTCAATTTCAGATGTACTGCCTCTCTAACAAGCTAAAAGAACAATTTCATTATGTTTGACCCCTACTTCTGACTATTTTTATCTATGTGTGTACAATACATACGAACCATCAGTTGGGGTTAAGATTGCATAAAAAGATAGAACACAGACTCCCTTGTGCTTTCACAATGAAGCAGAATTCAGACATTTAGACTTGTGTATTTGCTGTTGACTTGTTCATTTATGCATTCTTACCATGCTTCCTCTCCCCACAGTAAGCAGATCTTTACTAACCGGATAACCACCAATTTCACGAGAGATATTCTTTTTACAGTACAATGACACTCATGCTGTGAAAGGGTAATTAAAAGCTTTTTGCATTTCCATTTAGATACAGTGGTGCTGCTCTTGGTTTGTCCAATGTCTTTTGTAGTATTTATTATTTAACTGTCTGCCCCATTTAAAAAAAAATGGGTACAAATGACAGCTTTTACAACCAGTCATTAACTCATTTCACTAACTTGAAAATAAAGAAGTAAAAACTCTCTAATATAATTTTTATTATTAATAGCTCCTCTTTAAGTACAAGAAAGCTGAGAAAATTACACACGATGATCACCTTTTCATTCCAGCTACTCAAAACTTCCTCAGCATTTCTATTACAGAAAAAAGGTAACAGCTCTATTTATTGACAGAGCAATGCATTGAGTACACAACCTAATAAGAACACAGATATAATGCAATACTCGGCAATGACTAATTTTCCACTGCCCACTTTAAGTGCTGAATTTTTACTTATACAATATATATTTCATTTAGCTTCTAAGTTAATCAAAACCTGAGCAGGCTGACCTGTGCATTGTGTCCAATGCATGAAATCACAAGCACCCGACTAATCAACTTGCAGATTAACTACATTAGATTCAAATGCAGTACCACCAGCACATGTAATCAAGTGCAAGAATAATAATAGCAAGAAGTGCAGCGCAGCATGCGCACACCAGTGTTACAAATGGTGGCAACATGCTGGTACCAACACAAACTTTTAAGCAGGTTTCACATCAGATAAGCCATCATCTGGTCCTGTGAACTGGCTGCTTATAAAAGGTTAGAGTGGATTAAGTGCTCCTGAAGTTCATCTTCTGGTTCAGCTACATTCAGGCTGTTCTGTGCACTCCAAGAACACCCCTTGATGCAAAGCAAAGCATAGTGAGAGGGGATAATTATGACATTTGTTTCATAAAAGTCACTCCTGATACAAATTAAAACTTCAGTGTAGATGCACCCACAAATTGCTTTTTAAAAATAGGACTGGTCTAATACAATACAAATAAAATCTTAGCAATTCTGTAATTTGAGACACAAAAATATATGGTTTAATCAGTAGCTTATTTAAGTTCATATTTAGAAGAAGAAGAAAACCTTTTTTTAAACTGTTTTTTATATAATACAGTTATTACTTAGATCACAGAATCATAGAATATCTCGATGATCCCATAAGGATCATTGAGTCTTATTCACTGCTCCTTGCAGGACTACTTTACATTAAACATGTGAGTAAGTCCAGACACTCCTTGAACTCTGGCAGGCTTGGCACCATGAGCACTTCCCCAGAGAGCCCATTCCAGTGGTTGACCACCCTCTCAGTGAAGAACTTTTCCCTGATGTCCAACCGAACTTCCCCTGACTCAGCTTCATTCCATTTCCTCATGTCATGCACTGGCCACCAGACAGGAGATCAGCACTTTTTCCTCCGCTGTCCTCCATGAGGAAGCTGTAGACTGCCATGAGGTCACCCTCAGCCTTCTCCTCTCCAGGTTGAAAAAACCAGGTGGCCTCAGCCACTCCTCCTAAGTCTTGCCCTCAAGACCCATCACCATCTTGGTCAGCCTCCTCTGGACACACTCCCATAGTCCTTCTGTTGACGTGAGACCACACCAACATTACTAATTGTACTAAAATGTAAGCAATCTGTTTATTTACAGACACAGCATTATGAGACAAGCATAAATATATTCCTGACAGAAGGTAGCTACAATAGTTAGCTTCTCTGACATGACTGTTCACAAGTGTTAACAGGCAAACAGTTGGTCCATAACTGACTGAATCAATAAACCTACTTTCCATCATGCCATGATGGAAACAATTCCTTAGTCACAATATTAACAAGAATCAGATATAAAACTAAGCCATTGTAAAAAACTGTGTATTTTATTATCTGTTTTCTGAGCCCTAGTAAAGTCTGCAACTCAATGCAAAATTCCTGACTGCAGCAGAGCAATGCTTCTGCCACAAATCCCAGCTGTAAACAGGTTTGAACAACTGTCTGTAAAACCTAAAAAACTCATTTTCTAATAAGCAGTGTCAAGTGTGCCAACAAATACCCAAAAAAGCTTTCTTATTTTCTAAATAAGAAACATGCAGAGAGATAATGTTTAGACAAGCAACTTAGCACCTAAGACAGATATTTGGACAACAGACTCAATAACAATCTTTCTTGGCAAGGTTCAAAATGTCTACTCTAAGAGATTATTTTTCTCCATAGCTAGAGCCTCAAGTGACTTTTATCTTTTTTGCTTTTTCAACATCCAGTTTTTTAATTCTGAATCAACCAAAAAAAGCTGAAGAAAATACTCTCCCTGCACTGAATAAAGAATTTTAGTTGTCAAAACCCAGGCTATTCAGCCTGGTTCATGATACCTAAATGAGGAATTTAATCTGAAACACTCGTTTAAGAAGCTATAGAGCTTCCACAGAAAGCATTCATTGATTCATATAATTTTTTACTTTTGACTCTCCCTAGTCGCGCATTTTGATAGGGGCTGACTTCCCCCTTTTTAGAACAGTGTCTTGCTTAACAAAAATCTGACATCCTCTTTCTGCCCAGTTTAGCATTTGATTGTCTTGTCCACAACAGCACTGCTTCAGTAGGAGCAAAGCACGCGATCACTGTACAAGAGCCTATGGTCAACCGCTTAGGCCATTTTTCAAAGGAAAAGATGAGGTGGACAGAACCCCTTCAAGAGGAAAAGGAAGATAAAATCTTCAACTAGGTTTATGCGAGCTGATGCAATGCATGAAGATGACTGCTTTCCACATCCACCTGCCACCTTAGCCACTATCAAAAGTGCATCATGCTCTCTGTACCTCCTGTCTTCCTACTGCGAAGTGAGGTCCAGTATACCTACCACAGCAGCTGCAAAATGAGGCCTCAGATCCACATCTTCAACTTTCTCCATCAGCAGGAACTGCCTGCATGAAAATGCTTCCTGTTTACCTGAAGGTGTGAGTGCAATAAGCAAGTTGTATCATGCAACAACATGACCTGGAGGACAGTCAAACCTACACAGGCAGTTTCTGCTCAAAGATAATCCTCATCCTGGTTCAGCCAAGCACTGCATGCTCACATCCACACATCTAACACCATGTGCCACCAACTGCATGCCTGTGTCTCTTTGGGAAATCCTCAGTTCCATTACCAAAAGTCACAAGCAAGAAAGCAAAAAAGGTACTGAAGGAGGAACTGACATACTTCAAAAGTACCCCAAAGCAAACTGAGCAACTGATTTCAAAACAAACATGGCAGTCTGCAAAACAAATTATGTGGGAGAACAGAGAAAAGGCCCTATTTTTTTTTTTTTTTTTTAAGGAATGGAAGGGAAAATAATTGGCACACTTTCAAAGCAAAACATGTTTCAACTTCAAAGCATCAAGCACAAAACCAATTCATTTCTATGAAATGATGCTGATACAAAGGAATTACCTGATTTCATTTACTACTGCCATTAAAAACGTAGATGCTACTATGACAGAACTCACAAGTTCTGCGTGAAGAGGGGAGGACTCTGGAGAGACTTTATTGCGGCCTTTCAGTACTTAAAAGGAACCTGTGAGAAAGATGGGGAGAGACTTTTTAGCAGGGTCTGTTGCAATGGAACAAAAGGAAATGGTTTTGGAGCAGAAGAGGGGAGATTCAGGCTGGATGTGGGAAGGATGATTTTTTGCAGTGAGAATGGTGAAACACTGGCACAGGTTGCCCAGAGAGGTGGTGGATGCACCATCCCTGGAGACACCGAAGGCCAGACCAGATGTGGTTCTGGGCAACCTGATCTAGCTGAACATGGCCGTGCTCATTGCAGGGGGTTTGGACTGGATGGCGTTTGGGGGTCTCTTCCAACCCAAACTATTCTATGGTTTTAAGAAATCTTCAGTTCGAACAGCACACTGAATTTAAACTCTGTGCTAAAAACTCAAGAATAGAAACCACCTATATGTAAGTTGCAAGTACTCAGTGCCTTTCAGTTTCAGGTCCTCTGCAAGGATCACACAATTGAAAGACTGCCCACAAACAAAAAGGTAACTTTGGAAGATCCTGTTTTATCATTCTTGCACAAAGAAAAATGCCTGTAAATTTTCTTGGGGTGTTTTTTGTTATGATTATTTTATTTAACCTAAAAATCCTAAGGCATACTTCCAGCTGCTCTTGACCATTTAACAGATCTAAAATATACCTACAATAACAACATTAGTTTAAATTCAAATAGTTATGTAGTTTGGTGCAAGAGAGTGAATGATAACTAAAATTCCATAACTAAAATTCTAATAAATACCTTTTTCATCATATTGCTGAGTATAAAAAATTGTTACTGAATTTCTTCTTCACTTGAATACCATTTTTAGACTAATCCTGAATTCAGAAACTCTGTACCAAAAAATGCACCAAGGGCTATATAAAGCTAACGAAAGGTTTTAGCCTTTAAGTAACATACAAGTTTAGAACTTAAAATTATTAAAATCTTTTTCCAAGGGGAAGTGCAAAATAATCTTTTAGATGAAATACACTTACAATGAAATTCCAATGTCAATAATTCACCAGTGTTGCAACTCTCAGAGAAGGAATAGATACTCTTTGCAAAACAAAGGCCAAAATTTAAGATTTACAGCATTTTGAATTCCAGTTACGTGGTACACACACACATGCTCCCTTCTCCCTTTACCTCCCCTCCTGCATTGTCAGAAATGAGCTAAAAGAAAGGTGAACTAGCTAGGATTTCAGCTGGACAGAAAAATAGGTGTCCTGGGTCAGAATAAAAGCATGTCTAGCCCAGAACAGTGTCTCTTAATAGTGGCTAAACACAGATGTCTCAAGAAAACTATAGGAATAGAGCAAACCTACGTCAGTACTGTCAAAGAATATTCTCACAATGTTCAACAGATGAATTTACAGTTCAGTAGTTAGTATCTTCATGTTTAATCAGTCTTACTGGATTTCCTGAAGGTAAACTTGCCTAGTTGCCCGTTAAACACACGGAAACCTTTAGCGCATATATATCCACTAGGGGGGAGTTCCACCATGTAACTACACAGTGTGCTGAAACGGCCTTACCTGTGGCTCTTTTTTGACTTGCTAGCTTTGTCGGATGCCTTGTGGAGGTTTCATCAAAGAAAACCGCAAACAAGCACCTCAGCTAGGTGTTCATAGATCTCTGTCTCCATGTCGGCATCTCAGTAGATCTCTGTCTTAACCTCACTATAGGATTTAAACAACCACGTGGTTTCTCCTCCACCCCTATTTTATCTAAACTGGATTTCATCCACCATTTAAATGCCCTAACGGTCCAATAAGGTCTTTCTGCAATTCTTTATAGGGAACACTGTTTTTAAAACCCTTAATAATTTAGTAAGGCCAGAAAATATAATTATTCAACCCCCTTTATTTCTGACCATGTTGAGCAACACAGACACCTGAACTGATCCTTGTAGAACTCCACTATTGAAAGTCAGCTGTTTACTCTTACCCAAGCTTTTAGGCATTTACTGTTTTTCTTGGTAGCAGTACCTTCCTTCTCTTCTCCCATGCCTCCTTAGTTGTTGTAAAAGGAAGAATTACTGACCATCACGGATCAGCGATTTTCCACACATACTTTGCAGAAAAGATACTCCTTCCAAAGGGGAATTCCCATACTTGGCAATAGCTGTCCAAATGCAGGTCTTCGCATTTGACAGATGACCTCTTCCAATCTCTGTATTTGTTAAAGATATTTTAGCAGAGTCTCACGTTGGTTCTTGTAGTGTATTATTTTTATTGTATCTGAACAGATTACATATTCATATTTTTCAGCCTCAGCCAATATACTTTCACCACCACTAAAGTAAGCAATAAATACGTTTTTGTAGATGTACTCAAAATCATCTCCATTATTAAAAGGTTGGAGACAAGATTACCAAGAGAAAACAATAGTTTTATATTACACTTAGGAACCAAGAGGGACTGTTGGATGTCCCTTACAGATTTGTAAGATACACCTAGGCTGCCAGAGGAGGGCTGAGATAAGCATCAATGCTCTGGATGCTGTCTCCTAAAGGATCTCAAAGCTAGCCTTGGGACCTAAGGACTGAGATCTCACTGCTATACCCATTAGTGCAATTTTCCCTTGAAGCATGTATTCCTCCGAGAATTCTCTCTCCATTCCCTACCTTATAGTCTTTGACTAAGACAGTTATTAACTTCTGTTTTCTTTTTGCTTTAAATCATTTCCTATTTCTGTTTGACAGCAAAGCAGATTTAGTAGCCAACATCTCTACACTAGCTGGGTGTGGTTATCTTCCTTATTCAATCCTTTTGTTAGAGTTTCAGCATCTACTGTCTCACCTTGCATGGCAAAAAAATCCACTGCACCTCAGCTTTCATTAACCCTTGCTTCCTTAGAAAGAGAGTTCTTTTAAAACCCCTTTCCAAGGTACTCAGTAAACGCATGATGTATCACTGATACAGACTATTCTTACATAAAGTCCACAGTCCCTATCATGCATGCTGAAAGGATTTTAGACAGACCACACATAACAGTACTAACTCAGATGACAGAGTTGGTATCAACTGCTGCTAATTAGCAGTATGCATGGTTTGGTTTTGTTTTTTTGTTTGTTTGGTTGGGTTTTTTTTTTGTCACTTCTGGACACAAAACTGACACAACAATATTTACTGCTTTACATTTTTATGTTTTTGCATAGGTGTGCAGAGAAGTCAAGTATAAATGTGCCAAGTGTACCTAACTTATGCCTATTTAATTTTGGCTAGCATGAGTAGCAACAGCGGCAAAGACGTACCTGCAGATGCTTGAGACCTAGCCAGCAAGCCAAGAATGATACATTGTATTTCTGCCGATCTTCCTGCACCTATCAGTTACAGCACAACAAGCACAGGTATGGCGGGTAAGCCGCAACTTCCATTGCATGCAAAAATACAGTACCAAGGCAACCATGTTATCACCCGAAAATTTCCTCCAG
The DNA here is from genome assembly GCF_028554395.1 of Pezoporus wallicus. NCBI lineage: Eukaryota > Metazoa > Chordata > Aves > Psittaciformes > Psittacidae > Pezoporus > Pezoporus wallicus. The sequence goes on along the minus strand of NW_026642515.1, from coordinate 295,641 downwards.
TCATCCAGGATTTCACTGTCATTAGACGTCTGGATCCCCCTGTCACTGGCAAAACTAATAATTGCTATTTGCTACCTGTTGACTTACAGATTTTAGTTATCTATTATAAACCCTTTAACCCTTTAAAAAGTTGTTTTCCACTTTTTTTTTTCTTCTTTTTTACAGTTTATTTTCTACCCACAGATTCAACATGAACCAACAACTGTAACTGGAAAGTAAAAATTGCACATTAGGTATAGGCAACAGCATTTTACACTGGGCTTTGGTTTTAAAAAAGCTGAACTCTTGGGACCTTTAAGTTGCCAGGCAGAAGCACGTAGGGCAGAATTCATGAATGAACATGCACCACTCGCTTGTCTGTGCTGCACTCCACTGAGAAGACTCCGCTAACAGAGGCCTGTTCACAGACTCCTGTCTCAGCCGGGAGTTTCAGCAGAGCAAGGTCTAAGGGTGCTGACAATGGTGATAACAGTAAGAGGTCTCAAATGAAGTGAGACTATGAATAAGCTGGCATTTTAGTGCCCTCAAAGTGATGCCTACCATTCAGCTGATACAGTATTAGGTATGCAAATACACAGGTACCCTGACCAACGTTCATGCGGATCAGCATCTGCCGGAAGGGATTGACACCTTCTCCTGAACATCACTCGTTTCTCTTGAGGATTTGCACAGCGTGGCTCCCAAGAGGTGTAATTTTCCTTCGAAAGGCTACACGTAGTGAAAGCCACAAGCTCTCCCGCCGCCGTTCACACAAAACAAAGTTTTACCGCTCTCGCCACAGCGAGCCCGGCCGCAGGGGAGTGGAGCCCCAGTGTTAGCCCCGTCCCTGTCCCTGTCGCGACTCACCGTCCCAGCTCGGATTCGAGCTCGAAGTAGTGGGCCAGGGTGTCCTTGTTGGAGCCATCGATCCAGTAGTCGGGAGCGGCGGACCCGGGGCGGCCGGTGGCTGAGGAGCCGGAGGAGGAGGAGGAGGAGGAGGAGGAGGAGGAAGAGGATGATGAGGAGGAGGAGGAGGAGGAAGAAGGCATGGTGACTTTCAGCATGCCGGGACGCCTGTCGGGGGCTGCCCCCTCCTCCGCTGCAGAAAACAGAAGAACAAGGCGGCTGGCGACGATGGGCCTCTCCTCTCCTTCTCCCTTTCCCTCTCCTTCTCCTCGCCTCTTCCCTCCCTCCCTTCTTCCTTCCTTCCTTCCTTTCTTCCTTCCTTCCTTTCCCCCCCCCCCCCCCCCCTCTTTCTCTGTCCTTTTTTTTTCCCCTTCCTTCCTTCCCCTCTTCTCCTCCACGCCGGGCCGGACCCGGCTGCAGCAGCAGCTTCCCCAGCCGTGAGGGGCGGTGGGGACACCTCCGGAGGGGCGGGCCCGGGGCGGGGCGGGGGGCGAGCACGGCGGCGGCTGCGCAAGGAGCCGCCTAGCTCGGGGGTCGCGCCGGTGGCGATGCTTTCCAGGCGCGCTGCGGGCCCGCGGGCACTCCCCGGTTTCAGGGAGCGAGCCCCAGGGCGGACTGAAAGCAGCATCCCGCCTGGAGCGGCCCCACGGACGGCAAGACGGAGCTCCAGGGGAGCGCAGCTTCGCGAGGGGAGGAATGGAATCCCGGTGTGCTGCTGTTCGGCCGGGGCCGAGAAGGATGCACCGCCCCCGGCGAGGCGGGTGCACCCCATTATGCTGCACCATTTTGGCAGTTCCAAATCCGGGATGAGCTGTCAGAGTGAGACGCGGGAGCTCAGGATTTCTCTGTCAGCGTTCGCTGTGAAATGAAAGCTGGGGAGGAGGGTGTGGAGGCAGTGACTGAACAAAACAATTGGAGCTGGCAAAGAGACTGACAGGTGCACAAACGTGACTGCAAACGAAAAAAATACAGCTTCCCTTCCCACCACAGAACTTAAAGAAGCCATAAAGAAACAAAATCGCTGTGCTGCCATGCCACTCTTAAACAGGTTATGAAATCTGCAGGTTATGAAATGTATGCAGTTGTGATACAGTATTTTGTAACCCTGGCTGTAAAAATCTTAGCCAGAAGTACCTTTATATGGGCAGTTTCTGTTGGCATAGTGCTGGAATAAAACAGCAGTTGTGTGTGCCTCGCATGCATAGCATGCCAGATCAATCCTACTCACATCCTCTCCATGCTATTACACCCACTTGTACTGTCACGTAAGCACAGGCATGAGGTAAAATGGACCACGTGCGAGCCTGTGCAGCAGAAATGACAGAAGTCCTCCAATTTTCAACCACGACCCACTAGCCTGTTTTTAAACATTGCATTCCTCACTCAAATAAAGCCTGGTATCCTGTTCAGTGTTGTGTCAGTTCAGGTGTATTAATGTTTTCCAAGATGGTTTGTTTCCCCCCATAAACAAGTCTGTCTTTTACTATTCCCCAGCTTCCTTACTTAGGAGGGGGCAAGTAATATTAACTCTGAATCTCTTAATTTCTCAAAGACTTTAAAAGAGAAATGCTTCTCTCTTCTTAAGAAGATAATAGAAGAAATATCTGCTAAATCAGGTCTCTTTTCATGGTAGGAAAGGATAAAAAAGATAAATGAGATGAGAGTTAATGCCCCTTCCTCTCAAGTTTACTTTTTGCTGTTATAAAATTAAAATGTAGATCCCCATCTTAATTTGATATTTGTATTATTTCCAAATCCCTATTTGAAAGTCAGGAAAAAGTATCCCAAGTTCTATGCAAGCCAGTTTGACAGAAACTCCAGAATTCCTTCAAGATGAACCTTGTGCCCAAATCACCTATCATGAGAGGGCTGAGATCAGTGCCAGAGCAGCAGACAAGCAGCTGGCTCACTGTTGCTTGTGCTTCTTCCCAACTCCCTGGCTCACTCTGTCTCTGCTGGTCAGCATAAAACTTTTCTTCATAAAGCTTTGCTTGCTAGGTGACAAATTTTCCTTATGACATTTTCTGACAGCATCTCCTGAGGTAGGAAATGGTCACTGATGATGGAAACATCAGTGCGTGTATGATGTTTGTGTGTGTATGTATGTCTGTGTATGATCATACACACACACACAAATGGCCAATCAGCGCACTTTGAAGACTGGTATTCACTATCATATTTTTCTTTAGTCAAATACCTAACATGTTCTGTAACCCAAAGGCCACATGTTTCTGTTGTAGTGTAGAAAGATTATGTTTATCCAGATACCTGTAATCAGATTCACATCTCAGATAATCTGGAAATGTTTACCATGAACCTTTATGTACTCCTTAATGACTGCCATAGCACCAGGGGATTTTTTATCTTTATTTTTTGTACTGGGCTGCTTATGTGAAAGCATCTGACTTTCCTTAAAACTGTGCCGAAGTGAGCTGGATTGTACAACCTAGTACTTGAAAACTGACTGCACATTATTCTGCAGGAGCTCCACTTGCTTAAAAAATTAGAATAACAATATCTGAATATGTCCGTATGGAATTAAAGAAAGTCTTCAGGTTGCGCGCTGCGTGTAACCAGCACACTAATGCCTCTCAGTCTCCAGGAAACCAAAGGCAACGCTTCAAAAGCACTGTGTTCCACGCAGATCTATGTTAAGAACATTAAGATTTGCACTGTCATTATTGGACATGAAACTAAACCACAGATAAAACTTCATGTATGTGTTTGTGACATACTATGTGTGAAATTTCATTATGTAGCTACAAATATCATAATTTTCCTGCCACCAAACTCAGGTTACGAACTCAGAGGGAAAAGGCAGGTCAAGGAGGCATGCTTCTTTTACTGAGGAAGCAGTTTTTATGAACAAAAAAGACATGCAACAGATGTGCAGTCTCTTGCCCCTCTCCTGCCACCCATAAATTTAAATCAGATTCTTTCATCAGCTGGGTATGTGAAAAGATTCAGTAAATCAGGTAAGAATGAACAAGAATGAACACAGTGTAAGGAGAGGGCATCAGAAGTGAGGAGATGTGTTTATGCAAGAAAACAAAGAAGAGGAACAGGGAGATCCTTTGTAGAGTGTCAGTAAGGAAAAAGAAGGACAGTAGCAACACATCCTTTTGCTTCAACCCTACTCATACGTTTTGAAGTAAGGAACATTTTTCCCAATACCTGGAAAAAAACATAAAGAACAATGATTGCCTGAAGATGAACTGTTAGAAAACAATGTGATGCAGCCATCCATGAAACACATTTTGTGGGCCTCCGGTAACAGGGCAATTTTATAGTTATTGCAGGAGGACACATAGAACAGTTATCTTTGCAGCATAGACACAGCACATATCATTCTGTCTCTCTTTAGGTCATTCAGTCCTTGGATTTCTAGAATATAGAAGGATACTTGAAGCATTCCCTTTCATTTTGCAGGATCAAACAGCACCCTTTGGTTCATAAAGCTGATCCACAAGCCTACGTGAGTCATTAAATCCAAATAAACTGAACCCTTGAGGAGAGGCTTCACACATCAAAAGTCACTTAGTAGGACCCATAGAAGGTACACATAGCCCTTCTTGAGTGAAGCACACTTACCTCTCTTATCCCTGCTCACACAAAATTCAACTGGAGGTCATCTGCCATTATTACATAGAATCATAGAATGGTTAGGGTTGGAAAGGACCTTAAAATCATCTAGTTCCAACCCCCCTGCCATGGCCAGGGACACCTCACACTAAACCATATCACCCAAGGCTTCATCCAACCTGGTCTTGAACACTGCCAGGGATGGAGCATTCAGAACCTCCCTGGGCAGCCCATTCTAGTGCCTCACCACCCTCGCAGGAAAGAATTTCCTCCTTATATCCAAGCTAAACTTCCCCTGTTTAAGTTTTAACCTGTTACCCCTTGTCCTGTCACTACAGTCCCTAATGAAGAGTCCCTCCCCAGCATCCCTATAGGCCCCCTTCAGATACTGGAAGGCTGCTATGAGGTCTCCATGCAGCCTTCTCTTCTCCAGGCTGAACAGCCTGACCTTTCTCGCCTGTCTTCATACAGGAGGTACTCCAGTCTCCTGATCATCCTCGTGGCCCTTCTCTGGACTTGTTCCAACAGTTCCATGTCCTTCTGATGTTGAGGACACCAGAACTGCACACAATATTGCAGGTGACGTCTCACAAGAGCAGAGTAGAGGGGCAGGATCACCTCCTTCGACCTGCTGGTCACACTGTTCTTGACACAGCCCAGGGTACGGTTGGTTTTCTGGGCTGTGAGTGCACACTGAAGCTGGCTCATGGTCATTTTCTCATCAATCAGCACCCCAAAGTCCTTCTCCACAGGGCTGCTCTGAATCTCTTCTCTGCCCAACCTGTAGCTGTGCCTGGGATTGCCCCAACCCAGGTGTAGGACCTTGCACTTGTCATGGTTAAACTTCCTAAGGTTGGCATCAGCCCACCTCACAAGTGTGTCAAGGTCCCTCTGGATGGCATTCCTTCCCTCCAGCGTATCAACCGAACCACACAGCTTGGTGTCATCTGAAAACTTGCTGAGGGCGCACTCAATCCCACTGTCCATGTCACCGACGAAGATGTTGAACAAGACCGGTCCCAACACTGACCCCTGAGGGCCACCACTCGTTACTGGTCTCCAGCCGGCCATCGAGCCATTGACCGCAACTCTTTGTGTGTGGCCATGCAGCCAGTTCTTTATGCACCGAGTGGTCCATCCATCAAATTGATGTCTCTTCAATTTAGAGACAAGGATGTCGTGTGCGACAGTGTCAAATGCTTTGCACAAGTCCAGGTAGATGACATGAACAGCTCTGCCTCTATCCATCAGTTCCGTAGCCCCATCATAGGAGGCCACCAAATCGGTCAGGCAGGATTTCCTCTTAGTGAAGCCATGCTGGCTGTCACTGAACACCTTGTTGTTTTTCATGTGCCTTAGCATGCCTTCCAGGAGAATCTGCTCCAAGATTTTGCCAGGCACAGAGGTGAGACTGACTGGTCTGTAATTCCCCAGGTCATCCATTTTCCCCTTCTTGAAAATGGGGGTTATATTTCCCTTTTTCCAGTCATTGGGAACTCACCTGACTGACATGATTTCCCAAATATGATGGCCAGCGGCTTTGCAACTTCATTCACCAGCTTCTTCAGGACCCACGGATGGATTTCATCAGGACCCATGGGCTTGTGCGCGTTCAGATTTTTAAGATGGTCTCAAACCAGATCCTCTCCTGCAGTGGGCCCAAGGTCTTCATTCTCACAGTCCGTGCCTCTACCTTCTAAGACTTGGGTGGTTTGGTCAGAGCCTTTGCCAGTGAAGACGGAGGAAGAAGTCATTCAGAACCTCAGTCTTCTCCAAATCCTGTGTAGCCAGTTCTCCTGAGAGCTTCCTGAGGGGGCCTACGTTCTCCCTAGTCTGTTTTGTATTTGCTACGTACCTGTAGAATCCCTTCCTGTTATCCTTAACATCCCTAGTCAAGTTTAATTCTAACTGGGCCTTGGCTTTTCTAACCATTATGAGCTGCTCAAGAAATTTCTCTGCGATAAAATGCTTCCTTGTTTCTAATGCAAAACATTTGCTTTCCCCCTTCCCCCTCCCCTGCTCTTATGCAGTTTAAACTCACACCAACCCATGAGGTGAACTCTAAAATGTACGTATAAGAATATAAACTTTCTGCCAGTGTTAAAATGATGACAGCCATAGAGAAAGTTGAAAAAATGGAAATTATTATTAAAACAGAGTCACAGCCAAAATAAAACAAAAAAAAAAGAAAAAAAAAGCTGAGAGTGTTTAATAATGTTGTTTTCCCTTTCAAGAAGGAAAAGACAATTTTACCATTTCTTTGGTGTTTGGAAAACAGACATCTGCATACTGGAAATTATAAAAAAACTGTGAGAGCAAGGAAACGTTAGCAGTTTCTGAGAAACAGGTATTTGTATGAAGCAAACGCTTTCACAGCAGTAGGCTGGAGGCAAACCTCAGTTCAGTAGTACGTCATCTTGGAGGAAGGTTAGAAGGAGGTTTAGGAATGAGAGCATTAGCAGCTTGGGTGCATATGCAATGAATTGAAGAACTAGGAGACCATACTTCAGAAAAAACTTTTTTTTTTTTTTCTATTTCCTGCAATTTATATTTTGTCCAGCATCAAAGCAAACATTAAGGAATCATATGAAGGGAAACAGCTGCCACTCACCTCATTTTAATAAGTGGTTGTGCAGCTCCTTTTGCTGATTTGTGAACAAAAGCCAGCTAAATATTCATCAGATCCCTCTGTGCTATGTTGTCCAGCAGAGAGAAGCAGTCTAAGATACTTGCTTTTTCTTTTTCTGCATAACTATATCCAAATTCAGCAGTGCAAGATTTTTTACTACTGTGTTTTGGTTTAAGCTGAGCCGGCAACCCAGAACCACTCAGCCGCTCCCTCACTCCCCTCCTTCCTCGCTCCGCTCGAGGAGTGATGGGAAGGAGAATCAAAAGAATGTAACTCCCACAGATTGAGATAAGAACAGTCCAGTAACCAAGGTATAACACAAACCACTGCTGTTACCAATAATAATAATAATAATAATAAGGGAAATAACAAGGGAAGGGAGTACAATCACTCACCACCCACCGACCGATACCCAGCTTGACCTGATTTTATGTGAGCTAACTCATTGCAGACAGCATACAGAGCATTATCAAAGACTGACTAGGAACACAAAGTTGTCATTACCAGCACAATTGACTTCTGTGATAATTCAACTTTTCCCTACAGCCCCAGAAGCTGCCACTGTACTGTATCCAAATTCAATGTTCAATTTCAAAAATAAAGAAAAAATAAACCAACAAAAAACGCCAAAACCAGCCAACCAAACAAACAAAAAAATACCCAAGAGAAAAAAAAAAGTGGGGTTTTTTTATGATTGTGAGTGACATCTATGGGAGAAAAAAAATGGAAAAGTTAACATCTTGAATGCAAGAATAAAGAAAAAAATCAACAGTTATTTTTTAAATCTCAAGAGCCTTCACTGGGGAGATGAATGCACCTTACCTTCCTCTGCTACCTCCTACTAAAATGAATGGCAATTACCAGTTCACTGGTGGGTCTTCTATTAGGTATCCAAGCATGAAGTGGGCTGATAAAGAGACTATGTTTTCTTGTTCAAGCACTACAGACTTTCTCCTGCTATTATTATAAATAAGTCATTTTATAAAACCAGCTTCATGAGCAAATAGCCTTTCTGTGTTCAGCATCGCAGATGATCTCTTGTCCAGATCCTCTATATAGCCTACATCACATTTTCCTTTTTTCTCAGACAGTATCTCAGCAATGGTGAACTCATTAGCTTTTGCAAGATAATCCATTTTTTCACATAGCTATAAAGTATAATAAAAATATCAGTTTTAAAGCATGATGATGCTTACAACAGTGGAAGAATGTCTGAACTTTTTTAAGACTAAGAAATTGGTCCAGAGCAGATGGACCACATCTCTACTGAAGTGAGTGGCTTTTGTCCCTGAGGGTCTGCTGGGCTGGGTAGTGGAGACTGCACAGTGATTCAGTGCTCTGGGCAAATACATAATAAGAACTTGTGCTAATCATCAGAAGTTCCAGATGCAAAGGAGAAGTGGGTAGCATGACAGCAGGCTATCCTAGGCCTAGGACATTCAGGACAGATGGAGAAGCAGGATTGCTACCTGCTACCCAGTGTGTCAAGGAGAGGAGTTTACAGTCATTTTAGCACACGCCTGAGGAAGTACATGAGATTTTTAACCCCAGATTTCTACTGATCAAAGTAGTTTCAGTCCAGTTCTACTTGTAGATACCTTCTTTCAGCAATACCACATCTACTACCTGCCAGTTGCTGCTAGATAGCTACCACATCTGTCTGCTGTCTGGGTCTCATCTATGATCCTAATCTCTCCAGCCACAAACCAGACTGTGTCTAGGTCTTGCGGATTAATCACAGCTAATATTTTTTAATATGTTTTTCCCTGTTTATCCATGTAAACCAAATTATTCAAATCTCAATTAATTCAAGTTTTGTTCCTGAGCTTCAACAAATACAATGTAGTCCTGCTCAGAATGGTGCTGATAGAAATCATCTCCCTCCCAGACTGTTGATTTGTTTATATAACTCCTCTAATTAAAGTCAACAAATGTAAAAATTCCTTGTTTGTGCCTCTGAGTCTCTTCAGAGCCTATGACCGCATTCCTCACACTTCTCACTCACCACGAGGATAGTAACAGCCCCATTCACCTGACAGGGGTAGCCACCAATATTATCTTGCTATATCTGTGTAAAATTTTGGTATACTTTCATGATCTGCCCACACGCACAGGATGGCAGTCTTTTAACCACCTGCTATAAGAATATTATTTCATTGTCCATAATGGAAAAGGCCAAACATTAAAATTGTACAGGAATCTTAATATGCCCAAATTTGACACTTATGATCAAGAGCTGCCAAAGTAAAATCGTGGCAAAACATTTGCTTGTCTGGTTCAGGTCGGTCCAGTGGTGTTTCTACCAGTTTCTGTAACAGAAATTCCTGGCTGTTGTGGTTTAAGCACAGCTGGCAACCCACAGCCATGCAGCCACTTGCTCACTCAACTCCCCTTCCTCCCCCCGCTCCCAGAGGGATGGGGAGGAGAATTGAAAGAATGTAACTCTCATGGGTTGAGATAAGAACAGTCCAGTAACCAAGGTATAACACAAAATGCTACTGCTACCACCAATAATAATAATGATAAGGGAAATAACAAGGGAAGAGAATACAACCGCTCACCACCTGCCAACTGATACCCAGCTTGACCTGAGCACTGATCTAACCCTCCTGGTAACTGCCCCCAGTTTATATACTGGGCATGACATGCTGTGGTATGGAATACCTCTTTGGCTAGTTTGGGTCAGGTGTCCTGTCTCTGCTTCCTCTCAGCTTCCCCTCCTCCCTGGCAGAGCATGAGACTCAGAAAGTCCTTGGTCAGAGTAAACATTACTGAGCAACAACTAAAAACATTGGTGTTATCAACACTGTTCCCAGGCTGAAAGTCAAAACCACAGCACTTGCACCAGCTACTAAGAAGGAGAAAAATGACTGCTACTGCTGAACCCAGGACAGTATCCACCCCTTATTCTGTACCATTCACATCATGCTCAGATCTCACGTTTTTCAATATACCACCACTCTTATCTCATATATATAGATATACATATATATATATATATATATATATATCTCCACACAGAGAGAGAGATCATGCCTTAGTGCATGGACCAATCCCTATAATGCTGCTGAGTTCTTCCGGTCCATGATGTCTGGCTCCATCACTTGTAACAGTCTTTCAGAGCAGGAGAGAGTGTGACGTAGTCAATCTGCCAGGCCTCCCCACATTTGTACTTCAGCCATTGTCCTCCATACCAAAGAGGCTTTAACCGCTTGGCTTGCTTAATTGCAGCATGTTTCATACTCGTGAATAACTTGGGCAATAATGTTTATTTCTAAGTCCACCCCTTGATCATGAGTCCATCTCTATGTTACATCTCCACCCTGATGGCCTCAGGTGTCATGGGCTCACAAGGCTCAAAATAATTCACCCGCCCCTTCAGCAGTTTCTGTAACTTGTTGCTGGGGACTCCATATAGCTGCCTTCCATCTTCAATGCTTCCAAAGCACTAGAGGGGCCCACTGGCCTAGATACTTGCCCATACTGTCCCACACACCGTGCCACTCATGACTCTCCAGCCTCGGGGAGAATCTCTTGGTCTTCCTATATCATTGTCTAATCCTAGACAAGATCCAAACCCAACTCTGCTTAACTTCCAAGATCAGATGAAATGGTTGTGGGTAAAACACTGTATGTGTGCCAACATGGTGATCCCCATCACAGCCAGCAGGCAGGTTCCAAGCGTACTCAAAGGCCATTCAAAACCTTCAGAACTCTCAAACCGTGCTGCTGTACTTGTCACTGGGGCTGGTGTAGCTGCTGTGCTTGGAGCTGGAGTAGCTGCGCTGTCTGCTGCGGTCGGAGTTTGAGTAGCTGCTGTACTTGTTGCTGGATTTGGTGTAGCTGCTGTGCTTGGAGTTGGAGTAGCTGCGTTATCTGTTGTAGTCAGAGTTTGAGTAGCTGCTGTACTTGTTGCTGGATTTGGTGTAGCTGCTGTGCTTGCAGTTGGAGTAGCTGCGTTATCTGTTGTATTCAGAGTTTGAGTAGATGCTGTACTTGTCACTAGGGTGTGTGGGAATGTCTCCCTCCTAGGCTGGCCACCCGAGGAGGGGAAAATAGATGTGTAATAGTTATAAGCTCCTATCATATACCTCCCAAAATATAGAGGTGGTGACCACACTGGGAACACAAGCCAGATCAGTTTCATGATCAATGAGTTTATTGTATTACAAGTTTTTACCATAAAGTACAATGAAACAAACCTTAACCCAAGGCCCCCAGCTGATGAACACTAACACAGCAGATACCGGCTGTAAGTAAGGTGCGACATGCTGAAACTGTGAGATCAAGAGCAACAGCTTTGAGAACCAATAAATCAACATTGTGATGAGTGACTATTAATCCAGAACAAGGAATACTTATCACAAATACAATTAGACATACTCTGGTCAGACGTTATCTCAACCCTTCGTGTCCCACGTTGGGCACTAAAAAAGAACTGCTGTGGTTTAAGCACAGCTGGCAACCCACAACCATGCAGCCGCTTGCTCACTCAACTCCCCTTCCTCCCCCCACCTCCCGGAGGGATGGAAAGGAGAATCAAAAGAATGTAACTCCCACAGATTGAGATAAGAACAGTCCAGTAACTCAGGTATAACACAAAACCACTACTGCTGCCACCAATAATAATAATGATAAGGGAAATAACAAGGGAAGAGAATACAACCGCTCACCACCCGCCAGCTGATACCCAGCTCGACCTGAGTAGTGATCTAACCCTTCTGGGTAACTGTCCCCAGTTTATATCCTGAGCATGAAGTGCTGTGGTATGGAATGTCTCTTTGGCTAGTTTGGGTCAGATGTCCTGTCTCTGCTTCCTCTCAGCTTCCCCTCCTCCCTGGCAGAGCATGAGACTCAGAAAGTCCTTGGTCAGAGTAAACATTACTGAGCAACAACTAAAAACATTGGTGTTATCAGCACTGTTCCCAGGCTGAAAGTCAAAACCACAGCACTGCACCAGCTACTAAGAAGGAGAAAAATGACTGCTGCTGCTGAACCCAGGACACTGGCAAATATTTTTTGCCACTGCACACTCAATCTGAAACAATGTAGGTTACTGGGAAAAGAAGAAGCCTTGGAAGCCATCCAAATTACTCAATCATTCTGACAGTTATTGGAGGCCAACTGCTGGGAAGATTTTGTGAGAGCTAAATGAAGCTGTCCTAACAAGACATGTATGATCACAATATGATACTTCAGCACAGAGAGGTCACAACCTTTAGGTGCCAAATTAATACTGGCATGTTGAGCAGGATGTGTTGCCTTTCAGTTGGCCACTTTGTTTTGCTCATTTTTTAAAAGTTCCCTTGAATTCCTGGTAATAGTAACACACTGAGCATTGCTTCATTGATGAAGGAACTCAGGAATACACTAGTGATTTATTTATAGGCACTGAGAGATGGTGACAGATCTGAGAACAGAGCTTTCAACTTTCTGTTCCAATTTTGCATGCAACACAAGAAAATTCTGATTTTCCACAACCCCAGCCTTAACTGCAAGTTTCTAACTTCTTTCAACTTTGCTCCTTCTTGTGGTCTCTGCCTAGTGTATTTAAAATTACACAAGTGGAACTGATCATGGGAATTGGAAAGACTTCAGGCAATTCAAACTGCTATACAGATAAAAAGATCAGATGAGAGCAGTCTGAAATGCTACTGAGAACAAATGCCATTAATGGGAACAAATACAGCTCTGGGACAACACAGAATCTAGCATAATAAATGTCACATATAATTTATTAATACCCAGCATTCTCTTTACAGCACTTGAACATTAAGATTTAATAAGCTTTTTAAGCATACAGAGTCCCAGGGAAGTCACTGGGTTCTCAAATATTGTAAGTGATCCCATTAAATAATAAAAACATTTAAACATGTATGCAAAAGAGAAAATACAGTAAACAATAGCCTCAGTGATTTTGCTACATGTTTAAGTGTTAAACACCGGGTCATATCTTGCAACACAGTTGCTCTGTGTTAACAGTCCAGTGTCAAACATGCTTCACCAGCTGCCAGCTAACTCATCTATAGTGAATGAGAGAATCATAGAATTGTAGAACATTTAGTATTGGAAAGGACCTTAAGATCACTTAGTTCCACCCCCCTGCCACAGGCAGGGACACCTCACCCTTTGATCATGACTTCCCAAATGGGGCTATCCACCATTACTACCCATGGCCTCATACGCTGCCAAGAACCTGCAAAAGCACAGCCTCCATCTTTTACAGGGTCTACACAAATTGAATACCTGTCCTCTTGGACTGGATCTCATCCAAAGCATTGTTTACTATAAAACTTCCAAGGAAGAACAATGTTATTTTGAAATGTTCTTCTCTGCAATTAAATAAAATAGAGATTTTGGAGTCTGACAAGATAAGGCATATTACTAACAAAATGCTGGGTTAGGGATATGGTTAGTGCTAGTGTTAGAGTTAAGGTTAGGATCCATTCTGAGTGAGCATTTTTGTTTTTTTCCAGAGGAAGTATTTGTTAGTTTATGAAGTATCTGAAAACAACAATTTTTTTTACCTTCAGCTTGTCCGTCATTTGCTGCTTTGTGAATGTTTTTTTTGATACACTTAAAAGATCAGGATAGGGATTCCAAAATGTTTGCCTGTATTTTCTTTTGAGATTGATAATCTGCCAGCTAAGAGGATGATGCAGCCAATAACTTACTCTCTGATGTTTACAGCTATCCTAAGCTGCCTACAATTCAAGAAATAATCAGCCTTCATGGTTATTTATCAAAGCATTCAAAACATGAAGTCATATAAAAATTATTTTTGATTTTCTGAATAAGAATGCCTAACTGCTCAGCATTTATACAAACCTATCTACATTGCTTATGTAGAATGACCATTACAAGGTCATCTGTGCAACTGCTTCCTTTTCAATTTTACCCAAACTAAAGGCCTAGAATATCAAGAGGGGGATAGGGAAGCCAGGATGGATAAGGATTAGTTGATTTCTGTCTTTTTCAGTGAAAGAACTAAGGGGAATAAGATAAACTTAGCAAGCAGCCAGAATCAAAGCAAGCAAGAGGAAGTAGCTGTGAGCAGGTAAGCTGTGGGACTTCGTGCCAAAAATGTAGATGGATTCAAAAGAGGCCAGGCAAGATTCATGAAACACAAATCTACTGTTCAATATACCAGAACAGTTAGAAACAACCTCTGCCTCACAGTGTCTATTAGTTTCAAATTGGTAAAGGTTAAGAAAGTATTTCAGAAGAAGTATCAGATATGCTTGCTGTGTTTCATTTTTCCTTGGCTTTTGGCCACTTCAGTCAGATCTAACAGACCCGTTATTATCATAAAGTTCTCACATTTTTCATATCAGCATAAAGCAAAACTTAGGCAGCAGGTTGGATAAAAAGATGATCCTACCAAAGTGATTTTTCCTATGGTTTATTTTCCTAAATGACTTTCCAGTTCATCACAACTCAGAAAACTTTTGGCCAAGAAAATCTCCTGCTGTGTGGGCACTTCTGAAGACTGATGGGTTTGACTCAGTGAGTATTTGCACATCTAATTAGTTAGTTATGTGCATATCCTGAAGCCCACTGAGTTTGGAACTCCATATGCTGCTCCACTATGGCCTAAGAGATGCAATTAAGTCTGATGTGGGGTTTCTGAGGCCATGTGGTACATGTATGATTGAAGTTACATGCTGTATATAGTTATACTAAAACCTGAAACTTAGGGAAAATGTCAGGCCATTTTAGTAATGCATCACACTACTAGATATATGAATAATGAATAACCTGAAAAGCACACTAAAAATTTGGGCATACGGTAAAAACATATCTTCTTGCATTTTTGTTGCTTCTCCATGTACATTTACAACCCTCCACTATATGAATTTCAGGATATGATGTGTGGGCGCTAATGCACAGCTGCACTTATTGTTAGCTCTTTGTCCCCATTCTTTAAATGTAAACTTCCTTTCATTATACGTAAAATGAGTGAAATTGCTGAGGGACAGAGACTCATTCTTTACTATAATTTTGGCTATCCAGATAGTAGTCTTCACTACTAGAGGAGAAAATGAGGGGACAGCTTTTAACAACCTTATGACTAGATTTGTCAACACTCACATGACAACACAATGACTCACATGACAACACAATGATTCACATGACTTCAGTAATTCGAATTCACAGAGCAATTCCTCATTCATTTTCTTTCTGGGTAGAATCAAACCCAGAGGCTGCTACCTAGCCATCTACAAATATGAACACTATTATATGAACTTATTAGGAGCCAGACTTGACCATTTAGTATTCTTTAATTCTTGCTAGAAGTAAATCGGCTTGAGCTGAGGTACAGTAAGGCTGTAAGCCTTTGACTGGGTGGGTAACATATTTTGCATAACAGTGATATATCACTGTATTTCTAAGATACTTAAATCTAAGACATCTATATCTGAGGCTCCTGGCAGACCTTTGAGCTGCCTTTCTATACATAACAGGTGCTTCAAGAAATCTGGAGAGGGACATTTTATAAGATCCTGTAAGGACAGGACAAGGGGGGATGGCTTTAAGCTGAAAGAGGGGAGATATAGATTAGGTATCAGGAAAAAATTCTTCACTATGAGGGGGGTGAGGTACTGGAAGAGGTTGTCAAGGCAGTTGTGGCTGCCCCATACCTAGAACTGGTGAAGGCAAGGTTGGATGGGGTTTTGAGCAACCTGCCGTAGTGGAAGGTGTCCTTGCCCATGGCAAGTTATTGGAGATAGATGATCTTTAAGGTTCCTTCAAACCCAAACCATGATTCTATGATTCTGTTTCCCCTGTAATTAAAAGTGCTGATCAGAATCAATACAGGTGAACACTGAAGGCTTTGGCCAGAGAGGAATGTAGGATGAGTTATTAGTAACTCTTAGGTAAAACACTTGAGGAGCACTTTTCACGAAAGCATCTCAAAACCATAGATCACAACATGGAAACTAAAAGATGGGATTTGCTCTCATTGACCGGTTTACCATGTATGCAGAAATCTTGGTTTTCATCACTCCTCTTCCTCCAGCTTTCTCAGGAGAGGACTAATACTGGTAGAACAAAGAGCCAAGAGTTAGAATTCTTCTGTACTATTTTTGATCTTTTTGCTGACTTGATAGAGGATAGATCTATTAAGATGGCATGATGAAAAAAGCAACAGATGGCAAGCAAAATATTTAGGCCCAGAAGCCACAACTGGGAGCCCAACCTCTACTCTAGTGAGCACTCCTACATGACAACATACAGTTATTTCTACCTAGTACTATGTTATAAGGTCCATTTCCCTAAAAGTCACACATTTCTGATAACACCTATATTCATGCCTTGCTGTCAAGCTAAATTTATCCAAGTCAAGCACTTTAAGTCACTGAATGAAAGACTAACCCACTGAGCAAGTAGAAATTACCATCCACATTATAAAATGGGTGGGTGATGCTCAGACTGAAAAACAGCTCTTCAGAATGTGGTTACTAACAAAATAACAATGAGAAAAGAAGCACTTGCCTTTCAAGTTAGTCTCCAATGGGAATACAAGCAGACTGTAATAAAGGGTAATTGTTACAGTTAGAATCCTAGAGTGGAAATTAGAGATATTAATTGAACAAACCAGATTTTTCCTTTATCTTAGTACAATCTGAGAAACGATCCTGTCATTTTAGTAAGATACCCTCCTTTGTAATTAAAGGAGAAAAGCATAACTAAGCAATGTGAAGAGAGATTCTTGTTTAGAAATATGGAACATATTTGTGAAAATGCTGTATTAACCATACGTGTCCGCAATGTTTTATTCAGCTCTTAAAATGTAGCTGATATATGGAAACAGTGGGGTGAATACTGCAAAAATAATTGCACAAAAATTGAGACACGATTGGCAGAAGTAACTGGAAAGGTCATCAATTTATTCTAGTAAACCTTTCCTTTTCTGGTTTGGGGAGGATGATAGCTATAGTTAAGAAGATCTTCAGATCATCTTTTGGGAAAAAAAGTAAAAGCTAAATGAAAAGGAAGAAAATTATACAATTCTCTTAAGCACAGAATTTTATATTTTATTAGATTTAAAATCTATTGTCATTTGTGTGTCACTCTCTGTAAATATTTCTGGTACTCAGTGAGATTAATATTTGTGAGAGGCAAAAAGCCTATGGCCATGTAAGACTCATTTCAACAGAATAGTAGAGACCAGAACATACTTTTCTATTTACAGGCAATTAATTATTTAATTTAATATTCTCCAGTGTGCATAAACCAGTTACTTAGCCTTTCTGAATGTAGTTCTCAATCCTGATGGATTAAGATTCAAGGACTACCAATCTTGTTTTCATGACCTTTGCAAAAGTCTCTCTTATTTAAAGCTTTGACTCCAATCTGTTTGCAAAATAACATGCTCTTAAAGACAACAGAAATTTCATTTATGGCTTATGATAAATTTTTTTTTTTCCCATTATTACAAAATACTGTCTGGTAGCATATAAACCTGTTTCTTGTCAGTGGCTAGAGATTCACTGTAGATGTCTCTAATCAACAGGAATCTGTCATTTTAATTGACAGTTCAGTTATGGCTGTCAGTTATTAAAAGCAGAGAGCTAACACATGTTAGTAGCTACCCAGAGCACAGCATCATTTTTAGGACTGTAACCAGTATTTAAAACAGTTTTTAAATCACAAGAACAACAAACATATGCTAGCATATAAAGCTGTACCTCAGACTGCTGTTGTAATCAGCCTCTTGCTGATGAAGCACACTAAAATGGTAAGAATATTCTAACCACCACATTTTGAGTTTGGTTCCTTCTCCAGCAGCAGCATTCAGCTTAACATTAACACTCCACTCTTAGTCACCAGCCAATAGCTCTTGCCAGATTAATTCAAATGAGGTTAGATTCATTTTATCTGAACCATTTCATCTGATGCCACAGTCACTCCATTATGTGTCTGTTCAGGCTGACCAGGCACATCAAAGAAGTCATAGTCCATGCTTCAATTGCATATCAACCTCTAGGGCCATCTTCTGCTAATCCCAGAGCTCCATCTGTGTTTCTCAGTCCAGAGAGTTGAGTTGGGGTGATAATGGTTCAAAATTAAGGTTATTGGTAATACCTGTAATGATCTGGGTCTCCAGGATTTCCTACTCCAACATGTCAAGATGAGGAATGAGTATCTGAGCTGTGCTGTAGTTCTGCTTGAAATAAGCTAGTAAATTTTTCAAAGCCTCTCCTTTCAGCATGAAAGGAAATGGCATGGGCCAGTACAGCACCTCCTCAGTCGTGTCAAGATAGTCTGTTTCATATGTGTATGCTATAATCAGCATCTTCAGAAACCTTAGGAACATTCAGTCAATCTCACTAATAGGCTTCTGTTAAGGAAAGATCAGTACATTTTCTAAATAATTTTATCAAGGAAATGCTTTGAAGATATCTTTGTATTTGCCCACTGCATTGTTTGTTTCTGCTGCCCTTTAAGATCTTGATGCTAGCAATCATAATACAGAGACATGAATCCCAACTTACATAGAAAACAAGCTACTGCTCTCTGAGAGGCTGAATTCCAGCTTTGGATCCTGTGTTTATGAGAAAATCACTCCCTAAGGCAGGCCAGGAGACATCTTGCAACTTGCACATTATCATGCATACAACAATTAACATTAGCCTGCTGGGGTCACTTCTGGACTCAGTTGCCTTGTCTAAGCAGAACTTCCCACAGGAACTGTGTCAAGCATAAAGGCACGATCTTGCTGTAAAGGAAAAGAGGGCTTCTACAGCGTGTCTGCAATGCTTCCACTGCTAGGCAGGGAAAAGGAGAAACATGTGGATGCTGGTTTCTACCTACTATCAGCTTTCAGATCCTTGCTTACCTGCAGGATCACTGAACACAACTGTGTTACTTCACTGTCTCCTGTTCCTTTTGTGTAAAAAAGTGGCTGTGTTCCTTTCTTCCAAGCATTTTTTTCAGTCATAACTCCTGCTCTGGTATTGAGATATCTGCTCTGATGTTTTCCTTAATTATTGTGAGAGGTATTGCAAAGGGAACAGCAACACTAGAGAGGATATCCTCTTCTGGGCCAAGTACCACTGTAGTGGGGTTCATCCTCTTGCTGGGGACTGACAATCCTTCTCACTTGTGACTGCATGAACCTTTGTAACACCTCAGGCATTGTCCTTGCTAAGGAGTAAGACTTAATTGCAGCAAGTCCCCAGCTCTACATCCCAGTCTGTTTCTTTCACAATTTTGAGATTTCTACTGGCTCCAATCTTAAGCAGCAGTCTTGCTCCAGGAACGCATTTCTAGACACTACCTTTTCCCTTAGACAACTGCACTTTGTGTCTCTTTCTCAACTGGCTACACGCTTTTACAGTCACTCTTAACAGCATTTCTTGGACCTCTCACCATCCCCAGACTACATGTACCCGAGGAAAAGGGTCTTTGCTCAAGCAAAAATAGTGTTACCAAGTGGTTATAAAATAGTCAGGCTGTAGAAACTATTATAAAAAGAAGAATGATCTATGGCTGCAGCAGGGGACATAATATATAATTCTCATGATACATGAGAATAAAACCTTCTGGGATAAAAGGCAAGAACTTTTATAACTGTCAAATATGTTGTGGCACTCACCATTTTTAAAATATTCTTTATCAGATATCCACCTGAAATATTTTCAACTCATTTGGCAGTCTAATTCTTCTGCATCGCATTGCAAATCTCTCAGATGCCAGTAGTAGTCAACATTTCTGCATCTAATTTATTGAGATTTTTGCTATGGGATATTTAACAAAATAATAATGCACTGGGCATAATTATATTGTGATTAAATTGATTTCTATAATGTAAATGATACTGGCTTACTGCAAAAGTAATTCACACCTCTGTGCTACAGACCCAGTATCACCCGTGAGCCAGTTATAGAATCATGGAATAGTTAGGGTTGGAAAGGACCTTAAGATCATTTAGTTCCAACCCCCCTGCCATGGGCAGGGACACCTCACACTAAACCATGCCATGCAAGGCTCTGTCCAGCCTGGCCTTGAACACTGCCAGGGATGGAGCATTCACAACTTCTTTGGGCAGCCCATTCCAGTGCCTCACCACCCTTACAGTAAAGAACTTCTTCCTTATATCTAACTTAAATTTTCCCTGTTTAAGTTTGAACCCATTACCCCTTGTCCTATCACTACAGTCCCTAACGAGGAGTCACTCCCCAGCAATACAAAAGGTACACGGCAAGCAGAATGAACAAGCACTAAAATTTGCAAAATCTTAACTGACTGCCGCAGAAAACATATGGACTCAGTCAGAGATCAATATGATCAGACAAAAAAAGCCGTTTATTACAAAGCCTTAACCCCTTAAATACTATTTCTTACATGCATTTACAGTGATTTGGCATATTATGATTGGATACATGTCTTGAAGACCCTTTGTAACTAGCATATAATTGGTTAAGCACAGGTGTGGGAACTTGACCTGGAAAACTTGCCAAAAGTCCACAATTCTCATTAACTCGGTGAATTCCAGCTTCTTCTTATCTTGCTTGTTTAGGCTTCCTCGGGCCTCTCATGGCCTTGCTGTATCTTTCAGGATTATTCAGAGTTTATGTACCAATTATGCATTCTCCGGTGAGAACACTGTCTCCACAACTTGACAGCATGCCTGTTGACTTTAACAGTAGCAATTTGCGATGTTTAATAACAGACTATTAAGTAATTACATAGTGCTATGCTTGCACTGAATTTTCATTATTAAATTCATGGCTCTTTCTTTGCCCACCTAACCAGACATTACCTCCTAGAAGACAACCACCTTGGTCAAGCATGATTTGCCCTCATGATTCTCAGGTGATTGCTCTTCATCACCTTGCCCTTTGTGTGCTGGAGATGTATTCCAAAAGTACACGCAGCACATGGTCCATGACTGTTTTGGAGACTCAGATAAGTTTGACCAACCAGTACTTCCCTAGATCCTCCACTCCACCTTTTCTAAAAAAAGGGGAGAAAAGCCTCAATCAAGTTGTCAGGGACCTCCTTGATTACGTTTTTTTTTTATCGCTGATAGGCAATGCTATTAAACTAGATTTGTGTAGAAGTCCCATGCAGTTCCATTGTTATGAAGTGACTTAAGCGCACTGTGCTCTAAAGCCTTTCTTCTAACACATTACACCTCCATTGCTGCAGGCCGCTGTGCTTCAGAAAGGATGCTAGTACCCATAGTAAAAGAAGCAGACTGCCTGGGAAGACTGAAGCAAAAAAAGGCATCAAGTATTTCTGCTCTTTTCCATCCAGTAGGATGTCCTCCTCAGCCATCAATATGAAAGGAGCTACAGGGATTTTTGTACAGATGATGCTGTGTATTCTAGCCCCGTGAATAAATAATCTCAATTAATACTGATGTAAGCACTGCTGAAATAGCTTATGGCGATCTTGTTGAAACTGAATTATTCAAAGAGAACTGGGCAGTCATCCCTTACCCTGTTGTCAACCCAAACCAATGGGCAAATATGAAGGTTAATCTCAAACGTGAACAACCAGCTGCACAACCCTGTGTGATCAAATCTTCTGTTCAACAGAAAATGTATCCTGGCACACTCTGAGAACACATTTACCTGGGCTTTAAACTTTGTCCCATGTGACAGGAAGGGACATGTTACACTACAACAGGTTGGTGACTTTTCAGTTCCAGCCATGCCAGAGAGATTTTAATGTTTCCAAAGTACTAGGGAACATTGCTGGTTTTAAGGGAGGAATGTCATAACCACTCCTTTAGTGAGCAAAGTTTACAAAACCCTTTTGAGACATGTGAATCTGAATAACCCTCAAGGAGAGTTTGGGGTGCCAATGGATGGGATGAGTTGCTAAATACATGTGGTATTCTGGGACCAACATGGGACAACTCAAGAGACAGTGCTAGATCCTTAGCTATGTAGCTGTAAGGCAATTTGGCTACATGCTAACACAGGATGAAGGAATCCTCTGGACCTAATTTGAATAGTAAAGTTTATTTCCATAGCTTTTACAAATATAGCAATTGAGTGAGGATTCTACAAATACATTATTTTACTCTGCCTTATTCTGATTTATTCTATGGGTGATTAGAGCAACTGTCAATTGCCTAGGTAGTCTGATCCTTCACGGGGGATGGCCCTTAACACTGGCATATGCTAACACTCACAAAGCCAGCACATCAGGCGTTTTAACACGTTAGAGAGTCAGGGCAATAGTATATACCTACACTTAGCCGCATGACTGTTTTGTGAACAGGCACACACACATCAGTGGAGAAAAGGTGTCTTCCAAAGAGTGCCACTCAAAAAAAAAACATAGGTGCTAAGGACATTTAACAGCAGCATTTTATTCTCCTCTTATTATGTACAGCAATCCCACAAAAAAAGTAAAGCAGACTCCTTGCATTAATGTCAAATAAGGCACTGATTGGATTCCTCATTTTTAAAAGAGTAATTTTTTTAGAAAAGATAATTTTTTCATTAAACAAGTAAATTTTACAACTGGTGATGTGCTGAAAAAAACTGATATGCTAATCTAACGTGCTCAGAAACATCTGCTGATGTCAACATTCCAAAGGAGAAACTATATATTCATGCTCCACAAACAATGCTAAACTCCAACACAGTTCATCAACAGAGTTCAAATATGGCAATAAATACTTTGGCTTTTGCCAACACAAATGAGTTATCTTCAAGTTTCATTACTCTGGGACAATGACACTTGCACTATGATGATGTGCACAGACTCAAGACTTTTCCTAACATTCATTTTCAAGAAGCAAGAGTTAAATGTGACATATACTAAGTGTTCAAGGGCTTCAAGTCAGTGATGCTGAACAATGCGTAAACATTTACATCCATTTACATCCATTTACTCTCACTTGGCATTTACATGTTTTTCCTCATAATACCTCTATTTTTAACCTGAAAGAAAATGGAAAGTAAAGATTGCATTGAAGGCTTATTGTGGCTCAAAGAGAAGAAAGCTTTCACTCTTCAGACTTTGAATCCAGCCAGCAACGAATTCAGGGAACAAGGTCCAACTAACCCGTTTGGTGACAAAACAACCGTGTACCAAATCAAAACAACTCTGTACCAAACCATAGAATCATAGAACAGTTTGGCTTGGAAAAGACCTTAAGATCATTGTCCTGGGTTCAGCAGTAGCAGTCATGTTTCTCCTCCTTGGTAGCTGGTGCAGTGCAGTGTTTTGACTTTCGGCTCGGGAACAGAGCTGATAGCGATGTTTTGGTTTGGCCAAGGACTTTGTGAGCCTCATGCTCTGCCACGGAGGAGGGGAAGCCAGGAGGAAGCAGAGACAGGACACCTGATCCAGGCTGACCAAAGAGCTATTCCATACCACAGCACGTCATGCCCAGGATGTAACTGGGAGTTAGCAGGAAGGGCTGGGAGTCTGCAGGGTTGGAGGAGGTATCGGTCGGTGCTTGGTCAGGCTGAGGGGGCAAGTTATCGGTCAGCTGGTGCTGAGGTGTTGTATTCTCTTCCCTTGTTATTTCCTTTATCATTATTATCATTGGTGGTAGCAGTAGTGACCTGCGTTATACCTTAGTTACTAAACTGTTCTTATCTCAACCCGTGGGAGTTGCATTCTTTTCGATTCTCCTCTCCGTCCCTCCGGGAGTAGGGGGAGGGAAAGAAAGGGGGGGGGGGGGTGGTGAGTGAACGAGTTACCTGACTGGGTTTAAACCACGACAGTTCTTTTTGGCGCCCAACGTGGGGCACGAAGGGTTGAGATAACGACAGATTTGACTGGATTAAAAGTCACTCGTCACAATGCTGATTTATTGGCTCTCAGAGTTGCTCTTCTTGATCTCACAGCTTCAGACCGTTGTAACTTACGTAGAGCCGGTATTCGCTGTGTGGGTGTTTATCAAGTGTGGGGCCTGGGCTAAGGTTCTTGTCTCACTGTGCTTTATGGCAATGGCTTGTAATACGGGCGGGCTCCAGCAGCAGGGCGGGACGGACGTGGCCGTGGACTTGTACCTGGCCGTCCGGCTGCTCTTCACCGTCCTGGCCCTCGCCCTACTCTCCATCTTCGTGAGGCTGCGGGGAGCCGAGGGGGAGCGGCCCCGGGCACCAAGCGGCGGCGGGAGCGGGGCCGGAGGCCGCGAGGGGACGGCTGCCGGTGGAGGAGGTCGGGGCGGTCGAGGAGAGGAAGGAAGCGGCTGCCGAGCAGCGGGAGAAGGCGGCGGAGGAGCCGAGCCCCGCGGCCGAGCCGAGCCCCGCGGAGGAGCCGAGCCCCGCGGAAGAGCCGAGCCCCGCAGCCGAGCCGAGCCCCGCGACGGCCGAGAGCATCCCCCGGAAGCCGCCTGCCGAGCCCCAGGAGGATGCAGGAGACCACGCAGCACTTCCCAGCGAGGCAGAGGAGGAAGAGCTGGACTCAGAGAAGCTGGTGGTGGGAGAGCCGGCAAGCACAGCAGCTACACCAGCCCCAGTGACAAGCACAGCAGCATCTTTTGAGAGTTCTGGAGGTTTTGAATGGCCTTTGGGTATCCTTGGGACCTGCCTGCTGATTGTGATGGCGATCAGCATGTTGGCGCACACACAGACTGTGTTCTACCCACAACCATTTTGTCTGATCTCAAAAGTTAAGCAGAGTCAGGTTTGGGTCTTGTCTGGGGTTAGACGACGATATAGGAGGACCAAGAGATTTTCCCCAAGGCTGGACAGTCATGAGTGGCAGGGTGTGTGGGACGGTATGGGCAAGTATCTAGTCCACTGGGCCCCTCCAGTGCTTTGGAAGCATCGGAGATGGAAGGCAGCTGTATGGAGTCCCCAGCAACAAGCTGCAGAAACTGCTAAAGGGGACAGTGAATTATTTTGAGCCTGGTGGGCCCATGGCACTTCAGGCCATCAGAGCAGAGATGCAACACAGAGATGGACTCATGATCAAGGGGTGGACTTAGCAATAGACACTATTGCCCAGGTTATTCACAAGTGTGAACACTGCACACAGTCTCTCCTGCTCTGGAAGACTGTTACAAGAGATGGAGCCTGACATGGACCAGATGGACACAGCAGCTTTATAGGTACTGGTCCATGCACTAAGATAAGAGTGCACCGAGATAAGAGTGATGGTATATTGAAAATGTGGGATCTGAGCATGACGTGAATGGTATGGAATAAGGGCTGGATAATGTCCTGGGTTCAGCAGTAGCAGTCATGTTTCTCCTCCTTGGTAGCTGGTGCAGTGCAGTGTTTTGACTTTCAGCTCGGGAACAGAGCTGATAGCGATGTTTTGGTTTGGCCAAGGACTTTGTGAGCCTCATGCTCTGCCACGGAGGAGGGGAAGCTGGGAGGAAGCAGAGACAGGACACCTGACCCAAACTGACCAAAGAGCTATTCCATACCACAGCACGTCATGCCCAGGATATAACTGGGAGTGAGCCGGAAGGGCTGGGAGTCTGCAGGGTTGGAGGAGGTATTGGTCGGAGCTTGGTCGGGCTTGGGGGGCAAGTTATCGGTCAGCTGGTGCTGAGGTGTTGTATTCTCTTCCCTTGTTATTTCCTTTATCATTATTATCATTGGTGGTAGCAGTAGTGATCTGTGTTATACCTTAGTTACTAAACTGTTCTTATCTCAACCCGTGGGAGTTGCATTCTTTTCGATTCTCCTCTCCGTCCCTCCGGGAGTAGGGGGAGGGAAAGAAGGGGGGGGGGGGGGGGAGTGAACGTGTTACCTGACTGGGTTTAAACCACGACAATCATCTAGGTCCAAACCCCCTGCAATGGCAGGGACACCTCACACTAAACCATGTTACCTAAGGCTCTGTCCAGCCTGGCCTTGAACACCGCCAGGGATGGCGCATTCACAACTTCCCTGGGCAACCCATTCCAGTGACAAACCACCCTTACAGTAAGTAATTTCTTCCTTATAGCTAATCTAAACTTCCCCTGTTTAAGTTTTAACCCGTTACCCCTTGTCCTGTCACTACAGTCCCTAATGAAGAGACAGTCCATCCCCAGCATCCTTTTGGGCCCCCTTCAGATACTGGAAGGCTGCTATGAGCACAGATAGGCACAGGTAACAGACTTAAGAAGCTGGGAGCAGTGTGGTGACGCACAGTAGCACAAAGAATTGTAACAGCAAGCTCCTGGACAGAGGTAGCCTAAAACAGACTTGGCTTGGTAAAATCTTCAGTAGCTGTCCTCCTTGGAAGAAAACCTAAGATTAATCAGAACTACATCCCTTAATCCAGCTAACAGATTTCCTCAGACTCTGTTGCATACGCCATTAGAATGCCAATCAGGTGAAGTAAGTTCTTGCAGGTAACATGAAGCCCAATCTATGAAATCAAGTTATAATGTGTCCTACCACTTGTATTCCATAACTTTTGACAAATATCACCCTTGATATTCTTGGGTGAGGGAATAATACAGGAAGTACCAGATGAAATACCTACTTGCATCCACTAGCAAGTGGAAAATTTTTTTTTATTTCTGAAGAAGTTATGAATGGCAAAAAGTTGGCATAGTTTTGGAAGAAAAAAAGGACAACATAAAAGGCTAAGAACAAGAAGGCTAAGATTGGAAGGGGGGAGGGAGGGAGGGAGGGAGGGAGGGAGGAAGGGAGGAAGGGAGGAAGGGAGGAAGGGAGGAAGGAAGGGAGGAAGGAAGTCACACGTGTGACTCAGTAAAATGAAGTATCTTTTCTGCAAGTAGAAACCATTTCACAACTGCTCTGTGGCAGCAAAGCATGAAGAACTAGAGCACAATTATTATTTCTCACATTAAAGACGTAGGAGGGGTATGCAGCATTAGAAGATAGCACGTCTGGAGTATACAAACAGAAAATAAATTATTTCCCTTAGTATTTAATTTAATTGTAGGTTGCATTACTACAGGATGTTGTGAAGGGATAAATGGGTTCTAAAAGAGATTAGATAAACTCACAGAGAGCAAACAGGTCTGTCAGAGAATATTGAACACAACTGTTAGAATACAGCTGGGTCATGAAGTATCTAAATAGCCGTCTCCTTGAAAGCTGGCATGATGTGCTCAAAAGGATCCTTTCATACCTGACCTGTTGGATAGACCCTTTGCAGGAGACAGGACACTAGTCTTGAGAGACCCTTGCTCTGATCCAAGAGGAAAGTTCTCTATCTACTGTTCCTTCTACTAAGGCAGATGTGCAACTACTGACTTGCTCAGATTTTTATTTCTAATGCCTTGGTTCAAAAAATGAATCTTAAAAGATCTTCTAAATTAGTTACAGTGAGACCTGTAAGCTCAGGGGTTTATTGTATATTACACTGCAATTTGAGGGATTTGGCACTGCTTCAGTTCCATTCAAGAAACTGGGAGTAATGGGTTCTTGAGAATTGTATCACCAGAAGCTAGTAATTCTATGGTACAAAGGATTTTCTTAAATCTCAGTGGTAAACTTCACAAAGAACTCTCAGGTTTACATCAGTCTGTGAACTTCTATAATACTTATTTGATCTCTTCAAGCTTTAATATGAGTCATGGTCTTTAGTCTTTATCCATAACAGCCAGAACAACATAGAGAAGCTGTAAAAGCTGACTTCGCATCATCTCTGCCCTCCTCTGACAACCATAACAACATCTCTTGCAAATTCAAGCAGCCAAAAAGATGCTCACCTCATGATATATATGGAATTGTTACTTGTTTCAGGAAGTATTCTGTACTGGACACTGCATGTACGTGACTGAGAAATCTGGCCTGCGGGGGCTGAATGTACAAGGCAGACAGACAGAAATGAAAAAAGAATGAAAAAAAAAAAGGAAATTTACATTCCCTTGTAAAAGTCCCTCTCCAGATTTCTTGTAGCCCCCCTTTAGGTACTGGAAGCTGCTCTAAGGTCTCCCAGGAACCTTCTCTTTTCCAGGCTTCTCCAGTCCAACTCTCTCAGCCTGCCTTTTTAGAAGAGGTGCTCCAGCCCTTGGAGCATCTTCATGGCCTCCTCTGGACTCACTCTTGTGCTGGGGGCCCCCAAGCTGAATGCAGTACTGAAGCTGGGTCTCACAGGTGGAGTAAAGCAGGAGAAATGCTTCCCTCTCTATATACCTGCTGGCCATGCTCCTTTAGATGCAACCAGTGTATGGTTGACCGGAGGATGTTGGAGGGACAGTACAGCAGAGCATAAGAAATGCAGGGAATTTCTGGAATGTGTTGATAACTTCCTTCTCAAAGTGACAGAAGAACCAATGAGAACAGGTTCTATGCTGGAACTGGTCTCATAAAAAAGGAAGGGATAATGGGGAATGTGAAGCTGGAGGGCAGCCTTGTCTGCAGTGACCATGAAATAGTGAAGTTTGAGATTCTTAGGGAAGCAAGGAGGGTGGGCAGCAAACTCACTGCCCTAGACTTCAGGAGAGCACTTTGGCCTCTTCAGGAATCTGCTTGGTGGAGTACCATGGGATAGAGCCCTGGAAAGAAGAGGGACCCAAGAAAGTTGGATAATATTCAAGGACCAGCTCCCCCAAGCTCAGGAGCAATGCACCCTCATCAAAAAAGGCAAGAATGCTAAGAGGCCTAAGTGGATGAACAAGGAGCTCCTGGACAAACTCCAACATAAAAAGGAGGCCTACAGAGGGTGAAAGCAAGAACAGGTAGCCTGGAAGGAATACAGAGAAATAGAGCAGCCAGGGATCAGGTTAGGAAAGGTAAAGATCTGGCAGAATTAAATATGGCCAGGGACATCAAGGGCAAGAAGAAAGCTTCTATAGGTTGATGATAGAAAATTAGGGAAAATGCAGGCCCTCTCCAAAAAGAAATGGG
The DNA here is from genome assembly GCF_028554395.1 of Pezoporus wallicus. Taxonomy (NCBI): domain Eukaryota; kingdom Metazoa; phylum Chordata; class Aves; order Psittaciformes; family Psittacidae; genus Pezoporus; species Pezoporus wallicus. The sequence goes on along the minus strand of NW_026642515.1, from coordinate 266,796 downwards.
AGACTTAGTTATACAGAACATGGAAAATGAGGAACTCAGTGGTTTTTTTTTTGCCTTGGTCTTAACCAGCAAGAGCTCCAGGCACACTGCCCAAGTCACAGTTGGCAAAGGTAGGGACTGGGAGCATGAAGAACTGCCCACTGTAGGTCAGGTTTGAAACCATCAAAGGAACCTGAAGTCCATGGGACCAGATAAGATGCATCCACAGGTCCTGAAGGAGCTGGCAGATGAATTGTGTAAGCCACTATGTGTCATATTTGAGGAGTTGTGAAAGTCCAGAGAAGTTCCCACTGACTGGAAAAATGGGGAACATAACCCCCATCTTTAAAAGGGGAAAAAAGGAAGACTTGGGTAATTACAGGCAAGTCAGTCTCAATCAACACCTGGCAAGATCATGATGCAGATATAGAAACTATGCTAATGCATATGGACAGTAAGGAGATGATTAGTAACAACCAAGATGGCTTCCCTAAGGGCAAATTGTACCTAACAAATTTGGTGGCTTTCCGTGATGTGGCCATGGCACTGGTAGATAAAAGAGTGACGTCATCTACCTGGCCTCATGCAAGGCATTTGACACTGTCCTGCATGACATCTTTGTGTCTAAATTGGAAATGCACGGATTTGACAGATGGACCACTCAGTGGATAAGTAACTGGCTGAACAGTTGAAGTCAAAGAATTGTGGTCAGTGGCTCAATGTCCAAGTGATCAGTGATGAGTGGTGTTCTTCAGGGGTCAGTACTGGGACCTGTGCTGGTCATCTTTGTCGGCGACATGGACAGTGGGACTGACACACCTCCAGCAACTTTGCCAAAAACACCAAGCTGTGTGGTTCGGTTGATACGCTGGAGGGAAGGAATGTCACCCAGACATGCTTGAGAGGTGGGCCAACACTAACCTCATGAAGTTCAACCAAGCCAAGTGCAAGGTTCTGCACCTGGGTTGAAGCACTTTCAAGCACAAACACAGGCTGAGTGGAAAATTGATTTCAGCAGCCCTGAGGAGGGCCTGGGGGTGTTTGCTGACAAGAAGCTCAACATGAGCAAGCAGTGTGCGCTTGCAGCCCCCAGAAAGCCAAACGTATGATGGGCTGCATCAAAAGGAGCATGACTAGCAGGTTGAGGGAAGAAATTTTCCCTCTCTACTCTTCTCTTGTGAGACTCCACTTGGAGTACTGTGCGCAGTTTTGGTGTCCCCATCACAAGAGGGATGTGGACCTGCTCGAGTGAGTCCAGAGCAGGTTGTGAAGATGATTTGAGGGTTGGAGCACCTCTGCTATAAAGATGACTAAGGGAGCTGGGCTTGTTCAGTCTGGAGAACAGAAGGCTGTGGGAGATCTCAGAGCTGCTTATAAAACATAAGGGGGGCTATAAGAAATATGGAAAGGGACATTTTACAAGGGCCTGCAGTGAAAGGAAAAGGGAATGGCTTTAAACTGAAAGAGGGGAGATTCAGACTAGACATTAGGAAAATTCTTTGTTGTGAGAGTGGTGAGGCACCGGCACAGGCTGCCCAAAGACGCTGTTGCTGCCCCATCCCTAGCCATGTTCAAGGCCAGGCTGGACAGGGCTTGGAGCAACCTGGTCAAGTGGAAGGTGTTTCTGCCTGTAGCAGGTGGTTGGAACTGGATGAGCTTTAAGGTTCCTTCCAACCCAAACCATTCTATAATTCTATGTTTGCAAATAATTTGTTCCAGGATACATAACTAAAGAGTTATGTAATGTGACAACATTAAAATAACAATCACCTGTGTAGAACAAAACCGCATTATAGTTTCAGTCTGCCATATGCAGTGAACACATCTTTCAGCTTTTCTCATCAAAACTGTATACATTTGTACTGGTTACCCTGTTAGTCTGTGTCCAGAGCATGTAAAATAATGAGGAGATTCTTCTGCTATGAGGCAGAATTCTCAAACAGCAAAGTTTAAGACAGTCACATTCCTGGGCTCCCAAACTGCCCACACATTATTATTTAAAACCTAAATATCAAGTCATACAAAGAACATCTGATTTATGTAAAAATTCACCCAGCTCAAAGCTTTTATTCTGATCACCTTAAGAAAAGGATCCAAATTTTCATAAGAAATTTAGCCTCCAAAATTAGAGCAAGAAACCTGGTTATAAAAAAATGGTTTTTTTTTGTTTGTTTGTTTAGTTTAGGATTCAGTGTTTTTTCAAGTTATATCATTTGTAATACAGCTAAAAATCCTTGCTTTCAGAAATAGGTGTCTGAGGCAAAACAGTGAATACAGCTTGCCAAACCAAGAAAACTAGTTTTTACAAGTGTTATAGGGAAAGCACTCCGATTGCACAGAAATGCATTTTTATGTTAATTTGCTTTAATCTTATGTTAATAAAATGCTAATAACCCAGACTTTTTGTTTTATTTTTGTCTCAACAGTAATAATTTACCAAGCACAATATAGGTTTTGGTCTCCTGCACAGAAATTACATTCCTACTTTTATTTTTTTGCAAGCCACTTCTCCATTGTGATTTACATTTTGGTCATGGAAGTACACAGTAACTAGCTACATTACCTATAGCTGTCCAGCTCTTTTGTTCACTGACAGCACACACTGATACAACATGAATATTTAAGCTGCACATATTAATTTTGCTCTGAGAAAAAAAAAGTTATGCACATTCTAAAATATTCTGCCATACACAGATGTATAAAATACAGCATCAGAAGTCATAGTATAATTCCCGAAATCCAGTATTTTTTGTAATAAATTGTACTGTTATTCCAAGGGGAATTTTATGCAGACAAAACCCTTAAGCATTTTACAACAAAACACTTTTCATATATGTTAACACACACAGACTCTGACTGAAGAGAGTCCGCAAATGAATCCACGTTTCCTCAAGTTGTGTTGACAACCTGGATACTTCTTCCAAAAGGCTTGGCTCTGATGAGAGAATTTTAAGATGCAACTGAAAACGAAGACAAACAATTAGTGAAAAATATACAGGTAACAAAAAATTTAGAAGATCAATTTCCTCATTCAGTTCCAATACTTTGTTTTCATTAATGTCCCAAGTAAGGGAAGGACTCTTTGCCTTCAATTAATTCCTTCTATTTAATGCTCTCTTTTGCTAGTCTTTTTCAAGCCATTTTACTCCAATACTCTATGTATTAGATGGGATAAGCAGCAAAATGTCTTTAATGTTTCTGCTTTAATAGATCTGCTGCTGCATCTATTCCAATCAGTCACATATTCTATTTCCAACCCACATCATAAATTCCTCTTCAGGCTAGAAAGTCTAAACAGGTGCCCTGAGGTTTATCTGTTTTATGTTGTATCATTTTATCTATTATTGTAATCAAATTTAATTATTTTAATTATTTTTATTAAATGTTACTTAATATTTAATTCTTATGTGTTGCGTAAAGCAAGAAGAATGATGCCAGCATGCTCTATACTGATCCAGGGAGATGATGTCTCCCTAGGTAATAAACAGGAACCTTGGTGAAGCACAAAGAAGAAACCTCTGTCTTGTAGACAGGCAATGTTATTACGACTTAATGGACAGAACAGTTATTTTCCTGATTACAATTTAAATCTAGAAGTCTTGCTAAGCTCAGAGCTGTTTCACTTGGAACCCACAGCAAAAGACAATGGTGTTCATGTGTCACAGCTGAGTTTGTATTATTTGACTGTACTTCAGATCCCAAGTACATTTCTGAGGCAAATTACCTAGCTGTCCACTAAAGACAAACAGATTTTGTATGAAAGAAAAAAAAAAGAATTCTAGCATTTAATATTGCAACTATTATAGCCAGTCCAAGGGACAAGACTCACAAAAACCAAACTAATAATAAACAGACATGATAAAAAGCCACTGTGAATGAGTATCAAGACTACAACGTGAAATTTACTCATATTCAGCTGCAGTACTTGTTCTTGTGGAAGCTGCCCCACATGTCCTATTTAACCCCCCAAAAGGAAAAGAGCAAGTTGTATTTGTCCAGCATTACATTCTCTTTAAAACCAATCCCTGTTTAATATTGCTATTAAGAAATACTCAGTTAAATAACCAGTATTACATGTACCTGAATGTTTGCAACGTTTTCCTAGTAAACTGTACATAATTGCTTTACCACAGTTTCCTAAACCAGAGTATCCTGATAAGGTAAGCATTTATGCATCAGAAGGGCTTCAATCTTTTGCAGAACCGCTTTCCCTCTACGAGTAACTGCTATTGTGTTTTACTGCAATAACTTTCTAACTTCCACACTCCTTGGAATAATTTTACTACTTCTGAGGTGCTAAAGCAGTAACAGAAGAAAGACGGCTCACTGACATGGCAAGTAAGTCAGGCATGTGGTATCTAGTGGTAAGTCCAACAAAATACCTATTTTACTATCCCAAATGTTAATAACATTGCATTCTCTTCTTAAGGCATAGCCTACAGTTACTTATCAATTAACAGCTATTAAGAAGTTAGGTATGTTACAAACAATAAGAGCAATTCTAAGTAACAAATACTAGAACAAAACCCGTCTGGTCCATTTCACAACATCTGTGGTTTTTTTTTCAGTTTTTTCTGGACTGTGACCAGGTAAATTGTCAAATTATTCAATACATTCATTTAGCAGTTTTAAAACTACCCCCAACAAAAATCATGTAAGATAATTCTTTCAAGCAGGCAATTTTCATTCCTTACTGGACAGCCACCACTTTAAACAGGACTAACATAAAACTTTGTGAGAAAATTGTTACCTTTAAAAATAGTGCAAGGTACGCCTGAGCAAGTTCAAAGTTGTACTTCTTGTTCAGCATCATTCCAATCATTCTCAAAAAGCTTAGCATCGCCTCCATTGAGCCACCACCTTCAGGGGCCAAACACCTTAGTTCTACCTCAATATTAGATGGTCCCAAGCTTTTCAGTAAGTTAAGTGAAGCTGTATCTGTGTTAAAACATTGAGGAATACATCACCAGTAACATCTACAGGAAAGAATCTTACGAATGCTACAAATCGTTCATCTGGACAGGTTTATTCCAAAATTCTTAAGCAGTGACTGTAAGTTTCAAGTTTCTACTGTTGCCTTTTTTGTTTTCCACCAAATGCCATCCAGCCTTCAATTTAATGTCCCATCACATCCTATAGAGAAGCACATCTCTAACAAAACAGTTTCATTTTATTTGTAACTTTACCTTGAAAAATATAAGTAACAACTGTGTATTTATATAACTTCCCTTCCTCCCCCATTTCCATCTTCTAAGCTGTAAAAAAATTCTCATTAACCACATAACTTGCCATTTTACTTCTTTTGGCAAAAAGAGATGGGACCTCAGGTTGTTGAAAATATACCCTAAAAGAGACAAGGGAATACTGTCTATGGTGGGGTGGGGTCAATCTTTTCCCTCATAGAAACGTACGCAATTTAGAAACTCTTTCCTCTTCAAAATGTTCTTCCTCAGTATTTCTACAATCCTACCTGATCTTTGAGAATTCCATTCATTTTCTTTAAAAATGCAGAGATAAAAATATAAATGCTTGTAAACACAGCTGTTGTTAAACACATTTTTTTAAATGTCTTCTAATTAATATTTCTTTTCCTAAGAAGTTGCTAGTAAGAGCAACTTTTTACATTCTTACATCATGGTAACTAATGATATTAGGCATTGGCTAATATTCCTTAGGTGGTATAAATCTGTTTGCATCTGTATTTGATTCCTAAGAAAATTATCTATTTTTAAATGTAATTGTGACATTAATATTAAACAGATGTATTAATTCACTGTTGCGCTGTGACACTGAAAAACTAAACATAGAACATAACTGTCAAGTTGGGACACATACAATCCAGAAAAGGTGCCCAGCTCAGTCTGTGTTCCACAGTCCTGATCTGACATACAAAACCCTGTCTCCATCCCAATGGTAAGCCAGGATAGCTTCTAGTATATCTCTGCTTACTTGCACAGCCTAGTTACCATTATAAGAGATGCTTGTAAACTAGCAAGCACAGAGCCATGTTACCCACCAGCAGCTTCTTCAGCCAGGATCAACAAAGCCTGGATTTGGATTACAGCACGGACCTTGGAGCACACTCTCCTCACAGCAGAGGTGGCCTGAGGCAGGCGCACTGCACCACTACTGCAATGCACTTGCTCCCTGGAACAGCCAGCCTCTAGGTGCTTGGTTAGGTTTTTAATTATTCACATGATGTTTCACTTTTCTCTGTGCAGCTCTGAAGCACCTTAAAAGAATACTACCAAGTGAGGTACTAAAACCACAGTGTAACACCACACCTTGTTTGTGATAATCACATTCTGCATATAAAAATGCTTTAAGTACAGCTGAGTAAGCTGATTATATCAGAAGAGATTAAGGGGTCTAAAAATTCCCAGCAGAACTGCCTCGTGCACAAGCTACCTGTCCTGGGTTCATCTGTAACAGTTATTTTCCTCCTTCTTAGTAGCTGGTACAGTGCTGTGTTTCCACTTCAGTCTATGTACAATGCTGATAACACACCAATGGTTTAGTTCTTGCTGAAAGAGCATTTACGCTGATAAAGAACTTTTCAGTCTCTCATGCTCTGCCAGTGATGGGGGGCACAATAAGCCAAGAAGGAGCAGAGACAAGATACCTGACCCAAACTAGCCAGAGAAATATTCCATATCACAGCATGTCATGCCCAATATATGAACTGGGGGGAATCACCCAGAAAGGGGAGATTGCTGCTTGGGTCAGGCTGTGTATTGTTCAGTTTGTGGTGAACAATTGTATAGTGCATCACTGGTGTTTACTGGTGTTTTTCCTTTCCCTTTTTAGTTTTGCATTCTCTCCCCGTTATTTCCCTTATCATTATTATCACTGGTGGTAGTATGAGTGGTTTTGTATTATACCTTAGTTACTGCACCATTCTAATCTCAACCTGTGGGATTTACATTCTTTGGCTTCTCCTCCCCATCCCTCTGGGAGCCGGGGGAAAAAGAGGGGAATGAGTGAGCGAGTGGATACATGGGTCTGAGTTACTGTCTGGGCTTAAACCATGATACTACTGGTGACTGCCCATTTAAGTTTCCAAGCCAGCTATATCAGCAATCATTTCCAAAAAACCTAAGTTTCAGCAATTCTGCAGCAGCACCAATTGAAACAGGGAAAACAGCATGTAAATTCCACAGTCAATTTACATGATAATTTCAATGGTAACTGAATGTTAAAAGAAATCCAAAAGCTTATTTTTATATTAATTATTTCTTAAGATTTGAATTATGAAGTAAGCAACTAAAGCTCCAAGTTTTCAGAATGTTTAGTGAAGTAGCCCACGGAAACAGAAATTGGCAGGCAAACTATGTTTTTCACGTCCCAGTTACTATCTCATCAGATCACTCCCTTCCTTTCTTACCCTACAAATAATACATAGCACTTTTTCTGGGCAAGATCATCACAATGCAAATCTAACAATCTTAGAAACACTACCTTCTTTCTCTATATGGGTTTCAGCCAGAACTGGGCTCCATTCTGCAGCAAGCTAGACTACCAACAGATCTTTGATACACACTGGCTATCTACGTATTAGCCTTATGCACAACAGGTCATGCTCTTTGTCTTTGCTACTATACTATGTGTATTTTTTTCTTCACGTGTTACAATTCTGGCATTAGAAAGCAAATGTGTATCAAAATATTATTAGCATCTACATTTTTTAGTGAAATATCTTGTTAACTTACATTCATTAGTTCTCAGGGCTTCTTCAAGATGAATGAAAAAATCAGATTTCTGTGCCAGTACTCCAAGGCTTACTACCTTTGACTAGAACATGAAAGCACAAGAGTGTACATGAACATGCAAAACATATGTTTACATTTTGATTATTTTCCCCCAACAGAACAAACACTTTAAGAAAGAAAGCATTATGTAAATGTGTTAAAACTGGTACTTTAAAGTCTTTAAGCAAGATCTCACTTAGCATTAAAACACATAAGCGTTTTCTTTTAAAATACACTAGATAAGCACTATTATATTAATAGATTTTTGGTTTTACCTGTGTATCATTTTCTTCCCTTGGAGTAACGTAATGGGGTATAAGACCAGGAACCGTTGGGATGAAGAAAGGAGCTGACTTGGGAACTTTTGGTGGCTCTCTTGGTTTATTTTTTTTCTGTTAAGCAGATATTTGAATTAAAATCATCACCACATTAAGAACATGTAGAAATTCTTTTTATGAAGAGTTTTATTTTTAAAATACTATGAAAAATGTAAGGACTAACTGAAAAATAAGTATATAGGTAAAATATTTTACCACTAAATAAGAAATTACCATTTAGGAGAAGAAAAAAAAAAAAAAAAGCCAAAACAACCCCCTCTCCCAGATCCCGGAAATTGTGAAAAGCACTATATAGTCTTCTACTGCAAAATCTTGAAAAATACCTGAAAAGTAGGATCAAATTTTGTGACTAGGTAAATGCAGCTCATAGAACACAGGCAAATATATCTGGCTGTATACTACTATTTTTTGCATATTCCCTCTTTTCCCGGTTATGTGAATGCCCAACAGTTATTTAGAGGCATAACCTGGCACAGCTGTACAGGCACTTTTATTGACATGGAAAGATCTGCTTTCAGACAGCTATCTGGAATGTTGCAGAAACAGTAATGGCAAAAATTATGAATTCTGCCTTCTCAAGTTTTCTTGAGCATCCAAGAGAATGGTTAACTGCCTGTTTTGTATTACAGGAGAAACAGCCCTTAATTTACCTCCTTCCTCAAAAATACAATCCAAATACTACAGATCTGCACTGGCATGCCCAATATAATTACCTTGATAACATCAAGACTAAGGAGATTTTTCCACCTTGATTCCGGCAATGAGGAAAGGGTCACCAGCTGCAATCCGAGCTGCTCAGGTGAGGCATATTCGATCATTTCATCACATGTTTCTTCATCTCCTGCCATATCCACATCTGTCAACAACAGATATATTTTATGAACATACATATTTCACATTTAGTTTTAAAAATCAAAACGTGACTATGTCTTCTGCAGTTTTTTAAAAACACATGCATAACAGCTGCATGTATGAGTGCTAGCATAACAAACAGCTGAAAAGCTACAGAAACAATATTAACCCTATGAAATATTAAATTTAAATTGCAAACAATTATAGCTAAAATGCAGAACTGAATAAATACTTTGAAGACTAAAAAGATTTGTTTGCTTTGGCTGAAATCATGTAAAATCAATTTATAGAAGTGGATTATTTTCAAAATCTTGTACAGTGTTTTAAAATACATACTAAACAATTTAAGTTCCAAGTTAAAAGTCTGTAAAACCTTTGCATTTAAAAAATATTCACAACCTGTTCATAGGTATGACTGAAGTGGCACATAAAAATGAAGATCTCAACACTGAAGTACAACAAACACTGAGAGATGTGCAGTGTGTCATTAGGTTTTCTCTAGACTTCCTACGTGGTCTTGACCAAACACCTCTACTTTCCCTTCCTTTTTTGCAAAATATGACATGGTTGAAACCACGAATGTGGTGGAAAAGCCTAACACAGCAAAGAAATGCAAACCATTAAAAGCTCCTGAGCATGTCAACAGGAACTTTACATTTGCTGAAGGTAGAAAATGAGTTAAAACCGTTCAGCCAGAATCAGTTTATAGGATTAAAACATTCTAAATTTTGGAATTAAAATCCTGTCTTCATAATTTAAGTATCTAAAATAAGTATGTGATTAACAAAGCAGTCATCATCGAGTATGCTCCCCGCTCTTTTGGGCAGTCAATATTCAAGGTGTGTTCTTCCTCCAGATGGAGATCTACATGTATAGACAATGCTAAATGTGTGGCAGACAAGAGTTCCATCTAGAGGCCCTCAAAACTGCTACAAGCCCACAGCTGTTTCTATTAAACATATCAAAAAAAGTATTTTAGGCCTTTCTTTCACTGGGACTATCTAGCACAGCTATATGACAGCTGAACCCATTTCTCTTGCCAACACAGGCAATATGCACAAGCTTACAGGCAGACAAAAAAGCTGGAATTAAGTGGACAAACAACAATCCCCTTTACACCCCCAAACAGTAATGTTAATTTCAAACTGGCCTTTAAGATGTGTAAACACCTTCTGTTTTGACAAGTCAGATCAAAGAAAGCCACCAAACAGCACACACGTTTTTAACATCTGCAAAATCTCCTTGAAGAGATGGTGATCATTGCAATGTAATTTTTTATGTCTGAACACAGAACTATTACTAGATTTTAGTAAACAATTTAGCATATGAGTTAAATATGCCAAAAAATGGTAGAAGAAGCAACAGGCACACTTCAGAGAAACAGTGAGTCTTCACTGAGGAAGCAAACCATCTTCTATCTGAAATATAGTACCAAATCGAAAATTAAATACTCTTTCATGTGAAGATTACCTTCAATGGGGCAGGTAGTCGGGCGTGCCACCATAGAAGGTACATAATCTGCCGAAAGAGGCCGTAAAGAGACAAGTGAATACAGAGAACGGTTTGACCTGAAAAGTAAGACAGGCATTTTAAAACAACCTTCAAGTGAACGGGAACAAATATTTTAGACATAATTTTTACTGCACTATGGCAATTCACCAGGTTCTATTCAAGACTAGTTTTCCTCATCTACCAGATAAACAATAAATGAAACACAGTAATGTATATCATCTGAAAGTCTGAAACACAGAAGTTATGCTGGAGTATTATTGTGGAATTATGCAGTATTACTACTTCAATTATTGCCAGATGCTGCATTTACTTGAAGTTGCAAACCTAACAATCTAAAAAGCTTTGTAGTTAATGTGTACAATATAATACAGAAATGCCGCTTTCACAGAATTTCAAAATAGTACTCTTAGCAAATTTTCTTGAGGTTTGGAACACACACATGTCATTTTGGCAATTTTTTTTTTCAGTCAATATGAAAAAGGGCTAGGTAAAAAGAACAAAGCAATTAAGCACAGAAAGGTCTAACAATTGAACAACCCTTAGACAAAACCACAGGCAACAAATGTAACTTGAAATACCTATCAAGCAAAAAAATAAGAGAAAGCAAAAAATAAGAAAAAAAACTTATCACTTAAAAGATGTGTTACTTCAGTTCTGGGCCTAACAAGTCATTCGCTTTGAAGACAGGTTAGGAGGAAATTGAACTGAAATACAATTTACATCTGAGGTGATTTATCATTAAACATAAATAATTTCAACTTACAAGTCCTACTCAGAAGTCTCAGAGAACATTGTATACCAGGACAAGAAGAAAAGCCCCTCAGAAAGCAATACTGTATGAGCACTGATGTTTCCAATAGAATAAAGAAACCAAAACAGTAGAGTCAAAGAAAAACTTTAGGAATGGCATAACAAGAATTCTTTAGAATAATAAAGAAACATTTAGGAAAAGACAATTTAATTATCAGAATATCTTTATGAATAATATATATTATTCATTAATAATAATAATAAAATAAATAAAATAAATATCTTTATAACTGCAAAAGACTTCAAAATTTACGAATCACAACACCACAGAATACCTGTCTTAATTAGAAAAAGAAAAGACAAAAGCCCGGAGATGGTACTTTGTAGAAGAATTCCCTATTTGTGATACAGGTGATTAAAAGAATTCTTCCGCATCTGAAATTCTATGTAGAAATAGATGTATTACATACCACAAATAAATTCCAAGGTCATCCACATGTGCTGACGCTAGAAAATCTCCCGTAGGAGACATAGTAAGGCTCACAGCTGCGGAGTCTACCAAAAAACAATCTATGAGGCTAAGGAAAAAAAACACAACAAAGAAATTCTCAGCAAGATGAGCTTGTTTACCTATTCATATCTGAATTACAGCACAAATTTGAGTGAATGCAAGCAGGATATTGGAAGTATGTATACAAATTAGCATATGATAGGTACTGCAATACAACAGTACTAAAATACTAAGCTTAGCAAATGAACAACACTGTGCAACAAAACCACCCACCTCGTAAGAGTCTCTAAATCGGCTAAAGCTGATACACTTATGCTACGTACTTAAACATCCACATTCTGTGGAGAACATGATGAACCATGTGTCCACATTCAACTCCCTATGCCTAATATTAACATTTATAGGCCGTAAATGTCACACTTTAAATCAGCCTCATGATGCTCTGACCTCATCTTTCAATACTTCGCCTTGAATTGTCAATTCACTCTCTCAAGATACTTGATATACACTTTGTTAACACTAGGACTTAATCTTTCTAAAGTAAAGAATGCTCTGAGATTATTGTATCTTCGGCCTAATAAACCATTCCTTTCATTATTGCAGAAAGGTGAAAAAAAATCCCCCCCCCCCCCAAAAAAGAACAAACACCCCCCCCAAAAAAAAACACAAAAACCCCCAACACCCCCCCCCCCCCAAAAAAAAAAACCCCACAAAAAAATACCCCACACATAAAAAGAAAGTTAAAATATCAAATACTACATGACTATTTTAACAATAAGGTATTTCAGAGTTCTGGCTGATGCCACAAGTCTTGAATGATGCACACCCTAGTAGACTTCCACTCAAGCCTGGGTTTATGGCACTGTTTTTCCTTTGTTGAGGTATACATTTCAGTTACTTCAAATTGTAAGAAGCAACTGAGTTTGACAACTACTTAACTGAGAAACAAAAAGAACAAATGGAGAGCTTCAATACTTTCTTCTGGTTTACAGACCAGAATCAAAAGCAAAGTGGGAAGTAACAAAAGCAGCTAGTTCTACCACCCAGCTCTGTTCACTAACCACTGAAAAAATATTCATGTAACAAAGCAGTTTAAAATGTAAAGATCTTGTGGACATGCATTTTCTTAGGTACTTGAGCACTCCTGTGATGATCCAACAAACCGTATTAAAAATAAAAGCCTTTTCTTTTTTCCTCTGAAAGGGATATTTTATTCTGAGTGCATGCTATTAAGACACACATTACATGAAAACTAACCAGGTAAAAGTCACATTATTCATCACTTTCAATATAAAATATACAAACACTAAAACTGTAAATGCCAGAACATGTGTCAGTTACACTGATAGCTTTTGCATGCAGCACACAATGGCTAAAAAAAATCTTACTACACATACATACTTTACTTTCAAATCCATCCTCTTACCACAGTCTTTACCAGTAACTGAGAAATACTGTTCAATAAAACAACTGTAAGGAACAACTGCAAAACTAAGTTACACTAAATTAATTTTTATTACCTACTGAATTTAAATGATGATTAAAATTACAGATAGGGAGAAGATGAAAGGTCAATCCACTATAGGAAAAAGACACGCTTATAAATTTTTACACAAAGAGTACAGTAATTGTTACATAAATGCCTAGTAGCTGAAAGTATTCACCTTTACGCTTCCTGTTTAATTGCAAAAGTGAGACAATGGGAAGTATGAAGTTGCTGAGCTCGTGATATCAACATGTTTCTTATACTATTCTGTCTCAAGTACTCCATCCAAACTATAAATAGCTTGTAGCCTTGATTTCTTAATTTGTCTATTCAAGCTACAGTGCAGAAAGAAAAATTTGCATAATGCCAGTTCCTCCATGTAACTTTCTCTGCACAAATTATTTGTTTCCTAATTCTCAAAAAGCCCTACATAAAAAACATGCACAAGGAATACTTAAAATAAGGACAGTTAAGCACCATTCCCAAATAAAAACAGATGATCAGTAAGTAAACAGTATGGAGTCCATTACAGTCAGTTGGTATTTTCCACAATGTAGGACTTAAGTCATGTAAAAACATGTTTTCCAGCCTTTTGTAAGGACAGTATCATAACTGAGTCTTTAGAATGCACAGTTTATAATTTGGTTCTTGTATTTATAAGCAAATATACCAGAGTAGAAGTAAATCAAGCATCTGGCTTTTTATTAAAAGTGGCTCTTCCTTTTCAATACACTGTGCTGAAAAATACCTTTCCTTTACATTTGGGAAGAACAATTTAACGTAATTGTTTCTTTCCTTTCAAAAGTAAAGTTTGTCACCTATCTGCCTAGATCTTGGCTTGACCGTAATTTCTTGCAGTTCTGAGAGAGAAATCATTTACTTATGTGTTACATCATTTACTTATGTGTTACATGCAAATAAGAACTACTGTTAAAGAAACATATGAATGGATCCTTACTGCAAAATGTTGTGTTATCAAGAAATGAGAGAGACAAGTAACATCTCTGAAGTTTGATAATTAATGTTGCAATTTTTGTAGTTAATTCTGTAGTTAATAATTTTGGAAGGGAAAGATGGTCAGAAAGAGGAAGTCGTAACAGAGCGATCATGTCCTTCCCATTTGTACTAGAAAGAAGACAGCTACTGTCCATCTTGCCCCATTTTAGACAAGTATCATTCATCATGTGAGAATAAGTCACTTCTGTAGATTCAACATATTTTTTATAGCAAAATGAAAACTTACAGTATACAAAATTATTTACGAAAATGAATCAACAACAGTAATCGATCCAAATGAAACCATTCAGTTCCAGATATGACTAGAACAGCACACTGTGTAGCACTACTTTAAATTATTAAAAATCTATTTGTTGTGCTGCTAAAGGAATGCACTGGCAGAACTCAAAGTTACTCTTTGGCCTCGTTTTTTTTAAGTTTCTAAACTTCTTGTATTTACTTGAGTACTTGGCCAAATTTCTCTGTGGGAGAATACTGCTCAAAGTGATCATAAAAGTATTTTTGGCAGCTGCAAGCATGCACAAATGAAAAAAATGTAACTGAAGTAAAGCCTTACTGTGTGGCTAAAATTAATGTAATTGAGAACAGGCTTCAATTTACAAAATTAACTGCAGTACTGCATCCAAATTTGGAGCCTGCAGCAGAAGATAGACATGAAGTTCTAACAGGTCCAGGAAAACTGTAAGATGACTGGAACATGTTTCCTATGAGGAAAGGCTGGGAAAGTTGGCATTGTCTACCCTGGAGAACAGAAGGCTCCAAGAAGACCTTCTTGCGGCCTTTCAATACTTAATGGGGGCTTCTAGGAAAGTCTGAGGGAGACTTTTTAACAGGCCTTTTCCTCAGAGGACTAGAGGCAATGGTTTTGAACTGAGAGGTAGGTTTAGACTGAATACAAGGAAGAAATGTTACAATGAGGGTGGTGAGACATTAGAACAGGTCACCCAGAGAAGCTGTGAATGGCCCATCACTGAAGTATTCAAGTTCAGGTTGCATGTGGTTTTGAGCAACCTGATATAATGAACCTGTCTACAGGAGAGTGGGGTAGGACTAAATCTTTGAAGGCTGCTTCTAACTGAAACCATTCTATGATTCTACAAACAGTTCAGTATATCATGAAGCAATCCACCTTAAACAATCTCTTGCCATTTAGATTACAGCACTACTTACAAGGGAAAAATTCACACTACATGGAAACTCCAGGTTTCATTATTAGATCTTCACTTCAGGACACTTTTATTCTGTACATCGAGAAAAAGGCACATATTGCTAGCATCTGACAGAACTAATATACTGGGTATTGGGTTGTTACACCATGTACAACTTTTGAGTATCACATAGTTTAGGTTGGTGACCATCAAGTCAGAAGGCTTTTTGCCACTTAACAAACCAAAAGGCGATAATAAGACATTTCTATTACATGTTTTTAAACTGACTCACCATCCAGAGGGAAGGTCCCAAGTCTTAATGGAACAGTCCATTGATGAAGTTATTAGCCAACGACCATCAGGACTGAAAGTCTAAAATAAACCAGACAGTTTAGTGGCAAAAGTGGCAAGTCAGACACTACAAGAGGCCCTGTTTTGCACATTTCAAGATTAGACTGCTCCCTAACACCAGGACAACATCATCTGGCCATAAAAGAAAACTGACACCACCTTCCTGAAAGCAAGAAAAAGACAAAAAAGGAAGCTATTTTGGAACAGTTTTAACTATATGACACAGAATACACCTGGCTGTTAATAAAAGCACTTTGGTCCATGCTTTTATGTTAATGATGAAAACCACCAAGCATAAAAGCGAAGAAATCAAGTAAGTAGGTACTTACTAGCACTTAGAATTAAATCAGAAGCTAAGAAGTATTTCAGCGAACACTTATTTTACAAGATGCACAATGAGGAATTATCAGGGTGTTGTGTAATCTTATATCTGTTTACACCTTTTATTTACCTGGCTCATCGTTTCTGTATTTCTAGTTAAGAGCCTTGAACAATTTTGCTACACAGTGTGGTTTTCATTATTCCTAATGCTTTCTTTTGTTAAAACCAAAATCAGCTTGTTGCACAGTTACAGTAAAATCTGAAAACACACTAAAAACACTGTTTGAACCCTATACATTTTGACTTGAAAACTAACATGGCCAAAACTGCTGTAGAGCTAAATACAAGCTTATTATTCACAGCTGAACATAATACTCAGTGACTTAACATATGCAGAGAAACCCACCATCTGTACAATTAATTAGGTATCTGTATATGTTGCAGAAAAATGAGTTAACAATTACCATGTCATTAATCCTTCCATGGTGTCCTGAGAATGTCCTCACAATCTTCCTGGTTTCTATATCCAAAACACTAATACTGAAGTCATCAAAGGCAATTCCCAGAATACCACTGCCAAGAATCAGTAGCACATATGATAGTGAATACTCAGACAAAAATTAAAAGCAACATCTTAACATTGCTCAAAAAAATCTTTTACCCTAGGATAGTATCAGATAAATAGAATTACATTCCTTCTGTCTAATAAAATGTTTCGTACTCGTTTTGTCAACTAGTAGTCAGTTGTATTTCAAAGCATCAGAATTTTAAACTTCATTAGAGTATTCGGTTGCAATCCTAGACTTACGTACTTACAGCAAAACAATATACACATGAAATAGCTTCAGTTTCTTACCTATCTCTGTGAAGCAGAATTCCACTCGGAACACATGGAAGATCAGCAGAGTAAACCAGATCTTTAGTTTTGAATTTCCAAAATTTAATTAATCCTTCACTACCAGCTGTGATTGTCAGCTGGTTTAACCCATCCACTGCTACACCCCTAATGGCTCCCTCATGCGCTGCAATCAAGTGAAAAGAAAATCCGAGTTGAGAATTTTAAACACACCAGAATGCCAAACACGATTATGTCGGCCCTAATATAAACTGCAAACCTATAAAGCAACAGCAAACATGTACATAAGGATACATCATACGAAATACGCATATATGCAACCATTAAAGTCTGAACACTGTTACTTACATTAAGTCCCAAGTCTGCAGCCAGGTAATTGAAAAGATAGCTTATGTAAAGAACTGGACTTGCTTAGAATTTCAGTTTCACATGCATATTCTTTCACTTTCAAGCAGGGAGCACAAAACAGATGGAAAAAATCTCAGAGATAAAGCCTTGTAACAAGAAGCCAAGTACTGGAAATGTGATTACTCCAAAAACAGCTGAGGCCAGAGGATCTCATTAGATTGCTAACAATTTTGGTAACTGACAATTTTGTGTTAATTAGCTAATATCAGAGCTGCTAAAACTAGCACAGATCCTGTCCTTCAGGGTAGGTTTCAAATTACTTCTGATTACAGTGCAAGACAGGACAGTGTAGGATAATTAGAAACACTGAAAATATTCTCACATTCATCTCAAAAGCTGAGATCTTAGACTACAGAACACCAGGCTGTAGTGTGGCAATTCTTACCTCTTTCTTCACCATAATGCCCTCTGTGAATGCCAGACTGCATGTTATACACATCAACCTGTCCAGTTGACAGCCCAATTACAGCAAAGTTTCCACATGAGGTAATGTCAACTGCCTTTTGAGGGGAAAGAAAAAGAACACCCATGAAAGCAATTCTTCAAATGTGTATCTAATTAGTAAAGCTGTAAGAAGATATGTAACATATCACGAACACAAGAGTAGTAAGTTTTTATTAGACTTCAAGGAAAACTGCACAGAACAAAAGAGATTACTTCGCAAAACAACTGAGTGAGGGGCTCTTAAAATCAAGTTTGTCAACAAGTAGCATACATGGCTCTGTATCCTTATGCAGGATAACGAAATACTGCCTTAGTGACATCCATCAGAAGTTGTATCTAAGAATATCAAATATTCAACAATCTGCATTCACAGAGCACATTTATCATCACTGGCATATAATCAACTCTATATGACTATGACAGATTAACGGTAAACACCAACCACCTATCTGAATCTGAAAATCTGCAATTAATCTGCATGTTTAAAGAAAAAAAATGCATATGCAGCATTTTTATTAAGACCATATGCATTACAAAACAGGTAGTATGACACAATGAAGTGGCAGAAAGCATTTTGCAAATCAACTAAAACATATCTAGGTCGTGCTTTTTCATTCTAAATATTACTTTTGCACAAATAGCTAACAAAACAGTATATACTGTAATGCTGAAGAAACATTATCCTAAATAAACTTACTGTTGCATATGTATCAATAGGTTTATGTTTGCTAAATTCTTCTGGCTTCAGTTTATGAGCTCCCATGGAAGTTTTCTGATAGTTCCAAGTTGTACACGTTATATACCCTTGATGGCAGGCAACAATACCATCCCAGTCACTCTGATGCGCCACTTCTGCAACATAACATATATTCGTTTTAGAAACAATCACTACAGAGTCAAAAATAAGCTCTTCTGATATTTTTCACTGCCTTTAGGCAAAATAGTTCATATTTACTGTTCTTCTTGGACAGTCAAAAGACTACCATCCAGAAAAAACACCAGGCAAACCATTGTGCGTTTGCTAGTGTAACTAAAATGTTAAAAAAACCACTAACATTTTTACCTTGAAGCAGCAGAAGTAGAATTTAAGGTAGTTCTACTACCTTAATCAGGTAGATCGAATACTAATTTTAGAAGTGCATATATACACACACTCACATATTTGCAAAGTACATACAGACAGCCTATATCACTGAAGTCTCCAAATATAAATACTGCATGTAGTCAAATAGCTATTCAAAATTGCAAATCCAAACCTTTCAATGTATGAAAAAATCAACCATCCTCCAAAACAAAATAATAGTTACACTTAGGACAAAACAGACTTCAAACCTGAAGAGGAGGTAATTAATTTAAAGAATTTTGATGAAGCAAAGATAATTGCAATTCTGATTCAGAAAGCCAGGTTCATATTTGCATACTTAAATACAAATGAACAGAGTAATTTGTCTTTAAAGCCAGAAATTGGACTTTGAAAAAAGACTCACATAAAGAAACTCAGGAATCAAAATCAACCATGCTAAGATATCGTCAAATGACAAAAATTTTCAACCCCTGTAACCGCTGGTTCTCCATCTTGGCATAATACACCAGAAGATTCTGGCTCACATGCTGGAGATTTTCAAGCGAAGAGCCAGTTAGACATTTGAAATAAAATACCCTTTTCTAAAATAACAGAAAAATTTACCAAGTAAAACATCATTTTAAACTGCCACTCAACAGCTCACGAGAGGCCACAGAATTTCAATCTCATCTTGATACAGCACAGGCTTTCAAAACAGTAGTTTCTTGAGGGTTAAAAGACAAAATGAAGCCATGCTCAGCTCTGTAATGTATTTCACAGACTACTTACCTGAAGCAAAGACTGTAATTGGTGGAAGTGCCATCGTATCAAGCTTAAGACCTTTCTTTTTTGATTTCTTTTTGTTAATTGAACCTTAAAAATATAATAATAAAAAAAAAGTTACGTGTCTCAATCTCATGGCTATATCTGAGAATAATGGTTTAAAAAGGATTGTGTACCAAATATAAAGTTCCTATTAAACTTAGATAAATTTGGTTTACATTGATTCTGTATTGCTGTTACCTAGGGTTTGAACAGTTGAGAAAATTAATAAGATTTCCTGTCAAAATTTATGTGATGCTGAGCAAATGACTAGCCAATTATATTCACATATGTATTTCTCAATCAATTTGTTCCAGGATCTTGCGCTGACATCTTCAGGCAGAGGTTCCCCCCTCACAGCTAAAATCGCAGTCACGAAGATGTGACTAAATGAAGCAATATGTAACACCCAGCCCTTTCAATAACTAAATATCATGGTTTAACCAACGTCAGAAATTTCAGATTTATGGTCAAAGGATATATATACACAATCTATTAATATACATCTGTCTACACAAATCTAAACGTAAATACAGAGATATCAATATATAGATATTTGAAAATAAAAATCTTAGTCTTTGAGTCTTATTTTCTGACCTGTACAAGAAATTACATCCCTTAAACACAGAACTGTGTGGAAAATGTGGTTTTTAAATTAAACTCTTACCTTAAGTCAAAGGAACTAAAGTCAAGAAATACAAATGAACTAGTAATTTAGTCAACTGAGTAGGAGGGAAATGGGGTAGAAAGTTGTAATTGCACATGCTGAAATGTCAGCTACTGCTTTACACATTTTTATTACAAAACTCATGCCCAATGTTTCCCACTGTCAAGCTACAGAAATTACTTTTAACTATAAACAAATCTGAGAGTACACTTTATATACATCAGGAAGGACTGAGTTTGCAGAACTGAGGTGAATAGTCTTCATACAATAGCGAGTGAAAATAAGGCCTACTAATGTTTTAGCTCCTGTTTACATAAATATTTTTCAGGGTTTCTTTCACCAATATTACGTACTTTCACTGAAATACTTACCGCGTCCTAAACTTTTATTGAACTTTTCATGCACTGTTGAAAAAGACTGCAATGTTCCATCTTGACCTGTCAAGATATCAGCAGATAGCAGTGATGGGCAAAAACCAACTTTCTGTTTACTCATAAGCCAACTGAGCAAATAAAGTAGAATATCTGCACTCAGGAACCTCAAACACCACAATAAAGTATTTACTAAAACTCCTGCTCCGAGTTAAAATACATATTATTAACAGTGGAAGTAATGGAGTATATTTTTTTATGGTCTATATCCCATTCATACTATTTTGTCCCGCACAAGATCAAAATGACACCTCTTTCATGGACATCATCTCCATGTACAATTTCTGTGACCCATCTCCTTTCTCCACCACAATATCTAGCTGTTCCCAGTTCTTTATGATCAAAACCTTCAAATATCTCCATAGTACTTCAGTAGCTTTCCCATGACCCCACACACTTCTTCACCGACTACGATATCCCATCCTTTATGTTTTGTCAAACAAACATATGTTGTGGCTGGTTAAGAACTCCAGCTAGGTTAGCCAGTAGGCTAACCCTAACAAAAATGGTCAAAGCTGTGCTGTCCATCCTTCCTGTAGACCAGGACACTAATGGGACTTCTCTACCCAGAGAACAATGCTCGCAGAACTAACAGGAATTTAGTTTAATTTAATAAAGGGACAGAAAGCTCAAATTTGAAACTGGAAAACAGATGCACTTTGTGGGGAAGATGTGGACAAGGCAGAACCAGAAACTAAAAGAAAATAAAACGGCACAACGCATGTAAAATTAAATGCGGAGATGATTTTTTTAATCATAAAAATCATAAAACATTTTTTACAACACCAAACACATAAGGAAACCAAAAATTATTAAAAGTGAACTTAAAATAATTTGAAAGACAATTTAACAGTTATACTATTCTATCATCCTTTCCTTACTTCTATGATACAGAAGTAAGGCAGAATGTATGTAATGCGAACTGGAAGAAATGTTAAGCTCAATGAAAGCCAGCGACATTGGTGAAATTTCACAAAGTTGATTTGTGGAGATGCCTGTTTTAAGGAAACAAGGGGCACCTGGAAGGCAACCCGCAGTATTGCCAGCTCATTTCTGTTGTAAAGTTTTACCACTGGTTCAGAAAACAATGTAGACAGTCTCCTTGCACTGCAAATATATCAGATCTCAAAACTTTAGACCCTTTCCACTTTGGTGGCTGCCTCTGCTCTCTCCATTTTTCAGTACAGTTAACAAAGCACTGAAGGGCTAAAACAAACGTAAGGATTTGCGAAGCAATTCTTTACTGTTCCTATGGTTCATTTGGTGTGAGCTGAATTACTGTCAAGTAAGCAGTTAATTGAATCCAAATTCCTAGCTGGAGGACCAGGGAGTAATTTTAGCACAAGTAGTTTTAGTACAGTGCATTGTTGTGTTGTACTAGGTGTAACGTTCATCAAAATGTTATGTTTTCAAAGTTACCCATGTAGACAATTTCATTACTTCAGAGTAATTAGAGATTAGATGAACAGTCTCTATTAGTCCATTACAGAAGTGGTTCTGGGCCACAAAACCATCTGATCTAGTACTTAATTTCCAAAGGCATCTATTTATGGATTTTTAAGTATGCTAGTTTCTAAGGAAGGGCAGTCACACATTTTTACACATTTAGGTTACAGTCTTGGTAACAAGCAACATTCAGAGTACATAACTGAGCTGTAAGAGATTACAAAGACACTGCAACCCAAAAAGCCTGCTTAAATTAGTGGGAAAGGTGGAGTGTCTCCTCTAAGTTACTAACTGCATTATGCTGCTTGTTTTTTCCCTGTCACAACAGAATTTCCCTTGCTCTTACAGGTTTTAATTCTGACCACCTGATAGCTCCTTAGGAGATAATGAAATAACTGATTCATCAAGCATATGCAAATGGACGACAAAAGCAGCTTGTAACCTTTTCTGCTTATAACTACTCTTCAACCTACCCACTGATAATCCTCTGAGGAAACTGCAAAACAGTTTGATACAGTAATAACTGATACCATCTACACTGATCACTTACCACGTTTCATAAATACGCATACGTAACACAACATATAGTCTATTGTATTAGTAAAACAAAGACAATTAGCTTTGCATGCAGGAAATCAGACTGAAGACTGAGAATTCATACCTGCACTAAGAATTTGCTCTCCGTTTTGCCCATGGTATCTGATTTTTGTTGGTGGTGCACTATGCCCCATCCGGCTTCTCAAGACACGTCCTGTACCACCAGGGCCATCAAAAATCCATACCTGTCTCCCAAAAAAAGAGCAGAAAAACAAAGCTGATAAAAATTGTCCCACCAGTAATTAATGCTCTTGGCAGTGGAATAGGCTTAGCTGTGAGCTGGTGCAGCAAACTTCACACATTGGCTTTCATCCTTGATCCTAAAACACTCCGGAGGTTTCCTACCACAGCAGCTGAATGTTTCCCACTGTTCATTCTGTCCCTCCACCAACGGCTAATGTGCTGCGTGTCCACTGATGCCAAGGGACTCATCAACAGCAACTGCTCATGACCCAGAACATTTAAAAAAAAAACAACAAACAAAAAAGCAAACAGATCAAGACTTAAGATAGTGTGCCAGGATGCAAAGCATGGTTCTGGAAAAGTGGATCCACAGCTTTGTTCTTCAAGGCTATCACAAAGCAGTAAATGAAGTAATGACATCATGGTAGCAAATGTTTAAACTGCCCTATTACAAATAGGCAGCAACTTCAGGATCTTGAGTTCTGCTATATATTTTTGAAAACTGCTTCAATCCGAACTGAACATTTACACTTTGGAGGACTGCCAGAAAAACATTACAGCAGATTGGAGCAGCTGTTGTAACCTACCTGTATAGCATTATCAGCACCATTAGTAATAAGCAGCGGCTCTCCAGGGACAAACGACATACCAGCTATTGCTGTGGAATGGGCATCTTGCATCTGACACATTAGCTTCTTCTCTTCTAGATCCCACAAAGCAATGTGTCCAACTGGGCTACCAGCTGCCATTACTGGGTGTCCATCTGCTCAACAATAACAAAGTTCAAAAGGTTTGCTTACTGACATTCAGCTCATCCTTGCTGACTTCTCACATCTTAAAACTGACACAATGAAAAACTACACTCACAAGGAAAAAAAAAAAATCTCAAGCTGATTCTAAAAGTATGTTTTAAGTGAATTATTCCAAGCTTATTAGCCTACATGCATCAGGATGTGAGTGCTACTGTGTCACAACTTTGGAAGTTATCAGTCCCTGTTTTAAATCCTCTTGAGCTTTTCAATTAACAGCAAAACCAAATTTCAGAAATGTACTCAAAGACTAAAATGAGTACAAAAGTTCAAAACAATCCAGTAGCATCTACACTACATTTCCTAACAAAGACAGGAAGAGAGAATTAGAAAAGATCTAATTAGAGTACTGTATGCCATACTTCCTGTGCACTGAGTCAGTACACAAGAAAATATTATAAAAACAGCCAGTATGATGAAGATGCATGATCTCCCTTACTTAAGAGGCAGCTTCTCTAGATTATCTGCAGCCTTTGAAAACTAAAACTCTCAGCCCAAATTTTCATTCTGAAACACTTAAGAGAACATCATTTCATACCTTACACTTAGTTTTAGTGATTTTATACAAATTTTCACTAAAAATGCCATAATTTACCTGTACGAAAAGATATTGCCGTGATGGGACCCCAGTCTTGTTGAAATTTCATCAGAGTTTCATCAAACTTAATATTATGTATAATGATATGACCAGATACAAGACCAACTGCAACAACATCCACTGCTGGAGCCTGCAAGGAAAATAGCAAAGCAACTGAAATGAAAAACAAAAACTTGCTGCTGCACTACCAATACCAATACATATGAAACAAGGTATCCTAAGTCCAGGACAAATAGTAAAAACCCAAATAAATCATCTTGCACAAGAACTTCTACATACATCACCTTAATACATGACTGAACACACGACAGACCTAAAAAAAACCCAGAAGATGAAAGATTTTGTGCTCAAGTCTCCATTGGATGAAACAATTCTGTTTCTAGAAGCTGGAATTCCTTTGAAAAACACCCCACTTTAGATTTTCAGTTCTCATAGACTATCAGTCACCCTGCAAGAAGCCCTGTATTTAGAAGTTTTATCCAGGATAACTGCAAACCATTTTCAAAGCTGTGATCAATGCTACCAATCAATTTTAATTCATTTATATATATACAAATATACAGTAAATACAATTATAGCACCTTTCCTTGAATCAGCAAAATCTACATTTTATTAACCTCCAAAGCAAATTAAATTTAGCAAAAAACTACCAGTGCAACAGAAGTTATATGATACACATGCATCTCACAAACCGTTTCTGTGAATTCACTACACTGAGTGAATAGACTACAGATGTTATGAACACAAAACAGCTAAGATGCTAAATACAACAAAACTAGAGCTAGAGGAAGGGCAGATAATAAGCCTTCGAGTCTACCCCTCTTCAATGAGTAAAATGCTCAAGAGAGTTATTAAAATTACCTGAGAGAATGTAAGCGATATTTGTTGCTATAATTTTAAGCAATGATATTTTGCCTTCTATTCTTGACCAGTTATGTAAGAAAATAAGATACCAAAATTACTAACTTGTTGAAGGGCAGTGACTGCAAAGTGCCATCCTGGAAAGGAATATAAGAGTTTGCTGGAAAACAAACACATAAGAAACATACATCAACTTTTTTTTTTCCCCTACAACAAAATGGCTGCTTTACATGCACTTATACAGGAAAAGTACATAAGCTTTCTGTCCTTATCAGAAATGTGATACTAATAAATAAGGTGAAGAATAAAACTTGGAGTAAATTATTATTGGAAAAAGTTAGCACCATGCATTAATACCACAAAGATGACATAATGACATAACCTAAATAGGGAGGAAGACCCTTCTATGCCAGTTGCTTCCCATGCATTTCTGCTCTGAACACACCTCTTCAGAATTATTATGATATAAAGTCAGGTCCAACCTCTATTAAAAATAAATCCTTCCTTTGCAGACTAACTTCCCTAAATGAAGACACTCATATTACAAGCACCTTGTTTCTTTTAGAAATGGTGACAGCCAAAGCATGAAGCAGGACTGTTCACTGACAAGGCAGTCATGCAGTACTTATTAAGGGTGAAATTATGGACATAGTGTTTAAGAACATACATGATTAAAAAAGTATTCCATTACCACAGTTACAGGTTGTCATTCTTAAAAGACTGCCAGCAGCCATGTGTTACCACCTCTCATTTTCCTTTCTTGCCAGAGACCATAGAATTTCAACCTTGACATTCCTATTTATTTTTTTTGCCTAATTTTGCCCACACCTACCTATAACATACTCTGTATAGGAAACAAATAGTCAAAAGTAGATACTGCTTAACACAGCGACATTGCCAAAAGAGTAGTAAAAGTCCCATAAGTTTTTACACAATTAAAAGAGAAACTAATCCATCTAATGAAGACTTTTTATCACCTAGGATGTATTGCATCTCAGCTGCTGTGACAAGCATTGAAAAGATGCAAGAGTACTGTGACTACAACTATTTAACTTTTCTGTATTTTTACGTTATTCCTATATAGCATATACAGCATCTCCAAAACATTAGAATATGAAACAAAAAAAAATAGCAGCTGTTTCAGTGAGAGATTATAGCTATGAGATTGAAACACTGAACTATGCAAGCTGAGTTAACACCTATTTGCAGTACATACATCAACAAGCAGGGAAGTTCTCTGTAGCTGTAACTTTTACAAGTCAGAAAAACATCTGACCATGGAAGGCATGAAATACTGCCATTATGGATGGTGCTCTACCAGGACATGCTCAGAGACAGCTACATGCCTACACATCTCTTACGTGAATACAAGGATCAACTACCTCCACACTACCTGGCAGCACTTCCTTGGACCCACAACAACCAAACTACTAAGCTTGGAAGAAGGGAGGCAGAAGGCCTGAACATGCATTTACTATTATTCTAATTATTTTCAAGGGAAAGCTATGTGATTCCAAGAAATAATAATAATTTAAAAGCAATTTAAAAAAAAAACAAACAAAACCAATCCTGAACAATCCCTGACATTTTGAAGGAAGAGTAAACACCACACAACTTGAAAGGCATCAGAATTCAAGGAGAAGCAGCAGTTGTTCCTGGAGATAGACCAACTGAAAACCTGTGCCAAAGGACTCGGTAAAAGATTCCATGTACTTAAAAAGTATTATTTTTTTGCATATGAAAATACTTGGAGCATTAACTGTATCCAGGTTATTAAGAATCTTACTTGGATCTTATATTCCACAGCTGCAAGCTCCCTTGTTCACTCCCAAGGAGAATTTTATTCAAATAGGTGCTGGGATGCAGAACTGCAGAAACTGCAAAACTGGCCTTATCAAAATCCATTTCAAGATACTGCTCTGCAAAAGAGTAAGGAACAACGTTAATGTTGCTACCCCCTACAAAACCGCAGGTTTGTCACCCCTTCACAAATGTAAAGGCAGAACTGATGGTTACTCTGTACAAATGCCACTGGTGCTTCCTGCATAAAGGATTAGGTAACGCATAACAGGACAGGCTAAACTTTACACTGTAACACCTGTTGGCTTGAAGGTATATTTTTTCCCTATAAGCCTACCTAACACAACGATTTGGCAGAACTGCAACGATCTATATCTTTCTGAAGGATGACTGCTCCTGTCTGAGCAAAACACCTCAAGTGATCAGCATGCCTTTTGTTTGTCATAGCAACTTCAAATCTCTAAAACCTGTCTGCAGCCACTTTCAAGACCCAGCATCCAGGAAATGACACTGGTCACACCAATGAGAATGCCTTCTAAAATAAAAATTTCAGGGCACTGAGGCACGATTTCCTAAGGCACTTTACAATGGCATGAGAAGATGCTGACACGATTATAAGATGATTCATGAGAATTTAGTCTTACCCGGACTGGTAAATATCAAGGATTTCAGAGATGGTGCCAAAGCTACTGTACCACACTCTTTACCAGAAATTGGAACACTAAAATGAAACTTTCGTATAAGCATATCTTTTTACATATATATGGAACCTTACTGGGTCTCTGTAAGTGAGATCCTGCACCTCTGTGGTAGAGCATTCATTAATGAAAAATTAGTGAAGAGGTAGGACTTCAGACTACCGCTCAAATAGCACTATCATTTAAGGATACTTTTTAAAGAATAAACTACTTCTGACTACACACATTTAAAAAAAATAAAATTTAACATTACTGTTAACAGTGCTATCCTACAAAGTAGTGACTAAAATAAAGTGTCTCTCACCTTCTGACTGTGTATCCCAAACAATAAGAACATTGTCAACATCCACAGAGATGACATGATCACCAAAGGGCTGCAGAAGGTGTATCCTTGCCTTGTGACCTTCATATGTATGAACCACCTACAATTTCAAATTAGAAATGTTTTCAATATAAGCTGTTCAGATAGCATGCCATGCTTAACGTAATACTTAAGTTTTATAAATAAAATACATGTAAAGTTTAAATAAAATACATGTAAAGACGACACAACTGTAAGTGGAAGACACATAATTTTCTCTGATACTTGAAACTGTTAACAAAAATATTTTAAAGTATTTTAATTATTTAGTTTTATTGTAATTAATTCATATGACTTTAGAATTATTTTTCAGTAACTATTTTTTATCTGTAAGTAGCTACTTTATTATTATAATGAATATATAAAACAAAGGTCAGCCATTGCATTCTATTTCAATCTTTTTATTCTTCCTTCTACAGTTTTTGTTTGTCTAAAAGATATTAAACATCTATGGAAATAAGTCTTTTGTAGAAAATTAACTGTCTTGAACATAACTGTTTTGTACTACTACGCAATAAGTAAATGAATAAAAACCTCTTTGTTTCTGGCAAGAGCATGGAGAACATTGTCATAGGAAGCAAATATCAACATGCGGTCTGCTGCCAAACACGTAATGTCTTGTGGCAAAGCATTACCTGTTAATCAAAGAAAAGAAAATTTGAACAAATTTCAGGTTAATAACAAAAGAGAAAGCCTGATTTAATTTGTTTAGCATGGTGACCCACAAAGAAAGCTCTCCTGTTCCAACATTCGGCTGAATTTCTTAGAGAAGGGCGTATTTCAGGTTAAACGCACTTTTACCATAAATAACATCACACCAACAAGAACAACATCAGATCAACAGACCAGGTGGTTATTTTGAAAAACACTTCATAAATTACTGAATTATCACTGTAAGAAAAGGCACATACCAGCTTTGCGAGGGCTTATAAAGAAGTTATGCCAACACAGCATTTCTGTGGACTGTCAAGAGTCCTACAGCCTACTTGGACTGGGAACTCAGATAATAAATGAAAGTCTCATCATTAGCAATGCCTACTAAGTTAAGCTGCTGACCCACTACTTCACCCATTTCCTGATTAAAGACAGCAGGAATCTACTGCTGTAAGAATGCCTCTTACTCCCCATCTTGTGACTGGCTCAGAAAGAGTACCTACTATTGTGATCTGCTGCTTTACTAGCTCAAATGGTAAAAGTCAAAGCTCCAGATCATACTGAGAAGCTGCTGATGTGGTCCCAAAAGATAAGACCACATGAACAGAACTCTACACGAGCCGTATGCAAGTCTGCTTAGGCCAAGACATTTTTAGGCACATCCCAATTAAGAAGTTCAGAGCAGCAACCATGTAACACCAGTAAACCAATGTCACTACATGAGAATCACACTGTTCATTTTAGTATCACAGTTTCGTAAGTAAACAACTTAATTTCTCAAAAAAATCAAATTATTATGTCTGTAAGAAGATCTAGCCCACTGAAAAGGATTTCACAGAATATGCTGTGTTTTTATGACTTTGTATGCTGAAAACAGAAGTTACATTAATGTATTTACAGCTGTAACTGCTGGTTTTCTAAATCTAGTCCAGGTTGTGTGACAGTCACTGACTTCCAAGTTTAGAGATGATCTGTTAAGGGAAAATATTCTGCTTTATGAGGTCTGTGTAAAATTTTGTGGTATACACAATTAAAAAACTTACTGAATCATTTAAATGCTGACTGGAAGGGACCTTTGCAAATCATCTAGTTCAACCTCCCCAAAAATACGGATTATCACCAGTACTACATACATTTAACTGCAGGTATGCCCAGCTGAGTTCTCGGGGAAGCAGACTGCTCAAGCTCTACACTACAATATGGTTTCCTCTTTGGGTCATTTTCCTTAATTGTTACTGTGACCTTCTCAAGCTGCAACCTGTGCCTGTTGCCCCTTGGTTTTTTGTCTACTATCACCACTACAAATTCAGCAGCACCATCTTCGTAACTGCCCTTCAGGAAACAGGTTGCCTCTAGGCTGCCCTGTATTTTTCCCTTCACAAGACTGATCAAGTGCAGCTCTTTCAATGTCTCTTCTCATACTGCGTGCTGTAGGCCCCGAGACTCCACAGTTCCTCACATCCCTCCTGAAAGAAAAGGGGTGCAGTGGCAACAGGGAGAACCACACTAACTGGTTATTGTACTCTAAGTGTGGCCTTGCCAGCACAAAATGCAGGAAAATAACAACTTTCCCTGATTTGCTGGCCACAGATATAACATAGCCCAGTACATGGCTTGCCTTATTCAGTTACTCCATTGTTGGTCCACATTCAAGCCGCTGCCCCTTTTCAGCATGATGCCATGCAGCCAGTCAGTTTCTGGCTTGTCCTGTCCAGGTGTAGGATTCTGCACTTGCTCTTGCTGAACTTGGCTGGTTTTGGTGGCTCAGGCCTAGCGTTTTGCAACACCTTCGAGGATGAAGCTGTGCCATTCTGGGTGTCAGCTACTCCCCCTAATGTAGTACTGTCTGCAGATTTTTACTAAGAGTGCACATCGCCTCGTAACTCAGGCTGTTGATGAAGGTGCTGAACAATATGGGCCCTGCTGTTGACACCTAGGGTCCTATGCTCTGTTGCCAACTGGATGTCAATTCATATCCTTTGTATCCAGCAGTCCAACCAATTTTTAACACCCCCCCTGAAGACATCTAGTCCCATCCACACGTGTTCTGTTCCTGTAATTATTTTCTTTCAGTAACATGCCCTTCTAATAACCACAAAAACAACAAGAAAGGGATCTGAAATTCAGCTTTACCCACTGCTCACTCCTGAAGACCTAGGGGTGTTCTTGGAAGAAGACAACAAGGACAGGAGGTTCACAAGGTATATCCCTAAGAGAATTCAATTAAAGTTGCAACTGCAGTCTTATTTCCAAGTGGGTATCTGGTATTTCTCAAAGTCCTTTCAACATATTTCTGTGTAAATATTAGTACATAACTACAATTAATTTTCCATTTCTGAGTTGAGAATCAAGTGCTAATGCCAGATGTGTTAAAAAAAATACATACTGGAATGAACAATTTGCGCATACTTACTCACAGCAACAATACCAAGCTTCTTCACCTGCAATGAAAACGTTAAGAGGCAATTTTTAGTGATTGTTTGCAATGAATTTGCTATAAATAGAAATTCAAAACTCCAGGAACCAATCTAGAGAAGTAAACCGCATGCCTCACAAGACAGAAAAATCATCCATCTTAGTTTATCAGCATCTACAGGAAAACCCACAGGCAGCAGGTCAAAGGGAATGGGACAATACATTTGCCAAAAGACCATCCAGCAACAATAAGCTGTGCTTCTTGATATACTATACCCTAATGCACAAGAAACTAAGCACATATTTAACACCTTGCAAAGCTTAGGAAAAACTGTTTTCACACCATCGCCGATTCTAGTTTATTTTCTCTACCACCACATTATGTTATCACCTGTGTTCACATAAATTTGCTTTAGTTACAGCCATCACTGTTTTAGTTTACAATCTGTGGACAAGACTGGCGGGAGTGAGTGAACTCTAAGCGCGGACCAGAAAGGCACATAAAAGAAGATCTAGGCTGCCGGCACCGTCCTGTTCACTATAATCACTAAATTCAGTTTTGTCCTGTTTGTATCTGAAAATGTTTTTACTGCACAGCAAGGAATGAGTTAACACCAGGCGCGTTTATCTTTGAAAGATGCTTATCTGTTACAAGTTTTCATGCGACCTAATGGAACCGATTTAACAGATTGCCCAAAGAACCCCACCCCCTAATTCCCAACTATCCAAACTACAGGCGAACTTCGGTTTTTCCCAGCGACAAGGGGTAAGCCTCAGCATGGGGGTGGCCCTCAGCCACGCGAAGGCCGGGCACACCCACGCTGGCCCCTGCGGCCCGCCGCCTCCCTCCCTTCCCACGGGCAGCCCCTCTCGCCGCCGAGGACTGCTACGGGCGGCCTCCTCACGGCGTAAAGGCGAACAGGCGGCGGCGCGGCCCAGCGCCGGCCACTGTCTTGGCGGGCAGGACGCCGATGAAAGGAACAGGGCAGCGCTGGCCGTGTACTCACGTTGTAAGTGTGGACGCTACGCCCAACGGCCGTGGCCAGGTAGAACTCTCGGTGCCGGCCGTGGTAGCGCAGGACGTGTGGGACGTGGCCGCTGAACTGGCCGAGCACGCGGAACCCAGCGAACACCCCACAGCCCTCACGCGCCATCGCCACGCCGCCCACTCACCGGAAGCGTGTCTTCCGGCTTCCTCCCAGCTTCCGCCCCTCCCCGCTTCCTCCGCGCGCACACACGCACCCGCGTGCGCACACACCCCGCAGTCAGCCACGCCCCTCCACTCTTACCGTTGCCGCGGTGTGGGGTTGCGCGGCGGGGTGGGCGCTGCGGCAGGCGGAGGGCTGTTATCCGCGTTCGCCTCTGCAGCCACTTCTAGGTTTTATTCTCCTTTCTTCCCTCCTTCCTTTTGCCCCGGGCAGCCCCAGTGTACGGGCCCCAGGGGCACGAACAGTCTCTGTACTACCCAGGGTGTTTGTTTTATTTCATTCTTTTAGTAAATTATATAACCCGCAGGATGACTTCGTTGCTTGACTGACCGGCGGACAATAAATACTCAGCAAAATTTCGGTGAAGGGAAAAAAAAACACCCCATACAAAGCCACCTAGCCCAAATTCATGTAGCTTCTCCACACCGCCATCAGCTCCTGGGCCTTGCTCTCGTCGCACGAGCCTCGCCTCGCCCTCCCGACTGCGCCGCCCTGCCACCGCACATGCGTTAAGGGACCGCCGCCGCGGGGCTGCCTTTCTTGCCCCCGGCGCTCCCCGCCGCACGGCTGCCCTGCCGTCCCGGACGCGATCCCGCACCCACCTGTGACGGCCGGTAGCCGGGGCAGTGCCGCTGCACGACGTAGAGGGTGCTCGGCCACAGTGGCGGCCGGTCACCGCAGCCCCGCGCCCTCGCCAGGGCGCACTCCAGCAGCCGGCCCGCCCGGTCCGCCCGCCGGGAGTCCTGCGGGCAAACGGCCGGTCACGCCCCGGACCACGGACCGAGCCCCGCCAGCCCTCACACCCCTCTCGCGCTAGCACTTTCCCGCGACCCGCCCCCCCACCCTCGCTGCTCATCCCGGCCTCCTTCCCCCCGCTTTCTCCCATTTTTCTCCCTTTCCTCCCTTTATTTCTCTCCCTTTTTTCCCCTCTTTCCCCCTTTTCCCCCTTTTTCCCACCCTTTTCCTCTTTCTTCCTCCCTCCCTCCCTCAAACCCCTGTTCTTCTCTCTCTTTCCCCGTAGCCGTCGGGGGATGCGTGCACCCCGGCGAACCTCGGACTGCTGCGGGCCCGCGGGCGTGGAAGGTGCGTCCTCGCAGGTATGAAAATCGAGTTGTAGCTCCTGGAGGGAAACAATAACAGGGGATGCTTGTTAAACCCACGGTCGTCGCCGTCGCCTCGGACACCCCGGTACAAACATCCCTACCGCCTTCCCCGCAGCCGTGCAGGGTATGGGCATCGGCGGTGGAGGCAGCCGGTGCCGGGCTGCTGCGGGGTGCTCCGGGCCCGCTGCGGGACTGCTCGCACGGTGCGCCGTCCCGAGAGCCGCTAAGCGTGTGGACCATTAGCTTCTAAACCGCTCATCACCTTTGCAACCGTGACAACATCTTCAGCGTCGGTGAATCATTACACAAGCGACTTTCAGTCCTACGGGTCTGCAAGGCGCCGGGAAGAGTCGGATAGCGCTCTGGCAGCAGCCGCCCGGGCTCCTGCTCTCCGTCCCTGCCAGTCCCAGCTTCAGCGAAGCACATTTTAGGAAGGTCGCCGGACGAGAGTAGGAGATAACTTCCCTGTCCTGTTTCACAGGCACCGGTTTACTAAACTAGCCAACTCCCGGCTTGCTAATCGAGATTTTCAGAAAGTAGCGGCCGGCGGTCAAGGGTAAAATCGTGGAGGCAGTGCCGTCCAGAGTTTCCCTCCGATGCCACCAGAGAAACCACCAACCTCTTTTTTAAAGGTCATGTATGGATCCAAAACGTTTAGGAGATCCTCTTGTATCTCGTCGTGGTTACAGAGGCTGAAATTGTATCCCCGTGATAGGTCGGCGATCTGAAGAAAGATGATCAAGCCACAAAAGACTGTGTAAGAAAAAGCCAAAAGTTAATTCTCCTGCACCGCTGCGTGACCCTACAAGGCACGGAGAACAGATCTGGGATGCCGGTGCTTCGGGAGCACTAGAAAAACTGGTTGGTTACCCTTGTGATTATCCATGGTGTCTTTACACGTTGTTTTTCTCCAGCTGGGCTTCAGATCGTTACTGGCTTCATATATGTACCTGAACGCCTACGGAAATGAAGGTTTCCAATTCCATAACCGGGTCTCATTTGGATGTCTCATGCACCTCTTTCCAGAACTTCAGACCTTTCCAGAACTCCAGAACCACAGGCAGCTGTGGTTTGAAAAGAAAACTGAGGTAATTAATAGTAATCAAACGCAGCATCCAAACCCCAAACAAAACAAACCTGATCGCTCCACAACAGCCAATCTTGCATAAAACAAGTGTGAATAGCCCTCCCCATAACTGCACTGGGGACACTTTCGGCGACAATTATTATAGTAACATGCGATTTTCTCTTAAAGGTGAGATAAAACTCTTCAGGACACCGGCAGATGGGTGGTTGCTCAGACCCTCTGTACTGAGGTCGCAGGGGCATCTGTAGCACACTGCTTTGACACGCTAGTGCAGGAGTGGATGGATAGTGTTATTTTCCCTGTGTCGCCTACACTTTTTATTTCCCCCCCCTCAAAGGTGAATGTTTTACCTTAGAAACTACTTTCCCCGGGGAGCTACTTCGGTCGCGCAAGTTGCGGGTAGTGCAGACGAGGGACATCTGCTTTTCTGTGGGGACAGCCTGGCTGACAGGACAGCCAGATGACCCGGGCACTGTCGACCGGGATGCCAGCTTCAGGTTGCTGAGGGGTGCCCGGGGGAAGAGATCCAAGCTGCCCCTGGCACTGAGAAATGTCCGGGGCGGGGCTCTAGGCTGCTCCGGGCACTGAGGGATGTCCGAGGTGGGGATCCAGGCTGCTCCAGGCACTGAGGAGGAGGGGGCTAGCGAGAGAAGGAATGGACCTGCTGCTTTCCTCGGCCCGAGGAGCCTCCGGAGCCCTTTCCCCGAGAGCGGGTGGCCGACACCGACGCTGTGGTCCCCACCAGGTACTCCCTGCCCCCGAGAGAGTATTTCACATGAAGTGCCCCGGGGGCCGCTGCGGGGCAGGGGCGCTGGGAGGCGCAGGACTCACAGTGCAGAGCCCCGCCAAGCCTCGCCTCGCCTCGCCGGCTGTCCCGGCTGCTCTGAAGCTCAGCTTCAGAGAAAGTTCAAGTTCGTTTTCGGGGAGTGCTTCTCTGGCATAAGTCATGAGGGAAGCCTAGGAGGACTGCCGCGGGAGAAAGGACTTTTTGGGCCAGGTGAGCTGGGGACGAGCCAAAGCACATCCATCAATACTGCATGCCTGTCTGCTTGAGAGGGTTCTCACCCCGCCCCTCTCCCAGGCCTCTCCCTTTTCACTGTCTTTCTTTTCTTTCCGTCCTTAATCTGTCAGCCAAGCCGGGTGCCTGCGGCCCTGCCCGGAGGGTCGGAGCGGGTTAGCGGGAGACGCCCGTCCCGTCCGGTTCCTGGGGGACGCAGAACGGGAGCGGCGGTCGCTCAAAGGGTGTCATGAGACCTGTGACTCTGTGTTATGTGTGTGCGTATACGAATCTTATTCGAGTCAAACCCGACGTTTTGAGACCGATGCCTTAAAAAGATACTGGAGTAATGGAGACGCAGGTGCTCGGAGCATTAGCCTAGCTCGGGAAGGAGGTCCTTAGCACTGGAGGCAGGCTTAACCAGGGTGCTTCCCTTCATCGCTCTCACAGAGTTGCCAAACAAATCAACAGAATTCCGGTTTCCTAAAGGACGGCTTGTTCTCATACTCCAGAAGCTGATGGGGTTATCTTAACTTGCAAAGCTGTGTGCCTTCATCTCTCTCCGGGTTTGGGTTTGGTTGGTTTTGGGTTTTTTTTTTTTGTTTTCTTTTTGTTTTTTGGTCAGAATTTGCTAATAAGCTTCATAAAATTTAGTCAGATAGTAAAAAACCAACTCTTCTAACTAGCTTTGTGTTTCTTATTTTACAGCTTTATAACCAAAGATGCACCCTAACATAAAGGAAGTTGCACGAGAAAAGTCTTACTGCACTCCTGAAACCAGCAACATAAACAACAAAATGCCTATTGTTCCTGCTATGAATTCAAAGTAATATTGATCTAAGGAAGGACTTCAGGATTAGGAACATGTTAATTTTTACTTACCATTGTTCATTTATGTCTACTGAACGGGACACAGCAAACCTATGAATAGTTAAATAAAGCTGTTTATTTGTCCTTTCTAAACAGGATGTAATAATCGTGTGAACAGGTAAAGGGTACAGCTTGGTTTAATGCAAATAACACTGGGTTGAAATTCTTTTCCGTCACTTAATGTGCACATGCTTTCATTTCTGAAGTTGTGCCTCTGAAGTTAACAGTAGAACAAAGTATCAGCAGACACTAGCAATATAATCAGATCATCAAATAAAAAATACAGTTTTTAAAAGAACCAGAAAGATATATAGCTATAGAATATAGTTTGACATTCAAAACATGCTTGTAAGTTCAAATGGAAGATTATTAAGAAAAAAAGAAAAAAAAACTTACTTTCCTATAATGACTGTGTGGTATGTGAAAAGTTTTGTGAATGAGAAGTGTCTGTCAATCACTTTGATGGTCTCTAATTCCCATACAGCAGTATTCTCAGAAGTGGCAAATTATGGTGAACATGTTTTAAATTTCGTTTTCTGTTTAAACTTCTTCAGAGATACAGCTTCAATTACCTAGATATGTACCGCGAGGGGGGGGCGGGAGGAGAGAGAGAAGTGAGAAGGAAAAGGGGGGGAGGAAAGGGGAGGGAGAGAGGAAGACTTTAAGAAATTTAGAAAAATCTGTCCATTCTTATAATTGTAGCAATTAAAAACTTCTACTTCCTCCAGTCATAAGAATGGTGAGATCTCACTTCTGACAGCACCTTTTGACCTGAGCACAAGTTTGAAGGAATTTGAAGTGGTTTCCATTAAGAGAAATAATTCATTATAAGAGGCATTTTTTTCTGATGAACCTTTATACTTATAACACGTCTACTTTTTTCTCTAATTCCTGCTGCCTAGTTGTCTTGAAGACCTTACATTTGTGGCTGTGCTTGAGCAGCAAAAAGATGGGATTGAGAAATAGCTGTTGCTATTTTGCTGCAGGTCGAGATGGTATCTCTGTGCATGGACTGCTGCCAGCCTGAACTGTGAGAGAGGAAGAGTTAGCTGCCAACAAGAAGCTGCTGGCTTTGGTAAACATTGCTAATCAATATTATTGTATTACTGACATTATAATTCATCAGTTTGACTTATATTTGTTGAGTCAGTTTTTGATTCTTACATCTTAGTACATGTAGCTGAAAGGCAAACCTTACACTTTTCTTTTCGTACACATACACAATGTATTCCTTCCTAAAATACCTGACTGCTACTACATCCTGCCACTGTATGGAGGATGTTTAACATAATTATACTTTGGATATGTAGGATTTGGGAATTTCTTAAATTATGAAATCATGTCTTTGGAAAAGAGAGGTGGGGGAAGACCAATGATTACCTGAGGGAGGGTGGGGAGATGGAAAGGTCAGTGGTTGAGGGTGTGCGGGGCATACTGTGCGTATCACAGCCCCATTGCCTAGTGCAGCATGCCCAGGGCAAGGCAGATGCACACAGCCTGGCTGTGACCTTCCCAGCCTTCCCAGCAGTCACACACCCAGGAGAGCCTCCATCTGCCTGGGCAAACACTGCTCAGTTTTACATTTTCATGGATCAGGCTGTGGCTGAAGGGTTCCCTGCTGGCTCTTCCATGGGTGCAGAAGGCACCACATGCTTCTGTGGTGCCCAGTACTTTCTAATCTCTGGTGACAGCACCAAGCCAACTAATGAAACATGCCCTGCCCGTAGCAGCTTGGGGATGTGATTGCCACCATCAAAAAACCTCCAATTAAGCAAACATGATGATTTTAGAGATTCCCTTCATACACAGAACATAGTGGTAGCTTAATGACCTTACATTTTTTAATGTTTTTTGCTGAAAGTTTCATTTCAGAAAATTATGTGTTTTGGTTTGCTTTTCTTCTTCCTTTTC
Organism: Pezoporus wallicus; assembly: GCF_028554395.1. NCBI lineage: Eukaryota > Metazoa > Chordata > Aves > Psittaciformes > Psittacidae > Pezoporus > Pezoporus wallicus. Next base: position 228,494 of record NW_026642515.1, on the reverse strand, counting down.
CCTTTTTTCTTTCTTCTTTTTGCTTTTTTTTTCCTCACAAATGCTAAAATACGAGCATTGGAACCACACCATGATTCTGGGGATTTTTAGCTCATCTAAGGATGTCCAGATACTTTAGTCTGCATGTTCGTACCTTATTAACATGTTTAACTTTCTTTGAAGTGTAGCATGTGTTTCCTGAATTAATGGTCATTACAACAGTTCTCCCGTCTTTCCCCCCCCTTTTCTTTCAGAAGTATTTCAGCTTAGCTCCGCTATTCTCTCTCAAATTTAATATACATACACTGTAACTTACTGCCTCTATGCTTTGAAATGTAGTGTTCAAGGAGAAACTGAAAAGAAGCAAAAGAAGCATATGGAAGTACTTCAGTCAAGTCCATTGTGCATGCAAAGTCTGAACAATTGAAGACATCACTGATGTCACAACTGGTAACGAACTTTCAGTGTGCTGCCGGAGTATAATGAACTTTGCATCAGAATTGAACTTTGCATCAGAATTGAACATCCACTATCTATAATTATGATTGGATAAGCCTGACCATATGAAAACCACTTTTTGAATCACCAAAGCAGGGTTAGGAAACTCAATTAAGCTTTTGCTCCTAAGTCATTTTTCATTCAAACTCTAGCTTCCAAGGCATCACATTTAGCTGAGTTGGTCAAAGACTTCTTAGCTAGGAAAGATCAGGAAACATCAGTTCCCTATGTTTGAAATATTTCACTAAGTGTCTGGGGTTTTTCTTATCCAAGAATTATTTCACTAGAAACCAAGTTAGATTAATGATGTGGTTTGTCAAGGGAGAAACCCTGAGGCCCTTATTCAGCAAGGTGAATTAAAAACTCTGGCTTCTTGAGAAAGTCAGTCTCACTGCTGTTGAAAGCAGTGAAACTGAAAGGACATCCTTGCCCTTGATCAGTCACTGGATCCACAATTTCTGGAGAAGTTGAAGAATGACATATATCCAACTGGAAACATCAGTTGCTAAATAACATTTCATTTTTCTGATACACAACTGATAATCTTAAAAAAAAACAACAGTTCTCTGTTTCTTCTATATTTACTCTTCCATGCACTTTGTTGCTACTTTTAACTTTGCACAATGATGATTTTATAGAATGTTTCTGAACATTTTAGTTGCATACTGCTCAACAGGAATACAGACAAACACTGCTATGAATTTGACCTTGTGGGTGTAAATAAACGGTACTGTAAAGAAAAATTTAAATTTCTAAGATTTTTTTCTTACAGTTATTAGTAAAATAAGTAAATTATTTAAAATATTTTAATCACATGTGACTGACTGAGAATATGAACTCTACATTAAGCAGTAATAATACTAAGGTATCACATTCAGTATGGGGAACATCTTTAACCTTAATATCACAAACAGCTCCTTATCTTGCCATTCCTATCTGAAGTACAGTATTGACAAGCTTATGTCATTGTGCTGATTTGGTAAAGTTTGGAGGAGGTCTAGCCGGTACTAGGAAGGTTCAAATCAGAACAGGATTAAGCTGTTGTATTTCTGGGGCTGCAGAAATGATCAGAATTAATCCTCTTCATAATCACCTGATCCGTTTTGTACCCAGCTACAATATATTTTACTTTTTATCAAAGGAACATCTAGCTAGATTTCCTCCCCCCTTTTCCCCTCTCAAATTGAGCAGTGTGCCAGAAATCTGCTCTGTATAAATAATACTGAATTATATTATTCCAAGAAAGATTTCCAAGTAGAGAAACAAATAGATGTATAGCCGCAGGGAAAGCAAATGGAAATTCCTGCTAACAACAGCTAAGGGGATGTCTCTCACTTTACTCCTGGTTTAAAGCACCTTCACTCAGAAGTGCAATCCTCAATGCTGCTGTTCAGTTATTGCATATCCCAGGGATACTCAATCCACTTAGGAAGCCTTCTACCTGGGAGTCTTCCTTAATAACATCCCAAATAATGTTAGAGGCTCCTTGCATCTTGTAGCCTTGAATTTGTATCTGGTGCTGCAAATGACCCATGCATCCAGTGAAGCTACAGCACAACGCAGCACCTTACAAGGCACAATTTTGGCCCGTGCTAGTTGTCAGCCTGAGTTGGAGGAATATATGTGCTGAAAACACAGCTGTTTGTTTATTTGTTCCTGCATTCACGGCTTCCTCCATCCTTCCCTTGCCAGCCCAACATTGGAGAGAGGCCATCCTGCACCTGGGAAGGCAGCAGCATTTCCCACCTGCCCTGGGAACCCTGAGTAGCAATGTGAGAGGCTGCTGCCTGCCCTCCAGAGGTGGTGGCTTCTTTGCCATTGCTCCTGGGGAAACTGGGCTCTGGAAAAGGAGCTTTTCTCTCCTGCCAGAACCCTCCATCCTGCTCCTTCCTTCATTAGCTGGCCTGGTAGCATGCTCCAAGATATGTCCATCCTGGAAGCCACTGGAGTGTTACATTAGATAAGGTAACCTGTAGTTTGTGTGAGGCTAAAAAGAGTCCAGGTAAAATGTGCATATCCTTTTATCATTACCGAAAAGGTAAACCTCCTGGGTTCAGCAGTAGCAGTCATTTTTCTCCTTCTTAGTAGCAGGCGCAGTGCTGTGTTTTTGACTTTCAGCCTGGGAACAATGCTGATAGCACCGATGTTTTTAGTTGTTGCTAAGTAATGTTTACTCCAATCACAGACTTCTCAGTCTCATGCTCTGCCAGTGAAGAGGGGCACAAGAAGCTGGAAGGAAGCAGAGACAGGACACCTGACTCAAGCTGGCCAAAGAGGTATTCCATACCATGGCACATCATTCCCAGTAGATAAACTGGGGGCAGTTACCCAGAAGGGAGCAATTGCTGCTTGTATCTGGCTGTGTATTGGTTACCAGGTGGTGAGAAATCGCACTGGGCATCACTATTTGTTGTTGGGTTTTGTTCATTTGTTTTTGTTTTTTTCCTCTCTTTTTTTGTTGTTATTTCAATAATAATATTACTGTATTATGCATTTTTTTCATTATTAAACTTTTCTTATCTCAACCCATGGGTTTTATTTTTTTTTCCTGTTTCTCCTCACTGTCCCACTAGGGAGGGAGAAGGAGGAGAGAGCCAGCAGCTATGTGGTACTCAGTTGCTGGCTGGGCTAAAACCAGGACAGGGATGCTGTGGCTTTCATACCTACTGCCAAGCAGGAAGCACCAGTTCAGACTTGCAGTTGGTGTTGGTTGGGCTCAGTCATGCTTGGCTGGAGCAAAACCTTTCCCACATGAGTTCTGTGTGATCAGAAACATAATGTGTGGTATAGGCATCAAAACAGATCTTGAACCCAAGATGAGTTTAATTTAGCAGGGAGCGTAAACCCTGTGCTTATGTAAAGAAGACCTCAGGTCTGTGCAGTCTTGACAGCTGCAGTGTGGAGGTTCCAGGCATTCAAAGCAGGGTAAATAGAACAGACAGGAAACTGGGATAGACTGGCAAGTAAGACCTTGAATTTAGATGTGTGCTTAAGTGGTGCTGCTAGGGAGAAAGTTCTTTCCTTCACAGAGACAGAAACTTCACCCCTTAGAACCCACGGGAAGCATGACAAGAGTCACATGGCAGCGTTGTGCTGACTGACTGCACACAGCCTGATGGGTGGCCATGTAACAAGAACACCTGTGTGACATACAGCTGAGTACACCCATGTGCATCCTCTGCTTTCACGGGGTGAGGGGGGGGGGGGCTCTGCTCAAAACGAAGCAGGAAAGAGGGAGGTTGTAGGTTGAGGAAAGGGAAATCATGGGGATTTTTTCTGTCTCCTTGCCCATGGCACAGGAGATGTGGGATGTGGAATTACTGGGAATTACCCGTGGACAATAACGTCCTGACCCACAGGAAATTAAAAGCCAAATATTTGTTTGACTGCAGCTGTCCTGTGCCAGCTCATGGGCAACCAGGACTAAGAGGGAACTGGGGATCAGTCTCTGCTGCAGATAGGAGCAAGGTCTGCTAGGTTAAACTAAACAGAGGGGCATTGTTCTTACAGACTAAATAAGTGGGTTCCAAAAGGTTGCTGCTGGGAAATGCTTGCTTACTAATGCAAGCATATGTCTGTTTAATGTCTCAACAGAAATGAGCAGCTAGAGCCAGATCATTTTTGCATTTTAAAGTTATAACTATTTGTATGTTGGCAACCAATATATTAATCATGCACTTAAGGGTCGTTCCAAAAAGAACATAAAGCCCTCTGGCACTGACATTTGTGTAAACCAGCCATTTTGGTGGCTTGAGAATTGAAAGATAAAGTCAGCCTTTTTCCTGGTTTTGTGTTACATGGCATTAAAGAAATCAAAGCATTTGCTTTCAACTCCTGCATTATTTTAAGAGGGCTGCACTCTAATGGGAAGAAATGGAGAAACAGCAAAGACATGGTTTGTGGAGCTGGAAGGGGCTCTGGTGTCTGAAATTCCATATCAGGCAGGTACTTCACATGTTATGTGTCAGCCTTCAGTGTGTGCTGCACAGGCATTTACACAAGAATAGCTCTGTCAGAAACTGATTGGTAGCAGGTCTTCTGCTTTTTTAGTTCAAAATACTTGTCCCCTATTAAAACAAACACGAACCCAAAACCAACAAAACAAACAGTAAATAAAAAGTAAAAAGAAAAAAAAAGAAACTGAAAATCACCCTGATACTGTTAAAAGTTACATGCAAACATTGTCTTAAAATACCTAGTGAAAAAGCAGGCAGAAATAGTCATGAAAATAGTCTTTGGAAAAATTAATGCAAGTTTAGCATCATGTTGTGTAGAGTGAAATAGTGCAAATAGATAAATAAATAAATATAAGTACAGCATATAGATTTAATAACTTAACTTCAAAACTTCAAAGCAAGAGATAATAGAAACATTAACAAATTGTTGTCCAGAAAGTAACATATTTCAATGCAAAAAAATACACTGAAGAGTATAACTTTAAAGTACTTTTTTTCCAGTAAAATACACTGTTACATGTAACTACAAGAATAAAAGATTAGGAAGCAATAGGGAATTTGGATGTGGCAACTTTTTCAGATAAACAAATATTTTAAAAATTTAAGTTTTTTGAAGGATGAGGCATCTTTGTCTAGGAATATTTTCTAATTCCTCAATTTACAAGTTATTATCTTTCTGCTGGAGCTGCCAGTATATAACTCCTATTTAGATGAAAACATCCAGATGTTAATTGCCAAGAAATGTTTAAAACAGATATTTTGCACATTGAAATGAGATATTTCTCATTTACATTACGATAGCTGCCTGAATGGTAAGATTTGTTTCTTTTAGGAGAAGAATTAATTCCTTCTTTCGTCTAGTCCTACTTAGTTCCAAGGTCTGTGTGCACAATCTCATTTCCCTGGAGATTGTGGAAATGTGAGAAAAGAATGAAAGAAGTGCTTGTGCTCCTATCTTGAGATAGGGGCCAAAGCAGGAGCCTGAACCTGCTAGCTCTAGAGTTGCCTCAGAACTTTCTTCTTTTTCTCTTGAACCTCAGAAAAAGATGCTCAGGCAGATCTCTGTCTGGTTCTGCACATGGCAGAAATGATTATATGATCGTTATAATATAGAATAATTTTAGGTTGGAAAAGACTTTCAAGGTCATTGAGTCCAACTGTAAGCCTAGCACTGCCAAGTCCAACAAAACCATCTTCCCAAGTGCAACATCTACACATTTTTTAAATATCTCCAGGGATGGTGACTCCACCACTGCCCTGGGCAGCCTCCAGTGCTTGACAACCCTTTCAGTGAAGAAATTCTTCCTAATATCCAGTCTAAACCTCCCTTTGCACAACTGTAGGCGTTTTCCTCTCGTTCCATTGCTTACTTCTTGGGAGTTGACCAACACACACCTCACTATAACCTCCTTTCAGGTAGCTGTAGGGAGCCATACAAGGTCTCTCCTCAGCCTCCTTTTCTCCAGACTAAACAACTCCAGTTTCCTCAGCCCTTTCTCATCAGACTTGTGCTCCAGGCCCTTCACCAGCTCCATTGCCCTTATCCATGAGGTGCTGGACTCACTCTAGCACCTCAATGTCTCTCTTCTAGTGAGGGCCTCCAGAGCTGAACGCAGGATTCAAGGTGCAGCCTCACCAGTGCCCAGTGCAGGGGGATGATCACTGCCCTGGCCCTGCTGGCCACACTATTGCTGATACAGCACAGGATGCCACGGGCCTTCTTGGCTGCCTGGGTGGGCACAAGCTGGCTCATGTTCAGCTCTGTTGTTTTCCCAGGTCCTTTTCTGCCAAGCAGCTTTCCAGACACTCTTTCCCCAGCCTGTAGTGTTGCATGGGTTTCAAGTGAAGCTCTGAGCCTTGTTGAACCTCATAGAACTGACCTCAGCCAATCAATACAGTCAGTCCAGATCACAATACAGAGCCTTCCTACCCTCCTGCAGATCAACACTTCTGCCCAATTTGTTGTTCTCTGCAAAGTTTGTGGGTGCACTTGGTCTACTCATCAAGATCATTGGTGAAGGTATTAAACAGGACTGGCTCCAATGCTGGGCCCTGGGGAACACCGCTTGTGACTGGCTGCCAACTGGATTTGACTTTATTCACTCTCTGGTCTCTGCCATCCAGACAGATTTTTAGCCAGCAAAGAGCGTGCCTATTCAAGCCATGAGCAGCAAGTTTCTCCAAGAGAATGCTGTGGGAAATGGTGTCACAGGCTTTACTAAAGTTCAGGTAGGCATCATCTGCAGCCTTTCCTTTGTTCACTAAGTGGGTCATCTCATCATAGAAGATTGGGCTAATTAAGCAGGACTTGCCTTTCATAAACCCATACTGGTTGATCACCTGGTTGTCCTGTACATATGCTGTATGATAGCACTCAAGATGATCTGCTCTGTAACCCTTCCCAGAACTGAGGTCAGCCTGACAGGCCTCGTTCCGGTTCCCCAGATCCTCCTTCTTGCCTTTCTTGTAGATGGGCATCACAGTTCCTATTTCAGTCAACTAGGACCTCCCTGGTTAGCCAGGACTACTGATAAATGATCAAGTGCCTTGGTGAGCACTCGCATCAGCTCCCTCAGAACACTTGGGTGGATCCCATCTGGCCCCATAGACTTCTGTATGTCTTATTATGGGGGATTCATTCTGCTCCCTGTCTTCCACCTCAGGGGGCTCAATAACTGAAGAAAAATCTGTCTTAGCAATTAAACACTGAGGCAAAGGAGGCATTAAGTACCTTAGCCTTTTCCTCATCCTTTGTCACTGTGTTTCCTTCTGCACCCAAAAAAAAAAAGATGGAGATTTTCTTCTCTTCCACTTGCTAATATATTTATAGAAATAGTTTTTATAATCTTTCACAATCTGGCAGTAGCCAGGTTAAATTCCAATTGGGCTTTGCCCTTTGGATTTTTTTCCTGTGTAATATTGTAATAGCCTTGTAGTTCTCCTGAGTTTCTTGTCCCTTCTTTCAAAGGTCACAAACTCTCCTGTTTCTCCTGGCTCATCTTTGACCAGGATGGCCTGTTTTTGCACTATAATATCAGAGCTCTTGCTCTGTTTTCAATAGTTAAAAAAACTCCATTTGTCCCTAGAAAGGACTCCAGTGTAGATTATACATTTCTGACAGAAAAAGTATTTGTTGTGGTTTTTGTAAACTCTTTTGTTAAGTTTGATGAAAGTTGGCAAAACCACTTTAAGTATATGCAAGCAATGTTTATGCAACAAAACTCTAATTATCACAGTAAATGAAAAAATACACTATTTTGATGTGTAATTGACCACAGAAATGTTTCAGATAAACTGGATAGGATGAAAAAATGTTTTCCCCACTTAGATATTAGAAGTAAATAGAGTTAATTGAAAGTATAATTTCTCAGCCTTCCTTTAGCTTTTAACATTGAAGAAAAAGTGGGCCTGAGCAACCACTGGTCTGAATGTAGCTGTAAGGGAGAGAAAGCACACATTAAATTGTTAGACATTCTCCCATTCCCATGTTAGGACAGAAATCCAAATATATCATGACAAATACTGGAAAAAAAGGTTTAATAAAAAAGTTTAAAAATCTAGTCATTGCCTTCTATCAGTTTCCAGATATGAATGCTTTTATCAGAAATAAGATTATGAATATCACAACTCTTAGATCTGGACAAGACAGCTCATCTGTGAGTTTGTGAAGTCCATGACACACTGCTGCTTCATGGGGTTTTTCAAAGTAATAGAGATGAAAAGTTTGAAGTTTCTAGATCTAATGTTTCAATTCTGCATCCTATGTGTTTAAAATTTCTGAAGGAGACTTATGCTTTCTTACTTGCAAGGATCAATGGGGAATTACTCCAGTGAAAAGGACTTAATTACATTCCGATAACTCTGGATAAGGTTCTCATGATATTTTACGTTACAGCTACACAGAAGGGGAAAGAAAATGTTGATGATGCCGTATGTATAGAAATCACAAGATATCTTACACCCCAGACACGAAATCACCCAAACAATGTTCAATCTCACTTGCTAACATCACACAAAGATGAATCAGCCATCTGGAAGGAGCATTAGGTCTTCAAAAGTTTCTTGGGAAGGCATTACGAAAGAAAGCATGCCATTCTCAATCTGTTATTTGTTAGGAACAGGAACAAAACTAGCCCCTAATGAGTTCAGATTATGAAATAACTCTGATTACAGATCCTCCAAAGCTTGTTGCACAGAAATTGCAAAAGAAACCACGCCATTTGAACTCTAAATTTTGTTAGAAATGGAAACCAAAGGGGTTCTAAAATAATTGAGATTGTAAAATAGCTTAGGTTACCTGTACCAAAGAGGTATTAGGAAGGCATCCATTCATTTCTTAAAGAAGTCGTTTTCAACATATGCATATGATTAATTGAAAATTTTATTCATGATATTATTTTAATCTTTATCTTCGATTCTATGTGAATTTGCCATACCTTTACAATTTAAAAAGAATGTATCTCATATACAGACTAAAGCTGCATGAATATATTGTACACTGCCTTCCTGTCACCAGTAACATTCAAATCAGTGGTAAGTGCCCTGTTCCAATCTTAATAACAGCTGTTGCATTTTAGAAAGTGTCAGAATAGGGTTAACTTCTTAGCCAGTGGAAATCAACAGAAGTACAGAATCAGATAGGTTGGAAAAGAGGAAAAGTAGGAATGTAAGGAAATATATACAAGCCTGTTTCATTTGGTAAAGTACTTTTGGTAAATCTGGTTATATCACAGTATCAAAATGAAAACGAAGAGATTTGCTGTTCAACAGAACTATCTATTTTCTGCATCTTAATTAAAAATCAAATAAATCTGAGTAATATGGTTAAACAGAGCTAAAAGTAGGGAGAAAAAAAGAAAGTTGTCTGTTCTTTAACCACAGATAAACTTCAGTATAGCCATTTTAGCTCACAAACAGAAATGTCATAGAAGCTCCAGCCACATGCTCTCAGATTTTTTTTTATTCTACCTTAATTTCCCAATTTTTTGATGTAGTGGTGGATGAGTACAAAGAGGAGAGAAGACTGCTTACTCCATGTAGTATCCAAGGTCATTATTGACTATGTGATAAGAAAGAATGAACAAGAAAGAGGAAACAGCAGACTGAATAGAACAGATCTTCCAATTATTGTACACCTCCACAAGGCGATACCACCTCAACCATGGGGAACCCTGTTTTCCAGTGGAGGATGAGCATGTCTGTGGGAAACAGGGAAAAACCTTGGACAGGCCTAGAGCTAAAGTGGCATTTAACACAGCATTAACATGTGCTATCTGCAAGTCTGAGATTAAACCACATGATCTTCAGCATCCAATTAAAAAAAAAACAAGAAAAAAAAAAACAACCCAGAAACATATTAGGTAGAGGGCTTATGATAGGCTCCCTCTGTAGACATTTGTCCTATCAGAAGAGTGATATTCTGGGGTATCCCTTGAGACTGCTGTCCCATTCTGAGAAAACCATTTCCCCCATTGCTGAATCCTGAATAGAGAATAAAATATTAACCTAGAGAGAAGACAATTAGCTTCTGTCAAAGAAGATTTCAATGTAGGAGCTGGTATAGAAGCTGTCTGGGGAGGAAAAATAAATGGTGAGTGAGGACAGTAGTGTGGTTATCTTACCTCTTCTGGTGGTACTACTTAGAGCAGGAGCTCTGAGTTGGTCTCTGTGCAGCCCATAATTAAGGGCATTTGTAAAGGAATAAGATTATTTGAAAAAATTAAATCTTAGTGAGTGAGATTGCAAATGCACAGGCCTGAAACAGGCCCAGGAGAACAGGAAATCACAAGGGGTAGTAGGTTCAAACTTAAACAAGGGAAGTTCAGGTTAGATATAAGGAAGAAGTTCTTTACTGTGAGGGTGGTGAGGCACTAGAATAGGTTAGCCTAGGAAGCTGTGAATGCTCCATCCCTGGCAGTGCTGGATGGAGTGTTGGCCAGGTTGGATGGAGTCTTGGGTGATGTTTCAGTGTGTAGTGTCCCTGACAATGACAGGGAGTTGGAACTAGGTGATGTTAAGGTCCTTTCCAATCCTGACTGTTCTATGACTCTATGATTCTATAACACTGCAAGTAGTCTATTATCCCATCTCAAGTAATTAATACTTTGGAAAAAAATACTAGAAACAGGGCATGTAGAAAATGGGTGCTGCCTAGGCATACTAATCCAGTTTCTAACAGTCAGTGGTTCAAGGACTTCCCTAGCTAGAGGCTTCTTTCAGGCAGTGATATTCAATAGCCCTCAGTGGACCTACCCTACATGAATTGCTTTCAGCTCTACCTGATTTCATTCCTGTGTTTGGTTTCCATGCCTACTAAGATGAATTATGCCACAGCTTGACTGTGTTTTGTAAAAAAACACTTCCATTGTCCATTTTAAATCTGATACCTGACAGTTAGTGTCCCTTTTGTTATGAGAAACAGTGCATATAAATTCCCTAGTCAACCATTTTCTTGTCCCTTGGGAATTTTATGCATCACCCTCTGCAGTTGCCTTTACTGGTGGAAGAGCTGTTAAATCTCCTGTAACAGAGACCCCATCATCTGCTGGCTTTTTTCCCTTTTGTCTTTTTTCAGATGAGGGAACAAGAAATGGACTTGGTAGTCATGATGTAGTTTGTGAATCTGTACAATTGCAGAATCATATTTTTATTTTGTTTTAATTTCTTTTGCTGTATTACCATCAGTGAGGATGACAGAACACTGGAACAGGCTGCCCAGGGAGGTTGTGGAGTCTCCTTCCCTGGAGACATTCAAAACTCGCCTGGACACATTCCTGTGTAACATTATCTAGGTGTTCCTGCTCTGGCAGGGAGATTGGACTAGATGATCTTTTGAGGTCCCTTCCAATCTCTAGCATACTGTGATACGGTGATACCATATAGTACTGTAGCAAAAATATTGGAGCCAACAATACTGAGGGAAAGCTTTAGATTAAAACCGAGTGGTGTATTGAAAGGTGATAACCTCATAAACCTTGCCTTCTTAATGGGTCCCAGTGTTTTATCTGCATTTTTGAGTGCTTCTGCATATTGAGCTAATGGGCCTGACGTCTACAATCTGAACAATTATACCTAATCTAGAAAACACATGTAGGGCAGTTCCTTCACATATACATTATGTTTCATTTACCACTATTGAATGTCACCTGCTATTGTAGTACTCTGTCTATCAACCTTAGTCAAGCTAGTTGTCAGAAGTTGTTCTGAAAAATGTCAATTATGCCATTTGCAAAAGCTGTCATCTCGTTATTCAACTTTTTCTTCTAGGTCATATATGACAGCGTCAACATGAATTTATGAGGGATCTTATTGAAACTGTAAATAATAAATTGTTAAACGTCACAATTTATTCTTAGCATTTATTTCTCAACATTTAACTGGTTGTTAATCAACCTTACATTCCCTTTAAGAAACTTAGTTTCTTTAAGCGACCTTCACAGTATATCTTGTCAATACGTTTTTTTAAATCTAACTCTGCTGAAGCCTGATGCCTCTTAAAAAAAGCCACTCTGTTTCTTCCCAAGTATAACATTTATCTCTGTTATCCGCAGATTGTCTTTTTTATTACTCTAACTGCAAGTTTACTTGGCACTGCAATTAGACTTACTGGTATTTGGCTTTGTGGTCCACTCCTGAAGCCGCATTTGAGAATCTAGTGCCATGCTTGCTGTCTGCCAGTCCTTCTGTGCCAGAGCTTATTTGACCAGAGGTTACACACTGCTGCTGCTATCATCTCAGCTATTTCATGTCTTAGCCCTTTCAAACTTTTGGATGAAAACCAGCTGGACCTGATATTCTGTTGCTACTCAGTTTTCAGTCAAAGCATTTTTTTTGAGAAAACTAAAATTTTATTTTGGTCCAACTCTTTTGTCTTTTCCTCTGCCAAAAATTGCTCCAGTGTATGAATCTGCATAAGACAACAATGCAATATGTAACTGGCATTGGTATTTTGCTAGAGTATTCCTTTGTTTCTTTTTGTTGGTTAACTCCCCAGCTTCCCGAGCATGCTTCCATTTTCCAGAATAAATTAAAATACATTTGTTACTTTGTTTTTATGTCCTCAAGTAGTTGTTCTGCTCTTTGTGTGCTCTGTACTGTTTTTGAGTCTAATTTCTCACAAGTCCATGGGACCAGATGAGATTTATCTGTGGGTCCTGAGGAAACTGGCGAATCATTGAATCATAGAATAGTTAGGGCTGGAACAGACCTTAAGATCATCTAGTTCCAACCCCCGTACCATAGGCAGGGACAAATCAGACTGAACCATGGCACCCAAGGCTCTGTCCAATCTGGCCTTCAACACCACCAGGGGTGGAGCATTCACAACTTCCCTTGGCGACCCGTTCCAGTGCCTCATCACCCTTATAGTAAAGAACTTCCTTATATCCAGTCTAGACTTCCCCTGTTCAAGTTTGAATCTGTTACCCCCTTGTCCTGTCACTACAGTCCCTAATGAAGAGTTCTTCATGAGGACTCTATCCCCAGCATCCTTATAGGCCCCCTACAGATACTGGAAGGCTTCTATGAGGTCTCCACGCAGCCTTCTCTTCTCCAGGCTCAACAACCCCAACTTTCTCAGCCTATCTTCATACAGGAGGTGCTCCAGTCCCCTCATCATCCTTGTGGCCCTCCTCTGGACTTGTTCCAAAAGTTCCATGTCCCTCTCATGTTGATGACACCAGAACTGTATACAGTACTCCAAGTGAGGTCTCATGAGAGCAAAGTCAAGGGGCAAGATCACCTCCTTAGACCTACTGGTCATGCTACTTTTGACACAGCCCAGGATATGGTTGGCTTTCTGGGCTGCAAGCGCACACTGAAGCTGGCTCATGGTCAATTACTCATCAACCAGCACCCCCAAGTCCTTCTCCACAGGGCTGCTCTGAATTTCTTCTCTGCCCAATCTGTAGCTGTGCCTGGGATTGTTCCAACCCAGGTGTAGGACCTTGCACTTGGCACGGTTAAACTTCATAAGGTTGGCATCAGTCCACCTCACAAGCATGTCAAGGTCCCTCTGGATGGCATTCCTTCCCTCCAGCACAATCGAGCCACCCAGCTTGGTGTCATCTGCAAACTTGCTGAGGATGCACTCAATCCCACTGTCCATGTCAGCGACAAAGATGTTGAACAAGACCGGTCCCAACACCGATCCCTGAGGGACACCACTTGTTACTGGTCTCCAGCTGGACATTGAGCCAGTGACCACAGTTATTTGTGTGCAGCCATCCAGCCAGTTCTTTATCCACTGAGTGGTCCATCCATCAAATTGATGTCTCTCCAATTTAGAGACAAGGATGTCTTGCGGGACAGTGTTGAACGCTTTACACAAGTCCAGGTAGATGACATCAACAGCTCTACCCCTGTCCATCAGTTCCATAGCCCCATCATAGAAAGCCTCTGCATTGGTCAGGAAGGATTTCCCCTTAGTGAAGCCATGCTGGCTGTCACCAAGCACCTTGTTGTTTTTCATGTGCCTTAGCATGCCTTCCAGGAGAATCTGCTCCAAGATTTACCAGGCACAGAGGAGAGACTGACTGGTCTGTAGTTCCCTGGGTCATGAATTTTCCCCTTCTTGAGAATGGGCATTATATTTCCCTTTTTCCAGTCATTGGGAACTTCACCCAACTGCCATGATTTTTCAAATATGAAATAATGAAGTTGCAAGCCATTATCCATCATATCTGAGAAGTTGTGGCAGTCTGGTGAAGTTCCTGATGACTAGAAAAGAGGAAATACAACTTCCATTAAAAAAAATATTAAAAAGGAATACCCAGGGAACTACAGATGAGTCAGTCTCAGCTCTTTTCCCAGCAAGATCATGGAACAGATCCTCCTCAAAACTATGTTAAGGCACGTGAACAATAAGGGAGTGATTGGTGACAGCCAAGATGGCTTCACTAAGAGCAAACTGTGGTGGCCTTCGATGATGGGGCTATGGTGTTGGTGGACAAGGGAAGAGCGACCGATGTCATCTACCTGGACTTGTGCAAAGCATTTGACACTGTCCAGCATAATATCCTTGTCTCTAAATTGGAGAAAGTACTGATTTGATGGAGGGACCACTTGATGGATGAAGAATTGGCTGGATGATAGGAGTCAAAGTGTTGTGGTCAATGGCCTGATGTCCAAGTGGAGATCAGTGATGAGTGGTGTTCTGGAGAGGTCCATACTGGTACTGGTGCTGTTCAACATCTTTTGTCAGTGACATGGACAATGGAACTGATGCACCCTTAACGAGTTTGCTAAGGGTGTTTGGTGCAGTTGATATGCTGGGGGGAAGGGATGCCATCCAGAGGGACCGTGAAGGCTTGAGAGGTGGGCCAGTGCAAACCTCATGAAGTTCAACAAGTCCAAGTGCAAGGTCCTACACTTTGGTCATGGCACTGTGTCCAGCTCTGGGGCTTGCAACATAAGAGGGACATAGACCTGCTTGAACGAGTCCAGAGGAAGGTCATGAAGGTCTAAGGCACCCCCCCTGTGAAGACAGGGTGAGAGGTTTGAACTTGTTCAGCATGGAGAAGAGAAGGTTTTTGAGAGACTTTAGAGCAGGTTCAAGTACCTAAAGTACTTACAAGAAATCTGGAGAGGGACTTTTTACAAAGGCATGTAATGACAGGACAAAGGAGGGTGGCTTTAAACTGAGAGGGAAGATTTAGATTTGATATTGGGAAGATGTTCTGTGTGAGCATGGTGAGGCCCTGGCACAAATTGCCCAGAGAAGCTGTGGCTGCCCCATCCCTAGAAGTGGTCAAGGACAGGTTTTATGGGGCTTGGAGCAAGCTTATCTAGTGGAAGGTGTCTGCCCATGGCAAGGTGGTTGGAACCAAACTTTAAGGTCCCTTTCAATCCAAGCCGTTCTATAATACCGTGATTCTTAGGAGTTCATGGGTGACTCTGCCTCTCATTTTGACTTGATTCCTGCATTAAAATCTCCTTATCTTCCAACTGATCACCATCCTTCAGCTGTTGAAACCAGTTGCTCTTGTATGTGTGTGCATGTTTACAGTCCTTCTTTATCTGCCATACACATTTACTTGGCTTAGTAAATAGCATTTATCTCTGATGCTTCCAAGTATTTTGTATTTTGATCTGTTATTTCTAATTTCCCTCTAAGAAGTTTCATTATTTTCACATAGGTCAATGCACCCACACCCAGCCAATTTAAATAAAGTATTAATACAGCAGATTTTTTTCCCCTTACCTGAGCATCTTGTTGTAAGTTCTATGGGAGTCTAGAGTCTAACATATTGAGTCAGGTTGCTTGGATTTTCCATAGCCAATCCAGGTGATCTTCTCTTCTTTGACAAGTTAATTCAAGAGTAACAATTTACAATGTCTAAAATTTCAGTCCTTGAGTCATAATCCAAAGTGATATTTCCATTGTCCATACAGTGGCATAGGAACAACTAAAGTATTCCATTGCTAGAGTATTTTCTCAATTGTATGAAACTTAATGAGAAGTAAATAGTTCAGTAAGTGGCCTTTTAGAATTTGCTTTGACTTTCTGAATTACCTACCACCTCATCTGTTAGTACTCTTCTCAGTGAATCAGTGTGTAGTTTTAGAAGAGGAGAATATGGAGAAAACTGGGATCTCACAAACTCTGAGTAAGGAGTGGAATCATCATGAAACCATCAACATGGGTCTCACACTGCCCAAAGTCAGCAGACTGTGCCATACTCTTGGAGCAGCTGCTTTCTGTTATATGTCACACTGGGAATAATAAATCCCAATGGATCAAAATCCCTTGACTGAACATGAAGGGAATAACATTAGGACTGCCAAACTGCCCACCTAATACAAAGTACAGGAGGGAGTAACTGCAACATGTTAAGAAAGCTGGTAAAATAAAAAGAAATGAAAAGACACATGTAAAGTGGACAAAGGCAGACAAACAAATTTTTATGCTGCTTAAATCATAATAAAAAATTCTTAAACCAGTAAATATTCTTGATCTGCAATAACACTCTTGGCTTAAACCTCCAAATCTGTTGAAGAACTATGTGACCTCCTAAAAAGCTGGGGTTTTTTTTAATTATTATTTCATTGTTTTGCAGCTGTTTACATTAAAATGGGAAGTAAACCATGACTACATTGAACATGACTGCTTATAGCCAAGCAGCTGTGATTGTATTGCTGCTTGCAATGGTATTTGATCTGTCTCACCTCCAGGTTACTGGAGGTGGGACGCAGAAAGCCAAACCTGCTCAAAGCTGAGTGACTCCATGCAAACCTCTCACAGACTTCTAGAAACAACACCACTATGTGACTTTCTGGGATGTTTGCTAAGATAGATATGGACAATGCCAGACTGACACACCTGTGTTTTTTTTAGACCTTATAGACATAGTATAGAAATACTCCAGCAACCAGAGATACTGAGAATGCCCTTATACTCTTCAAGCCTTGGATAGTTTACCTTCATTTATGTTAAATGACCATTTTAGCACTTAATGTACAAATCATCAGTCTGCTTAATCATTGGCTTTCCTTTGCTAAAAGCTAGATGATAACATTGCAGTAAAAATCTAGCATGAACTATGCATATATAGCAATCCATGGTCTGTGAAAGAAGGAATGAGCATAGTGTTAATATTTCCTACCACACCCTTGTGTGAGTGCATTTACTGGACAGTGAAAGCCACCTTTGCATCCAGAACTTTACATTATTCTCATTGAGGACCTTTGTGGCATTTGAAGGCTAATCTGAAGTAATGGTTATAGTAGGAACTACTTTTAAAATGGAAAAAATGAGTCAATGCTTAGCAGAAGTGTAGAAGCAGTAGCAATTCTGTGAATAAATCTGCTGTTGGAAGCCTGTTTAAAGACAAACAAATTAAAAGTCTAGCTTTATGGGTTTTTCTTCTGAACATCTTACCTGCAGATGGATACTCTTGATCATTTACTAATATTTCCTAGACAGTTGGTTAAAGTTGTCTTGATTAATAGATCATAATCAATGTAGATACTTGAGAAGCAGACACTGGTCAAGAAAGGAGAAAATGAGATAACCCAATTTCCAAGTCAACCATCAACATTGTGTTTATGTGGTATACAGTTTCTATGGAAACTCAAGTGCAAAACTATACAAAACATAATAATAGATAATGCAAATTTCATATCACATACAGTAACGAGAAAATTTATTTTAATATACGTCACACAGTTTGGAAAAGAGAAAGTTAGGTAGAAACTTTCTGGAAATGAACAGAAAGAAGCAACATGTTTGGTCTATGAGCTTTCCTCTCCTGTGGAAGCCTGAAAAAAATATTTCATTCATATTATCTTAAATTTCTAGTCAGAACTACAAGCACAAAATTATAGTTTAAATTTTTTGTTACTGATTTCACAACATAGTATCTGAAAGTGATTACTTAATGAAATACAGAAGCTAACAAAAGTGCCTGCATTTTGTTCTAGACATAGCATAGCAATCAAAGTCTGCTTAATTAGTACTGTAAGAGAGAGAGTCAACTTTATGGAACTTTTGCAGAAAGTCTGTGGAAATAAGGTAGAAGAAGGTGGAAATTTTTTTTACTTCAGGCAGAAACAAGTGAATTACCTAAGAGATTCAATGAGTGCCTTAAAGTTGTATTGAAAAAAAACCCAAACTAAACCCAAACCAAATGAAAAAAAAGACCACACAAACATATATTCTAAGAACGTTATAGTGAGCTCATTGAGAAATTAATTCAGAGGAAGTTCTGTGAAAACTTATCCCAACTGAACTGGGATCATTTTTTTGATTTGTGATCTGTCTAACCACGCTGATTAACAGCTGGGAGGGTACAAGGAAGTGGGAATTAGTGTCTTCAGGATAGCTTAAGAAATGTTCATGAAACAAAACATTTGGGCAACTGTGACATAGAGTCATCACAATGAATTCAGGAAACAGCAGAGAAGGAGCAAGTAAGATAATGTTTATGAAGAAAGTCTATGAGACAAACTAAAAATAATGAAAAGGCTGTTATCAGTTACATGTTGAGCATGTGGTGAAAGCTTTTAATTCTTTGAATCATACTTATGACTCATGCCATAATCAAAGCTCAGTACAATTCAACATGTCATCAAATTAACAGAAAGTACAGCTAAAGGAAATGCTAATTAGCACCCTGGTACAGCAGAGATAGCAATAGCACTGGCATCATTGGCTCCTGGAGAATGTAATGAAAATGATTAATTTATCTCTCAGTAAATCAACTCTCAGAACAAATTTTAAAAGTATTTCACATTAATTTGAATTCAATTCTTCTATGCTAAATATATAATACTCCTAGGAGCATTACAAGTTTCTAACTATGTAAACATTAAGAGGCAAAAATCCTGATACTTTACAGCAAGAAACTGAATAATGGCATGGCATCTTTGATCCAAGTAGTTCAGACTTCAAAGTTTTGACAACTGAAACTCATATCAATGCTGTGAAGAGCCTAGGCAGGGCTACCAAACATCTTCTCCAGCACATCCTCTCCTCTGCTCTGGTTTATAGCAGTAACAGTTCTGGGAGTACTTCTCTTATCATACTGGGAAACAAGTGCATTGTGAGAAGCAAAGAAGAGCAAAATACTCTTAGGCTCAATTTCTGGACTCATATAATACCTTTTTTCAATCTGGTTGGTACAACTTTCCATGAATTATGTAGGAGCATGCAATTTTTCACTTGTTCTGCTAAATAATTTATAATGTAGTCCCTTATCTAAGAGAAAAAATTCTCCAAATTTCACAAGGAGTATATGTTTGTTTGGCAGCAACACATAGAAGATGAGGTGCCAAGAACATTGTTACAGTCTAACTGTACCTGAAAGTCTGCTGTCCCTGGATATGACATCTCTCTTCTAAAATGCAATATAGTCAATATATATATATCTTAAAAAAACAAACAAACAAAAAATGAGTGCCATCACTCCCTCAAATCTAGAACCTACAGGAAATATCTTGATATTATGCTTCTGTAGCATCCCTTGCTGACAAATGACACTTGTCCTTGTCATTCTCTCAAATAGAAAAGACAAGTGTTACAGCACGACCTGGTCTGATAAGAAAAAAGAGGAAGGGTCTTACAGACGTCTAAACATTACTTTGAGGTCCTCATAGCATGAAAAATTGAGACTCCGATAGTTTTTAGGCTTTAATAAAATATGTGAAGCTAAACTATCTACCTTTCATCAGGTGTGAAGACATGTGTGAAGACTGCCAGGTCCAAATCCCACACTTTTTTTATAGGATCATAAACTCATAGAATCATTGAATAGTTAGGGTTGGAAAGAACCTTAAGATCATCTAGTTCCAATCCCTCTGCCATGGGTAGGGATGCCTCACACTAGACCATGGCACCCAAGAATCTGTCCAACCTGGCCTTGAACGCTGCCAGGGGTGGAGCATTCACAATCATAGAATAGTTTGAATCAGAAGAGACCATGAAAGGTCATTTTGTTCAACCTACCTGCAATAAGCACGGACATCTTCAACTAGATTAGCTTGCTCAGAGCCTTGTCCAGCCTGACCTCGAATGTTTCCAGGGATGGAGCATCTACTACCAAGATAGATGGTAGAACTTCTCTTTTAGTGATGAAGGAGCTAAATGGTTGTACCCCACATGTCCTTAGTTCAAAAGTTGTAGGTTTTGTTGAGTCATTTTTCACAGTGAACGAAGGCAAATTCAGAATTTGAGCCTTTCTCCATACTGGGAGCCTGGGCAGTAATCCACATCAGCTTCATCAGGCTGATGTCACAGTGGTTAGGTAGTTTCAAAAATGCTTTTTCAGCCCAGTGGTCAGAAGCCTTGTGGTTTTTGCTGAGATGTACAACCATGCTGCTTTGTCAACTCTGTATTCAGAGATTGTCTTTATGTGTCCTTATATATATGTGTACATACACATACAAAAAACACGCATATGCTTACATCACATGCATGCAGAGGTCTCTCGGGGTGTTACAAAGCTTTTGTCTCAGTAACTATTTTATTATAACTGACTGTGCTGCAGAGATTTCGAATGTATACTAAAGGTGAGGGAATACTGAAAGAGTGAGGTTTCCTGACAATAGGAGCAGCTAATAAAGCTTCTGTTAGGACACAGAGATGGCATGAATTTAGACTGAAGGTCTATGACCCTGCAGCACTGACTAAAAGTAAAAAAAAAAAAAAAATGGAAAAAATAGAGAGAATCTGGGGTACAGAGGAGACTGATTTTTGTGTGTTTTGTTGTTTTTTTTTTTTGGAGGGGCTGCTGTTACTTGAAGGTTCAGGACCTCTCTTCAGCAAAGGAGAAAGTCTCCTTGACCGTTCTGTCTCTGTCTTTTGGTGTGGAAGGACAGGGGCATGTAAGTTATTCCAGAAGCAAAAGAGAGACCAGAGAGGCCCGACACCTTTGTGTTAAGCAGTTGTGAAAGAAGGGTGAAGTGCCACTCTGGTCTGCATCTCCATTTCCCCATCAGGAAGCCTGGCAAAGTAGGGAAGAAGGACCCACACAGCTGTTTTCCCACCATTTCTGCAGGTAGGGTTAGAGGCACAAGGATTTCATAGGCAGGTTTGGGAGATGGGAGAAGAGAAAACCTGGGATGGTCATCAGAAAAGCAACAGGCTGAGGAAGGAATGAGAGATATGGAAGCAGAACAGGGAGAAGTCACATATGCCTGGGAAGGCAGCCTAGCCATAGGGAAATGATTTTCTTGCTAGGCAGTAGGCAGCTGCCAGCTAGTGGCCTGAAGGTGTTGTGGTTTAACCCCAGTTGGCCACTCAGCTGCTCACTCATTGCCCCCGTGGGATGGGAGACTGAATTTGAAAAGTAGAAGTGAGAAAAATTGTGGTTGAGATAGTTTAATAAGTAAAGCAAAAGTCATGCATGCAAGCAAATCAAACCAAAGAATTCATTCACTACTTCCCATTGGCAGGCTGATGTTCAACCACCTCCAGGAAAGCAGGGCTTCAGCATGTGTAATGGTGATTTGGGAAGAAAACCACCATCACTCTGAATGTTCCCCCTTCCTTCTTCTTCCTCCAGCTTTGAATGCTGAGTATGAAACTGTATGGTCTGGAACATCCCTTGGGTCAGCTGGTCCTGGCTGTGTCCCCACCAACTCCTTGTGCTCCTACAGCCTGCTTGCTGATGGGGTGGAGTGAGGAGCAGAAAAGACCTTGGCTCTATGTAAGCACTACTGCGCAATAACAAAAACATCCCTGCGTTATCAGCACTGTTAGCACAAACCCAAAACATAGTCCCATACAAGCTAATATGGAAAAAATTAACTCTATCTCCGTCAAAACCAGAAAAGGAGGTCAAACAATTACATCTGATTTTTGAGTCTGGAAAAAATCTGTAAGTTCCTCAGCAGCTGACTACCTGTAATTTTATTCAATTAATTCCAAGACATGCTTTCCAGCAGGAGCTCCTGACTGATGGCCATTACCTTGGACTTGCATTTGGAAGCGCTTCTTAACACCAGATTATCAGAAGGGATGCATGCACATTGTGAATGCATACAGTAGACCCAGGAGTCAGGAAATATTCAGTCTTTCTTGTCTCGTGTTTTCAGGTCTCACAGTTTTTAGTATTTAGTAATAAAGGGTACAACTTTGGTATTTAGTAATAAAGGATACAACTATGAAAAAAATTAAACATTTGTCTTCAACCAAAGAGAAAAAATTCCAACCCAAGTAAAATTCCACGTCAAAAAAAAATGTGACCTCAGGAGTGCTGTCATATTCTGAGTTTGATTCAGAAGAAACTATAGAATTCTGCTCAAAATTTATCTATACGAAAATATTTTAAAAAATTTAGGAAACTTTTGCTATTTGTCCTACTGATGAGTCAGTATTTCACTGTAAAGTGTAATTGTGGAAACATAGCTGTGTGATGCATATTCCTTTCTCCTAGACTGTGAGTCAGTCAGAGGTAGACAAACCACACAGTCATATAAGCAGAGAACTCCACAAACACAAGAAACAAGCACATCTGTGTCTCTTCGAAATTAAAATTCCATCAAATGTCGTCAATGTGCATTGAAATCTCACTAGAAAACCCCCAGACATGGAGGGCTAAAGGATGCTACCATCTCCATGCTGCAGAGGACTGCTGTGCTTCAGAGTGACACTGTTTTGCTGTGGTCAAGCAGGAAACCTGGTAAAGCTGGAGGGTTTGTTGCAGGATGGGCAGTGGTGCTCTTACACCTCTCCAGGGCAGAGCCCTAAGTCTTATGCTGGAGCACCTGTCCTATGAAGGCAGGCTGAGAGAGCTGGGCTTCTTCAGCATGGAGAAAAGAAGGCTCTGTAGACCTTACAGCAGTCTTGATACCTAAAGGGGTAAGATTCCAGTACCTGAAGGGGGCCTACAAGAAATATAAAGTGAGATGTTTTACAAGGGCATGTAGTGACAGGACAAGGCAGGGGGGAGGGGGGAAGGGTTTAGATTAGATATTGGGAAGAAGTTCTTCCCTGTGAGAGTGGTGAGGCCCTGGCACAGGTTGCCCAGAGAAGCTGTGGCTGCCCCATCCTTGGCAGTTTTCAAGGCCAAGTTGGACGGGGCTTGGAGCAACCTGGTCTGGTGGAAGGTGTCTCTCCTTGTGGAGGTTGGAGAGAGGTTGGAACTGGATGACCTTCAAGGTCCCTTCCAACTCAAACCATTCCATATTTCTGTGATTCTACGACAAATCTGTTTTTATTTTTCACCTCTTGTTAGAGATTCCTGGGGATGCTTGTTTAAATAGTGGTGTTTCAGTTTTCTGGACTTTAATTATTAGTTTCTTTTAAGCTAAATATTTATAAACAATAAATTCTTGTCAAACATCAGGAATTGGATCTTTTAAAAATTCATCAAACTATTTGTGAAACATAACCTGCCCTAAGAGTTAGTTTATGCTCCTTTTATTGTTTTAGAAGAACTATTCCTCTTAAGGAGAGGAGTGAGAATAAACATGGTATTGGCATTCTTTTCTCAATGCTGTAAAGATAACCTCTCTATGATTTCATACAAAATTTATTCCTGTAACATCAGCTTTGTATCTATAGTGATTTTTTCTTGCTTTTACATTGCAAGCAAAGATTTAATTTACTTGACTTGTGACCTGGTGTCCAGGACACTTAAGCTTTCTTTGTTACATAACAAAGCTGTTTTTTCCCCTACAGTTTTTCTCCTTTCTTGATTATGTTTTCTTAGGATATTAATATACATATATATATATATATATATATGTATATATAAGATTTTCTGTTTTTTTCCTCTTTGAATGAGCTGCTATAACAAGTTCTGCCTAGCATTACCCCTGTAAGCTTCTCTAAGAATCAATCAACTAAGTCTGTGGAAAAACCCGTTATATATATTGCATCAGAAATGAGACTTAGAAGACTAAATGTGTGAATTTGTTGGGGGCATCTGTAGTAATCTAGGACAGACGAATACAACTTTGTCTAATTAAATTTGTCAATGAGAAAATAAAGTATAAGCATGTAAGCATTTGCATAAATATTTTTGTAATGAAAAATAACGGTTAATATGAAGTCAATAGTCATTAAGTAAATGCTAAAACTTTAAGGCATTTTTCATGTGATAACTGCTTCATTGCAAAGTGTTAGTGACTATTTAAGACAACAATACATATCTGTCCTGGGTTCAGCAGTAGCAGTCATGTTTTTTCCTTTGTGTTAACTGGTGCAGTGCTGTGTTTTGACTTCTAGTTTGAGAACAGCGTTGGTGAAGCCGATGTTGTCGGTTGTTGCTAAGTGATGTTTACCCTGACCAAGGACTCTGTGAGGCTCATGCTCTGCCAGGGAGGAGGGGAAGCTGTGAGGAAGCAGAGACGGGGCGCCTGACCCGGGCTAGCCGGGGAGGTATTCCATACCACAGCACGTCATGCCCGGGGTGGGGGGTAACTGGGAGTTACCCGGAAGGACAGGGGCTTCCGGGTGGAACTCGTTTTCTTGGCCGGTGGTATCGTATTCTCTTCCCTTGTTATTTTCCCTTATCATTGTTTTAGCTGATAGTAGCGGTGGTGATTTGTTGCTGGACTGTTCTTGTCTCAACCCGTAGGAGTTGCACTCTCTCGATCCTCCTCCCCGTTCCTCCGGGAGCGGGGAAGGGGAGAGCCCCGGTGCGGGGGGGGGGGGAGATGGACACGGACCTTGATTGTTGTCAGCTCGGCACCACTCACTGGGAGTGAGTGAACAAGTTACCTGACTGGGTTTAAACCACGACAGTTCTTTTTGGCGCCCAACGTGGGGCACGAGGGGTTGAGATAAGAACAGATCTGACTGGATTGATAGTCACTCGTCACAATGCTGATTTATTGGCTCTCAAGGTTTTTCCTCTTGATCTCACAGTTTCAGTATACCATATCTTACGTCCATCCGGTATTGGCTGTATTAGTGTTTTTCAAGTGTGGGGCTTGGGCTAAGGTTTTTATCCCATTGTACTTTATGGTAATGACTTGTAATACAATAGAATCATTGATCATGAAACTGATCTGGTTTATGTTCCCAGTGTGGTCACCACCTTTATACTTTGGGAGGTATATGATGGAGGTGCTTAGCAATTACACATCTTTTTTCTCCTTCTCAGGTGCTCAACCTGTGAAGGAGACATCCTTTACCCTCCTAGTCGTCCCCCCAGACCATTTACATTTGAGAGTTTTGAATTTTTTGAATGGCCTTTTAATGCTGTTGAGACTTGTTTACTGATGGTGATGGGAATCACCATGCTAACACGCATACAGAGTGTGTTTTGCCCACTACTGATTTCAAGAGTTAAGCAGATTCAGGTTTGGGTCTTGTCTGGGGTCAAAAGACGATGTAGGAGGACCGAGAGATTTTCCCAGAGGCTGGACAGCCATGAGTGGCAGGGTGTGTGGGATAGTATGGGCAAGTATCTAGGTCAGTGGGCCCCTCCAGTATTTTGGAATTTCACTACCGAACAACTGCAAAATCCAGAAGAATTAGTAAAACACTTAAATGAGGTGTGTGGTCATTCTGGCCATACCAGAGATGGACAAATCACGGCAACGTGCTGGGGCTTGGCCTATGCTTACAGGGCCTTGTTCAACACTATCCAGCACCTTCAAAAGGAAAAGAATATCGGCGGATTTGAGGGCAAAGCGACAGTCGCTACTCAAACTTTGGCTGCAATGAACTGCGCAGCTACCCCAGTGGCAAGTACAGCAGCTGCTCAAACTTCAACTGCAACAGACAGCGCGGTTACCCCAGCTCCAAGCACGGTAGCTACACCACCCCCAGCAACAAGTACAGTCGCTACTCAAACCACAGTGATAATCACTGCAGCCAAACCAGAGGACCAATTCGTACCAATATCAGTTGCCCCTGTACGCAAGAGAACAAGCAAAAAGGAGGCAAAAAGGGTGAAGCGAGATGAAGAACCAATGAATTCACCACCCGGTCCAGAATCTGATCAGGAGTCATCATCACATGACGAAGAAGAAGAAGAAGAGGTAACTTCTCGACCTCGAACCTCAACCGAGCTGCGGAATATGCGAAAAGATTTTACCCGTCAACCAGGGGAGCACATCATCACCTGGTTACTCCGATGCTGGGACAATGGGGCCGATGGTCACGAACTAGAAGGTACAGAAGCCAAGCAGCTGGGATCACTTGCTAGAGAAGGGGGAATTGACAAAGCAATTGCAAGAGAGAAAAAGTCCCTCAGCCTTTGGAGGAGGCTCTTGGCAGCTGTGAAAGAAAGGTTTCCGTACAAGGACGATGTTACGAGTCGTTCGGCCAAGTGGACTACTATAGACAAAGGCATCCAGTCTCTGAGGGAATCGGCCATCATAGAGATGATCTATCACATCAAGCCGAATAACGGGGATACACCTATAGATCCAGATGAAGTTGAATGTACACGACCCATGTGGCGAAAACTTACACGGAATGCACCGTCATCATATGCCCATTCATTGGCAACAGTGACCTGGAATGACATAGTACCACTAACAGTGGATGAAATGGTTCATAAACTCCGAGAGTTCGAAGACAATCTCACTCCTTCCATCATCTCAGCTGTGAAAAAACTGTCCCAGGACCTCGACAAATTGAGGGACGATGTATCTGATTTATCCAGCTCCTCACGTGTACCAACACACGTCTCAGCTATTAACAAAAGACGTCCTATTATTCAAGAGAGGAGATACAGAAGGTATACGCCACGGGGTACCCTATGGTTTTACCTGCTGGATCACGGAGAAGACATGACAAAGTGGGATGGAAAACCTACTTCAGCTTTGGAGGAACGGGTGAGTGAACTGAAGAGGGGAGCAAGGGCCAAGACTGATCGTCCCATGAGAGCTACGGCTTCAGTCTCTGGTGAGCAGTTTCCCAGATGGAGTGGAAGAGCTGATTTTACTCCAGCTCCTGTGATAACGAAGAATAATCCCTTTCAACACGACTTAAGTGTCCAATGCTGTGACGACCATTAGAGGGGCCCTGCCTCCAGCCAGGTGGAGGTAGGGGACAATCGGATTTACTGGACTGTGTGGATCAGATGGCCTGGCACATCAGTCCCACAGAAGTATAAGGCTCTAGTAGATACCGGTGCACAGTGTACCCTGATGCCATCAAGCTGGCAAGGGGTGGAACCCATCTATATTTCTGGAGTAACAGGAGGATCCCAAGAGTTGACTGTGCTGGAGGCTGAAATCAGCCTGACTGGGAGGGAGTGGCAAAAGCACCCTATTGTGACTGGTCCAGAGGCTCCATGCATCCTCGGCATAGACTACCTCAAGAGAGGGTACTTCAAAGACCCAAAAGGGTACCGGTGGGCTTTTGGTATTGCTGCTTTGGAGACTGAGGAAATTGAGCAGCTGTCCACCTTGCCTGGTCTCTCAGAAGATCCCTCTGCTGTGGGGTTGCTGAAAGTTGAAGAACAACAAGTGCCAATTGCGACCACAACAGTGCACCGGCGGCAATATCGCACCAATCGAGACTCCCTGATTCCCATCCATCAGCTGATCCGTAGACTGGAGAGTCAGGGGGTGATCAGCAGGACCCGCTCACCCTTCAATAGCCCCATATGGCCAGTGCGAAAGTCTAATGGAGAATGGAGACTAACAGTAGACTATCGTGGCCTGAATGAAGTCACACCACCATTGAGTGCTGCCGTACCGGACATGCTAGAACTTCAGTATGAACTAGAGTCAAAGGCAGCCAAGTGGTATGCCACGATTGATATTGCCAATGCATTTTTCTCCATTCCTTTGGCAGCAGAGTGCAGGCCACAGTTTGCTTTTACTTGGAGGGGTGTCCAGTTCACTTGGAACCGACTGCCCCAGGGGTGGAAACACAGCCCTACCATTTGCCATGGACTGATCCAGACCGCACTGGAACAGGGGCAAGCTCCAGAACACCTGCAATACATTGATGACATTATTGTGTGGGGCGATACAGCGGAAGAAGTCTTTGAGAAAGGGAGGAAAATAATCCACATCCTGCTGAAAGCCGGTTTTGCCATAAAACGGAGTAAGGTCAAGGGACCTGCACAGGAGATTCAGTTTTTGGGAATAAAATGGCAAGATGGACGTAGACAGATCCCCACAGATGTGATCAACAAGATAACAGCAATGTCTCCACCAACTAATAAGAAAGAAACGCAAGCTTTCTTGGGTGCAGTGGGGTTCTGGAGAATGCACATCCCAAATTACAGTTCGATTGTAAGCCCTCTCTATCATGTGACCCGGAAGAAGAATGATTTTAAATGGGGCCCTGAGCAGCAACAAGCCTTTGAGCAAATTAAACGCGAGATAGTTCATGCAGTAGCCCTTGGACCAGTCCGGACCGGGCCAGATGTAAAAAATGTGCTGTACACTGCAGCTGGGGAGAACGGTCCTACCTGGAGCCTCTGGCAGAAAGCTCCAGGGGAGACTCGAGGTCGACCCCTCGGCTTTTGGAGTCGGGGATACAAAGGATCTGAGGCCAGCTATACCCCAACTGAGAAAGAGATACTGGCAGCGTATGAAGGGGTTCGAGCTGCTTCAGAAGTGATTGGCACTGAAGCACAGCTCCTCCTGGCACCCCGGCTGCCCGTGCTGGGCTGGATGTTCAAAGGCAGGGTCTCCTCTACACATCATGCAACTGATGCTACATGGAGTAAATGGGCTGCACTAATTACACAACGAACTCGAATAGGAAATCCCAGTCGTCCAGGCATTCTAGAAGTCATCATGGACTGGCCAGAGGGCAAAGATTTTGGAATGTCACCAGAGGAGGAGGTGGTGCGTGCTGAAGAGGCCCCACCATAGAATAAACTGTCAGAAAGTGAAAAGCAGTATGCCTTGTTTACTGATGGCTCTTGCCGTATTGTGGGAAAGCATCGGAGATGGAAGGCAGCTGTATGGAGTCCTGGACGACAAGTTGCAGAAACTGCTGACGGAGAGGGTGAATCGAGTCAATTTGCCGAGGTGAAAGCCATCCAGCTGGCCCTGGACATTGCTGAACGAGAAAAGTGGCCAGTACTTTATCTCTATACTGACTCATGGATGGTGGCAAATGCCCTGTGGGGGTGGTTGAAGCAATGGAAGCAGAGCAGCTGGCAACGCAGAGGTAAACCCATCTGGGCTGCTGCACTGTGGAAAGATATTGCTGCCCGGGTGCAGAACCTGGTGGTGAAGGTACGTCATGTAGATGCCCATGTACCCAAGAGTCGGGCCACTGAGGAACACCAGAACAACCAACAAGTGGATAAAGCGGCTAAGATTGAAGTGGCTCAGATGGACTTAGATTGGCAACATAAAGGTGAATTATTTCTGGCCCGGTGGGCCCATGACACTTCAGGCCATCAGGGCAGAGATGCAACATATAGATGGGCCCGTGACCGAGGGGTGGACTTAACAATGGACACTATTGCCCAGGTTATTCATGAGTGTGAAACATGTGCTGCAATTAAACAAGCCAAGCGGTTAAAGCCTCTTTGGTATGGAGGACGATGGTTGAAGTATAAATATGGGGAGGCCTGGCAGATTGACTATATCACACTGCCACCAACCCGCCAAGGCAAGCGCCATGTGCTTACCATGGTGGAAGCAACCACCGGGTGGCTGGAAACATACGCTGTGCCCCATTCCACTGCCCGGAACACTATCCTGGGCCTTGAGAAACAGATTTTGTGGCCACACGGCACCCCAGAGAGAATTGAATCAGACAATGGGACTCATTTCCGGAATAACCTTATAGATATTTGGGCCAAAGAGCATGGCATTGAGTGGGTATATCACATCCCCTACCATGCACCAGCCTCTGGGAAAATCGAACGGTACAATGGGCTGTTAAAAACTACACTGAGAGCGATGGGTGGGGGAACTTTCAAGCATTGGGATACACATTTACCAAAGGCCACCTGGTTGGTCAACACCAGAGGATCTGCCAACAGGGCTGGCCCAGCCCAGTCAGAACTTTTACATATTGTAGAGGGGGACAAAGTTCCCGTGGTGCATATGAAGAATTTGCTGGGGAAGACAGTCTGGGTTATTCCTGCTTCAGGTAAAGGCAAACCCACTCGTGGGATTGCTTTTGCTCAGGGACCTGGATATACTTGGTGGGTAATGCGGGAAGATGGGGAAGTCCGATGTATACCTCAAGGGGATTTGATTTTAGGGGAAAACAGCCAGTGAACTCAGTTGTATACTGTTGCCTGCTGTGTAATGCTTTTATAGCCCATCAACTAGATGTCTCCAGGTCACCAGCGACTGGCCCTGACTTCCCTCCAGCCATCATCCCAACAGAGAATGAACTTGGAACATCATGGACCGAATGGACTCGGCAGCATTATAGGGATTGGTCCATGCACTAAGAAAATGATTTTTTCCTCTTGGTCTGTATGTATATGGATGTATATATGTGGGAGAGCGATGGTGTATTGAAAATGTGGGATCTGAGCACGACGTGAATGGTATGGAATAAGGGGTGGATAATGTCCTGGGTTCAGCAGTAGCAGTCATGTTTTTTCCTTTGTGTTAACTGGTGCAGTGCTGTGTTTTGACTTCTAGTTTGAGAACAGCGTTGGTGAAGCCGATGTTGTCGGTTGTTGCTAAGTGATGTTTACCCTGACCAAGGACTCTGTGAGGCTCATGCTCTGCCAGGGAGGAGGGGAAGCTGTGAGGAAGCAGAGACAGGGCGCCTGACCCGGGCTAGCCGGGGAGGTATTCCATACCACAGCACGTCATGCCCGGGGTGGGGGGTAACTGGGAGTTACCCGGAAGGACAGGAGCTTCCGGGTGGAACTCGTTTTCTTGGCCGGTGGTATCGTATTCTCTTCCCTTGTTATTTTCCCTTATCATTGTTTTAGCTGATAGTAGCGGTGGTGATTTGTTGCTGGACTGTTCTTGTCTCAACCCGTAGGAGTTGCACTCTCTCGATCCTCCTCCCCGTTCCTCCGGGAGCGGGGAAGGGGAGAGCCCCGGTGCAGGGGGGGGGGGGGGGGGGGGAGACGGACACGGACCTTGATTGTTGTCAGCTCGGCACCACTCACTGGGAGTGAGTGAACAAGTTACCTGACTGGGTTTAAACCACGACAATATCTGAAAACATTTTAACATGAGCAATGAAACAAGGTTTTGTAGACTTTTCTAAAGGTCTAGATCATGAGCTTACACACATAATTATACTGTGAAATTTACAGGTTCATAGGGCATTGAACACAGCATAACCACAGCAGCGTGTCAATCTCCTGTGGACCATTTTCCATGAATATGCGGTAGCCATGCAGGGCATCTGGTAAACTGGTTCCAATACAACCAGAAATCATAACCAATTCAGGTAGTATCATATGGCACTCCGCCACATGCATCAGTTTGAAGGTTGCTTCTTGACACTGATGGTAAGGAAGAGTTTGCAAACTCTAAACACAGTGCAGATGAGAGGCCCTATAGAGAGCCCACAGGCAGAGAGAACCTCATCAAGTATCAGATAAAACATTGCTTATGTCTCCAGCTGTGAGAAAGAAGGCATTGAGCTAAGCTTCAGTAGAAAGTCTGACGGTTTTTTTAGCCATGGTAGTTTAAGGTGATGGCTTGTTATCCACAGAGACCCATCAGGGAAACAGGACATAATTTAGCTGGGACCTGTCAGGGTCTGACTGGAGAAAACCCCAGTGTAGGACCTGTTTTGTTTGTAATTGCAAGACTGAACTTAAGATGCAAACAAGGTTAAGTACTGTAATTGGTCATTTTTGTTTATTACAAAAAGACAATTATTATAAAAAGGAAATTAGTATAAAAAAGAGTGATAGGACAGATCAGAAAAAAAATAGAAATGAAGCAAGAATTCAGGGTGCAGAGAGATAGTCATCACCATGGATCCAGCAGTGTCCAGGGGTCCGTAGTCATCATCCTTGGTGGTGGGAGTCCTCCAGAGTTCGTGGCTGGCATTGGAGGAGAGTGGCTCAAAGCGCACATAGTAGTCGCTGGAGGTGTTTGTCCTCATGGA
Organism: Pezoporus wallicus; assembly: GCF_028554395.1. Classification (NCBI taxonomy): domain Eukaryota; kingdom Metazoa; phylum Chordata; class Aves; order Psittaciformes; family Psittacidae; genus Pezoporus; species Pezoporus wallicus. The sequence goes on along the minus strand of NW_026642515.1, from coordinate 196,646 downwards.
GGGTGTCCTTGTGGTGGGTGTCGCTCATTTTGCCTTTTTATAATGGGCTGGATGAGTGTTCTTTATGTCATGTACTGCATGTTCTTTGTGGACCAGTTTTGTTGTCTTTGCAGCCAGCTCTTCAACTGCACGTCTGCAGCAATTCTTGGGATAATGGACAGCAATTGCTCACATCAATCCTTGACATAATGAACGGAAGAGTCTTATGTCAGCTCCTTCCACCCATCTCTCAGGCAATGGACCCTGGAGTCCCCTTTCAGTTCCTCACATCCTTCTATCAGACAATGGACCTTGGGGTCTTATCTCAACTCCTTCCACCCATCTTTCAGGCAATGGACAGTGGAATCTCATCTCAGCTTCTCATTCCAGTATTTGAGACAATGGGTAGTGGAGTCTGATTTCAGTTCAGTCTCTCACAGGACCAAAAGGTGCGTGCAGTAGAAAGTAGACCTGTGAGCTGTTGGTGCACAGATGTGAGATGAGTTTGTGGCAGGTGAGATACAGTTTGAAGGTAGAAGACAAAAGAACATCAGGTGAACTGCTGCAGGGAGGAAGGATACCATCTTCCAAGGAATACTGAATGTTACTATGGGCAAGTTAATATTTTTATTTGACAATACACAGCATTAAGTAATGTATATTTGAGTATGATTGCTTTTTTCTTATTTAGGCACTGCCTGCAAATAAGAATGGGAGTCAAAATAAAGAAATATTTGCATCATTTGCAGCAAAAAGGGTCCTTGCAATTTCCTACATGTGATATTTCTGCATGGCAGATTTCGAACATTGTGAGTCATATTAGGCTATTATATGATATCTCTGGTGTTCAGGAAACTTTCATCCTTTCTACAGTGGTGGTTCTTAAAGGAATTTTTTTTTTTTTATAGTCTAGATAATCTGATTTAATGATATTTTCTTGCAGACTAAGTAACTTGGATACAGTTCTTACTGACAGCTTTATCCTGTCAGAATCATGTATGTTAAGAAATGCCATTTTTTTCCTTGAATTGCTTGATATTGAATTCTCCCCATCTTAGTTATTGTTCATGCATTTTGGATGTTTGTAGGAAGTCCGACTCATCTCAGTAGTGCCCACTGACAAGACAAGAGGCAATGGGCAAAGCCAAAACCATATTATATTCCACCTGAATGCACAAACCCCACTTTTTACTGTGAGGCTGGTCAAACACTGGCACAGTTCTTCCCATAGAGATTGTAGAATCTCCATTCATAGAGATATCAAACACCATACTGGACATGCTTACAGGCAACCTTCTTTAGGTGATGCTGCTTGACCGGGGGGGGGGGGGTCTGTCTTTATGTTTCCAAGAAGCCTCTTCCAGCCTAAACCATCTCGTGAACCTGTGAGATTTCATATGAAACCTTGCTACCAGGCTGTAGCATACTGACTTTTGCTCTTACCCCTACATCATTATTTTCTCAGGAAGAGTCAACAGTTTCTAGAGACATATATTGATATGATGTTCGGAAAGCTATATGTCTGCACAGGTTATTTTGGGGGTATTTTCCTTTGAGTTGTTTTCCTCCACATCTGGGAGATTTGAAAGAGATACTGTCAGATAGTTTAAGTCCCACTGGTGTCTAAGCTGCTTGGTCATTACTAGATGTGTGGTAATCTTTCCTTCTATGTTTTAGATCTCTTATGGTATCAGGAAGTGCCATGTACTGTATTGAATTAGTTTTCTTTTCACCATTTTTGTTCAATTTTAGGTCTAGTCCCATTCTTTCTTCTAGCTGAAAACAGAATGTTGAGGTTGTTTTCTGCCAGAAGTTTTGCTTTTGGAGCAACTCAAGTACTGATTTCATTTGGAAAAAGTTGCCTCTTTAGAACAAGATGCAAACTTTACCCCTTACTTTTAGTTTATATGTCATAAGTATTTATTGCTATTTATTTATCAAATATGAGAGCTTTTGTATTCTTTTCAGCGACAGGCATATCCTGTTGCTGCTTAAAAATTTGAAAATGTGTATGTTTCCTCCCCTGCTCTTATTTTCTTCTTTAAAATTTTTAGTTTCTGCGTTCACCACCCTGCAGGAGCTGACTCATTGATAAGCATATGTTGGTGCAAGAGTGTTTGTAGAGAGTGCATATTTTAGGCTTTCTGCCTGCCCTCAAATTTCCTTTCTTTCAAGCACTTTTTTAAAAGTAAAATTCTTGCTGTTCTTATGTGTTACTCTAGATACAACCATTTGGTTTTATATCCTCTGCTTGGAAGCCATGTATTGGTTAGGTAGCCCTGGCTGAAAGACCATTCCCACTCACAAAATTCAGAGCATAAAAAAGACTGAGAACAGAGATCCTCACACAAAATACTGAACTACACAACTAAGTCTGACTAGTGTCTGTAGGTGCAGTGACTGGGATATTGCTTTGCCATGCTGTGAACTTTGGGGCAGAAAGATGACAGTGAGAATACAGGCAGAACTTCTCAGACAGAGAAGATGAGACAGAGAAGATGCTGCCATAGCAGAGCAGGGATTGCAGAGTAACGAAAATGTCCACTTTGCTGTCCCACCTCCTGGGAAAATTTGGCTGGTGTCTATTATCTACAGAAAATGCAAAGGAGATCATGGCTTACATCACTAATTTTCTCTTCTAGTGCAAACCACTCTGCAAGGTCACCAGACCTAGGCTTAACTTTTTGCTTTTAGGAATACATTCATGCGGTTGAGTGATGGTAATGTTAATGCACCACCAAAGCATTTACTCATCTCCCAGCTTAAAACTGATTTCTAATAGATACTCAGGATTCATGCTTGAAATTGCACTTTAAAAACCAATCACTGTATCTTAAGTTGCAGCAAACAGCAACACATACCAGAACAGAAGTTAACAAACAATAGTTGCAGTACTTGGAGAGCCCTTTCTAGAAAAAAATATGATACATAGACCTTACCCAGAGTACATCTGCACAACATGTACGAGAGCACAGTATTTCACTGAAGCACCATTGATATGACAATTTCCTTTTTATCTGTAGGTAGATTTGAGCACATGGATGGGACATGTGCAGAGCTCAGAAGCCCATGTGTATGCTTTGTTTAATAGCCATGCACCAGTTCTAATCACACTTACTCCTTAGGAATCTTCATTGGGCAACATCCCTAGACATCATAGATAACTATCTGCACCAGTACGAGTTTAGATACTTAATTTTTAAGTTCTGAAAATCAGACCTTTACATCCACCTGAGGCCAAGTGAAAAGCCTGTCTCACAGCATAATGTGCAGCTACTGTAATTTCTTTCTTCCCCTTTCCCCCCTCAAAAAAAAAAAAAAGCCCAATGGTTTATCTACAAAAGGTACCTGTTGCTACAACTGTATTTGGGAGGCAAGGACATAACAAAGGCAGACTGAGGATACAGCCCATATTAGACTGTAGCTGAAGTCCCGACTGCCTTAATTTTCTGCCTCACCCATGATATCCATTATAATTAAACAACAGGGTTATGTCTGAAATGAAGAACTGAACAGAAAAATTGCCTTGACAAACATACGGCATTCATCCTGCATATGCTAACTCTTCACAGCACTAATTAGAAAGAGGAGACACTAATTATTTCCTTTGAATTTTCAGATGGAACTTATATGGGAAGCTTGTAATTAGCTATGGGGAAGTTTGCCAGGATGTAATTTTTTTTTTTTTTTTCAGGAAAAACTCCAAATTGTTAATATTTCCAATATATAATTGCATATAGACCCTTATACCTTAGTCATATTATTTTCTAAATGCTTCTAGCAGTCTCCTGGGTAGTATGCAATTCAAAAGCATGTTCCAAACATCAGGGGTATTAAGGGCGAGGATCAAGCTACCTTCACGTGAAGTCAATGTTATCAAGACAGTAGCTTGATGAAGATAATAAATGCTTTTCAGATCAAATGTTCCCTGGCATTAAGGAATGTGCAATTTAAGAAAAGCATAAAGTGAATTTTATCTGAGAAATACAGATGACCACACCAAGTAACAACAGCATACAAATAAAAGTGAGTTGTAGAAGAATTGTGACTTTTTTGCAGCTGATGAGATGTTAACTTGTTTATCCTATCAGTTAGTATGTGAAAATTATATAGAACGATGAAAAATAAATAGAGTGTAGAGAAATTCAGACAACTACAGTTAGGACAAAGTAATCTTACCAAGTAAATTGAAGTGTGCCTATTACCAATTACCAATCCAGTTACCAATAACTACAAAATTTATGACAACAGCCTCCAAGTTTTGCTATTCAGAATGAAAATAGTGAATGAAACTGATGAAATAATGATGAAAATAGCTCTACGAAGCTAATGCCTTCTTATTAGTTTGTCCTCCCTATGGCTGACTGCCCACTGTCTCCTCTGCTTGATACCTCTTCAACAGTTCAGCATCTCTTTGCAGCACAAGCATTGACTATGCTGCAGAACTGTGCTGCTTTACAGTTCCCACCACCCATGATCCCATGTTTCTGAATTAGTTTCTTCAATTTTTTTTCTGCCTTTTTTTTTCTTATACTATAGCTGCCAACTGAAGGGGAATAAAAGCTTTTAACCGAATGTTTGTAGAGCAGCCAGTCCAGAAGAGCCGTTTACTTGACCAGGGCCATGGAGTACTCCCATAATACAAGGTAACAGTAGTAACAACATGAAAGTTGACTGACCTGAAGCAGACACTGTTTAAGAAACAACTGGAAGCAGCAATCTTTTGAATACGCCCAAACCAGATAGGACTCTCCCCTCTCCCCCTCCCTGGTTTCTGCTTTGCAATTTCATAAAGTGCACTTGTGCACTTGTGCACTCTTTTCCAGGTGCTGAAACTACTTAATTGGTTGTTACATTTTCCTTTGCTATTGCCAATATGGGATTAGGCATTTAGATACCATGAAGCTAAAATTATTGGGAATAGCTTTGGATACAGAGCATCAGTAATAACAATTTACAAGCAAATACTTCAAGACTTTGTAATGTCATCAGTTATTTCCTGGTAAAATGCAGAATGCACTAAGATAAGTCTGAGTCACCTTACTCCCTTTCCTGTACTCTCTAATTGGATCATATAAACATAAAGGGCCTATTTAGTACTGTATACAACTTTTTTTAGGTTACAATTACACTTCCAGGCCTCCTATCAACATCAGTGAGCCATTAGACAAAGCAATAAATAAATAAGCTGTGACAAAGAAAGGCCACCTCTTGAAGAGCTCAGACTTGAATTGGTGCATCTGAAGACAAAAATGAGTTCAGGTAGTCTGCACCATTTCCCTGTTGTTCACAATGTCCCATATTTCCACTTAAGCCACTTGTTTGGGTTTTTTCCTCCTCACACATTAGGCACAGGTTGTTTTTTACTGACGATTAGGCAGCAGTCAATGTCCATTTTCCTAGTAAGGAAGAAAGACTAGAATATTTTGAGAGGTTGCTTTTATATCTAGCTGTATGAAAATGGAAAAGTTTTTATATTTTTACTGCCTATGTGATACCCCTACAGGATACTCTTCATACTCTATTATGTTATACTTTTTGCAGAAAACTCAGAGGTGTGCTGGCTAGTTTTAGCACTAACAGACTTTATCCAAGATCTTAAGACTGGAAGAAGCCCAACACATTCTGACACAGTTCTCTTAGGCTTGCATTTTTCATAATATCTGCAGTAAAATAAAGCTAAATGTTATTAAACTCCCTGTGAACCTAAAGTCTACACATATTAAAATTAAGAACAGAGGTCACCATGTCCTAGCCATCCCTTAAATACTTTTTTTTTAAAAACAATCTGGATTGTAAATGTCAATGCCTGTAAAACCAATGCATCAAAACATCAGGATAAGTGTATTGATGTAAGCAGAACTGAGCTCATTCTGCCTCTTCTCAATATAGCTATCCTTTTCTTCCCGGTTATATAACACAAACATAGAAATACTGTAATAACATCTAATTCTTAATAGTTGTAGGCCAGCCATACATGAAACAGCTGAATACTGCCATGCATGATTCCTAGGTGACTTTTCCTTATGAGAATAACTGACAAAACCCACCCTTACCTTAAAGTCAAATTTGTTTGCTTTTTCACTTTCATGTCATGTTTAACAGAGCACATTTTTCCTCACACTTCTTCAGGATTTTTGATACTTATGATGAAAGCCAGAATCAGAAGAGTGAAACCAATTAAGAGGAGAGCAGTGGCTTATGATTTTTGCTTACCTTAAGAGAAGGAATTTCTAATTTCAGTGGAAGAAAGTTTGCTGTTAATTAGGTTTGAATTGACAAACATTAGCTAAACAAACAAGCAAGCAAACAAAATACCAAAATAAAAGCAAAGCCATCCCAAACAGAAAAAAACAACAAACCTAACAACAAAACAAAACAAAACAAAACAAAAACACAAACCCCACCCCCTTCAAAGCTATTTAAAGTTTATATAAGCTTCAGTTAGAGAGATTATCTCTGTTGGAAGAATATTTTGGTCTTGGTTTTAAAGTACAAACAATTACACCTATGATTCAGGATGCTGGACACCTAAAAAGATTTTCTCATACAATACTTGTCTTTTGTCACTAGAGATTTTATTAAATGTTAGGATGATGTCAAAATGGACATATATGCTTCACAGGCAATGAAAAAATGCATATCTCTGCCCTGGTTTAGAAGTAAATAGAGGATTATGAGTAATTAGCCAAACAGCCATTCTCTTAATGCCAGCAGCCCAATGAAGATGATGACTAATCAAGTACATTGAAGGGACTTTAAAATCCCATTTGCCGCTTGATTTGATGAGTATTAAAAACAGGCTACTGAAAGCTTTTTATTTCTATAAAAGTTGTGGCACTTCCTGCTATGTGCAATTCTTAAATTCTTAAGAATTTAAGAATTAACAATTAATTCTCTCCCCTTCCTTCTAGGTGTTTTGACTTCAGACACTCTCCACATTATCTGTCTCCAGAGCATTGTCTACCTGCATGGTACCTACTCCTTTTTTACCTTTTTTTTTTCCTTTAATTTGTAAACTGCAATAAAAACCACCAGAGCCAATAAAAACCTTGCAGTTTTCCCAAGCTCTTTAGACAGCCACTGTAATAGTATGTGATCTGGGTGAGGTGAGTTGAGTCCATCAGCCTTTTAGCTGGTTCAGCTGATATTTGGATCTGGGAAGAATTGGACCCTTAATGATTTTGATGAAATTAAACTTATCTAGTTTAACCATCCATTCTCCATTTAATAAAAAACAAACCAAGATTAAATGAGCAAAGTATATCTGCATTTGTGTCGGACCTGGTCCTATATTTACTACCACAGCAAACATTAAATCAACCTCCCTGCAAGGTTCAGAAAGCAAATACACCCTTTAAAAGAGAGGAGAAAGCACCAGGGCTATAGCATTCAGTTACCATCAGCTGCAATTTAAACCTACCTTCCTCATCATTTAGTCTATGAAGTACTGTGCCAGCAGATGATCAGCAAACCCGGGTGAGCTATTTGATAGCACTCCTGCTATTCCTCTGAGCCCAAAGGGAGAGAAGGATGCTTGCTTTCAGAAGCTCCTGGAGTCTGAAAGCTGCTCTCAGGTTATCCAGCTTAATAAAATGCACTGCATCCAAGCTAGCCTTGCAACTTCCCATAAGCAGAGGAAATAAGAAATTGACAAGCATCTAGACAGGTAGTATCACTCAACTATGGAAGTAAAAGGCAGGAAGAAAGGAAAAGGAAAACAAAATATTTAACAACCATCCTGAGAAGATGAAATGTCTTGACACACAGGGGCGGCACTTAGTTCTTATAATTTGCAACTTTTGAAGCACATTATTCTACCTTCCTGGGGCAAGTCAAGGCACATGGCCTACTTTGAACTCATGCAACTTCTGTCTCACCAAAGGGTCACACTCCAGAAGCTTGAACTTGAGAAAAAAAGATCCCACCTTCCCTGACCCAAAAGAAAACCACAAAAAACCACTTCCATGTAGATAAGCAGTCTGCCTGTTTCTGCCTATTGGTGGGCACTGCAGCTGGTGGGAACATAAGCACGGCTTTGAGAAGCAGCTGGGGAAGTGCGACCAACACAACCAGGGAAGGAGAAGACCTGGCAGTAGCTCCCACCACTGTCCCACATCTATGGGGACATTACAGAGGTGATGGAGGCAAACCCTGATTAGGGAAAGCAGTGAAAGTACTGGATGCAGGAGTGCTAACCTGCAATAAGGTAAAAAAATCCCTGTGGAGTATAAAGATAGGTGAGATATAAGGATATAAGGTCAGGAGCAACATGCCCCTCCAGGGCCCAGGTTCCAGGTGTGAAGACTTACCAGCAAAGCTTTCTGTTTTGATCTGTTGCACTCGAAGACATCGCTAATCAAATTTTCTCTTGTTTGAGTTCTAGCAAAATTAGCTTGGAGGCATCAGAGGGCTTTTTCACTTTAAGAGATAATGCCAACAGACCTACCTTGAAATACCAGCCAAGCGACTTCTTATCACAACAACACTAATAATTACTATTAGATGTATGATATATGTGTTCTAAATTTTTCTTTTCTTATTGTAAACCATATGTTATTCTCCTTACCAGTGGGATAAATAATATGCTATTTTTCTTTTGGAGGAGGACTATAAGCTTCATGAAATTCATATCTTACTGCAAAAAAACTTTTTCAAAAAACTTTTTCTTCATGAAATCCATTGCAAATATAACTACAAAATTTGCACAAAATGGCAAAACAAATGTTTCTTCTTAAGGTTTGATCTTAAGGTCATTTCCAACCCTAACCATTCTATGACTCTCAAGAACAGCTCAGACATGGACTGTAGCAGAATAAATAGGAAAACAAATTTTTGAGCACAACTTCTCATGTAATTCTTCCAAGCCAAAACCACTTTGGAAGCCTGTTTTCGAACATGGGTCTTGTAGTGGCCTAAAAAACAGTTAACATTTCTTATGCATTGATATGTCCAGTTTCTCTTTATCTCCAGACTTTGCCCAGCTCTTTAAATAAAGTCTTTTCTTTTTACTGCTACCACCCCAATACTTCTTTTAAAAAAAGTCACCAGTTACAGTTACTAACTGTAAGTTTTTGTAAAAAGCTTTGTAAGGGAAGGGGCAATTATTCACAGCCTCAAGAGAACATTAACTTCTTTGTCTGTATTTATTTCTCCCACAGTTCTGAGGCTATGGGCATACTATGAGCCAGCAGTCTGTGAAATGATATTTAAGGTATTGCCCACAAGTGCCTACAAATATTTCTTTCAAATTATCTTGGTATCACATTGACTTTCCAGCCATGCCATAGAGAATGCTACTGAAATGGCTTCCAAAATCTCAGGCTTCCTTCTCCTCTTTGAAGTGTTTGGGGTTTTTTGCTTGCAGACCTGTGGCTATGCCTATTAAAGGCTGCCTAGCTGAGGGAACTACCCAAACTGATTGTGGATGAAGGCTGCTAAATTGTAACCCAAAAGGTAAATGTGTGGAGCCCAAGAGGTGTGCTGCCTCGTATTTGAGTACTCCATGGTGGTAAACTAAAATCATCACTTTAATATTTCAAGGAAAATTGTGATGCCCTCCTGGGCTCCCAGAGAACTAAGAAAGCTGACTTTCCCATCTTTCAGCATTTGTCCCATTGCAGAAAACGACAACAGCTGGTAGCTTGTGCAAGCCTCTTTCCTCTCTTAGCCTGTGTGCAGCAGGGAACTTACTAGCATTTTGGTATCATGTTACCTGATTGCCTGAAGACCAGTTCATAGGGAGCTACCTGAGAACTCTTTCCCTTATTAAATACTGAGGTGTAGATGTATGCATAGTTATGTGGCATGAGTTTTCATGTTAACAAAGAGTTAATAAACCTCTCCATGTGGAACACCAAAGCAGTACTCTGTTAAGAGTGTTGAGCAACAGTCTCTTATTCCAGCTGGAAAAAATGTGCGCATTCAGAAAACCTGATACCCAGTAGCATAAAAAGTGGAAACTGCAGAAGTTTCAATGCTGTTTTAAAAGCTGAGGTAGCCTGAACTACATACTGAAATCTTCTCTCAGTTCTGCTGACTTTCTGTTAGTCTGATGTTTAAGAGGCGTTTAAAACTCAACATCAGCTGATTTCCTAAATTGCTTGGATTAAAATATGTCAACACTGTCTGTTTCTTTGCTTACATATTTTCACTGTGAAATTTAATTATCTGATAATTTAATATCAGTATGAATCCAGCCATGGATCCTCACTCAGTTCTAATCATCACCAGAATTTGAAAAATGTGGTGTATCACTCCTGTTTTAGTAGAAGGTTACAGCAGCTGGTGTTAATGCTTAGTCTACATCCTGACTTGTTTTTTCAGCATGCAATTAAACATGAAATTACAACAGCATGCCTTTTACTTTTAGCTTCTTATCTCAGATTAGTTCTGAGATTTCAAAAATGAAAGTCGTTCTGCAAATATTTATAAGCACACACAACATGTTGTCTCTAGCCCTAATTTTAAACTTAGATTCTTTTTTTTTTTTTACCAAAGACACTATGTTTATACTACGCAATTTGTCTTGTTGCTTAATATTTGCAAAATATTATGACTATATTTATAAAATCTTAGTATTTATAAAAAGGTCAATGGACCTTTGAATAGGAAAGAGGATTTTATGAATTCATTAAGAGAATGGTGGCAAAAGGAGGTGATTTCCTCAGAACAGACCTATGACACATTCATATTTATTTTCAGTGAATCATGCTGTAGAGCACTAATAATTGTCCAGAAAGCTGGACAGGAGTTTTCTAGTTCACACGTGAATAAGAAAAAAAAAAAGATCAATATGCTGGTGCAATGATAACACTTTGTGGTTTGACTTCTGTGGGAGAGTTCCAGGTAGACAGCTTGCTGGAATAGCTGCTGGCCAGCTGAGCACATGGTAAGCCACCAGTTAACACAAAAAAGTTTTTAGCAAAGAAGGAAAGAGTCCTGATGAGGTTAAGAGACACCTGAATATTGGATATGAGCAGGATTTAAGATACAGTTTTTTTTCCACATGCCTGCGTTCACGATAGCATACTGTGGAAACTGTAAGTGAATAATCAATGAACAGATCACAGCATACTCAAATTAACTCCTATAATATATGAAGGAAAAGAAACAGCACCTTGCCTTTGAAAGACTATTTCTCAGCATCAAAGCATGATGTCTCTGATCTCTCAGTCCTGATTCTTAAGGGGAACCCACAAAATAAATTCAGGTGAGGAGCCTGAAAGCTTGTACTGGCAAAGCTTTAGTAGGTGAGGCTGCAGAGGTGGCCTCTATGAGAAGACACCAGAAGCTTCCCCCATGTCTGACAGATCCAGCGTTACCTGGCTCCAATACAGACTGCCACTGGCCAAGGATGAGCCTATCAGCAATGATGGTAGTGCCTCCACGATAACACACTTAAGAAAGGCTAAAAAAAAAGCTGTGTAACAACATCTGTGAGAGAGGGGTGAGAATATGTGAGAGAAATATTCCTGCAGACACCAATGTCAGTGAAGATGGAGGTGGAGGAGGTGCTCCAGCCACTGGAGCCAGTATTTCTGTACAGCCCATTGTACAGACAATGGTGGAGCAGGCCACAGTGCAGCAGATATCCACACTGCAACTCATGCCTCGAAGGAAGCTGTGACCAATTAGAGGACATGCTAGAGCAGGCTCCTGGCATGGACCTGGGGCCCCATGGGGAGAGAAGCCTAAGCTGGAGCAGGTTTGCTGGCAGGGACCCATGCTGAAGCAGCCTGTTCCTGAAGGATGCACTGTATGGAAGGGACCCATGTTGGAGCAGTTTGTGAAGAACTGCAGCTTGTGGGAGGGATTCAAGTTGCAGAAGTTAATACAGGACTGTGTCCTGTGGGAGGGATTCCACGCTGGATCAGGGGAAGAGCATGAGGGGAAAGGAGCAGCAGAGACAATGCGATGAACTGACTGCAACCCCCATTCCCTGTGCCCCTGTGCCACTGCAGCAGAGGAGGTGGAGAATCTGGGAGTAAAGTTAAGCCCAGAAAGATGGGAGGGATGGGGGAAAGTGTTGCTCAGATTTGGCTTTATATCTCAAAATCCTACTCTGATTTGATTGGTAATAAATTAAATTACTCACCCCAATTCGAGTCTGTTTTGCCCACAGTGGTGATTGCTGAGTGATCTTTCCTTGTCCTTAGCTTGACCCATGAACCTTTCATGATATTTTCTCTCCCCTGTCCAGTTGAGGAAGGGGAGTGATAGAGTAGCTTTGGGCAGCTGGCATACAGCCAGGGTCAGCCCACCAGAATTCATTTATTTATATATTTATTTAATTTATGCTTTTGCGATAAGTAGGTTTTCCATTAAAAAAAAAACCTCAAAGCTGATTCTGTAATAAAATCAGGCAAAATTAAAAAATTACTGCTAGCAAAAAGAAAAGACAAAACATAACCAAAACACATTTTTTAATAGCTTTTGTAACAATTAGAATAATAGAGTCATAGAATACTTAGGGTTGGAAAAGACCTTAAGATCATCTAATTCCAACCACCATGGGTAGGGACACCTCACACTAGACCATGCTGGCCAAGGCTCCTTCCAGTCTGGCCTTGAACATTGCCAGGGACGGAGCATCTACCACTTCTTCGGGCAACCCATTCCAGTGCCTCGCCACCCTCACATTGAAGAACTTCTTCCTTATATCTAACCTGAACTTCCCCTGTTTAAGTTTGAACCCATTACCCCTTTTCCTATCACTACAGTCCCTAATGAAGAGTCCCTCTTTGGCATCTTTGTAGGACCCCTTCAGATACTGGAAGGCTGCTATGAGGTCTCCACGCAGCCCTCTCTTCTCCAGGCTGAACAGCCCCAACTTTCTCAGCCTGTCTTCATATGGGAGGTCCTCCAGCACCCTGATCACCCTCCTGGCCTCCTCTGGACTTGTTCCAACAGTGCCATGTCCCTCTGATGTTGAGGACATCAGAACTGTACGCAGTGTTCCAAGTGAGGTCTCACAAGAGCAGAGCAGAGGGGCAGGATCACCTCCTTCGACCTGCTGGTCATGCTCCTTTGGATGCAGCTGAGCACATGGTTGGCTTTCTGGCCTGTGAGCACACACTGAAGCCAGCTCATGTTCAGTTTCTCGTTGACCAAGACCCCCAATTCTTCCCCGCAGGGCTGCTCTGAATCTCTTCTCTACCAATGCAGCTGTGCCTGGGATTGCCCAGACCCAGGTGTAGGACCTTGCACTTTAGTTGGTTGAACTTCATGAGGCTGGCATCGGCCCACCTCACAAGCGTGTCAAGGTCCCTCTGGATGGCATTCCTTCCCTCCAGTGTATCAACTGAACCACACAGCTTGGTGTCATCAGCAGACTCGCTGAGGGCGCACTCAATCCCACTGTCCATGTCAGCGACAAAGATGTTGAACAAGACCGGTCCCAACACCGATCCCTGAGGGACACCACTCGTTACTGGTCTCCAGCTGGACACTGAGCCATTGACCACAGCAATTCGCGTGTAGTCATCCAGCCAGTTCTTTATCCACTGAGTAGTCCACCTATCAAATTGATGTCTCTTCAGTTTAGAGACAAGGATGTTGTGTGGGACAGCGTTGAACACTTTACACAAGTCCAGGTAGATGACATCAACTGCTGTGCCCCTGTCCATCAATTTTGTATACCTCTCATAGAAGGCCTCCACATTGGTCAGGCAGGATTTCCCCTTAGTGAAGCCATGCTGGCTGTCACCAAGCACCTTGTTGTTTTTCATGTGCTTTAGCATGCCTTCCAGGAGAATCTGCTCCAAGATCTTGCCAGGCACAGAAGTGAGACTGACTGGTCTGTAGTTCCCTGGGTCATGAATTTTCTCCTTCTTGAGAATGGGGGTTATATTTCCCTTTTTCCAGTCATCGGGAACTTCACCTGACTGCCATGATTTTTCAAATATGGTGGACAGTGGCTTAGCAACATTTTAGTTTGAAAGGGTCAGAACAAGCTCTGCAAACCAGACTTTAGGAAAACAGTCAGATACCTTGTATTGAACTGAAAATATTTCTGCCTTAAATTCCTATTTCCATCTGGTGACAACTTATCAGTCTAAACATACATAGAGCATTTGAATCTAGCATGGGATATAAAATGGGAACTTCATTTCTACACAGAAGTCTTTTAAAAGTAATTTTGATTAATAACCTTAATTTCTATCAAATTAGTACCAGCATTCTTTCAAAATTAAAATTCTGAATAATCACGAAGGGCAGAATCGAAGTCAGATTAGGTTCTGAACAATTCCATGAATTGCTTGTAACAACCTCTTCTCAAAGACATCAGAAGTTGAATAGGTGCATGACTTTGCTAATATTTGCTCAGGAAAGTTTGTGTCTGTTTCATTTGCAAAATTCCTGGTTTCAATTTTGCCTCTGGAGAACTCCAGCAGACACTTTGCAAGTTTTCTTGCAGCATTTTGTACCCTTGAACACAGCTCTTCTCTGCAGTATTTATTAGAATGACTTTTTCTGTCAGGTTTTATTTTGTCAGAAATTTTAACTGAATATAAATGTATTTCTGTTTTAGTACTAATAAAAATATAAACTAGATTTCACCCTCTCAAGTAGTTTCTCTTGAGTGGCTTAATTTCAAAGTTTATCTCTAGTCAAATTTTAGCCCTAATGGTTCTTAAGTGTAAATAAATTCTTTAAAACCCTCTATGTTGCCAGTGGTTTCAGTGTAAAGAAGAAACAAATCTTTATGGAATAATTTTGATGCTAAATTTTCCTAAATCTTTTAACATTGAGGGGTGGTTGTGGTGGTTTTGTTTGTTTGCTTTGGGTTTTTTTAATAGTTTGGGGTGGGCTGTGTTTGTTTTTTGGTTTGTTTTTTTTTTTTTTTTCTTTTTACTTTTGAGACTTCTTTTCCTTTTAGTTCTTCCAAATCACAGAAAGTAATGTGAGCAAACAGAGGAAATTAGGAATGCTGAAATATTAGGATAAAATAACAAAGGGATTCTAAATCTCTGGCTCAATATATGTGATGTTGCAATTCAAAACAATGAAAAAAGTTTTCCCAAGATAACCAAATAGCTATGCTACGAACGCCAGAACAAAACTTCCTACTTCCCGACATCTCCGGATCCCCGAAGCCCCAGCAGCCCTTGCGAGAGAGCGGCTGACGTGACGGGGGGCGTTCACACGGTGACGGCGACCACCCCCCTGCCCCTTGCCTCGGAAGAGCCTCAGAGAGGGCAGCGGCAGCCCGCCGGGCGCGGGCAGGTCGTGTTGCTGGCCGTGTTGCTGGTGTCCCAGGCTGCTGAGCAGTGTGGTCGCCTCCAGAAGGAGAGCTTGCAGTAAGAAGACTGCAGCAACTCAGACAGAGACCCCGTCCCAAACCGTGGCTGTTCAGGTCTCTGGGTGCAGGGAGTGCCAGAGCCTGCTGCTGCCGGGGGAGGGAGGACAGCATTCCACCTGCGGGAGGTGTGAGCAGGTAGAAGATCTGCTTAGCCTGGTGGCAAGACTTAAGGAGGAGGTTGAGACGCTGAGGACCATCAGGGAGTGTGAAAGGGAGATCGACTGGTGGAGTAACTCCCTGGCGGGCCAGTCGGAACGGTTCCAGGGAGATACCCCCCAAAAGGGGAGGGACCCCCTGCCCTCTCACACAGAGGGGGATGGCCCGAGACAGCCCCTGCCCTGTAGCTGTTGCGCAGAGGTAGGGGACCAAAAAGACAACGAGGGTTGGAAGCGAGTTCCAGTTCGGCGTCATGGGAAACCCTCCCCCCTTCCTGCCCTGCTTCCCCAGGTGTCCCTCCGTAATAGGTTCGAGGCCCTGGATCTTGAAGGAGAGGTAGGTGAGGATGTGGGGCAAGGCCACATAGGAAAAGGGAGTCGACTTTGCACCTCAAGACTGCCTCTGATAAGAAAGAAAGAAGGGTCATTGTAGTAGGCGATTCCCTTCTGAGAGGAACAGAGGGCCGGATATGCAGAGTTGACGCTCATCATAGGGAAGTGTGTAGTCTGCCTGGAGCCCGGATCAGGGAAATCACTAGGGCGCTCCCCAACCTGGTGCACCCGACAGACTACTACCCGCTGCTGGTCTTCCAGACAGGTGAGGGGGAAGCTGCCTCCCGCAGTCTGAGGGGGATGAAGAAAGACTACAGGGCCTTGGGGCGGATGGTGAAAGAGTCTGGGGCTCAAGTGATCTTCTCCTCACTCCTTCCGTCTTCCACTGACGATGTGGGAAGGAATGGGAAGATTCAGTTCATAAACGATTGGCTTCGAGACTGGTGCTACAGGCAGGGCTTTGGATTCTTTGATAACGGCTGGTTTTATAGGGCACCAGTCTGGACAACGACAAGAGGGAAAGGTTTATCTCACAGAGGCAAAAGGATGCTGGGGCATGAATTAGCAGGGCTCATTTGGAGAGCTTTAAAGTAGATTCGAAGGGGGATGGGGTTGTAGCTGGGCTTGCCCCAGTGGGGCAGCACTCCAGAATTGATGAAGACTGGGAGGCCTCCTATAATCCTAGGGTGAAATCGGTGTGCTCAGCTCGCTCCCTGGAATGTCTGTACACCAATGCGCGCAGCATGGGTAATAAGCAGGAGGAGTTGGAAACCTGTGTTAAGTCAGGAGACTATGATCTGGTGGCAATTACAGAGACGTGGTGGGACAGCTCACATGACTGGAATATAGTCATGGAGGGCTATGTCCTTTTCAGGAAAGACAGGCCAGCCAGGAGGGGTGGTGGGGTTGCTCTTTATGTACGGGAGCAACTACAATGCACCGAGTTCTGTCTAGGGACAGATGACGAGCGAGTTGAGAGTCTGTGGGTGAGAATTAAGGGGCAGGCTGGCAGGGGTGATACTGTTGTGGGTGTCTGTTACAGACCACCAGATCAGGGTGAGGAAGTTGACAAGGCCTTCTACAGGCAGCTGAGGCCGTGGTCGTCATGGGGGATTTTAACTTCCCTGATGTTTGCTGAAAGGACCACTCAGCAACCCAGCCACAGTCCAGGAGGTTCCTCCAGTGTATGGATGATAACTTCCTCCTGCAAATGGTGGATGAGCCGACCAGGAGAGGAGCGCTGCTGGATCTCATCCTCACTAACAAGGAGGATCTGGTCGAAGCAGTAAGGGTTGAGGGCTGCCTTGGTTGCAGCGAACACAAGATGGTGGAATTCAGGATCTTGTGTGGTAGGACCAGTAGAATAACAAGTAGAATTGCAACCCTGGACTTTAGCAGGGCAAACTTCGGCCTTTTCAAGCAATTGCTATGGGAAATCCCATGGGCAAGGCTGTTTGAAGGTAAAGGGGCCCAAGATAGTTGGTTGGCATTCAAGGATTGCTTTTTCCGAGCTCAAGATCAGAGCATCCCGACACGTAGGAAGTCAAGGAAGAGAGCCATGAGACCTGCGTGGCTAAATAGGGAACTGCTGGGTATGCTCAAGTGGAAGAGGATAGTTTACAGGTCATGGAAGGAGGGGCTGGCCACTTGGGAGGAATATAAGGCTGCTGCTAGAAGATGTAGGAAGGCAGCTAGGATGACTAAGGCCTCCGTAGAATTAAACCTGGTGAGAAGGGTCAAGGACAGCAAAAAGAGCTTTTTCAAATACATGGCAGATAAAACTAACACCAGAGGCAATGTAGGTCCACTGATGAACGGGATGGGTGTCCTGGTGACAGAAGATACAGAGATGGCAGAGTTACTGAATGCCTTCTTTGTCTCTGTCTACTCTGCTGCAGGCAGTCCTGAAGAGCCCTGTACCCCTGAGACCTTAGATGAAGTCAGGTCGATGGAGCAGTTTGCCTTAGTCGATGAGGAATGGGTTAGAGACCAGTTGAGCAATCTGGACATCCATAAATCCATGGGTCCAGATGGGATGCACCCGCGGGTGCTGAGGGAACTGGAGGGTTAGGGTTAGGGTTAGGGTTAGGGGTTAGGGTTAGGGTTAGGGTTAGGGGTTAGGTGCTGAGGGAACTGGAGGAAGTCATTGCTAGACCACTCTCCGTCATCTTTACCAAGTCTTGGGAAACGGGAGAGGTGCCTGAGGACTGGAGGAAAGCAAATGTCACTCCAGTCTTCAAAAAGGGCAAGAAGGAGGACCCGGGTAACTATAGACCGGTCAGCCTCACTTCCATCCCTGGGAAAGTGATGGAACACCTTATCCTTGGTGCCATCTTAAGGCATATCAAGGATAAGAGGGTTATGAGGGGCAGTCAACATGGCTTCACCAAGGGGAGATCATGCTTGACCAATCTCTTAGCCTTTTATGAGGAAATAACACGGTGGATGGATGATGGCAGAGCGGTGGATGTGGTCTACCTTGACTTCCGCAAAGCATTTGACACAGTCTCCCACAGCATCCTCACAGCTAAATTGAGGAAGTGTGGACTGGATGATCAGGTAGTGAGGTGGACTGCGAACTGGCTGAAGGAGAGAAGCCAGAGAGTTGTAGTCTATGGGGCTGAGTCTAGTTGGAGGCCTGTAACTAGTGGAGTGCCTCAAGGGTCAGTACTGGGACCAGTATTATTTAATATATTCATCAATGATTTAGATGAGGGAATTGAGTGTACTATCAGCAAGTTTGCTGATGACACTAAGCTGGGAGGAGTGGCTGACACGCCAGAAGGCTGTGCTGCCATCCAGCGAGACCTGGACAGGCTGGAGAGTTGGGCAGGGAATAACTTGATGAAATGTAACAAGGGAAAGTGTAGAGTCCTGCATCTGGGCAGGAACAACCCCAGGTTCCAGTATAAGTTGGGGAACAACCTGTTAGGGAGCAGTGTAGGGGAGAGGGACCTGGGGGTCCTAGTGGACGACAGGATGACCATGAGCCAACACTGTGCCCTTGTGGCCAAGAAGGCCAATGGCATCCTGGCCTGTATTAGAAGGGGGGTGGTTAGTAGGTCGAGAGAGGTCCTCCTTCCCCTCTACTCTGCCCTGGTGAGACCGCATCTGGAATATTGTGTCCAGTTCTGGGCCCCTCAGTTCAAGAAGGACAGGGAGCTGCTGGAGAGAGTCCAGCGCAGGGCAACGAAGATGATTAAGGGAGTGGAGCATCTCCCTTATGAGGAAAGACTGAGGGAGCTGGGTCTCTAGAGAAGAGGAGACTGAGGGGTGACCTTATTAGTGTATATAAATATATAAAGGGGGAGTGTCACGAGGATGGAGCCAGGCTCTACTCAGTGGCAAACAATGACAGGGCAAGGGGTAATAGGTACAAACTGGAACACAAGAGGTTCCACTTAATCTTGAGAAGAAACTTCTTCTCAGTGAGGGTGACAGAACACTGAAACAGGCTGCCCAGGGAGGTTGTGGAGTCTCCTTCCCTGGAGACATTCAAAACTCGCCTGGACACATTCCTGTGTAACATTATCTAGGTGTTCCTGCTCTGGCAGGGGGATTGGACTAGATGATCTTTCAAGGTCCCTTCCAATCTCTAGCATACTGTGATACTGTGATATTGCCTGTGTGACACACTATGAGATTGGGAAGTGTTTATTGTCAGCTCCTCAACAATAAATCTAAAGGTTATTTATGGGCAAAAACTGGTGATTAATGTTAGCAGATGGCAAGACTATCAGCCAAAAGAATAGAATTTCAAATTTATTTCTTTCCAACTGTGCCTTGTTTATTTTGTATAAGCTCAAACTACGCTTTCTTATTGCATAACATATGTCACTTGGAATTACATTTAAAATTCTTAAGAAAAAAAACCTAGGAGTCATCCAGAGAGGAATAGCAAAACTTACCAGATGTCTAAGAAACAAAACTCTAGGTCGACTCTTTTATAAAGAGCACTCACAAGGAAGGATTGTCCCACCTTGCAGAGCAGAAGACAAGACATGAGAACTGCCTTCTGTGAAAGGCAGCTGAAATATGACAAGCTCTGCAACTGGTTGGTATTCACATTTAAATGTTGAAGTGTCCCCAGTATCTAAGGTGCTTTTACTGCTTATAAGTCTTACACTACACCTGACATTTTGCACTTCTGACTCATGGCTTAAGCCCCCTTTCAAGAAGCTCCCAAGTCTTACCTGCTACCTCATGGTTGTACTTAGCTATGCCCCAGCCATGATCCAGCCATCGCAAGAATCAACACATTTGTGCAGCAGGGCCCAAGGTCTTTGCACTCATTCATCTTGTGCCTTGCGTAGCAAAAACAAAGAGTGAAAAAAAGGCATGAAATAGTGTAAAAAGAAGGTACCCCATAAAGCCTTTAGATGTAATTAACAGGGGCAATTAGCAGAGCAGATAAGCCTTGGCGCTGTGCAGCCAGTGTGGATTTAGGAGGCTTGGGCTGCTGTGGGCAGCTGTGGGATAGCTGAGTGTTTCTCTGTGCAAGGATAAGGACTGCATTTGGGAGTGCAGGAGAACTGGAAAGATGGGGAAAGGTTTGGGACAGGGCTTGTGTGCACACCGGAGCGTTTGCCCTGACAAGATCACGTTGTTAGGGAAGAGGACTCATAGAAGACTACTCATAGACCAGCCCCCTCAGGCTTTGCAGGCAGGGAGTGCTTCCTACAGTTCAGATGCCACTCAGGAGCTCAGTAGTTGTGCCTGGGACAGGCTTGCTCCTGCTCATGTAATTGGCATCATGACCTGCCAGCACCCATCACTGTAAGCAGACAGCCACTGTCTTCTTTCAGAGAGTATCTGAGACACCAACTGGCATCAGTGAGAACATTGCTTCCAGGAGCCTTCAGAAAGCTATTGTTGCCCTATGCAAATAAACCAGAATATGCCCTATGAGTGGGTTAATTAGTATTTTAATTTATCAATTTTTGTATTAATCAGAAATAAGAGTAGATAGGGTGCCTTCTTCAGCAAGACAACTCTTTTTGCTTGAAGGCAGGATTCTTAGCGAGTGACTGGGGAAACACAGAGGCAGCAGCACCACGGCATTGTTTAAAATAACCCCTGGGGATGGAACTGGCTGACAGGAGCTGATAGACAAATTTTCCCATTGTTGATTCGCACAGTCTTTGCAAATTACCTGTGGTTTGCCCTTATTATTCTTCTTCTACTTCTTTAGCTCACTTTTTCCTTTGTACCTTGTAATACTAAAGAAGCTTCCCTCTACTCAAAAGGCAAGAATAGCAAGGTTTATACATCCACTATTGACCTATCTGTATCTCCTGCTATACACGTAGTTTGCTTTAAAGTGATTTCCTTCTGTCATATCATTACTTCTGTCTACAATATCACTCCTCCTCTCCTCTCCTCTCCTCTCCTCTCCTCTCCTCTCCTCTCCTCTCCTCTCCTCTCCTCTCCTCTCCTCTCCTCTCCTCTCCTCTCCTCTCCTCTCCTCTCCTCTCCTCTCCTCTCCTCTCCTCTCCTCTCCTCTCCTCTCCCATCCTCTCCCCTCCCCTCCCCTCCCCTCCCCTCCCCTCCCCTCCCCTCCCCTCCCCTCCCCTCCCCTCCCCTCCCCTCCCCTCCCCTCTCCCCTCCCCTCCCCTCCCCTCCTCTCCCCTCCCCTCCCCTCCCCTCCCCTCCCCTCCCCTCCCCCCTCCCCTCCCCTCCCCTCCCCTCCCCTCCCCTCCCCTCCCCTGTAAAAGGGATAGTTGCTTTTAAGCAATCTTTTTTCTTACTATACCCAACCAGAAATTGTAGAAATTAGATCATCTTCCTGCTCAAATAGTCATATATATCTTTCTGATTGCTTAACCATCTTGTACCACCCTAAAACGTTGCTGATATGATTTAACACATTTACCAACACATTTGCTAAAAATACTAAATAGCTTTGGCCATTTTGTTTTTCTTTTTTTTTCTTTTTTTTTTCTTTTTTTTTTTACATTTTTATAGTGATTTTCAGGATGATTGCAACTATTTAGTATTATCTGCATCAGTCAATGTGGTGCTAAAAGTAAACTAAATTGTTAAAGAGCACATTTTGAAAAACTCTAGTTCCATTCCAAAGAAGAACATATGGCACCATAAATAGAGATAGAAGAAATGTTAAAAACACAGTAAGGTGGGCTAGTGAGGTAGAGAAATATTTCACGGGGCATAAGAAACTAATGATCAGTCATTACCCCAACATACCTGGATTAGGAAGTCCATCAGAGAAGATATAGAACCAACACATTGCCAGAATGTAGAAGGGGTAGCAGAAAGTGCGGCCTTATGAGAAGACAAGTAAGTTTCCTTTGTATGTGCTCACAGCGGAAGGGCTTGAAGAAATAAACTCTGTGGGGGGATTTATCCTGATGTCAGAGAAGAAACTCGTTGCAAAAGTAGAGGCAGCATGCAAAGCCACCTCTGTGTTAATGTGTTACTGCTCTCAGATAAATGCAAATGACATTCCTAATTCTCTTGCATCTGAAACTGAATTCCCTCAGTTCCACCCAGACTGTCACACTGATATTTCGTGCAAGACATCCCACAATCTGCCTCTCCTCCACCAAAAAAGAAAGAAAGAAAAAATGTTTCAGAGCCACTTCTTCTACTAAAATAATAAATTATGAATGCTACATATTACCTAATGGGTGGTGAGTATTTCTCTTGGCACTGGACAGTCACCCATTGTGGAAAAGCTTTGTGAATTGCAGGTCAGCTGCTGGACCTACACAAATGTCTTTTTCCTGTTTCTTGTGTCAGTATCTCCCTTCCATCTGAGTGGTGGCAGTTCTGCTCTCCAGCTAGCTATTCACCCCAACCATGTTTCCAGAGCAACAAAATGGTCCTTCTACAGGGCTGTCCTTCTTGTGGCAGCTCTCTTTCATTCTACAGTAAAACATAGCTATAAATACTTGACTGCTGATTCCTGCTTTAGTATGATTACTATACATCAGCATGTTGCTTCTTTAGTGTACTGTCCATAGATTTAGTCAATGTACTAGGTATAAAAAGGAAAAAAAAATAAGCTTCCATCTTGCCCCCACTCACAAAACTTTAGAGTTGGCATCTAACTAGTTAGTATTTGGTTTATGGCTAATGCTCAGTGGGAAAAAGGCAAAGCCACAATGAATGTATGTTTAAAGGCACCCTGATAGGTCAGAATTGTTTTATGCTGGAAAAATGTATCTGTTTTGAATGGAGATGAGCATACACTGATTTTCTTGGAATAATGGGCAAGTGATGGCTGGATGCTGGATGCCTCCTGATGCAGAGCCTCATGATGAATAGATGTATACTAGTTAGGAACAGTACTCACAGCTAAGTTCTGATGCTAGTGTGGTTCTGCAAAAAATGGCATATCAGTAAGAAGAAAAGGAAACTATCTGAGCATTGCAAAACAGTTGTCTCAAAATCCTTTTGGAAGCCAATATCAGGATAATCAAGCAGACAAAGATATAAAAGGAAGCTACCACTATAACAAGAGCAAAATGGCTGAATTATGTCCTTCTCAGCATATTATTGAGGGGAGATGAAAAATTATTAATCAGAAAAACTTCCAATGGACTTACCCACATCACACCTTGCAGCCTATGGTCTCAACTCACTTTTTTATCTGTTAAAGAAAGCTCAAGGTAGCAGCACCATCAACAGCAGCATCTCGAGGAATCAGAGATCATAAAAGCAAACCACAATTTTCCAATGCAGTCAGGATTTTCCCAGAACAAAAGTTCTTCTCCCAGAGTCAATCTGAGTCACAGTCTGACAGATCTCACCTCAGTTCCAGGATATCTGATAGGAAATTTGTCACCTGGTTCAAGTAGCTTCTTTTGCAGGGCACTATGCAGGGCTGTGCATGGACATATCAGTTGACTCTAAAATTGATCATCAAATATAGCTTGCATCTGCAAGGAAATTTTGGGCATAACCTGGGTGACAGGATATATAACACTGACTTCTAGATTGGCACAGACCATGGTGAGAGAGGTTGTCCCTCTGGAGTTCCTGCAGGACCACAGTGGAGCAGATATCCACAATACAGCCTGTGAAGGACCACAGGCTGGAGGGAATTGAGATACTGTGAAGGAAGTCACGATATCTTGAAAAGTCCACACCAGAGCAGGCTCTTGGCCCATGGAGAGAGGAGCCCGTGTTGGAGCAGGTTTGCTGCAAAACTTGTGACTCTGCAGGGACCCACACTGGACCAGACTGTTCCTGAAAGACTGCAACCCATGGAAGGGACACAAGCTGGAGCAGTTCATGGACTGCACCTTGTGGAATGACTCATGTAGAAGTTCATAAAGGACTGACTGTTGCTGGAGAGACCACACACTGGAGCAGGGGAAAAGTGTGAGGAGTCCTCCCCCTGAGGGGCGAAGGAGCAGCAGAGACATGTGATGAACTGCCTGCAACCCCATTACCTCCCCTGCACTGCTGGGGCAGAGGGGGAAGAGAAATTGGGAGTGAAGTTGAGCCAGAAAGAAGGGAAGGTAGGAGGAAAGCGGTTTTGGATTTGTTGTTTCTCGTTATCCCTCTCTGTTTAATTAGCAATAAATTAATTTCTCCAAGATGAGTCTGGTTTGCCTGTGATGGTAACTGGTGAGTGATTTCCCTGTCCTTGTCTTGACCCACAAGCCTTTTGTTTTTCTCCCCTAGTCCTCGAGATGGATTGAGAAGATGGAATGACATAGTGGCTGGTGGAAACCGGACAGCCAGCCAAGGTAATACTCCACAGAACCCTGCACTGTCGATACATAGTTACCGATTTTCCAGGCACTCCTATTGAACCTGAATTTTAAACAAGTCTTGCCAGATCTTCATATAAAGGTTTGGCTACTTTGTTGTAAAACACAGAGGCTCACAAAATTAACAATTAATACTGTTTCCAGACCTTCATGAGTGCAGGTACCCATGTGCTAGATTTTTTTTTTTTTTTAATGTTACTGTTCTAGTTCTGGAGATCTTAATTTAGCCTTTATTGTTTTAAACATGCATTATGAAGCTCAGGAAACATCAAGGTTTGGTGTGTGTTTGTGTAAGAAAAAAACACATTTCAAGTGATTTATCCTCTTCAGTCTTATTTATATGCAGAATCCAAATAAGGGGAAGTTGTTGAAAAACTAAATGGAAACCAGACATTCCAATATTTCCATATTTCAAAGAATTAGTGGATTTTAGGAACATCTTGAAAAGTCACTGATGTTTTGAACCATCTCAGCATGCTTGTCAAAGAAATTATATGTGTGCTGTTTTCAGACTACTGTTTTACATGTTTCAAAGCTCCATATAACCCACAGGAACAGAATAATTGGAAGAATGGAAAAGAAGAGGACTTAGGAAGACATACACATATCTGGAGAAGTGAGGAAGCATTACCATGCAAGTACTCCATACAAAGAAAACAACCTCACATCATTGTCACAAGGCAGAGTAAGAGGTACCTGAACACTACAACATTTTTTTTCCCACAATGCAAAATCATCGTATTGTTGTTGCGAAAATACCACTTTTTTTTTCCTTTAAATGTATTCTGTATTACTTATTTTCAGCATTGATAATTTGTTAAATCATCTATTACTACAACTATATTAATTTTAAGTCTAATTACTACCAGCCTTTTCTTCTGTTGATCTTGGGAGTAAAATCTAAATGCAAAAACTTCTGGCAAACAAGAATTTCTATCTTCATCACTGAGGGCACAGCAAATATTTCTACAGCACAACCAGATTTTTATAACCCCAGGCATGAATCTGTTCCTGTGATGGCTATATGCCAGTTCTTGGAATGCTAATTCACTTCCTAATAAGTAGTTCTTTTGCTTCTGTTATTAAAATAAAAAAAACCTTGCAAACAAACGCCGTAAATACAGAAAGTTAGGCACCTTCTAGAAAATTGTCTTAAGAATTACAAAGAATGAGAAACAAACTTTCTACACTTCCATATCCGCCTGCCTATTGCTACAGAGTTAATATATTTCTTCTACCAACAGAACAACATTTCGTACTGACTGAGCTGTGTGACTTTCAATCTCATCCATCTGAAGTGTTAAGGGAAGATTCACCAATGCAGAATACAAATTGCAGTCTCAATGAAAAGTTCAATCTGTATCTTTTGGTGATCAATTTTGGCAAATACTCTACAGCGTGCAATGGGCAGTGTTATGCACAGTGCTGAGTTCCCAGAGTAGCCTTCAGCTAAGGAAAAACAGAAGAGAACTGGGGCTTGGGATTTCACTGGAGAGATATAAAGGACAAAGAGAAAAGGCAGATATAAAACCCAAGAAGAAATAAAAGATGAGAAGAAGGTGGAAAAACTAAAGAGAGGGTAGACAAATTATTATGTAAAAAGCACAGAAATGGTGCATAAAGTCAGGCAGAACATATAAAAGGAAACCTAGAGAAACTGTAGAAAGTGCCTCCTGTCAAACAGAAAATAATTCTAAAAGAAGAAAGACTTGAAGTTAGGAATAGTTCAATAAATCTGAGGCTTTCTATATAGACATTTTCTAGGAATCTTAATTAGAAGAACCAAAATTTCAGCTTAATTTTTTTCCCTAAAAATTGCAGCTGTTGACAAAATACTATACCTAACCATGGTCTGCACAAGCCCCATACCAAGCTGTTCTGTGCACTTGCATGGAGAGAGGAAACAAAGTTGACTCCTATGGAAAAGAACAGGTATCATATCATCAGTGACAAATGGCTGTATTTATGCCGTACAAGAACACAGGCCCAAAATACCTGGCCATGGAGAATGTGTGGGAGGGACAAGGAAGAAAATACAGTGTTCCTACAACATCTAGAAAAGGTATGTCCTCATTCTCTGGGCAGTTCTGCCTCACTGGAAGAGTTAACACACCACACCTCAACCTCCACATCACACAGCTCTGCAACGTGATCAGGAAATCCCCTTCACACCCCCAATGTCATTTTCCTGATGATTATTAAGCCTGGAATAATCCTGACCAGATAACTGTCTGCACAATCTGCACAGAGTTTGAAGATTTGAGAAATAGCTATTGACACTTGATTTGATGGGGAAGAGGCGGAGTCTGATAGATGACTAAGAATTTGAAGCTACAGGCAAGACAGGGGAAGGCATGTGTCAGAGTAGAACTATCACGCTTTGCATTCCCTTTTGTCTCCAGCTATGAGGGGCTGTCCTACTATGGAAGCAGAGCATTAGTTTCCCAGTAAGTATCAGTTACAGAGATCCTCAGTTACCCTTAAATAAGATTACAACTTTTTATGTTGTACTCTGAAAGGTTTTCCTAATACTGCAGTTATTAATTGAGCAAGCTCACATGAATTGTTTTAGGAGGTTCAAAAATTTTTAACTTGTTACATGCCAGTGGTATGTTTCCTTTGTGACCTAAAATGTCTGTTTAACATTTCCATTGAGAAAAATGTTGAAACAATATTTAAATGCACAATTGTTTTCCCTTTTATGGAGTAATTTGAACCATTTTTCAACAGCAGTATATTTATTTGAAGGGTGTCACATTGAGGAAACCTCATTATTAGACAGCACTTACCATACACAAAAGTATCAGAGGGAAAACATGAGGGAGTTTCTACAGGATACACTATGTTGGCAAATCAATGAAATTAAACAGCCAGAGAGGACATGACTCATTCATTTTCTTGATAAAAGCTAGCTTTATAAATGTAATGAGTAGCTGTTCTTTAGGAAGAAAAAAAAAAAAATATTAGCCAAAGCAAGTGTAATTTAGCACATCTCAAAGCATGTCAGAATGGTTAAGCAACAGTTACCAGCATCAGTAGGTACTTTGCCACCCTTTCTTTCCTTTTTTTTTTTTTTTGCTTGTAATGGAAAGAGAAAATAAAAACAATTCTACCCTTGAAAGAAAACACTGTAGGCATTTTTAAGCTGCTGAAACACGTTGCCACATGAGAAGTCATCTCCTTTCCTCCACTGTGCTTGAACAACTGTTAAAGTGACATGCACCCCATCAACACTGGCAAGCACACACTTGGTTTCAAGAATCATCTTTCCCACTATCTTGTATTTTTTTTATTTCTGCCTCAGTTTGCATACATAAAGTTAGGCCATGCGTGAGTCCACTGATACCTGTATCTGTCGAGACCGTAAAACACGTCAGTGGTCTGTATGGACATCAAAGATGTCACAGCCATTTTGAATGGAACTGAATAGAGTAAGACATGGGAATCAAGGCAGATGTGCATATTAGTGTTTCTTTCTACACAATGTGCTTGAAGGCTCAAATACTGTGCACACAAATTCAGTGTTCCATTTCAGGAATCAAATACTCACTTTGCAGGAGAAGTAAATCTACTGTTTTTATTTCTGAAGGTACCCTAAACCCAAGAATAGGGAACTCCAACTTGTCTGTTGCCTCTAAAAATTCAGTTTTGGCAGACATGAATTGTCTATACAGAATGGAGTTGGGTCCTGTCCAACAAGTCCTTTTGTTCCAGACTTGCCTTAGTGCCAAGCTTAAGGCTGTGAAATAAGAGCAAGACTCAGAATTTCAGCTAACAGCTAAACCATACCTTCTGATTGTATTACTGTGGGCACAAGTCACATTCAGCCCTACACTTTGGGAACAAAAGAAGAGTGATACAGTATCTCATCCAGATCAAGCTGCCACAGGTAACAGGTACTGCAGCCAACTCATTAGCACTTTGAACTATAATAATGAAAAGATCTGTAACTGCAGCATTCGGCTGGTGTATGATGGAATTTGCATCCACTGAAAGGGTGCCTTGATTTGAAGGGAAGATGTCAACTCTTTTTCCTTTTTTTTTTTTTTTTTTTTTACCCGATTACAAAAGCTGAAAGAATAACTGGCTTTTTAGTTGAGTTAGTTTCCATCAGGGGAAAGAATGCTGTGCTTAAAACTGTCCTGTGATTTTAACTTATCTCTAAAAATACCCTTTGAAAGATAAAGACAGAAACAGACTTCCAAATGAAACCCTCCCTAAATACTAACATTCAGACATTTCTACTTTATTTTATTAATTTGTTGCAATTGAGAACAGTAATCTTCGACTTCTGTTTATCTGCATTATGACCTTAAGGTTCTTTCCAACCCTAACTATTCTATGATTCCACATTCCATTTTCAATTCTTTCTTTCCCACCCCCAGATTTTGTTCATAGTTTGCCAGACTATCTTTAGAGAGGATGGAGCACTTAAGGTAAAGACCCAATTATCTTTATTCCATAAAAAAAAAAAACAACCCAAACCAAATCAAACCTGAAGATACAGTTTCATCCAACTCCTTAAAACCAGATTCCTCCAGTTTTTCATTAAATAAAGATCTTACCTTCTTCTATCTCTGCTTGAGAGAACCAAAACTAGACAAATGGTTTATTCATATTTTGCTACCACCCATCTTCCCGTACAGGTGAGGGAATGCTGCTGTTGTGTGCTGATCTCAGATCTCTTAGAAACAGCCATTTAGTAAAAAAAAAATCGTGTGTGACCTCTTGTTGTGATTTAAGCCCAGCCGGTAACTCAGAACCATGCAGCTACTTGCTCTCTCTCCCACTTCTTCCTCCTCAGCTCCCAGAGCGACGGGGAGGAGAAGAGAAAGAATGTAACTCCCATGGGCTGAGATAAAAACAGTCCAGTAACTAAGGTATAATACAAAACTACTACTGTTACCACCAATAATAATAGTGATAAGGGCCCATCTATATGTTGCATCTCTGCCTTGATGGCCTGAAGTGTTATGGGCCCACTGGGCCAAAAATAATTCACCCTTATGTTGCCAATCTAAGTCCATCTGAGCCACTTCAATCTTAGCAGCTTTATCCACTTATTGGTCGTTCTGGTGTTCCTCAGTGGCCCGACTCTGGGGTACATGGGCATCTACGTGGTGTACACCTTCACCACCAGGTTCTGCACCCGAGCAGCAATATCTTTCCACAGTGCAGCAGCCCAGATGGGTTTACCTCTGCATTGCCAGTTGCTCTGCTTCCATTGCTGCAACCACCCCCACAGGGCATTTGCCACCATCCAGGAGTCAGTATAGAGGTAGAGTACAGGCCACTTTTCTCGTTCAGCAATGTCCAGGGCCAGCTGGATGGCTTTCACCTTGGCAAACTGACTCGATTCACCCTCTCCGTCAGCAGTTTCTGCAACTTGTCGTCCAGGACTCCATTCAGCTGCCTCCCATCTCTGATGCTTTCCCACAATACGGCAAGACCCATCAGTAAACAAGGCATACTGCTTTTCACTTTCTGACAGTTTATTATATGGTGGGGCCTCTTCAGCACGCACCGCCTCCTCCTCTGGTGACATTCCGAAATCTTTGCCCTCCGGCCAGCCCATGATGACTGCTAGAATGCCTGGATGACTGAGATTTCCTATTGAGTTCGTTGTGTAATTAGTGCAGCCTACTTACTCCATGTAGCATTGGTTGCATGATGTGTAGAAGAGCCCCTGCCTTTGAACATCCAGCCCAGCACAGGCAGCTGGGGTGCCAGGAGGAGCTGTGCTTCAGTGCCAATCACTTCTGAAGCAGCTTGAACCCAGTATCTCTTTCTCAGTTGGGGTATAGCTGGCCTCAGATCCTCTGTATCCCTGGCTCCAAAAGCCAAGGGGTCGACCTCGAGTCTCCCCAGAGGCTCCAGGTAGGACCATTCTCCCTGGCTGCAGTGTACAGTACATTTTTTACATCTGGCCCGGTCTGAACTGGTCCAGGGGCTACTGCATGAACTATCTCATGCTTAATTTGCTCAAAGGCTTGTTGTTGCTCAGGGCCCCATTTGAAATAATTCTTCTGGGTCACGTGATAGAAAGGGCTTACAATCGAACTGTAATTTGGGATGTGCATTCTCCAGAACCCCACAGCACCCAAGAAAGCTTGTGTTTCATTCTTCTTGGTTGGTAGAGACATAGCTGTTATCTTGCTGATCACATCTGTGGGGATCTGACCCAGGACGCTTTTTCTGCTCAGGTACTGTTGAAAGGGTAGATAGTTTGACAGTGACATCTGTTAGCCCTGAATTACACTAACAAAAATCTTCAGAACATAGCAAGAGATTTCTATCTTAATGCAGAGACAGGCCTCATTTACATCATGTGCATTGGGTATGCTTGTAGCTGAAGGCATGTATTTAGCTGAATGACCACCTCAAATGGAACAGACCATGAAGGACATTAGCTTACATACTTTGTACTTACTGCTAAATTCAAAATACAAAAGAAAAGCATGTGTTTTGGTACAGTCTTGAGAATTCTGCATAAATCAGTAAAGCACACTGTAGATCTCAAGTACTACTGACAGGACCCAGACTAGATCTGCTAAAAGAAATGAATGCAGCTGGTACCTTGAAAGAACGTAGTACTTGTACCACCACTAGATCTAAGCTCTGATCTAACTCAGCCAGAAGTCAAGCCTGGTCTGTTGGCCAGTCAGCTCTGTTCTTTAAAAAATGAATGAAAAACAATGTACAAAAAAAGTAATTAAATCTGTACCAGGAAGAGTAAGTTTTCATATTTCAGAATATTAAAAACTTACTTTCTACAGCAAGTCAGTATTTTGTAGTTTTTAGTGGTGCATCCTGCTAAAGCCACCTATTGATCACTCATTTAAGCTAAAATTTGAGTACGCATATGTACGAGCCAAATGAACAGAAATACTTTTAGCAGCGCACTTAAAAAGGTTAATTTTTTTTTTTTTTCATGCCACATTTATTCACATTTTTGCATGGGCAAAACCAACAACTCTGGACAAAGCAGTCTATTACTTCTTTTGGGAAGATAAAGCAAGTACGCATGAAGAATCCAAATATGTTCACTCTAACTGATGGGAAGAGGACCAAGAAAATAACAGCCTGAAGCAAATGGCTTTTGCACCACAGAACAGTTGCTGTAAGCTGGCAGCATGCTTTGTCACTCTGCTTAAAGTTACAGATCTGAGACTCTGGTGTAGACTAAAACTGTAAAACTTTCATCAATGAAAGCAAGAGTGTTTGACACAAGTTAATGTTCTAGCACAGTATCTACTGCTGTCCTGAGTACTCTCTTCCTTCTTGCAGAATATGCAAGTGTATGTCCTCCTTCTCCTATGGCAAAATGCCTTCCCTAAAATTTTATTCCTAGAACATTATTGCCCAGTTTCACTGATACATCTTGCCAAATAGTCTCCAACACACACTTAGTTACTGCTTCAAGGCAACTGTGATGGAATAGTGAATCTAACATCTTGGAAAAGGATGGGTTTTATGTACTGAAAGTTGGAATTAAAAACTTGACTGTATAACGACCTGTACAATCTGGTCTGAGGTCAATGTTGTCCTTGAGTAAAGCAGGAATTTGGACTAGATAACCTGCCAAGATAATTTCTAATCTGGATGATTCTCTGATATGGCTGTCTTCATACTCATGGAAACTTTAAAAACCCAAGTTCTTGCACGTAGTTTAATTCAAAATGTTCTGGCACTTACGAAAGTTAAGGATCTTCAAAAAGTCACTTGGAATTCTATACAATAAAATACACATAAATTGGGGTTTCTTGACATGCCTCTTCAGTGAATTACTTAAAAATATTTACAGTGAATTTTCATTTTATTTCATTGCTTCCATTCTATACACTAAATTTGCAATTAACAATTTTTCAAAATGAAACCAGTTCCCAATTATACTTCCACTATAATTTCCAACACTTATGCATTTAAAATACAAGAGTTAAAATAATAATGTAGACCTGAACGTGATATAGTCAGAACCTACAAACAGCAACACCCTTTATGTTTGCCATGACTATTTTCCATAAGTGACAACTACTATACAATGATTAATGATTATAATGCACATCAATTTACAGTATTCACAACAGGCTTATAACATGAAAGTGTGAAAAAGGCAGCAGCCTCTCATACAATTTAAAAGTGACTCTCCACCTGCTTTTATTTGCTAAAAAACATCTTCCCCCCCAACTTTCAAGATTATTTACTCATGAAAACAAGGACTAAATTATTCTGAAAAATAAGAAGTAATTTTCAGACTGGAAGTCTTGATGTGCTAGGGGAAGAGAGCAAAAATTGTACATTTCAGTTGGTCACTTGTACATAAAGAGACTTATTTCTGCTCCACAAATAACAATTCAGCAGAGACTTTAAAATGAAGGACATCAGTGCCAAATAGCAAACAGGTAATGGTGCACATACTTGTGACCTAACAAAAGAGAAACTCAACAAATAGCCCATTATTTTTTTACACTTTCTATACACTTTGAACACTGACAGTACATCCATTTGTATGAATATTCTATTTTTATACAAAGTAGCAGAGTAAAACTAAACCCTGAAGTTATAAGTGTAAAGTTGAATAAAAACGGCACTTACACATGCACACATCAGCTTCTAATTTGCTTTATTCACACACTTTAGTTACTGCAAGTCTTACAAACAAACTGCAGGACATCAAATTTGCATTCTCTGCAACTTTGCCCAAACCCAAGTTTTTGTTATTTTGTACAAAGCAAAAGATTCCTCTTCGTCATCTTCTGCCACACTGCAGCAAAGTAACGTGTAATAATTCACAGGTGTGTAGGAGACATTTATGTGTAAGTTACTTTTACAGTTTCTATTTTGCTTACAGCGCCATTAACAGTGAAGTTGAAAACATATTTAAAAGACCAGTAAACCCACCAGTCTCTCACTTGCAAGTTCTTATAACTTATGAGAACAAGACCATTTGAACCGGCTAGCAGTTCAAATTAAGTATCAGTTGTGATGTTTATAAAGTATATACTAAGAATTCATCCATTCCTTAATTCAGTTAACTAGTAAGAGGAAAGGTAAATCCTCACTCCAGCCATATCTAAAATCTATCCCCTTCTGTATGTCTGCATATTATATATACAATTTGTGTCTATAATGTGGAATTTAAACAGTACTTTTTTAATTACACTTAGGAATCCATATCCCCATTTTTAAAACAAGTTCCTTTACAGTGCAAGGAGCACCCACAGAATGGATTCTCCAAACTTAATTTTCTAAGCCATTTTAAACAACAGTTAGGTTAGTAAGTCTCTAACCTAAGCCCACTGCGCTAAATCCACACCTGAACAGATTAAGAAACATTTTGAAGCAGTGTTGAGTAAATTATTTTGGTAAGCTGTAAAACTGCCACATGCAACGTATACTGTACTACAACAGCTCCAAATCCTTTATAAAAACCTAGCATTCCTTCTTCCCGTTTTATAGTATTTATGCAGTCTCTCATTCCCTCATACTGCGTATTGATGGGAAGCACTTCATAGCCAAGGTCCGTATTGTCAATTATTGTGCGTGTCCCTTGAATATGAAGGCGGTGTAAAACTGTCTCCAGTGGGTAAAGCATGACATCAGCACAAAGGCTAGCTGCAAAGCTAGCAATAAGTTCTGGAAAATAAGCATCCAGCATGCTCTGAATGGAAGTAGAGCCCTCAGGTGGAAGGTTGTGGGAATTACCCCTTTTCAGAACAAACAAAACAAGCTTCTGGATGATGGAACTGATGACGTAGTGAAGAACCCCATGTAGAACAGTTGGAAAAGCCAAGACCATCAGAGGAAGCAGACGCTTGCTATGGGGTACTCCCATGCCTACAACTCTGCCAATTCCTTCTTTCACGCAGTCCAGGATGCCCGGATTATCTCGAATTATTTCGCTCTACAAGCGCAAAGAATAGTTACAACCTGTAACCATTTCAAAACCATATTGACATCCACCTCGACACTTTGTCACTGCTGAACAGAGAATTCCTTTATAGACATCTGCACGCTATTGTTATCTACAAAGCTATACTGCTGCAAATTCTTTGCTCTAACACTCTGGATCACACTCAAGTAAGCAGTCTTTTAAAACATGAACCCATCCTAAAGTCTTTATTTAATGTACATTTCATTTATTTGTGGTGCTACCAAAGAAATTCAACTTCTGGGCTACTGCTGAAAGTATCAGTCTACAAAACAGTCATGTATTGAAAACACCTTCTTCCAGACAAAATGACAGGGAAGTATATCTAAATCAAAAGTCCTTTTATTTAAGGACTACAACTCTAGTTTTTGAACTTGAATGTGCATAATAAAGACTTCCATAGCTAAAGTTGAGCTGACAGATAATTTTTAGTATGAATTTAATAGGTTCAGCTCATGTTTCTGTACCATTATTTGCATCTAAAATAGCACTCTTTACCATGCTGCTTCTTAGAAGATAATTATTTTGTTCACGTAGTGAAAATAAACAATTCACTTAGCAATTACTTACTCCATTATACTCCACCTATGACTGTATGACTAAGCTAAAGACCTTGTTTCCCCTTCTAATGTTTTTACAAACTCTGTGTTTTATCATCTCTGGTACATCCAAAATTCAGGATTTGGGAGTTCTCCTCAATGCCCAACTCTGAATCCTTGCTGAATGTGTCCTGACCTGATGCCTGGATAAACCACCAGAACATTCCTCAGTACTCTGGGAAAGTACTAACAGCCTGCAAAGCCTTCATGATCAGTCTGCACAGAAGAGAAACTCATTCAAATACCTAAGTTGTGTTGTTCCACACTTTAAGAACAAGTTAAGCATCATAACCCCTAATGAATCCTCTTCTCCCCCATATCATTATAGTCACTGCGCTTCCAAATCTGTGCTTGCTTTTGTCAAGCATGACACCATGTGGTTTGAGAACCTGAAGACAAAAACAGTAATGTGACAGCTACAAATTTCTACCATTTACAGTTATTTTGACGAAATATATTTACTTGAGGAAGTGCATCAAAGGAGTACTGTTGAACAGCATGGTTCACCAGAATTAAGGTAACCAAAATTAGTACAAAACTGTTACTTAAAAATCCCAGAATCTTTAACTTTCATAGTTTGTTATTGGTCATTGTCCTCTTGCAGCACAGGAATATAATGTAAATCTGATGAGCCAAGTTGCCTCCCTGGACTGATTAGTACAGCATATTCCAACTGTCTATATTAAATGTCCTTTCTAATGCCAGATTTAGACTTAAGACAGTATGACTAATATACCTATTATAGTAAATATTTTAATCTCAATTAAAATTTAGTCATACACTGTCAAGCAAAACAAATGCAACAACTGCAAAATAAACCTGAATCCAAACCTAAAGAATAACAGCGTCTTTTTTAATGTTGTAAATATATGTTAAGTTACCTGTACAGTTTCAATCAGGCTTGCAGAATAAAAAGGCATTGCTACCACATGTGTTAAACTGTAGAAATGAAGAAGACGAGAATTATGCTCATTACACTACTACAGATCTAGCAAACTATGCACCTGAAAGTTGACAGTTATCTACCAACTCATGCCCAAGAGAAAATTAACTAAATTATTAAAATGCACATCAACAAGCTGAGACACACTTCAGTCTGAAATTGTGTTAAATCCTATTTCCATGTGACTAGGCTGATTCACTAAAAGAATCTAATTTACTAAAAGAATCTAATATTTTAGTCAGATTCTATACAGGCACAGGGATCTAGTATGAGAGAATATTTTGTGAAAGTGGTGTATGCAATCAAAATCGTTCAAAAAAACCCCAACAACACAAACCTCATAATCAGAAAATTGTTATCAGCACCAAGTAACCATAGCTGCAGATAAAATTAATATACATTTAGCAGCTTCATTAATGTTTAGAAAATTACATAAGGTAGTAACACATGCTATACTTACCCTTTGAGTAGAAGGTGTCCACCTATCTGCTTGAGGTTCCATTTATGTGAAAGCTCCCTAAAAAGAAAAGTATTTGCCTTAACATGGGTAAGAACACATTATTCTCAAGCATTTCTTCCACAGGTATCAACACCCAGTTTTCATACTGCTGTTCTACTATCAGCTTATGTTGCAAGATTTCCCATAGTGGAAAGATACTGAGCAACACACTTAATAAATCATGCTTAAATGTTAGAAGTTATTTGGGCCTATTATGCTATAAAAAAAAAAGCCTTTAATGATTAAAATGTATACAGCTCTCACAGCTACTGCCTTTGAAGTGTTGCAATTATTTCACATCCTTATGTACTAATTCTTCAAGCCATTCTCAGGGAATACTGAATTATTTTAAAATCTCACTAGGGTTCCTTTGTCAACACACTTGTTTTTATGTTTTGGTTTGGTTATGCTGCTCCTTTTGTTTGAGGTTATGTTTACCCAGTTGTTGTTTCTTTTCTGAAAACCTAAGTCACATTCTGATGCAGACAAGACCAAACCAAATAGAACAGGTCAGACTAGAAGCTGAATATTAATCCTGTACAAACCTAAGACTTTTGGCTTTAGCACAACCTGGTAAAACAGAAGAAAACCTACCTGTTTAACACAAAGGTGACTTTAAAATAAGTCCCATTAAAGTAGTATTTCTAATTATGCACTTCAAATTAGGAACATTAGCAAACATAACTACATTCCACTTGACAGAAAGTGTAATCCCACCCGGCTCAAGATACCACTCAAATACCAATGTATTTACCATATATTTGGTAAATACTCCATTTATGAGGTAAAAAGATATTTGTCTGAAATTCTGGACACACTAAACTGTATATTTTTAATAATAAGCTATAAGGTGTTCAGCTTCAATTACTGTCCAGGAATCACACTCACCCACTGCCTTTAGTTACAACTTCAAAGAAAAAAACTCTACTCTTTCCCTAAAATTGTATGTTACTGGTAGCTATCACTTTCCCAAATATGTAGGTCAATTACTAAAGAGGAAGGGAAAAGCACTTACTATTATGCATTTTGGACACTTGGATTACATCCATTGAACCATATTACTCAAAGATGTGGAAAATGAAACCAGCCAAACTAATGTGTGAAAGACTAACCTGCCAATCCACTACATGTAACTACTCCTGCAATGGGAGAACGATTACAGAATGAGTTTGTCTAGTACAGAACCAAATGCAACTTGAAAGTGTTAACACCCATTTCTGTGCCCTCTCCTAAGCCAGAGGGAATCTTTCATAATATTATGATATAGAAGTAGAACTGACATCTCACTTCGTTGTTCTTTGGAGTTTGATAATGTAGTTAAATAACCTGCTAAACCAGATTTGGTGACACTGCTGCAGTAAGCAGTATCTCCCTGTGACAGCCCATACATACACACTATGATTAAAAAGGGAGAGCATCCTGTAGAAAACTGCATGAGGTGGTGCACATTCAAGACAAATGCTTTAGCCAGATCACTTCCCCAGTCCAGCTCATTCTGTGGCTGTTCACATACCATGTTGGCACAACAATGGGGGTAGGACAGAGGAAGGAATAAGTAACTACTAGCAGAAAGGACTGCTTCTTTTCGCAGCAGTGCCAGCTCACTTTTCAAGCTACTGAACAAGTGGCCCACAAGAGAAAAATACTTCCTTACATTTAACAGAAATCAGAACTATGAAAATATAAACACTGTATCACATTTGAACTTAAGGGTCTTCTACAGCAGTTTTTAAAAAGCAAGAACAAGTCACACTTTGAGAAAACTGTGAATTTCAGTTATGCATGAGACATCTGACCAAAAAGCTTAAATACACACTCCACACAATTTAAGTATGAAATGCTCTTGATAATGCTTTTGACAAACGCCAGAAACTGAAGACTTACTTTTATTAGTATGCATACATGTATCATAACAGTAGCTAGATTAATGAAACTACGACTTTTTACTTTAGACATGGTATCTGCTCGTATCACACAATACAAACCAAAATACGAAAAGAAACTTATGAATCCTTTAATTATGGTGGAATTACACTGAAGACCAATGTGCTATGCTAGTTCTATACAGACCAGTAAGCAAACATACAAAGCACAGGAAGTCTCTCACTATTTATTAATTACAAGCTTGTTGCCAAGGCAACCACACCATGCTGAAAACACCTATTCAGTGCCTGGCTGTTCTAATGAAGTAATTTTTTTCAAAACAGCCTGTAAGTTCTAACATTTTCAATAAAAATCAACAAATGATATAATGATAAATTTGTTAGAATCAGTAAATAAAAACCCCATGCAATACCTTGGCAAAGGTGTAAATTCACTGATGATGCCTTCTGTTCCCAGGGTTATGCCCTGAACAATGAAAGTGCTGCCCATTCCTTTCCAGAGGGCTCTTGGACCCTGCATTTTGAACATGCAACATTTTGATTCTTGCAACATAAAACTCAAAAATCTTTTAACCCGATTTTTATAAAATGTCAGTAAATTCAAACTGCACAGGGCTACAAGTCTACCATTAAAATGAATTATTGCCAAATTCAGGGGACAACTAATTTTCAGCTCTGAAGAAACTTTTGGTTTTCAGTCATTTCAAGCAGTTGTCAACAATTTTGGAGGCATATCTCTCACTGTGAATACTCTGCGCTATAAGCTTAACACCATTTTCTATGAACAAAATGTTAAATGACATCTGTACAAAACCCAGAAAGTCTGTTTTTGCTGTCTTCTGAATTTTAGGCTTGCCATTCCCAGACAGAACTGGAAATTCATGCACTCTTATCTTTGGAAATAGTAATTTGGATAATTTCTTTATTCACAAAGATTAACTGTTGTTTCAAATACTAATAAAAAAAGTTTCAGGGGTCTTTTATTTTCTGACATCTGCAAATGTTCCCCACAAAGGACTATACTACCAAAAATAAAAGAAAAGATTTTACAATCTTCTTGAAACATTTCTGCCACCATAAAAATAACAAACCCTTACAATGGCCATGTTTTTCACCCTCAGTTACAGAAAGAGTTATGGATGTCAATATACAAGCATGTTATAGTAACCTTCACTGCTCAGATAGAGCCTGACACCAAATACTGACCTGTGTCTTATTGATGCTGTACATAATATTGACAATAGTAAATGGAGTGAGATGATAATTCTGAGCATGATAATTAACCTGTTGAAAATATAAATAGTGACAGTTATAAACACATTTGGTGATGTTATAACCATACAGGAAAAAGCACTTCCAAAATAAGGACTCTATCCCTGTAAAGGCCAGCTAAAGTGATCAAAACATAAATAAATGCTCACTGAACTAGGGGAACAGGCAGAACTTGTATTTGTATGCTGAAAATGTAAACACTAAAGCAAGCACGAGCCAGAAAATACTGGAACACAAAGCATCTTGCTTGTAATCGGGGATCTAGAAGTTGCTCTTGCAGACTCTGAAACACTTACTATAATACATTTTCCACCGCCCAAGTAAGTATGAAGAATGTTCAGGGTAAGTTAAATTTCAGAATGGAAAACGTATGCTACAAATAAAAACATGTTAATGTAGCAGCATCTCCCTAAGATTTGTAAGGCTTCCTTACACTCCACAGAGTATGAAAACTCAGCAATACCATGGTACGCAGGACCTGTGACTGGAAGAGGTAATATAAAGGACATACCTGACACTGGCGACGTAGAACAATGCAAGGATGTGCCAACACATTTTCTGTAAATAAGCTTTAAAAGAAAAGTGTGTTTAAAGCATTGGAAGCCACCATAAATTTATCAGAAAAGGCTTGTTATTTTTCTCTAACATAGAGTACGTGGTGGTAAGCTACCAAGTATCCATGCAAAATGCCTCATTAATTCACTAGATAATGTAGAGTTTTTCCAAATACTGATTTTATATCTAGTGGCCATAGTGTTCAGGATGTGGAAAACTTTGTCATGCTTGATTAAATCGAAGCATATAGTTCAAAGGACAACTGAGCCCTGCTAACAGCTCTCTGTTCCTGAAGGAGATCAACATGTTCCTGCCCTATTGCTCTGCCCATTTGCTGATACTCTCCTGAGCTCAATCACCTTGATAAAGCTGTAAAGAAGTCAAACAACTCTTTACATATTAGGGAGGACTAGTTCTAGTGCCCCCATCAACTCTATTTTAATAAACTGAGCAGGCTTATCAAGGGGTCTGAATAAGCAAGCCCAGCCACGGCAAGGGAAGCAGTGGGAGAAGAGGGATAAGCAATTTCATAGGGTGGGATGACTTAATTTAAGCAACTCATTATGAGCTAAAAATGGTAATTTCTTCACTTCTAGTTCTCCTTCTTTACCCCTTGCCTCTCTGGTCCAGTTAGCTGCTGTCTGTTGGCTTTCATAGGTAGTCAGCACCAGTAAATCAACCCAAATCAAACAGCAAAACATATTGCATCAATTTTGTTTTCTGTTTCAGTGAGTCAAACTGGTTAAAAGAGGCTCTGATATGCCTGGGTGAGGGTGATAACAATGGGGTAAGGAGCAGGACAGGCTGGTGGTCAAGTAAAAAGTCCTTCTCTTCAAGTAGAAATACACTATAAGAACCTCAACCGACATAGCTTCCATGTTGCTCTAACTGGATAAGTGACACAAGCATTCTCATACTGTGAAGAAAGAAGCACTTTTCCATGAGAAGTCTCATATTCAGGTCAACAACTGTGAGTCACAACTTTTTTAAGACAAAAACCCTACTTTCCATGTCTTCACAAGCTGCATCAGTACACTGACAAAGAAAAACCCAATCAGGTGTGAGTGACCAGGAATGCTACAAAAACCTCCTAAACTTATCATGATCCTTACACTTGACAATTTAAGCTCTGAAAATGTTGTTAAAGGCATGCTAAAATCCACTACTTTTTCAGCGTCACCATAATACAGAATGGTTATTGGACTACTTGGCTACATCAAGATTACTATTCCAGAATACTTTGGCAATATACTTGAAGACATTTTCATCTTCTTAGGAAACATTCACATTACCTAAAAATATTAATAAAAGTGGCAAATGTGAAAACAGCGTTCTGGTGTTAATTTTCGGATCGCTCTAACAGAGTATGCATAACCTGTGCTGAACCCAGGACAACCACACAAAATCCTCTTTCTTTATAGTCATTGCTGATCAAGTAAACAATTCAGTTAATTCAGTTAAGGAGAACAGAAACCTGCATGAATTGCAGGTAGTAGGTTTCTAAAGCCACTGCAACTGTGTGAGTCTACTGGCATAAAAACACAATGCAAAAGTATGCACAGGGATCACAGGATAAGTATAGCTTTACTAATTTTCTGTCATCGAAAATTGTTACACAACTCTTACCTTGCCAGGCCAATACCAAAGCCTGCAAACCTGTTCAGCTGGTCTGAAAAAAAAAAAACAAAAAGACCACCAGGTTATACAGCAGTGATAATCACAAAGCAGGAGAAAATGCCATGCAGATGATCTGAAAAGAGTATTCTTCTACTGTACTTGCTTTACTTCAGAAAATTATGGCACTAAACCACAACATTTGTGGCAACTCTGCACATGGATAAAAAAATTATTGCCCACAGAATATTTGCACTTTGGACTGCATTTGTGTTGGGACATGCTTTTACTAAAATTAAATAAATAAATAATCATTGTCTTAAAACAGATACAGAGGAAAAAATAAAAAATATTTAAAAAAAAAAGAAAGTAGACAGTGAAACAGAGAATTTTAGCATATAAAAACCTACCTAAAACCAACCACTGAAAAAGTTAGCCAGCATGACAGTTTACCATAATTCTGAAACATATACTCAGATATCTGAGGTGAAATTAATTAAAAAAAAACGCCACAACAGTAAAAAGAAACTTTGGGAAAATTAACACTGAAAGTCATTGATGTAACAAACTTCAGTATGATGTGAACTTTCAAGTCAACTGTTTACCTCCACTCCTTTGCAAAAATCTAGTTACTGAGGAACTGTTAAAATCACAACAAGAATAATGGGTTGAATTCTCTGTTGTCTGCTCTTAGGCAGACATTTGCACATTGGGTATTATCAGAAAAGATTTTAAGACGAGTATCAGAACTGTAAAGGCAACTGAAAATTAACGCTCAGTCCTACAATCTACAGGGTGCACAGAACCTGTGACTATGGCTGATGCCAGTAACATCAGTGGAGCTCCACAAAGACATGGGAGTCCTTCTAAGAGGAGTAACTCTCTCCACTTGCAGAAGCTGGACTCAGTGATACAGCAACTCCTTATCAGTCCTCCAAAATGCATAAACAAGAACCAGCGTAACCTCCATGAGTAGGTAGACCAAAAAAAAAAAGAAAAAGTGGAGTCCAAGTATTTACGAATATTTAAGTGGTGCTTTAAGCAATGCTTAGTCTAGCTAAGGCTATACTCATTACAAAACCTGAACAAATCCACTGCACGCTAAAAAAAAGAAAAAAAAAAAGAATAAAGCAACAGTTCCATTTCAGTCTTTCATAAAAATTTCATACCCAAGTGTATTCGAAATGCTCCAGAACATCCTTTTAATTAAAGGAGACAATGTTCTGTAGCCTAGATTTAGCAAGTTTCTCTTAACTCACCTCAATTTTACAAAGACATTAAATGATGATGGTTTCTGCTCAATTACTGGAAAAGAACATAGATGTTTCCTCAAATTCTACCAGTTTCACAGTTCCTTTACTATCACAGGTGGAGGACTTTACTTAAGCAGCTCATGCTGTACTTCCTGCATTTTGTCAACGGCACAATAAAACAGCCACAAGACACAAAGTCTAAAACACCAACGACTAAATTGTAACAATATATACCGTCAGACCCGGTGGTAGTACTTGCCCTTACAGCAAGTGGAGTATTTCTGCTGTTTATCGTTTACATAAGCAATAGGGAGCTGACCACACGCTGCTTAACCAGAAGCCGCAGGGCACATTCTGGCACTCTCAATCGCATATGCATGTAACTACGCGTTGCTGCACCGCAAAGCGAGTGCTGGAGTGCAACAGGCTCTCCTTCTTCTAAAGGACTTTTCCCTCGGCGGGGCAGAGGTCAGCGCCAACACACCCGGGCGGCGCTGGTCCGGAAGCAGCCCGGCCGCGGATGAGTCTCCAACCACCGCCCGCTTGCCCTTGCCCGGCGCAGCTGGTCACCGGTAACGGGGGACTGGGGGCCGTAGTGAAACGAGGGAACGGCGAGAGGCGTGCTACCCCGCCGGGCCAGGCCGAGCCCTCCCTTACCGGCGCCAGGGCCGCCCGGCCCGAGGTTGGGCTCCTCGTTGAGGCCGGCGCCCCCCAGTGGGGTCCCCGCCCCGTACGGCGGCGTCTTCTCGCCCCAGTGCAGGTTGCGGCTGCCAGGGATGTCGGGCGGACTGGTCACCCAGTGGCCCAGCTCCGAGGCACTGCCGAAAGGCCTGGGACCCGACTCCTCCCGGCCGCTACCGCGGTAGCCCAGGCCGTCAAAGCCCTCGGGGCGCCGCGGGTGCATGGCGAGGGGCAGGCGGGGCACGGGGGCGGCAGCGGCGTAGAAGCTGGCACTAACAGCGGCACAACCCCCACCCAACGCCTGACCACCGCCGCCAGCTGCAGAACAGAGCCGAGCCTGCTGGAGCCGAGCACGGGCCACGTGATGCGGGAAGAGGCGGAGCCGGCGGACTGTTCGGCCAACAGCGTCCCTGCTGCCGGCCAGGGGGGTGAGGGTGCCTTCCGGTGGGCCTTCACGGGGAGGCGGAGTCCGGGACCCGGAGGGGAGAGGAGGGGAGCGGAGAGGAGAGGAGAGGAAAGAAGGGAAAGGAGAAAGTGAAGGGAAAGGGGCCGGGGGTAAGGGAAAAGGGAGGGAGAAGCGGAGGGGAAGGAGAAGGGATCTCTATGGGAAGTTTGTGTGACAGAGCTGGAAGTAGGGCTGTCGACTGTGGTAACAGGGCTGAGCAAACCCCACAGGGGGCACAAGGCAGAGGGGTCAGGACAGTGTCTGCTTGGTGTAACCCCACTGTTCCGTAGCCTGTGCTTCCCATCCTCTCTTTATCTCCCACTAATAAACTGGTTGCTGGGCAGGCTCCCTGCTGAGGAGAAGTGGTCACAGTCACCAGTGGGACTGTGGGTGCTCCCCCTGGCCAGCCACAGGAGTCTCTAACATGGGCCTGATACTGGCTGGACAGCTTCCCTGTGGGGTGTTTGCTCTCTGCTCCTCCTGCCTTGAAAAGTCCATCAAGGTCTCCCACTGCTAGGTCTCAGTCTGACCTCACAGCTTTTCGGTTTTTTTT
Source organism: Pezoporus wallicus (assembly GCF_028554395.1). Lineage (NCBI taxonomy): Eukaryota > Metazoa > Chordata > Aves > Psittaciformes > Psittacidae > Pezoporus > Pezoporus wallicus. The sequence continues at coordinate 151,906 of NW_026642515.1, read as the reverse complement.
GTACACAGGGTTAAGCCAACATTAGTCCATTTAAGCCTATTAACATGGGCAGCAGGAGTCATCCACTGACTTGTGCTTTCCCACCATTACAGTCCCTTGCAGCTCCACATGTTGTGCTTGGAGATGGTTTCTTCTTCTGCCCTTATGTGCTAGTTTCATTTTACCAGTAGAGCTTCAAGTAAAGAGCCAGCATTCACGTGAAAGCAGACCCTCAGGGATAAACAGCACTTCTGTGCCACAAAGGCAGTGTGGATCCTTCCTCTCTCTACCACCATTTTATTGGGCCATGACATTTTCCTTGTTAACTGAAAGTCTGCTGACATCATTGAATTTTAATGTTGTAATCTCAAAAATATGTGCAGATGAATCAACTGCCTCTGAGAACAGGGGCCAAAACACTGCAGATTTTTTTTCTTTTTCTGGTAAAAATCCATATTAAAACCAACCAGGTTACTTTTGTTTCTAAGACATGTTCACTTAGATCAGGTCAACATATAGGAATATACATGTCTTTAAGGGTATGTGGTGATCTGATCATGTGCAGCCTTATACATGAAGGTAGTGCCTCTGGATCTCGTAGAAGTTACGGTTTTGAGAGAAAATGCTGACCATGAAAGAGTAGAGTGTGTACTATTGATAATACATCCTGCAATAGCCTGACAGCATGAACAATGAAAAGCTCTTGTACATGCAAAGAAAAGTATGTGGAAATAAAAGCATGGAAATAAAGTACATTTGATTGTTACATGCTTTTAGTTCCCTGTAAAGCTGTAGAAATCATAAAAAAGTTTGAGTTGGAAGGAATCCTTAAAGGTTTAATCTAAGCATCCCTGCAATGAGCAGGGGTGCCTTCCACTACATCAGGTTGCTCAGTGCCCTGTCCAGCCTGACTTTGAGTGTTTCCAGGGATGGGGCATCTACCACCTCTCCTGGCAACCTGTGCCTCTCTTATCATAAAGAATTGCTTACATATGTCTATGTATTTCAGTTCAAAACCATTAGCCCTTGCCATATCACAACAGGCCCTACTAAAAAGTTTGTCTCCATCTTTCCTATAAGCCCCCTTTAGGTACTGGAAGGCTGTAATAAGGTCTCTTTGGAGCTTTCTCTTCTCCAAGCAGCCCCAACTCTCTCAGCCTTTCCTCCTCATAGTAAAGATGTTCCACAGTCTGATGATTTTTATGGCCCTCCTCTGGACCTATTCCAACAGGTCCTTTTCTTTCTTGCACTTGGGACCCCAGAGCTAGATGCAGTTCTCCAGTTGGGTTCTGACCAGGGCAGAGTAGAGTACAGGAACCAAAACCCCTCCCTCAACCTGCTGGTTACACTTCTTTTGATGCAGCCCAGGACATGGTTGGTTTCTAGACTGCAAGCGCATGCTTGCTGGCTCACATCCAGCTTTTCATCCACCAGTACCCCCAAGTCCTTCTCATCAGGGTTGCTCTCAATCTGCTCATCCCCCAGCCTGTATTGATCCTGGGGATTGCCCTGACCCAGATGCAGGACCTTGCACTTGGCCTCGTTGGATTTCATTGAAGTTCACATAGGCCATTTCTCATTCTTATCAAGGTCCCTCTGGGTGGCATCCCATTCCTCAGGCATGTCAACTGCACCACACAGCTTGGTGTTGTCTGCAAACTTGCTGAGAGTGCATCAATCCCACTGTCTCGGTCATCAATGAAGATATTAAATAGTACTGATGAAGATATTAAATAGGAATATTAAACAGAAATGCAGGTGTGGGATCTATGCCTTCTACACAGCATTTCCAGACCATCCCCTGGTGTTTGTCAGACTGTGCTGTCATGGCACAGAACTTACTTTCAAATGATCCAGCAGAAGCTAGGGCTGATTTCCTTTATTTAAAAAAAAACAAAACAAAACCAACCAACCAACCAAAAAAAAAAAAAAACAACAAACCAAACCAAAAAAAAAAACCAAAAAGAACAATTTGGTTGTTCTTTTGCAGTGAGAATGAACTGGCAGCAGGCTAAGTGCATTGAGCAGGAATTACAAGACACAGAGCTTCTGTGCTAATGATCCCTTAAATTAAATTCCAGCCTCCAGGGGAGAAAAAAGAATGAGGGCTGTGAAGAAGAGAAAGGACCAAGCCTCATTCACACAGAGATTCTGAGAGAAAGATTGTTGTTCTGAAGAAAAATACAATCTTTTTCCACATTGGAATAATAAGCCAGATCCTCTTTCCTAAAACAAGGCTCACTGACTCAGTAAGTGTGTGAGAGGGACAACAAATTTGTGGAAATTTGGGGGAGGAAACTGTATGTCACATAGAAACATCAACCATTCCTATACATCATTACTGTACTCTTCCTTGCCCATAAAACCAATTTTCTGAAAAAGAGTGATTTTTTTTTTTTTTTTGGTTTTCAGTCCCAACAAGAATACTTGAGCAGACTTCCAAGGCATTGTCTTACTTTCCTTCTACAAAGATGCTATCTGTAATGTCAGAGACTGTCTCTTGAATCTACAGATTTCTGTCTGTGGAGTCAGAAAGGCTGAAAGAGAGATTACATTCTTTGGGGAATTATGTGGGAAATCTGAGCTCCACTCTTTAGGACAAATCCCCTTACAGATTTAGCTTCACAAAGTGGAGCCTGTGTCATTCAGGGTCCTGTATACGGTATATAGAAATGCATGCCACATAGCAGCTTGCTATCAATTCTGTGTACTCACATAGCTTACTGTAAGCCTGTGTGTTCACAGTCTGTGCACATTGGGCATCTATTCTCTAGGAAACAGCAAACAAGTTTATTTCTCTAGGAAACTGCAGCTATCAGATTACTCAATGGGGAATGCTTTTTCACATGCAAGCCTTCATTGTCTGTCTTATTCAATATCTCACCTACATGTCAGAAAACATTAAATTACCTTTTGCGTCTACACATACTTGACTTATGCTGTTTGCTTGTAACAGTGTATGTTTCGGCACTGGTACTGGGAGCTCATCTTTTGGATACTTCCTGCCCTTCTTTTTCCTTGAGTCAGCCCTGCCTCCAGGCACATGAAAGCTTTTATACATGGTGATAGGTGGGAGGAAGTTATGCCAATGGAGACAGCTGTTCAGTCAGCAGAGTGTATATCCTGAGCAGATTTTGCTTAGTTTTCTAAGTCCTGCAGAATTAAAATCTATGCTTTCCTTAGGGAAAAAAAAAAAAAAAATTGTAGCTATTGCATTGTTATCCAGTTAGTAAAGGACTACTCTGAAAAGCTTCTGACTCAGATTTGATTTACACCACATGTTTGAGATCCACACAGTCTGTAGCTGCCCTCTGATTCATATAATGAAAAAGAGCATCTATGCTCCAAGGCAGCCAGGGTTTTCAGCAGCACAGCTTGAAAAAGAGCTGAGTGTTGGGTCTATGTATTGAGTTTATATGACTGCAGGAATGGCTGCTGTGAGAAGACTCCAGAAGCTGCCCCTATGTTGGACGCAGCCAACTCCAGCTAGTTTCCAGGCAGACTCACTGCTGTCCAGAGTTGAGCCATCAGCAAAGCTGGTAGTGGCTTTGTGAGAATATACTTAAGAAAGAGTAAGAAATGCTGCACAGACGGAGGAGTGAGAATATGTGAGAGAAACAGCTCTGCATACACCCAAGTCAGTGCAGGAGGAGGGGAAGGGTGCTCCATGTGCTGGAGCAGAGGTTCCCTGCAGCCCATGGTGCAGCCCATGGTAAGGCAGCTGTGCCCCTGAAGCCCATAGAGTTCCATGGTGGAGCAGATTCCACCTGCATCCCACACTGGAGCAGATGGGAATGACCTGGAAGAAGCTGCAGCCCATGGAGAGCGCACACCAGAGGAGGTTTTCTGTTAGGAGCTGCAGCCCTTGGGAATCGTGTGCATCTCATCCTGAAGAACTGTACCACATAGAAAGGACCCACACTTGAGGAATTCTTAAAGAACTGTATTTCATGGGAAGGACTCACATTGGAGCAGTTCATGAAGGACTATCTCACATGGGAGAACCCTATCCTAGAGCAGGGAAACTGTGAGGAGGAAGGAGCAGCATGGGTGAAGAGTTATGAACTGACCGCAACCTCCATTTCCCATCCCCTGGCACTGCTCGAGGGGAAGGAGGTAGAAAAGTCAGGAGGGAAGTCTGGAAAGAAAGGGCAGGGGGTAAGGGAAAGGTGTTTTAAGTTTTGTTGTGTATTTTTCTCCCCCCCCCCCACCTTTTTAATTGGCAATAAAATAATCTTGCCTTAACCTTCCCCAAGTTGAGTCTGGTTTGCCTGTGACAGTAACTGGTGACGGATCTCTCTGTCCTTGTCTTGACCCATAATCTCTTTAATTTTATTTTCCCCTCCTGCCTTGTTGAGGAAGGCAAGTGAGAGAGCATCTGGGTGCACATCTATCAGTCAGTCAAGGCTAATACAACACAGTCCTTTTTGGCACCCAAAGTGGGGTTGCCAAGGAATTCAAGATAAAAATGGCAACTGTGAGATATAATAGGCAAAACTGTGACTGCATGTTGCCAGAAAGTGGAATAATTGTGGAGATCAATTTTATTGGACAAGTTTTTATCATGATAAAACCCACCTCAAAAAAGAAACTGTCCTTGTCATAACTAATACAGGACTTGTGTGATCTCAGGGAAGTCTTAAAACGGAAGTTTTCCCTCATTTCTGATCTTTTTAGCCTGCAAGTTTGTAGAAAATCAGTAAACCCTCAGTACATTTTGTAGCGAAGGACCAGTACATTTTGTAGGTAAGGACAGGGCTTGGATCTGGACTGTTGTCTATCAGCTATTTTAGAAATTGAGATCCTTTATAGTCTAGGAAAATAATTTTGTAATGTTTTTTAAAGGCACAAGAAGCAAAATTTGAGAGAATGTATCACAGGACCCCCCTCCCCCCCAGCCAGTTCTCCTTAAAACCTGTGGCATTTTCCTCAAGGGCATAAACTTTTGTAACCAAAATGGAGCACTTCACTATTTAAAATAACCAGTAAACAGGGCAAGCAGCTTGAAATCCACCTTGGTCTCAGCCCTGAAAAAATATGTAAAATGGTTGATGCTTTATTTTAGTTTTGAATAGTGCCGCAGAAAAATTATGGAGTCAGAGATCAATGTGATCAGACAAAAGCCATTTATTATAGAGTATCAATCCTTTTTATACTGTTTCTCTGCCTCAGCTAACAATAGCTTGCTGTATTATAATCGGATATATTTTCTTGTAATACACTGCAACTATGGTTACATTTACAATAGCTTGCTGTATAATATTTGGATACGTCTTCAATAGCTCGCTGTAGTATAATTAGGTACATGTTCAATAGCTTGTTGTATGATAATTGAATACATGTACAATAGCTCAGTATACTATGCTTTGATGCATATTCCTGCAGCACACAGCAACTAGTAACAATGTGTATGAGAACTTAACCTTTAAAATTTGCTGACAAACAGTCCACTATTTTGTATCTTAGCACAGTCCAGTTTCTTCTTGTTTTGCTTGCACTGCTACTTTTGCTACTGCTACTTTTGCTTCTTTACCCATGTCCTCCTTCATCTTCGGTTCATGTCGAGCTCCACGTAGGCACTTGCTGACTTGGGAATGTGGCCATTCTTTGCTAAAAATCCATCCACAGAATAGAGGTAAATTTCAGGTGGCCTTTAGTGAAATATCCATGGAGGAGCATGGAGGATCCATTCCTCCTCTTACTGGACAGTGGAAGCTTCAACCTGAAGAACATCTTCTGGAAGTCCTACTTTGTGTCAACAGGAACATTTAGATGCTTGTCACTGTTGAATAAAGACTATGTATTTCAGTGCCTAAGTGTTGATCTCTAGAAGCCTCATTTCAGGCACTGTTCTTAAAACCTCATTGTTTAGACCCTGTTGCATCATGCAGATTCATGTGAAGGAAGGGGTGAGGTCAGTGGAGTGCTATCCAGATGCTCCATCTCAACTGTCAGAGAAACAGGATGACAGAGGTGGAAGTATACATTACCCTTACAGTATCGAAGAAACCCTGGGTGGAAAGAAGCCTGCTAGGCTGCTTGAAAGAGGACAGCTCTTCATGCTGTGTGTGTGCACTCTGCTTTAGATAGGTCCTGCTCAGTGTCGCTCCCTTCTTTTGGGCAGACTATTCCACAAACTCACTTAAGATGTTAAGTATTATGAAGTCTGTACTGTGCTGGTGTCAGATCTTGTTAAAACAGATGAAAAGTTATAGAGGAGGAGAAAAAAAAAAAAAAAAGAAAAAGAGATCAGCCATAAAAATCACTGGCGACAGAGGAAGCTCCCACATGAGCAGCTATTGGAGCAACCTGGACAAGGCAAGAAATAAATGAAAGAGAAGATAAAGAGGTGCAGTATGAAAATTTATAAAGCAGAGGAAACCCCTGAAGTTCTAACCTTGGCTGAAAAAGGAAACAAACATTTTGCTACCAGTTGTGCCCACCAGGTTCTTCTTTTGGGCTGGGATGACTTCTCCCACCTCTAAAATTTTGTCCCTTGATCAATATGAGTATGGGGAATATTTTCTCATATTCCCAGTGTTCTCTTTTACTTAGTATATTCTTCCTGCTGGGCTATAGCTGTCCCCACTTCTAAAGCCCACTCCAAGCTACCTTCAAGCCTTTTACTGCCTATTTCTATTCCCTTAACATTTCCAAGGATGTTAAAATAATATTGCAGACAACTTCATCAGAAATATGCACTTTAGTCTTTCGTATTTTTAAACTATTTTTAAACTGGTTTTCCACATACACTTTGAGATGGAGAGGAGAATTGGAAAAAATATAAGAAGACCCCATGGTTTGAGGTAAGAACAGTTTAATAATTGAAATAAAAGTGAAATATAATGAACCAACAACAATAATAATAAAAACAAATAAAGAGAAGAAGCAATAAACCCCACCTTCCAAGAAAAATACAAGTGGTGCACAGTACAATTGGTTACCACCCACCAACTGATACCCAGCCTGACCCAAGCAGTGATCTGACCTCCTGGCCAGCTCTCCCCAGTTTATGTACTGGGCATGATGTACTGTGGGATGAAATACCCCATTGCCTAGTTTGCGTCAGGTGTCTTGTCTCTGCTTCCTCCAGTCTTCTTGTGTCCCTCCTCACTGGCAGAGCACGAGAGACTGAAAAGTCCTTGATCAGACCAAGTGCTACTGAGCAACAGCTAAAACATCAGTATGTTATCAGCATTATTCTTAGACTGAAGCCAACACACAGCACTGCACCAGCTACTGGGAAGGAAATTATCTAACTGAAACCAGGAACCTCTCTGTGTGGCGAGCACAGTCAAGGAGCACAGACATCTAAACAGAGAAAATAACCTCAAGAAAACTTTATCAGAGCTTTTTAGACAACCCAGAAATGAGTCAGACATTGCACATACTTGGACAGGCACAACTTAGATAAATAAAATGGAAAATGGGTCTCCATCTTATTTTCCAGCAACGACAGGATATAGAAGTGTTTATAGAGGCAGCAAGAAGCTGCAGAGTAGCAAGAAAAAATTATAGTATTGCTACCAGGAGAAGGACTTAGATGGTGACATTAGAAATCTGATATTGAGTTTTGAGAAACAGCAACTGATCAGAGTCTATTTGTAGACATTACCAGCAGTAACACCTGTCACGCAGGACCTGTAACTAGCCTTGGTCAAGAAGCCTAAGTGTAATCCTCCTGTCAACTGCTTTTCCTGGGACATCCTTTCTAGAATGTACAAACAGACCACTGTTGACAGTAAGATTGTCAAAAAGGCTTGTCAACAGATGCTTGTGGTTTGGTTCACCAGGAAAAAAAAGTCATGTTTTACCCTCAACACTTCTATAAAGCAAAGAAAGTAAAATATTGCAAGTATGTAACTTTCAGGATTTTTCAGGAGAGTGCTTGGAAGTTTTAGTTTCATAAAGTCATCCTATATTGTCATTATATGTTAAATACATCGTAATTCAAGCAGTGTTTGAGGACATAAATAACCCCTTCCTCCCAAATCAATGCATTTGTACAGCGGTATGTATCTGCTCTTGCCAGTATGGGCACAGTTTTCACGTTTGCGGAAGAGCAGCACCACCTTGTGACACATGTGTGTAACACTCCGGAGGGTTGCATGCCTATGTATTGATGCTGTGCTTGCCAAATGGGAACACAGCTGCTGGGATCTGCGCTGGTCACAGGAGTCGCAGATCCCTTCCCAAATCATGCTGCTGGCAATTACTTCAGCTTTACCCTGTTTCATTGCACTTAATTGAAACACAGGCAGCTGATCCAGCATCAGTCAGCTCCCACAGTACCAGTCCAAGAAGGTGCTGGTAACTGGGCTCCTGATCTAGTTGTTCTGGTTTGTTTGGGAAGGACTACTTCTGTCATTACAGATAGCCTGCTGGCGTACTAGCTCTTAGCATTGTTACAAAATCACCAGGAGTTAGAGTAATCTCTTTTCTTTGCTGGGGCTGAGGAGAAATACAGAAGAAAGGCAAGCAGTGTGCGCGTGCAGTGAGACAATGACATGGGGTTTTTGAAGTTTAAGGACTGATGTCTGCCTAGGCTCTGAGCACAGACAGAAAGACTGTACATGGAAATAGTGTAGGCAGTCTTTAACACACTCCCTGTCTGTTAAGAGAGTACACACACCTTCCTGCACATCTGCCCAGCCTGGAGCCAGCAGCTCTCTACAAATCATAAATAGTGCTAACAAGAACTGCAAGACAGAAAGGGTGTGGCAGGTTGTGAGTGATGACAAAGTGGAGGCAGAAATCTGCAGGCTGACCTTAGCTTTGACAAGGTAATGAATCTGTCTAGCTTCAATCAGAAGCCTGATGTCATTAGCCATTTCTTGTAATTTCTGCTCATTTCAAAATGAAGACAGTCCTCATGTTTTATAGGCTTCTGCACCTGACACCAGCATCTAAGCAGATGAAAATGAAGGTGACTACTGCCACACTCCCTGTGTGTCATGTTTTCTGTCACCACTTTTAGAATGGGCTGTGAGACAGGGTGCAAATGCTCTAACATGGACAGGGAGTGCTAAACATAGGCATGTAATGTTAAGCATTGACCCTGTGGGTTCCTTGGGTGCCCCAGGGTATCCTGTTGGATCCATCAGGTGCAAACACCACAGGTCCCACTACAGGACTTGTGTCACATCTGCTGGCCTACTGTAGAAGGTTTGTCTATGCAAAGCTGTCTAAGATGTGCCCACTTCAGTGCAGACCTGGGCCTTGGGGTTTCTGGGTTTGCTTGTTCTGCCACAGTTCCTGGCATTTCACCACCCTGTGTCTTTGTGTGGGATGAACAGAGGAGCACTGTAACTTGTGGAGGTCCTTTGAGCAGGAGCACACCCAGCTACTCATAAAGATGCTCAAGTGTGAACATTAGTACACTTCTGATAGTCCTGACAGAGATATTTCCTGACATAATTTCCATTTAATTGCATGCTTTTGTGGCAGTGCTGAGGACAGACGCAGCTCCTCTCCCAATGAGCTCATTATCTGTGAAAACAAATGACAGACAGATGAAAAGCATCTCAATACAGTTGCCAAGATGAATGAAGTACCTGAGAGAATTCTTTTTTCAAGGTTATTTACTCAAGTAGTTTATTTAGATTTTGTTCTATTAATTCATTCAGCTTTCATACAGTGCTTAGTGTTTTATAGCTGTTCACTAGCTATTCTTGCAATATCACACTAAGGCTATTAAATGCGATCACCCCCATCTTAGGAACTAGAAAGCTGACAGAGAGGTTAAGTCTTCCCAAAGTCTCACAGTGAGACAATGAAAGATTTCCTGTAAGGTTAAAAGACAAGACTTCATTCCTTTCTACCTGTTTCCAGGCTCCAAATACGTACAGCTTTTTTGCAGTAGCTGTCTCTATTTATCACGTACTTACACTTTCTTAAAATGGGTAGAATTCAAGCAACTACTTAATGTTAAACTATGCATGCATTTCCTTTCCAGACCAGAGTTACAAAGTCAGATTCAGATCTTGCCCAGCCACAGGCACCCAGGGCTGCTATATATCCATGAGACTGTTGGTGAAAACACCACCGAAGAAAGAGTGTTAGCAAAAACTGACATTTCTGACACCACTGCCACAGCAGATGTTTGTGCAGGATGTCTGTCTCCACGTTGTTCACCTACTGACACCTGGGGTGCAGGGACAGGAAAACTCCCAACTGACAACTCGGAACAACGGGGTGAGAAGAACCCCTAGTGATGCTGTTGGGCATGCGCACCACTGCTGGGTGGAGAAGGTGGTTACAACTCTATAAAATTGGCACCAACCAGGATTGGGTGAAACATTTCCCCATAGGACTTGGAAACTAATGGGACTGTCGGGATGCTGCAGCTCCAGGGTGGTAGCTATTGCTGTGAACTCTTTTATTCTTTCCTCTTACTTTCCTTCTTTTTTTTTTTTTTTCTGTCTCTCCCTCTGTGTCTTTGGAATTTGCAGATTTGTAGGTGGGCACATAAAGTTCCTTGGCACCTGACTCCGTTCTGAGTCTTAATAATGTCACCAACAATAAGATCAAAACCATGCTCCAGCTTTTGACCAGCATGCGACATATTCGCTCATATTGTGTCTGCTTGTTCTCTTCAAAGTTCTACACTGGCCAGTTACTCTGGAGCTGAGGCACTGGATGTTCCTCAAAATAAGCCTTTCCCAGCAGGTACACCCACTGTTACCTTGACCTGCAGTAATTTTGTGCCTTTTATAAGTTTTGCCCCATCCTGCAATTCCTAACACAGCTCTTCCATCTGTGTAACCCTTCTGCTCTGGTCACTTTTTTTCAGGCAGCCTTCTTTTTTTTTAGAGACACCCTGAAAACAGGATATATGTAAGAAGGACACCAAATTATGAGACTCTGTCCAGAGAAGGCTGACCAAGATGGTGATGGGCACTTAGGAGGAGTGGCTGAGGCCGCTTGGTTTGTTCAGCCTGGAGAAGAGAAGGCTGAGGGTGACCTCATGGCAGTCTACAGCCTCTTCATGGAGGACAGTGGAGGAAAAAGTGCTGATCTCCTGTCTGGTGGCCAGTGCATGACATGAGGAAATGGAATGAAGCTGAGTCAGGGGAAGTTCGGTTGGACATCAGGGAAAAGTTCTTCACTGAGAGGGTGGTCAACCACTGGAATGGGCTCTCTGGGGAAGTGCTCATGGCGCCAAGCCTGCCGGAGTTCAAGGAGTGTCTGGACTTATGTATTTAGTGTGAAGTAGTCCTGCAAGGAGCAGTGAATAAGAGTCAATGATCCTTATGGGATCATCTTGAAATATTCTATGGTTCTATGACTGTTTGCAGTACAAAGACATTATTTATTAATTAATAATCAGAAAAGAGAGCTTTTTTAACAAGCTGTATAGAGCTTTTTTAACAAGCTTCTGTAACAAGCTGCTAGGTGAATCATTAACATGCTCACCACCTTGAGGTCTGAAATGCTCTTTGAAAGCCGAACTTCTTAGGTGTAGGAGTTTGATGTGTCAGTGGGAGGAAGCTTTCACAGAGGAAAGAGAGGCTAACAGAGATGATTGTATTGTTCGTTGCAACTTGCCTAGCTCTTTCCACTTTTCCCCTCTTGTCTTCTTAAAGAATACGTGAGGCTGCCTCCCAGGGCTAACATGACCAACATGAAATCCACTCTCTTCTTTTTGAGAGCTGTGTAGTTTATTGCATCCTGTGGTTTCCTACTGCTCAATCTGCATATATGCTGTTCTATTCGAAGCACCCCTATCAAAAGAATAGCCCTGGTAGAGAAGACCTAATGGAGACTGGAAATTTGACCTTGGCTGGCAGAAGACCATGGGTAAACTTGCCTTTACAACCAGTCACCCAGAAGGTCCCTCTTATGTGAAATTCACTGCTTCCTTTACCTGTTTTCCAAGGCTCCCTCTGCCAAGTAGCAGGACATGGTATTATGTGAGTCTCAGTAACAGAGATATCAGACATGTGGAGAAGTGGTCCAGAGAAGTCAGAAAGCTTTGAATAATTCTTGGGTGCACTAATACAGTCTCTTTTAGGGTTTAAGTGGAAAGGTTAAGGGTTGCTTTGTTCTGAACCACGATGGAGGATGTTGCATAAGAAGAGATATCTCTTAATGCAGTGAGTTAGGAAGGTTTCGTAGCTGTCCTGGCTTTTCTTCCTATACCCAAAGTCTTGAAATGCTGACTCCAACCCCAGCTTGTTCTCCCAATTGACAGAAGCAATCAGGGCATAACCTCGTTAATATATACCAAGGCTGATGGGTCAACTGGCAAATCATTGTAAGAGCACACTGTGGATAAATAGGATTTGATGAAAATATGGGTGAAGCAAGAATTTGCAGAATAAGTGATGAACCAAAAAATACTCCATACTTGGTGCCATCTGGAAAAAATTGGCAATGACAATGCTTATCTGTCCTATTTAGGGCTTTTATGCAGCTTATATGGTTTTTATCTTTTTATGAACATTATGGAGGAAAATAACCATTGCCAAGCAGAGTCTTCAAACAATTTAGATGGATTACTGGATGAAAGGAAGGAAGTAATCCTCAGGGAACTGCATGCCATTAAAATTTTGCTTTTAACAAATGTACAGTAGGATCACTATTTTAGATAAGTCAACTATGGTAGTTTGCAAGAAACATGTTAATTAGTTTAAAATTATTTGTAATTTGTATGATATTAAGTCTTACAATATAAAAAAAATGCATCTTAGCATGTGGATTCATATTGCAAAGTGTTCAGGGGCAGAACTGACCTAAGGTCTGTCTTGCTTCCCTCATCCTCAGCCACTCCTTCCTGACTCCAGGCTAAAGCAGGATTTATGATGTTTCTTAGCTGTATCAGTGCGACTGTTCATGTGATTGTGGTATGAGCTAACATAGGAATCTTAATCTGAAGTGGAATAGTCATTAATTTTGGCAGTAACACTGGCGTACAAATATGGCTTTTTATCATGGCTGGATATGAACATGATCGATAACAGGAGTGCCACTAAAGGATACAGGCACCATCTGTGACCTCTGGTGAACTCCAGTAATCAAGCTATCATTTAGAAAGTTTCAAGCATGGTGAGGGAGACACTGTTTTCTCCATATTCAAACCAAAAATGAGAAGAAATCTGGGTAACTTGTGTAACAAAGATGAGCACACCATTATCTTCTCCAGCTTGCAGTGGTTTTGTGTCAAGAAAATTTCTGAATCTGTACAATATTTCATGTTTATTTACAGTGAGGCCTATGCTGATTAGTATAGACTTTTGAATGCAATCAGCTGAACTGCTAAAACTGTGCTCAAGAAAAATGCCTTTTGCTTAAGTTTAGTAGCATTTCTAGTAAGGAAAAATTGATGTTAAACAAAGAAACTGTCTGTGTCAGCTTTATCTGAATTTGTTTGATCATGCTGTAATGTAACAGATATTTGAAAAGCACTTTCAAGTTGTAGAAGGAGAGAAAAGTCTAAGTGTCAGCAACAATGGGAAAATGCAGCTGGTAACATCATGCGTAGATAATGATATTTTATGGGTGCTGTGCACTTCCAAAGTTGTTACTGCAGTTTTGTCTTCAAAACACTGTCGTGCATTTGTGGTAGGCTTGGCACAAAATGTCACTGGAAAGGAAACAAAAAAAAAGACATGACAATTCTGAATGTGATGATGGAAGTGCTTTCAGACTAGTATTGTCTGTCCAAATAGCAAATGCTATATTTTTGCAGGCTTTTTTTCTTACAGAATTAGTACAGCAAGGGTGCAGCTAGAAAAAAATGCAGCACACTGAAATGTAAGGAAATAAGCAGATAGAGGTCTCAGAGAGAGCAGAGGAGGGACCATGGGTAATTTCAAAATGCCAGACTTCTGCTACTGAAATGGCAGATATGGACTAGCTTTTTCTGGCCCCGATGAGCACACCAGGGGCAAAGTGAAGCTAGTTGCTTAATGTTCCTAGTGCCTTTGTCACTGCCTCTTGTTATAACATGAGTTTGCTGTAACATGAGGTTGACTCATACATGATTTCAGATTCATTTGTACTGTAAGTGCCTTCCACATTTCCATAATCCACAACAAAATAGTCATGCATAATGGGAGGTGAAAGCAGGTGTCTCTGCAGTGTGGGGCATATTTCATTCCTCTCTAATGGTGGAAGGTGGAGGTGTGGAAGGGTGGAAGGGTGAAGAAATGTGGCAGAAATTCTTCCAAACTGTTGGCTGTCTGTCTCCTTGGGCTTTGTGTCATCCTCTGGGTCCCTGAAGAGATTCTTGCTCCTATGTACACACTATGGAAGGAGGTCACACCTGGTGCTTTGCAGTGGGAAAACCCACATGACACAGAATGTACATGGAAAGGAAGGGATATCCTGCAGATCTTCCTGCTGCCTAAGCCTCTTCGCCCTTTTCCTAATACTTAAATGGGAAAATGGACTTCGTACCCCAGCTAAGTCTTCCTTTCTCACCAAGTTTATGCTTTTCACTCTCCATGCCCTGCCTACCTGGCCTCAAGCCTGGCAGCATCCCTGGCCAACCACCCCATCCCAATGAGCTTCACTTCCACTAGAACCTTGGCCATGGCAACACAACTCGTGCCTGGGAGAGAGGGTCCACCATGGCTGGGTGTCTCCTGTAGGCAGTTGCTTCCTCATTGTCGTGGTTTAAGATCAGCTGTAAATAAGTCATGAAGCCTCTCTCTCACTCCCTCCTTTCTTCCCTCCCCCTGATCCTGGAGGGATGGGGAGGAGAATTGGAAGAATGTAAGTCCCATGGGTTGAGATAAGAACAGTCCAGTAGTTAAGGTATAACACAAATCACTGCTGCTAACACCAGTATTATTACGATAAGGGAAATAAAAAGGGAAGAGAATACGATACCACCCGTTGACCGATACCCAGCCCGACCGAGCAGTGAGCTAGCCCTTCTGGGTAACTGTCAGTTTACATCCTGGGCATGACGTGCTGTGGTATAGAATACCTCTTTGGCTAGTTTAGGTCAGGTGTCCTGTCTCTGCTTCCTACTGGCTTCCCCTCCTCCCTGGCAGAGCATGAGACTCAGAAAGTCCTTCGTCAGACTAAACATTTGAGCAGTAACTAGAAACATCGGTGTTATCAGAGCTGTTCCCAGGCCGAAAGTAAAAAACACAGCACTGAACAAGCTACTGAGAAGGAGAAAAAATGACTGCTACTGCTGAACCCAGGACAGTCACCTTGGAAAGGTTTAGTGGAATATACTATAGTGTAGTGTAATGTAATGCAATGTAGAATAGCATAACATGACACGTGTGCCACCAGCTTCAGTGCTATTACCTGATTCTGTGACCATCTGTGTCCCAAAAGCATGCATATAGGCAATATCTAGATTATGAGCCTCCTGCCCCTCTCTTTATGCAAGGGGTAGGGGAGGACTAACTGCTTAAGCACACCTGTGTTTAGTATTCAGCTTTTCTCCACTTACTCCTGCTGACTTCGCTCCCTAACCCATGACTTCTGAGTCAGTCTTTGACTATAAGTCTATTCACTTTCCATTCCTTCACAGAAGCAGGGCACCCTCAGTCCCCCTGATTTCTCATGATGTCTCATTTCTGTGGCTCCATTTCAGCAGCAGAAGCTTGTTCATATGCTTTCTTCCATCTACTATGGTATGTCTACCTGAAACCTTAGCTCCACATTACATCGTAGAATAGTTAGGGTTGGAAAGGACCTTAAGATTGTCTAGTTCCACCCCCTCTGCCATGCACAGGGATGCTGCACACTAGACAATATTGCTCAAGGCTCTGTCCAACCTGGCCTTGAACACTGGCAGGGATGGAGCATTCACAGCTTCCTTGGGCAACCCATTCCGGTGCCTCACCACCCTCACAATAAAAAACTTCTTCCTTATATCTAACTTGAACTTCCCCTGTTTAAGTTTGCACTCATTACCCCTTGTCATATTGCTACAGTCCCTGATGAAGATCCTTGGGCGGCACACAGACATCTTTACCTCTACTTTTCCTACCGCTAATAAACTGATTATTCTAATCAGTTTAGGATGGAACATTGTTTGCTTTATGTGTTAAGTAGGTTTAAAAGTCTATTGTCGTAGTAAGGAGTTTAAATCTAGTGATTAAAGCAAATAAATTCCTTTGGTAGTTGCTTTTAATCTCGCCAAGTCAAACTGCAACACATTTATCATGGGAAGATACTTGCTAGTTAATGTGGAACTACTTCAGAAAGAAACTCCAGACTTCACTAATATTCCATCTGAGAACCCCATGGTCTTCTCACATCATTTGCAATGCTCTATGAATGCAATATCATCTCTCCCTTCCTCTGCTTAACCATTGCACACCTGAACTCTTGCAAAAGTTGTTACTCCAGTGACAGTGTAGAACAAACTTGTGCTCTGCTTCCTTCATCCTTGTGATTCTGTAAATATGTGCTTGCGTAACTTCACCTGGGCCTGTAGTCTTTTGGAAGCCAAGGGGTTTGCCTGTTCATGAATATAAAGTTATGCACATGCCTGAAGGTTCACAGACTGAGGGAATTCAATGTATATATAGCGAGTTGTCCCATTCCCTTCAACTTCATGAAGCCATTCATGATAACAGGTAACACCTTTTGGATTTAGTGCAGTCGTTCGGATTAGTAAAATAAATACATACATAAGGCCCCATGAGTAAATTTAAAATGGCTTTCTAGTTTGTTGTGTCTCTGCTTTCTTGTACTGTAATTTTTTTAACTACTACTATGTCTTTTAACAGAAACGTGATTGAAACGAGAGGAGAAATAAGGCACAACAGTATGTGAAACAAGCTTTGATATTTCTGCAGTGAAGAACTTTTAATTTGTGGAGTGCCTTTAGTGCCTCAGCCTGCAAATGCTGATTCCTATTAGCAAGGTTACAAATATATATGGTATTGAAATGGTTAGAGGATCTGAATCTATTTTTAAAAACTTTTCTTCTAGAATAGAACACACGTTTATAGGTTGTGTACAGTGTGCTTGGTGCATTTTGGGGTTAAGCTATCTGCTTGGCTTTCTGAAAACTGCTGAACCGCTATGGAGCTGGTAATAGTAGAAAGCTGTATTTCAGTGGCACTGCATGGTCTGAACAGTGGAGAATTTAGACCTCAACTGTAATCAGCATTATTTGCTATGTGTCAGAAATATTTTAAATTTCTTTAATGTAGCCTTGTCCTGGGTTCAGCAGTAGCAGTCATGTTTCTTCTTCTTGGTAGCTGGTGCAGTGCTGTGTTTTGACTTTCGGCCTGGGAACAGAGCTGATAACAATGGTGTTTTGGTTTGGCCAAGGACTTTGTGAGGCTCATGCTCTGCCAGGGAGGAGGGGAAGCTGGGAGGAATCAGAGACAGGACACCTGACCCAAACTGACCAAAGAGGTATTCCATACCACAGCACGTCATGCCCAGGATGTAACTGGGAGTTAGCCGGAAGGGCTGGGAGACTGCAGGGTTGGAGGAGGTATCGGTCGGAGCTTGGTCGGGCTTGGGGGGCGAGTTATCGGTCAGCTGGTGTTGAGGTGTTGTATTCTCTTCCCTTGTTATTTCCTTTATCATTATTATCATTGGTGGTAGCAGTAGTGATTTGTGTTATACCTTAGTTACTAAACTGTTCTTATCTCAACCCGTGGGAGTTGCATTCTTTTCGATTCTCCTCTCCGTCCCTCCGGGAGTAGGGGGAGGGAAAGAAGGGGGGGGGTTGAGTGAACGAGTTACCTGACTGGGTTTAAACCACGACAAGCCTATAATAAGATTATACTAATGCCATTCTCACTATGTATTTGTATGGGTTCTTCTAGTTAGTTGCACCTAAACTTCTGTGGGAGTTGCTCTCCCAGGAGTAAGGGAAGCAATCAAAGTTCAAATATGTATCTGGTTTGTTTTTAGAGAACTGAAAGGCACTGATGGCATTTGGGAAACCTGAAGGGATTTTGAGAAGACAATACCTGTTGGTGAGCTGGGATGCTCTTTGTCCTGCAGTGTGACAATCTTGTAATTGTTTTTTTTTTCCTTCCTTCTGAAAGATACAGGGACAAGTTTGATGAGATTTTTTTTACTTTCCCCATAGTGTTTCATTTATGTATGTATGTATTTATTTAATTAGAAACATTTACTCAGAAGGAATCTTAATAATTAAGTGCAGAGGGTATCTCCAGGAAAATTCAAAAGGTACATAAACCACTGGAATATGTGCAGTGTAGAACAGCCCTAAGATGACTAAGAAATTGAGTAAATTCTATAATAGTTATCTTTTTATGCTATGCTTTTTTATATTTTTTTTTACAATTGACTATGCTTCTATTTATTTCAAGAAGAGCTTGAAACAGAGGAAGTTCTCCACAGAGGTTAGCGGAGCATAAGTCCTATTAGAATCACTGGAGATAAGCATGTAAGCTGCTCTGTTTTTCTTGAACTAAGAAAAATTATACATGCGTGGGAGAGTAACAGAAACTAGCAGAACAAAGAGAAATCTTAGTTGAGACCTAAACCGGCATTTCTGTTATGACAAGTTGAGTTTAGTTTTAGGAATGTGAAACTGTTTGGTAATACATTATCCCTGCATGACATAGGCATGAAAGGGAGAAGAAGAAAAAACACAAACTAACCACACTATATCCTGATTTCTTTTATTAGCACTTTCAAGTCTTGTATTTGTAGAGGTAATTTTGCTTATGGAGATTTTTTTTTAAATTCCTAGATAAGGTTTCTGAAAATTGAAATAGTGTATGTGCATGTTTATATACCATTCCATGTGTTCAACTATATAGTCCATGAAGACTTTACAAAGTCATTGCAAAAGTACAGCAATTCAAATTTATTTTGCTTTTAACTCATAACAATGAAGATTTTAATTCTTTAGCATGTGAATATCTATCCATCTCTCTGTATAGATTTTTTTTTCTTTTAGTGTAAGATAAATAACCAGTGTAAACTGAGTTTGATCTCTCCTCAGGAGAAATGAGAAAATCAGAAAATGCAGGTTAACTGTTCTGCTACTTTTCTTCCAGCTACAGCTAGGTAAGTTGGTAATTTATTTCTCAGAGATCTCTGCATTTCAGTATTTTTATATTAAATTTCTTAGCAGTAACTCCTGCTAACTGGTGCACAGTGCAGTCTTGTGTGCACTGTATAGTATTTATGCAGTAAATCAGCCAGTGTTCTGCATTTGCTCCAATTATCTACATTTTGATTTGTTTTCTGGTATAAAATCAAGAAGGAAATGGAAAATTGCTATAAAATACAGATATTTGAGCAAAGAACCTTACACTGGAAAACATGTGACTGAGTAATATTTATCTCCCCTAACACTTAAGGATTTTATTGTGATGTTGGTCACCTCTCTTTTTACTTTATACCTTTCTAGTCACATTCTAACCTTTACCTTTTGATGATAGCTATCTATTACCACATTTCCAAAATTAAAAAGTTTAAAAAATCCTCATTTTTGCTTTTACACTCCCTTGTAGATTCATTGGTCTTTTACTATTTTCCTCTTTTACATTTTTGGAGGAATAGAGGCAGTTAAGTCTCTTTCCTTCAATGACCCTCAGAGTGACTCATGTTTTTCTGCCTGAGTTTCTCCTTTCAGTCAATCTCACTCACTATTTTTCTCAGTGATCCGGACATTTTCTTCTTAAGAATAAGTGCAGCCATTACCAGTTCGGTGTCTCCTTATTTATTCCCATTGAATGTAACAAAGTCATAAGTGCTCCTTCCTATGCAACTACCATCTCATAGTCCTAGCCATCGTGATGAAATCCAGACAGAGTTTGGAATCATCATCTTTGCTCTCATATGAAATTAATGCCTTTTTTTTTTTTTCAAACTGAGATTTTAAAAGCTTTTGCCAATTGCAATACACACTGCGCTGGGCTGTCTTTATTAATTACTGTTTTTATCATCCAACAGAGAAACTGGGATCAAGTCAAACAGAGCTCTTGTACACATACTTCCAAAGGAATCCTGTCATACCAGCCGGAATCCTGAAAACAAACCCAAGCAGCACTTATTACAGCTCTGACTGATGATCACTGACTGCTTACAAATAGTACCCATGTTATTGAGCACACTCATGGCCAAACCACACATGCATTTGCTAAGGGCATGGAGCTCAGAAATGTGTAGTATCCGTCTGCTTCTCCTAGCACACTCATCACAACAACTTGGCAGCATCTCTGGAGGCAAATGGCAAATACTTTCTCCCTCGGTTGGCTAACCCTTAGCCACTGATCAAGCTTTTGGACTGTCCTATTCATGTGTAGCCTCTGCCCAAAAGCGAACAACTCTGGGATTCTGTGGTAACCTTACCAAATGCTTATTTTTATGTGGTAGTTAAAACTTCTGTAAAAAGTTTCAAAACTTTGAAGTGCCAAATGCTTGTACGGTACTTATTTATGTTACTATCTGTTTATTTTCCGATTTTAAAAGAGTGACACTCATACACTGACAGTGTTTTGACTCTATAATGAGTTGCCTCAACATCGTATACTTTTTTATTTAGCCATAATAAGTCACCTTAATAGATGGGAACTGACAAATTCTCCTGGTTCCTGAAGTTGTGCTGTCAGCCAAGTCTTTTAATAATATTTCATGGAGTTAAGAGAGTATTGTTCTAAAAACAAAAAAGCACGTTTCAAAACCAGACTGAGAAGAAGTTACTGCACTTCTAGGACAATCTTGCAACAGTTCTTCGAACTGGAAATACTTAGCTATTGTCAGAAAAAGAGAAGATTAAAATACCAAGAGGTCTGTGTTAAATGTCAGTTACTATTTAATTTTTAAAAACATTTAAATCTGAAAAGTGCCTCAATCCCAAATGATTTTCTACTTGAGAAACAATAACCTTTCAGGGTAGCTAATGAATACTTTCAGGAATGGCCTTTTCAAAGGGTAAGTTGGAGAGAGAGACTTTGTATATGATTCTCCTGGACATGACCTACATCTGCTTCCCAAACAGATTCACTGCCAATCATGAGGCTGGTCTGTTGCCTCCTCCTCAGGGCATGAAGTTCTGCAAGTATCATATGAACAGCTAATTAGTTTGTAGTTCAGGTAAGTAGCTCTTTGTCTTTTTGGTAGCAACTACTGAAGGCACTAATCAGAACCTGAATGAGTTTGGCTCAGTTTTGGCAGAAGTTTAGCTTTATATGTGGAAAGATTAGGAGTTTCGCTTTTTGTTATAAGAAAGACTAATGCTCTTGTTGCAATTTAATCCCTAAATCCCCAAATATCCGTCAGTCTGGAAGGATGTCTCTTAAAGCACAGTACAGTGTTATTTATAATTCTATAAACCACGAATCATTTGATTCAGCTTTTTAGTTCTGTTTTAATACAGCATATTGTGCAAAAGGTTATTTTATAAAAAATATCTTTGTGTCTAAGCCTGAATAGGTTTGTGCACTTTTACAAGCATTAAACATGAGGCTCCAAGCCTGAGAGAATGTAAGTTTCTTTATACTGATCCCTAAGATCACATTTAAAAATATTTGTTTCTAGGAAAGCTGTTCAGGATACCAGATTAAAATGCTCTTAATCAAAGCCACCTCAGCATTATAGTAACTGTCCAATTTTTAAATATATGTATTGAGATTTTTGTTTGATTGATCAGAAACAAAGTATCTCTTCTGACATATTTTCAGTGATGCAAGGTACTGTATGTAATATAAAGTGTACAAAATATTATGTAACTCTGCATGCTGCTTTATTTGCTGATCAGCTGTGAACAACATATTCTGAAAATTGCTCTTCCTTTGGGCTACTTCATCTGTGCTGTTAGAGACCTTATTTTTTCAAGCTTGATGTGATTTGATGTATAGGTCAAATGATGTCAAATTCACTTTTAATTCTTTTTATTAGTTCTGAATACTATATTGTAAACTTCATGTTGTCACAACAATCCCCTCGATGATTGCAGCCTTAACATTTAACAGATGAGTGCAAAAAGCCATGACCAATTTTATCAGGCTTCCACTGTAAACAGATACTCAGTTCTAGTGAATCAAAGCTTGAAGACATTTGATTCCAGGACAGGTGAACATATAAAGAGTCAGTTATTTTTTTATATTCTCAGTAAAATCCTTTTGTTAAGTAAATTAGTGACTTGAATGTAACAAAAGGGACTTCATTCATGATGGTTCCGAAGTCTTTCTTTTCCTTTTTGCAAACAATATAACAGGGTTTTCAAGTAGTCCCTAGATTTCTATAAATACTTTGTATTGTTCAGAACATGCAACTAGTATAAAAATAGCCAAAATTTGCAAAGAGTAATGAATAGTGAATAAATACCAGCAAACCATGAAAAGACTGAAAACTAAACCAGAATTTTTCTGACATATTTCTTGTCACATATTTAGCTCTCTTTTACTTTTTCTTTTTTTTTTTTTTTGGTTGATTTTGAGCAAGTAACAGGCCTCAAACATAATCTTGCAGTACCTAGAGGGGGCTTACAAGAAAGCTGCAAAGGGCACTTAGTGACAAGACAAGGGGGATGGCTTTAAGCTGAAAGGAGGGAGATTTAGGTTAGATACCAGGAAAAAGTTCTTTGTGAGGGTGGTGAGATAGTGGAACAGGTTGCCCAGAGAAGCTGCATTTGCCCCATCCCTGGCAATGTTCAAGGCCAGGTTGGATGGGGCTTGGAGCAACATGATCTAGTGGAAGGTGTCCCTGCCTATGTCAGGGGGCTGGAACTATATGAGCTTCCAGGTACCTTTCAACCCAAAGCACCCTATGATTCTGATAAACTCAGTGCAAACTGGAGGTTGTCAATACTCATGTAAAATTATACAATTTGTGAGGATGCTTGGTCCAAATTCTGTAGGCAAATCCAACACAATAGGTTTTATTTTGGCTTTTATTTTCCTTTTCCTTGGATTTAGCTTGTACATTTTATTGTGAGTAGGGACTTCTGTCAAATGTGAGCAGCATAAACAATATGTTTGTCAATGTCTAACACATACACAGTAGATAGAAAGTCCAAAAAAAAAAAAAAAAGAATTTACCATGTTTTCTTCCCTAAGTGTATTATTCTGAACTCTGATTGGTTTTCAGGGTTTTAGTACTTGCTATCATTTTGATTCCCTACTAATAGTCCTATCATCAGAGTATCTTGCTTGCTGCTTCTTCCTTGGCTTACACCCAGTGTATGGAATTGCTACTAGCTCTTCTTGGTCCATGGCAGGAACACACAACTGTTTTTAGAGCAATGTGGAGTCTTCTAGTCACTGTGTTAGGATGCCCTCTTGAAGAAATATTTTCTGAACTTGTCTAGCAACATTTGTGTACACACACTTTCAAAAAGAACAGTACAAAATAAGGTCAAAGAATCTTTATCTGTGTGCACAGTCTCTGTAATCTTTATCTCTGTGCACAGTCGATGCTTTTTTTAACAGGGAATAATTCAGTGAACTTTCTCCTTCCAAAACTCTGATTTTATAGACATTAGATTATCTTTCCTCGAATCTATCTCAGACCACAGCATGTTAAACTCCTAGTTTCTGTTAATTCTGGTTGGGATCCATGGATATAGAAAGCAAGCATAAGGTAGTCAGGTCACAAGTTGAAATACCACCCCAATATATGCTTCTGCATTCCCTCCATACTTCTGCCGTTAAAAAAGGACATATATATATGTATATATTTTAGCTAAAAATTAAAATATATACAATAAAGAAGGGATTTGCTTTAAATCACACATATATAGTTCATTATAATCATGTCTTCTCGAAAGTGTAGCTTCCTAAGAAGACTGGAAAAATAGCAGTGCATTGGCATTCTTAGTGGATTGCATGTTGAATTCCATTCAATTTTGAACGGAAATTTCTCATTCCATTAGCTCATATTTCAGAAAAAAAAAAGCAATTCAGAGGACTGTAACATAATTTCTATTTCTTTTTTTTTCTTTTTTTTTTAATCAATTACAGCATCGCGTCCAAAGATGTTAGTTCTTACATTTTCAGTGATTTAGATTTGCAGTACTGTCTAATAAGCCATATGAAGGAATACAAA
Source organism: Pezoporus wallicus (assembly GCF_028554395.1). Taxonomy (NCBI): domain Eukaryota; kingdom Metazoa; phylum Chordata; class Aves; order Psittaciformes; family Psittacidae; genus Pezoporus; species Pezoporus wallicus. The sequence continues at coordinate 127,963 of NW_026642515.1, read as the reverse complement.
AGAGATTTCTTGAAGAGTAATTTTGAAGTTTTTTACATAAAACTGTGAAAGAAAAGCGTTAAGTAAGTGGAGTTTAAATGCCTATAAGATCATTTTGCTAAGTTTGTGGAACAACGCATGGTTTGAATTTTTGTTCCTATAGACTATTAACTTCCAGCAAAGAGCTTCTGATTTAACTAATGCATTACCTGCTAAATGTCTCTACTTTGTGCTTCTTTAGGACTTGAGAATATAGCATAGGTCCTTGATAAAGCAAAATTAAGCTATTTGTAAAGTACAAAATAGAGAGATCCCCAATACTGTTTGCTCCCAGTAACCCTTTTCTCCTCTCCCATTCTTTTGACAGTTTGGACAAATGATGATAAAACCTGAAATTATTACTAATTATACCAGACACATTACATTCAATAAAATAATAGCATACCTTTATTTTTCTTACCAATTTGAAAAACAAGCAACTTTTAATATTTTATTGCATATACCATGTCTGGCATTCATGACTACGATGTTGGAATGAGTGTATGATTACCTCTGGACAGACTTTCTACTCTCTAAACCTTCAGGTCAAGAAACCAATATTATCTAAACATGCTAAGTTCTAGATGCCTTGAAATCACTGAAGATCATCCCACAAGATCTTTGGACTGTAAGATTCTTCTGCCTATATTGATAGATTATTTTCCTTTGCTTAATTCTGGTATCTTAGGACCTGCTGTCCTTTATTTTTTTTATAAAGTCTTTAATGTAAACATAAGATTTTAGATTACTTATGAAAAAAGCCAAAAAGCTTATACAATTTTAGAGAATCCAATCCTATCAGACTTACGATGGAAGTGAGGTAACTAGAGGGTGTCCGCAAAGTCTGTCAGCCTGCTGGTCTAAAGAGCTTTTCTTTCTGCTGACATAGATAAGAAAATTGAACAACTTTTTTTATGTAGAATTAATATTAATATGACCTATTTTTTTCCTCAAATTATAACATGGTTGTTCATAGCAATCCTATATAAAGAATGAACGAATTGGGAGGATGTCTGCTAGGGAATGTACTGACCAGACAGCAGAATTCCTCTTGTATTCCATTTTCTGCCAGTTGAACAATTGGCACTGGCAGTTAACTCAGGAATTGAACAGCGCAGCAAGCCTTCAGAAAAGTACTATACCTGGGGTGACATCAGTTTCACTCTGCAGCTGAACTTGCCTCTGAAACACTTTGTATGTAGTGATGTCATTATGACTCCATCTCTGCAGGAAGAATGTCCCAAAACTGAACCGAAGAACTACACCTCTGGCTTTCTGCAGCTAGTACTGCAGGTAGTATACAGAGCAGAAAAAAGAGGAAACATTTCTGTTACAATTTAGGAACGAGTGACTAAGATCTTGTGGAAATTTATGTTAAAAATTTAGTCTTGCATGACAATCATTAAATTAATGAAAAATGGAAAAGGATTATGAGAAAGACTAATCTCAACAGAAGTAGTAGTAGTCTTTAAAAATAAAAATATTATTTTAAAATGTATTAAGTAAATTTTACTTCAATGAGCCTTTTTTGAACCATTATAAATATAATTTGAAACAATGATAAATGATAATACATTGATAAAATACGAGAGCTAAACTATCCCTATTTCTGTAAAGAAAAAATGTACCTTTATAGTCATAGAATCATAGAATAGTTAGGGTGGAAAGGACCTTAAGATCATCTAGTTCCAACCCTCTGCCATGGGCAGGGGCATCTCACACTAAACCATGTCACCCAAGCCTTTGTCCAACCTGACCTTGGACACCACCAGGGATGGAGCGTTTGCAACCTCCCTGGGCAGCCCATTCCAGTGCCTCACCACCCTTACTGTAAAGGATTTTTTCCTTATATCCAGTCTAAACTTCCCCTGTTTAAGTTTGAACCTGTTACCCCTTGTCCTGTCACTACAGTCCCTAATGAGTAGTCCATCCCCAGTACCCCTATAGCCCCCCTTCAGATACTGGAAGGCTGCTATGAGTTCTCCACGCAGCCCTCTCTTCTCCAGGCTGAACAGCCCCAGCTTTCTCAGCCTGTCTTCATATGGGAGGTGCTCCAGTCCCCTGGTCACCCTCATTGCCCCCCTCTGGACTTGTTCCAACAGTTCTATGTCCTTTTTATGTTGAGGACACCAGAACTGCACACAATACTCCAGGTGAGGTCTCACGAGACAGAGTAGAGGGGCAGGATCACCTCCTTTGACCTGCTGGTCACGCTCCTTTTGATGCAGCCCAGGATACAGTTGGCTTTCTGGGCTGTGAGTGCACACTGAAGACAGCTCATGTTCAGTTTGTCATAAACCAACACCCCCAAGTCCTTCTCTGCAGGGCTGCTCTGAATCTCTCTCTGCCCAACCTGTAGCTGTGCCTGGGATTGCTCCAACCCAGGTGTAGGACCTTGCACTTGTCATGGTTAAACTTCATAAGGTTGGTATCAGCCCACCTCACAAGTGTGTCAAGGTCCCTCTGGATGGTGTTCCTTCCCTCCAGCTTATCAACTGAACCACTGTCCATGTCACTGACAAAGATGTTGAACAAGACCGGTCCCAACACCGATCCCTGAGGGACACCACTCGTTACTGGTCTCCAGCTGGACATTGAGCCAGTGACCACAACTCTTTGCATGCAGCCATCCATCCAGTTCTTTATCCACTGAGTGGTCCATCCATCAAATTGATGTCTCTCCAATTTAGAGACAAGGATGTCGTGCGGGACAGTGTTAAACACTTTGCACAAGTCCAGGTAGATGACATCAACTGTTCTACCCCTGACCATCAGTTCCGTAGCCCCATCATAGAAGGCCTCCACATTGGTCAGGCAGGATTTCGCCTCAGTGAAGCCATGCTGGTTGTCACCAAGCACCTTGTTATTTTTCATGTGCTTTAGCATGCCTTCCAGGAGAATCTGCTCCAAGATCTTGCCAGGCACAGAGGTGAGACTGACTGGTTTGTAGTTCCCCGGGTCATCCATTTTCCCCTTCTTGAAAATGGGGGTTATATTTCCCTTTTTCCAGTCATCGGGAACTTCACCTGACTCCCATGATTTTTCAAATAGGATGGCCAGCAGCTTTGCAACTTAATTTGCCAGCTCCTTCAGGACCCGCGGATGGATTTCTTCAGGTCCCATGGAGTTGTGTACGTTCAGGTTTTTAAGATGGTCTCAAACCAGATCCTTTCCTACAGTGGGCCCAGGGTCTTCATTCTCACAGTCCCTGTGTCTGCCTTCCAAGACTTGGGTGGTTTGGTCAGAGCCTTTGCCAGTGAAGACCGAGGCAAAGAAGTCATTCAGAACCTCAGCCTTCTTCAAATCCTGTGTAGCCAGTTCTCCTGATAGCTTCTGGAGAGGGCCCACGTTGTCCCTAGTCTGTCTTTTATTTGCAATGTAATTATAGAATCCCTTCTTGTTACCTTTCACATCCCTAGTCAAGTTTAATTCTAACTGGGCCTTAGCTTTCTTAACCCGGTCCCTAGCTTCCCAGACAACATCCCTGTATTCTTCCCAGGCCACCTGTCCTTTTCTTCCGCCTTTTATAAGCCTCTTTTTCCATTTGAATTTTCCTCAGCAGCTCCTTATCCATCCAAGGAGGTCTCCTGGCCCTCCTGCTGCACTTCCTTCTAGTTGGGATGCAAAACTCCTGAGCTTGTAGCAGGTGATCCTTGAGTATCAACCAACAGTCTTGGGCCCCCCTGCCCTCTAGGGCTATATCCCATGGAACCTTACTAAGCAGGTTCCTGAAGAGGCCAAAGTCTGCTCTCCTGAAGTCCAGAGCAGTGAGCTTGCTGCACTCTCTTCTCACTGTTTGAGGATCTTGAATTCGACCATCTTGTGGTCGCTGCGTCCAAGGCTGCCCTGGAGCATCACATTTCCAACCATCCATTCCCTGTTGTTGAGCACAAGGTCAAGCATGGCACCTCTCCTTGACGGCTCCTCTATTACTTGCAGAAGGAAGTTTTCCACACAACTGAGGAACCTCCTGGATTGCTTGTGCTGGGCCGTTCCGTCCCTTCAGCAGATATCAGGGTGGTTGAAGTCCCCAGTGAGAACAAGGGCCTGCGAGTGTGAAGCTGTTCCTATCTGTAGCGTGCTTCATCCACAGATTCCTCTTGATCAAGTGGTCTGTAACAGATCTGCACAGTAATGTCTCCCATCGCTGTTCTCTCTTTAACCCTGACCCACAAACTCTCTGTTGACTGCTCACCTGTCCCCAGACAGAGTTCCATACTCTCCAGCCTATCCCTAACATAAATAGCAACTCCCCCTCCCCTCCTGTCTTTTCTAAAGAGCCTGTAACCTTCCATTCCAACACTCCAGTCATAGGAGCCATCCCACCATGTTTCTGTGATGCCAATTATATCATACCCCTGTAGAAATGCACACATCTCTAATTCCTCTTGTTTGTTCCCCATGCTATGGGTGTTTATACAACCCATAGGCATCTGAGCCGAGCTCCAAATGAAGCCGGCTCATTGGCTGAAGTCACAGATACTTGTTTCTGAGACATACAATAATTATTGACTCAAAAAATCTCTGACAAAAGTCTTTAATAAGATAATATTCTGGAAATCATCTCGCAGGATCAGAAGTATATGACTGTCCTGGATAAGAAACTAGCTAAAAGTTTACAAACAAAGCAATGGTTCCTGGATTGTTTTCTGTATTGCAGAAGTCCTTTTGTGACACACTAGAAGTGATATTGCCTAATCTATTTATCAATCACTAGATAAAAGTGTATGAGGAGTGAGAAGACAGATTTTGCCAGTAATACATAATTATGTCAGTTTTGCAAAAAGAAAAAGACAGCTGTGAAACAACTCAGGGAGACTCAGTGGAGTTAGATGAGTAGATAAGAGATGGTGGTAAAAGAAGGCATGCTGAAAGGAGTAATCTCAAATAACATGGGAATGTGTTAAAACGCTAATGGAAAGAGTTTGAGATATTGTCAAATACTCTTATTGTTTAGAAGAAAGGTCTGTATAAAATCAAAATGAAAAATAATTCTACCACTCTTCCACAGTCTTGGGTTTTACATTAATTTGCTCAGAAGAAAAAGATATGTAGTCATTTATGACTGATGCAGTGGAAATAACCCCTCTGTATATAGCGGGATATATAGAGAATTCCTCATCTGAAATGCTGTACTCTGTTCTGGTAGTCCTTTCTCAAAGTGATAAGATGATAGGAATGTTAAGAGTCAGCAAACTGAATAGATTTGTTGGCTTAGATTAAAAAAAGAAAAAAATAGAAAGTAGTAACTGTGATTGTACACTATGCACTTCATCATTTTTTGTAATGAAGGATAAGGAGAGATGCAAACAGATCTAAAGGATTTAAATTCAGAAGTCTTAGAGAGCACAGAGCACAGTGAATTATGTGAAACTTGGCAAAATCTTCACCTCAGGGCAACATTAATCTTTTCATTAGAATAAATGTATACAGGGCATATTATGCCGATTGCTAGAAACTGAGAGTTGGAAAAAAAATTGCCAGTGCATGAATTGTTTCCTAATTGTCAAAATTTTTACACTTCTGAAATACCTGATTGCAGTTTGCTGCTAGAGACATGACACTGGGACACATGTTATAGTAGAGTAGAACAGCAATTCCTGTGTTCAGAATAAACTTGCCAGATCAACACTAAACCATCTCCATCCCTAGCTGAAGTGATTAGAGGGAATCGGTTGCTTGACAACCATGCTAGTCCTAGGTAATTTCTGTAATATTTATAAGCTGATGTTCTATTTGCATTAGATTCATTAACTATGCTTTTCAGAAGGCATGAAGGAAGATATGGGTAGCTGACTTCTGCTGATCATCGCAGATAAAAAAAAAAAAAAAGCTTAAAAAACAATGGTGGGGGTGGCAAAAAATGGAGATTGCAGCAAGTACAGAAATGAAGCAGAGGCATTTCATGCAGGAGGGATAAAAGAATGGCTGTAAGTAAAGTCTGGCCTGAGATCCAGCCATTTCCTCCACACCTCACCTCCTCCTGGACGAACTCCAGACTATCTATCCAGCTGCTACTAATGGTATTTGTACTTGTGAAGTCACATGTTTCCCTGAAAAGAGTCTGAAGCTTTTCAGTGGTGTGTCTTTATAGGCCTAGGTTGAAAAGAATGGCAGTTTCTACCTGATAATGTAACCAAAGCCAGAGAGAAAAGGAAAAGAAGGAGTGGGTGATTTGGAAAGATGAAATATGGGAGGACAGGGAGAAGAAAATAAAACAAATACAGATGTAAGACTCTGTTTGCTCCAATATTGGTAACCACCTCACTTTTCTTCTAAGAAATATTTAGCTAAAAAAATGTTGTCATGAAATATGTCTGATAAACCATTAAGTCATCATACCTTTGAGTCATAAACATGATGTCATTCTTAATAAATCTAAATCTGAGTTACAGAATTTTTTGGTGCCATTAATATTCTTATGGCTGGTCCTTATATTGAAAAAAAAAGTATTTAGTAATAGTTTTAGGTGACTTTTCTTGCTTTGTAGATGCTTGCTTGTGTTTTCGGTTTTGTGACTTTTTTTTGGTTGCAGAACAATGTATTGAATTCCAATGCCTGCATTTGTGAAGCTTTGCAACAGTCATCTATTGGTTAAAAATATCTACATTATATTGTCATTAAATATGTTAAATTGAGCTGTGGCAGCCTGTGAGAAGCATCCAATTAAGCTGTTCACTTTCTACACATAAGGCTACAAATGAGCAGTCTTTCTTTTCAATAAGGCATCACAGGCTGCCTTTAGTGTCTGTAAAATAATTGATAAGGCAAAAGTTATTTGTAAAATACACACTAAAAATAGAAAAGTAGATTAGAGAGGATGATTTTGCCTTGGGACTTTCCTCTGGTTGTGGGAAAAAAAACAGTGTACTTTGATTTAATTATTACATAGCCTGGGGAAACCTGAAATGCCATATCTAATCATTCTATTTTCTATTTCTGACATATATTATGTATTACTAAATCTTGAAAATCAGAGGTGGAAAACACATTATAGACTTTGCTCACCCAGAAACCATTACAGGACATTAAATAAAGCTGGAACATGGAAAATGACTCTTTGGATCTATCCAAATTATCCTTGTTGCTGGTGAATTGATACACCCATAGACTTGTTTGAAGAACGTGCCTAGGCTGCCATCTGTGCAGTCAAAATGAACAGCAGCAACATTGGCTCAGGCTTGAGCACAGGGCAAAACAAAACATCTCATTTCCCAGGACTAGCCTGTGTTGCTGACTCCTCACTGGCACATGGGCTATAGGCTAGGTTTGGTGTACATATTATCAACCATTTCCCCATCCTCAGTGCAGACCTGCCTCAGATCATAGATGGGTTCTGACACTGTGGTGAGCCATTAATAGTAAGAAACTGCCAGGACCCGGAGGTGTCTCCTCTGAGCAGCCAAGTCTGCTCAGCTGCTCAGCTCTCAATCTGCCGTATTGACACAGGGGAGATATGTCAGCTTGCTGCCAATCTTGTGTTTCCCCAGCCCTGAGCATGTCCAAGGACTAAGCTAGGCTGCTGTGCAAGTCACTGTATCCCAAGTTACATACTACATGCCTCTTTTGTAGCAGCTTTTAGTTTCTGTTTTGCCTTCTATGTATCCCACCTTCTGCCACTTGCTGATTATTTCTTGCCTGTCTTAACTTATTGATGTTAGTTTTAATTCACCACTTTATTTAATTGCTGATTCCAGTGCACTGCTTCAGAATATACCTACTGGTTATTAGCAAAGCCCTATGTACAAGCTGGGCCTAAACTTCATGGGATATTGGTTCAGCAGACTAGAAATTATTTGGTCATTCAATTTACATTTAAAATGTACACCTTCATTGAATTAAATATGAAGCTAAGCACTACAAGATGTAAAGTGCTCCTTTTTTTTTTTTTTTCTTAAACCTGGGATGAAATTACAATTAATTTCGGTGTACTTACATTGTAATATTTGATGAGACATAAAATCATGGAATCATAGAATAGTTAGGGTTGGAAAGGACCTTAAGATCATCAAGTTCCAACCCCCACTGCCATGGGCAGGGACACCTCACACGAAACCATGTCACCCAAGTCTCTGTCCAACCTGACCTTGAACACCACCAGGGATGGAGAACTTACAGCTTCCCTGGGCAGCCCATTCCAGTGCCTCACCACCCTAACAGTAAAGAATTTCTTCCTTATATCCAATCTAAACTTCCCCTGTTTAAGTTTGAATCTGTTACCCCTTGTCCTGTCACTACAGTCCCTAATGAAGAGTCCCTCCCCAGCATCCCTATAGGCCCCCTTCAGATACTGGAAGGCTGCTATGAGGTCTCCACGCAGCCCTCTCTTCTCCAGGCTGAACAGCCCCAACTTCCTCAGCCTGTCTTCATACGGGAGGTGCTCCAGTCCCCTGGTCACCCTCATTACCCCCCTCTGGACTTGTTCCAACAGTTCCATGTCCTTTTTATGTTGAGGACACCAGAACTGTACACAATACTCCAGGTGAGGTCTCATGAGAGCAGAGTAGAGGGGCAGGATCACCTCCTTTGACCTGCTGGTCACGCTCCTTTTGGTGCAGCCCAGGATACAGTTGGCTTTCTGGGCTGTGAGTGCGCACTGAAGACAGCTCATGTTCAGTTTGTCATAAACCAACACCCCAAAGTCCTTCTCCGCAGGGCAGCTCTGGGTCTTTTTTCTGCATAGCCTGTAGCTGTGCCTGAGATTGCCCCAATGCAGATGTATCTCATCTTGACTTTGCATTGATGTCAAAGGAGAAATCCTACAGATGTGGAACCTAGCAAAGGCCACCTAAACCACTTTGAGCATTTCAAGGCAGAGGAAATAGCCTGGAAAAGGCCCCAGTGCTTTCCAGTGGAAAGGAGGGCATGTTTTGCAATATGGCCAAGAACTAGCTGATATTGCAAAGAGTTCTTGTGCTCCTATCCTCACCACCTGCCACCTCCCCTGCTGCAGTGGCAGCTTTCAGGGGGCCCTGTAGTAGGAAGAGCTAAATAAGCACATTTAGTTTACAACTATAAGCCATGTATCTTAGCACATAAGCACATAACAATTCTTGTGTGTAGGTAGTTAGGGCCTGGCGGCCGGAAGATATCGCGTTGTACGGAAAGGTAGAGCCCCCCCTGTTTAATAGCCAATAGTATTTAGCTTGTGATGTAAGCAGACGGATGTGACACTGTAAACCCAGAGTATATAACGCTGTGTTGCGAAGTAATAAACGCCATTTGCCGTCCACCACACTGGTGTCTGTGAACTGATGGCCCGAGCGGCCTGGGGTTGGTCGCTGTGCCGGTCCTGAACCAGGTCGCCAGGCCTTGCGAAGGCAACACTTGTGAAAAGTGAAGAGTGTTCTGAGAATGCATCTCCTGGGTACTTGTAAGGCAAGAGAGAAGTGGGCAGAGTAGATGCTGGGAGCTGCTGGTGGCCCTGAGCTCTGAAGTCTGCAGACAGGCAGGCACCCAGTAAAGTGAAATTAGGTGTTATCACTGTAGATAGGTGGTTAGGTTCCAGTTTCACACTCATAAAGTAAAAAGATATTTGCAGGAACACCAGCAGTGGTGTTTCTGACTGGCTTCAGACTCAAGAAGTCAGTGCTTTGAACCATGTTATCAGCATTATTTAAACAGTTGGTGCAGTTTGAACTGCCCAACAAGAACACCCCCACTGTAAGGAGATCTTACAGTGGGAAGAAACAATTTACGAGTTTGTATATGACCCCATATGAAGAAAAAGGCGTGAAATCCAGGTTTGGTGGAAAAATTCCAATCTGAGAAACAGGATTTCACATACGATAGAAATGAGTATGCATCTAAGAACTCAGCAAGAAGTTAGTTCGTTATTAAAAGAAGCAGTTTACAAGCAAAACATTTTGTGAAGATTTAGATCATTTAGTACAATATCATTATGAGAGTTTTATCTCAAATTCTTATTTAAAATATGATAATACATTTTGTATCATAAATGCAAAGCACTGCAATCAATTTGATAAGAAAGGAAAAACAAAGCTGCTATTTCGTTTTCATCTCTTTTCTATGTTTTCTATATTTTGCATGGTGTAACTTGGAAATCAAAGGCAAATTAATTCAGAAGTATGATCTGTCAAAAAGTCTAGGAAATAAGAACTAGCTAGAGAAATTCTTGCCGTATGTACATTATGTACTGAAACAAGAAATCAACTTCTCTGCTGTATACTGTTATATATAAAGAATATACATTATTTGTTTATTTCCCCCTGTGGCTTTTCACATTCATCAATGCTTTCTACAGAAGTAGGAACAAAAGTTTAAAGTTTTAATAATTAAAATACTGAGACAGTGAAAGCAGTAACATAAATGTTTAAGTTAAATCAGGCTGTGATCTTGCATACTTTTACGTAGTCAGACACTGACAATGTTCATTAAAAATAAAAACATTACAGTTTTTATTCTGGGAGGCTTGCCTGGATATCAGAGAAAATCTTCCTACCAAGCATAATTAGAATTGCCAGCTTTTGAAGTATATCTTAGTATTTACAGGGATCACCTAAAGCCCAGTCAAATCAATGGAAAAGCTTCTGGGATATGTCTCCACTGTGCAAACCACAACAATATTAAGTGATGCCTGACTTGGTACTAAGTGAGCTGCATTGTGCAGAGCCATGAAAAAGGCAGTAACTAGGGACTAGGAAGAAGTGTAGTAACAGAGCAGGTTAAGCCCCAAACAGGCTTCAGTTCCAGAGGCAGCTTGCTCTGTCCCTGCAGCTATACAACGCACGGTAAACCCCTACTATATTATGAAGCCATGTGCAGTTTGGCCTTGGACTCACAAATTTAGATTGTTTCTGATAATCAGGTCTCAGTATTTATGTGTTTCTTACCACATTATTTACCCACTAACCTGCAGTAATATATTGTCAGTAACAAACAGAAGATGTTTTAAAATACAATCTACTGCTTTGTTGCTGAAGTACCAGGTAATGCTCATTTCTCCCCCTAAGTTCAATTGAGGCAGCACACTTCTTGCAACCACCAAAGAGTACTTGGGGATGGAGAGGAGGCGAGATTGATGGCAGCAGGGCCAGGAGTTTGGCCCAGGTCCTGAAGGCCATGTTTCTCCCCAAGTGCTCTAAAGGTGCAATTGTACATCAGCTTCAATGGCTGTTTGGGCAGCCCCACCATGTCCTCTGCCACTGTCCACCAGAAGTTTTGGGGCCATGGCTTAAACTCATTCAGAGAGCTGATCTCTCTATAACCACTTTCCCCCGCCCCCAGCTTCGGTAAAGTTAGTTTCCAAACACACAAGCTTTTTGAGCTGATTTATGAGCTAATCACATTGTGCTCCATGCTATGGTGGGGCTTGGCCCATGCTGCTGTTTAAGAGCATGATACCATGTCAAGGTGACTGGATTAAACTGCTGTGAAGCCACTGCCTGAAGGCAGATTTTTTTTCAATCTTGCTGCTAGAGATCTTGGAGAGCAACAGGGAGCACTGGAAAGTGTTAAGTGTAATTTAATAGTATTTACCTTATACAGCATAGTAATGTGATGTCAAATAAGTAAATGGCTTACATATAATCAAAAGGATGATCTTGTGTCTGAGTTCCCAGTCCTAATGCTTCTTAATAACACTTTAAAACATAGCAGGAAAATACAGAGATTTTAACTAGCTAATAGTTGTGTAAATCTAAATTTCTGCAAGAGGATTTTTAGCAATATAGTGAGGAGTAGTTTAACTGTAATACTGCTTTGATGAATTTTATGTTTTACTTTTTATCTTCACTAAAATATTTGCAACTATTTTGAAAGAGGAGAACAATAAACACCATATTCTGCAACCTAAAATGATTCCTTGTGGGCTTCCTAAGCCAAAAATAGATAATGCGTAGAAACAGAAAGAAATCAAAGAATCAAATCAGAAAGATATTATGACAATAACATATTTGGCATTTTGTAAGTTCCAAAGAGAAGGTTATGGTGTTAATGTAATTTGTCCTACATTCCAAATGGAAAATGTAGAAATTATAAAACACACTGAAAGTCCTATTTTCAATTATGGACTTTGATTTTGAGAGTTATCCTTTGTGCTGTGGTTCTTAAAATTGTCAGGGAAAGAGCATTGGCTAAAAGAGCTCAAAAACCTCTTATAATTGGCATCTTAGTGAGATTTGGCTGCTTTTGGCTTGAGTTTAGCAATCAATTTTTGTCCAAATTTAATCTGGATTCATTTTAGCACCGGAAGTATGCTTTAGAACACATTCAGTAATAAAGAAACAGCCCCCTTTAGCAAATCAAAATGTACAGATGAAAACAAGAGCCTCAGCTTAGTATATTTACTGACAACGTTAATACTGCAATCTTCAGTCAGAAGTGGCTCACTCCTTCTCAGCAGTGTAGATGAAACTGAATTTTGTTGCCTTACACTTTAGAGGAAAAAAAAAGTAAGTCCCAGACAAATCTGCTTGTTGTTGATGCAGAGAGGTTTGGAAATGAGATCTGGTGCATGTGTGAAACTGTCCTTCTTCAACAATCACCCTAACCTGCACTGTCAGATCTCTTTCTTAGGATCACTCACAAGAGAAGATTCCTGAAGTCCTGCAGACAAATCAGTTTGTAAGACCTTTTCTGACCCTTCTGGGGTGATTTTACTCAGGTTATTCTGCCACTGCAGACAACTGCCTAGTTTTCCTGAGACTATAGCTGATCCTATCTTCTGTGTTCCAAACTGCTGCCTTCTCATTAACTACACCAATGCTGAGAAAGGCTCATTTTAAGTCCCTAATGGTGAAATTCCTGGTGCATGAAGGCAGCTGATGATGTCAGCCCGCAGCGTCATTTCTGGAATGGTAGTAATATCAGAAAGGAAAGAAGGTTCTGGCTTTTAAGCTTTTCATAGAAATGGCTGAATGTATGCAAAATGTTACCAGATCTAATTATTATGAATTTTCCTTATTTAATGACCATAATGTGGTAGCATTCAGGCTATTAAACACTTCATCTGGTTATAAAAAAATTCATAAGCAGAAGTCTAAAAAAAACCCAAACATAATTATTTTAGTCTGCAAAAATGTAAATGACAAAGCCCCCACATAGAGCAAAGTAATGCATTTTCAGACTTCCCAGCCATTTTATTGTTACACAGTTGTCATAGTAGTATCCTTGGCTGAAGTCACAGATTTGCTGAAAGAGGTGGTAAAGAGTTTTTTTGTTAGTATGTGTTTAAAATGCATAAGAAGACTATAATTATAGGTATGAATGCCTACTTTTACTTAAATCCAGAGGTTAACACTGATGCCTCATTAGCTCATACTCTTCAGTTTTGCATCAGCAAGCTTATTTAATATTGTTTCTAAAACATGCTCTTTTCTTTCAAACAAGGCTGGTTTTCACATGTATAAAATATGTTCCATCAGCTGAATGAACCAAATTTTTTTTTAAACTTTTCTTTAGCCTTTTACCCTTTTCCTTCCAAACTCAGAAAATTATGTCTTAGCACTTTAATTTCTGGGGAACACATTGAATCCTCCAATAGCTTGAAATGAAGCAATTATGCTGTCTCAGTGCAAATGTGATACTCAAGAAGGTACAATTTTCTTAAATTATATTTCTGTTAATTACACTGAGCCTTTCTATCTAAGCTGTGAAAGCCAACTTGATTGCTCTCAACTATGAAATTTGGAATAGAGCCAACATGTAAATTACTTCTATTTCCTACTGGAAGAACAAAACTTTAGAAAAATATACTGACACTATCAATGAAGTGGCTACATTTTCTGTTTGAACCTCCTCTTTTAAAGATAAATTTGTAAAATTGTAAGCAACTTTCATCTCACACTTTTCTTTCTTCATTGTTTCTTTTTAAATTGCACAGAAATAATAGCAAATATTATTAAAACAAAATATAATGATCCCAAACTGAAAAGCTTTACATGAGTTCTTATTTATACTTTTCCTTAATTAGTTTTATTAAAAACCACACAGAATATTAATGGAACTTTCAAAATAAACTTGGTTTAATTTTCCAAACAATAAGTAGTTCTGTAGGGATTATGTATATATGTGTATCCTCTCAGAAAATTTCTAGTTGCAATGACCTTGATGTTTCATACCATGAAGCTACTAAAGTTTTGCGAAATTCAGTAGCTGGCTGAAGAACAGTGTGCACTGAGAGAGACAGTTGTAATTCAGAGCCCTATCAATTTCAAAAGGCAGGGATCAGATGCTCAGTCAAGATGTACATACTAGGTAATCACTTGGCACACAATCAGCTCCAAACCTACAAAGCTCCAAATCAGTACATGCTGATCACCAGTCAAAGAGGTAGGGACATGAGGAGAAACAGGGAGACACTGTGAGGAAGAAGAAATGTCAAGGGCAACAAGAAGATGCTGAGTGTACTGAAAGTATAGAAGTGGTTAGGAGGTACATATATAAACCCACAAAAAGAGAGGCTTCCTTCTGTGTTGTGTTAGAGGTACTCTCAAACACTGAATCGTGAGTGGTAAAATTCAGACAAGAGGAAAAGCTATGCACTTACCTGTACACTAAATTGTCTTTACTTACACTTAGAGCTTTGGGTAGAATAAGGTTCATGTAAGTAAAGCTTTATTAAGGAATTATTAATTTAAATTAAAGGAATTCAAAATGGGCTTCATATATATAATTTTTTGGGGGGGGCAGCTGAAATGTAGACTAAAAAAAGTGTGATTTAATGCTGTAGAAAGGAAACAGGATGATGGAAGCAATATCTATGATGTACAGTCCACAAAGCTAGTGTATAGTGTATTTTATTTCGTAGGAGAATTAGTGCTCTGTCTCAGGTGCAGGTCATTTCCCATAGAAATAGAACTTCAGAGAAGTCTGCTCTTGGGATGGTGGACTGCCATATTGTACCTCCTTCAAAATTACTGATGCTGACAGCTACAACTTTCCATGAGGAAAATGCAAAAACTGGGCTGCCAGTTTTAAAAAAACATATTATTGTTAGAATATATGTTGATTTGGAATAATACAAGAATCTTAGAATTTCTTTTTACTTTGCATTCTTCTTCAATACTGATAGAAACCTGCGGACTTTTAATGGTATCGGAAAACAGACATTTCTGTAGGTCTCATATGTCTACTTTTTTAAATCTGTTGAGGAGGAAAGGAGCTTTATGTTGGTAATACATAGAATTCTAGAATAGTTTGGGTTGGAAAGGACCTTCAAAGGTCATCTAGTTCCAGCCCTCTGCAATGAGCAGGGACGTCTTCCAATAGTTCAAGTTGCCCAGAACCACAACCAGCCAGGCCTTGAATGTCTGCAGGGATGACACATCCATCCCCAATCTCTCTGGGCAACCTGTTTTACCACCCTCATTGCAAAGAATTTCTTCCTCACATCCAGCCTGAATCTCACCTCTTTTAGTTTAAAACTGTTTTCCCTCATCCTGTTGCAACCGTCCCTGCTGAGAAGTCTTTCCCCATCCTTCTTATAGGCCCCTTTTAAGTACTGAAATGCTGCAACAAGGTCTCCCTGGAGTCTTCTCCAGTCTGAACAAACCAATCTCCCTCCATCTTTCCTCAAGGCAGAGGTGCTCCATCCCTCTGATCATTTTTGTGGCCCTTCTCTGGACCCTCTCCAACAGTTTGTGTCCTTCCTATACTGTAGACTCCAGAGCTGGATGCAGTACTGCAGGTGGGGTCTAATGAGAGCAGAGTAGAAGCACGGAATCACCTGCCTCAACCTGCAGGCCATGCTTCTTTGGATGCAGCCTAGCATATGATTTGCTTACTGGGCGTTATTTTATAAGATGATAAGATTATATGTATATATAAGATTATACATAAACAGGATATATTATATGTTTTAAAATAACAGTAATACACTATTGTATCATTGGACCAGCAGTTCCTCATTTTGACACTTAACTGATTGGGTGGGAACTGCATGAATGTCTCAGGCCACATAGAATCATAGAGTCAGAACAGTTAGGGTTGGAAAGGACTTAAGATCATCAAGTTCCAATCCCCCTGCCACGGGCAGGGACACAACACACTAAACCATGTCACCCAAGACATCAATCATGTCACCATGTCATCCAATCTGGTCTTGAACACTGCCAGGGATAGAGCATTCACAGCTGCTTTGGGCAACCTGTTCCAGTGCCTCACCATCCTCACAGTGAAGAACTACTTCCTTATATTTAACCCAAACTTTCCTTGTTTAAGTTTGAACCCATTAGACCTTGTCCTATCATTATTAAAATGACTAAAAGGAACATGAAATGTAAAATATCCTGTTCCTCAAGATCCTCTGAAACGGAGAATGATGATTTGGAGATGAAAGACTATGCTTTTCTCTTGCACAAAATAAATTAATATTCTTTTCACTGGCTGTAAAGAGGGAAAGCTTTATAATAATTTTAAAATCAATCATTATTTCTTTTTCCCCATATTGATAATTTGGAAAGGGAAGGACCATAAGAATTTTACATATAGTCTCCAAAGAAGTAATGTAATTGTTCACGGACATAAACTACTGATGCTAAAGAATGTACTGCAAGTTTGTACTGTGATTCTAACCCTGAGGGTACAATTCACTTGGCTAAGAGCAGACATCCATATTTAAGCTAACTCTCTCCTAAAAATGTGCTTCTGTAGAGTTGCAGTTATCTCTCCTGTTTATGCAGTGGGGAAAGCTGGACAGCTGTGCTTGTGTGATCCACGTGTGCTGTATAAGGTACCTGTACACATTCCCAGCCACTTGAAATACATGTAGTGGACACCTAGTACTCAGCAGCAGCTAATCCTCTTTACAGATCTATTCCTACTGGTCTAAATCCATTTAATTAGTACAGATATAGCCACATGTAGGGCATAGGACAGAAAGGAATTTAAATGTGGTAGCTAGTATTACATGAGAAATAAGCAGAACTACCTACTTACATTGTCTCTGCTATTCCAAGTTTAAAGGGAAAGGCTAGGACAGGAAATGAAGGGTCAGCAAATCTGCCAAAGCCTCCCTCACCAGCATGCCTAAGCATATGAAAAATGTCTCATACCTCATTGTAGAAGGAGCCTTTCCCTCTCATTCCAATATTATGAAGAAGTACAGTATCATTCAAGTGGTCTACTGGAAGATCAGTACCAATCTTGACATGTTTCTACTTTAATACAGAAATTTTCTTTTACCTGACAGCGAAATCTTGTCTCACACTAGGAAATACCAACATTTCTCTGCATTCCCAAGTTCTCTTTCCTGGCTGTCCTTCCTCAGCCTCTGAATTGGTCCTTGACCAACTGATGACACATAGTCCAGCTGATGTTTTGACACAGGCATCATTGCGCTGCTCACAGCAGCTGCCACTGACTTGACCTGTGGAAGAAAATGAGCCTCCCATAATTCCAGGTGAAGGCAGTTAAGAAATTGATGAACACCTCATCCACTTCAAAATATTGGACTGTTTTCGCATATTCCCTACAGTGGTGTAGGCAGATGTACTGGTTTTGAACAAGCCTTCTCACACCTGCCATGAAATTTTCCAGCTCTCAACATCTGAGTCATCAAAGGTAGCTACATGACTTATGTGAATACCACAGTGTACCAGTACCTTTATTTCCATAGCTCCTGTCCTGCCTTTGCTGCCAGTGATGCTGGAAATTTATTCTCTTGGTATAACCATGGATTAATCTGCCCCACTCCGGGATCTCTGTCAAGCACCAAGGCAGTTGCTGTTCAGCTGGCTATCCCTCATTCAGTTTTCTCATATCCTTCTGCGTGGCGTCTGCCTTTCCTCAGCCTTTTGGCCTGCAGAAATAGCCAGCGGCACCTAGAGGTCAGGAAAAACGATGCCATGGAGTGTGTGTCCATGTGCTCTTTCTCTTCTTGCGAGTGGTATGTGGCAATAGCTTGGAAAACATGCTTTGGGATGCTGCCCCCTATCTCTCTTTAACAGCTCTGTATTAGTCAGTTTCTGCTCACTAGCTGTTGGGTTACTCTAATTGCCCTGGAACCTGATGTGCCTCATTCTAGGCCAGCTGGGTCCACTGCTAAATGAAAACTCCCCTTTTCCCCAAATACTGACTCCTGCTGCTTTCTATTTTACATGATCTGGATTTTCCATGAAAGTCCTATAGCTTTATCTCTTTATTGTTGCTGCTTATACTGTTCTGATCCAGGCACCAAGCCAGGTGTATGAACAAGCATAATTTGCAGATTGCTATCACCTTGAGAAGTGTCTTAGTTGAGAGATGCCTAGCTGGTGTGTCCTGGGATTACAAAAGTTAATGGTTATGTGAAAAGAAAAAAGCTTATTGCAGCTGTCGGTAAGCAAGAGTTGAATCATGACCAGTTTTGGCCATGGTTTAAATGCCTAGAATAACATAGGTATGAGCAGAGAATTTATGTGAAGGAAGCTGTCCAGACCTGTATCCTCATGTGGACTTCTGAATGCAGTTGCCTGCATGAGTAAAGTCAGCAAAAATATTTGTTGATGGTACAGGGCAGTTCAGGTGGGCAGCTTCCAAACAGCAAAACATTTGAATCAGTGCTAGTAATCTGCTTTTAGAGAGATAAATTGCACCCTGACTTCCCATCTCACTTGAGATCTCTAGGTGTTACTGTACTATAAATAATTATAGCACTTCTTCTGATAAGTGAAGGAGGTTGAGAAACTGACTGGGAGAAAGACTGATTCTCTCATCTGTAGCATATGGATTATCAAGATGGGGGAGAGTTCATGCTGAACTTGGAAGATTTGTGTGAGGCTGTGGATCCATTTTTCAGTGCAGTATTTTTGAGATTTCTTTTCCTACACAGAAGCTGGCAGATAAAGCAGAAAAAGCAAAGATTAAAGCACAATGACAGGCAAATTTGGAGAAATTTGCATAGTAACTGCCTGGCTAAATTTTGCCTGTGAGATCTATAAAACTGTCACTTTCATGAACAGAAGATTCACACAAATCATTAGCCAAAAACTGAGAGAAGCCATCACTTTTTCACAGAAAAAATTAGTAGAAAAATCAGTACATCTAGTAGAAACTGGTATCACACAAACTTTTAAAAGATAAAATCATCTTCCAAACAGGTTTTGTTGTATATTCACAATAAGCTCTTTAATGTTAATTCAGACAATTTTCATAAAACTCTGTAACAACTTTTTTTTTGTTTCAAAGCTGTTGTATTGTAGCACAGAAATTGCACTTATATTCAAGAACACTCAAGTTAACAAGGTTATGTAATTTTTAAAGTTGTCATGATTTTTCCAGTATGTGTTATACTCATCCGTATTGAAAAATATATGATTTTATGAAATCTGTGTAGATACTTTGCATTTACACCCTTACAAAGTGAGTAGAATCCAGTCAATTTGCTAAAGTAGTACCATTTCAGTACTTCATTTTTTTGCTCCAATTCACTCACATTATGAGTTTATTATCTGTAGTGCTAAATACTCATATTCCTGAAATCCTAAATGAATACTGAAAAAAATTTACTCTGCCAGAGTATTTGGCACAGCATTATAAAATGCATGCTACTCTTTATATGGTTTTTATTTTGGCTTTAATAATGATTTTTTTGATAAAGTATTTGAACTCTTTATTCTCTCACCTGCACTAACCATAACCAAGATATAGAGTGTCAAGATACTTTTAAAAAATTAATCAGCAGGAAAACTATGCATTCAGAAGAACGAATGATTCTGTGGATACTTGCGCATCCAAACATACATGAGATTATACCAAATTAGATCCTCCTTATCTAAACTGGTAAGTAAACATTCCAACTTAATTTTAGGATTCCTTTATGCTTATCTCTATCTTCTCATGAGTCCCAGAATCATGGGACTGTTCCCTGTTAAATTTTAAGATTGCTTATAATTAAAATTAAATTACGTTATGAGATATTCTGGGACATTTAAGCATGAGAAGTTCTGCTATTTCCTATTTGTCCTGGGGCATAAAAAGATATACTGTCCATGCTCACCTCTGGAAGAACAATTTTCAGACCTCTCAAATTTGAAGTTCAGACAATTCTAAGTAATCTATTTTGAGTAGTACAATATGGAGAATAAAGTAGATCTCTCTGTATACCTATAGATACAGAAAGAAGTATTTGTGTCATGCAGGCTGAATTAAATTCTCTCAAGCCTTTTAAAAGGATGTTCACTTATCAGCATTGTTTCTGCATGGAATATTTAATTTTAAGAAGGTTTTACATGGAAAATAGTTTGCAGATGAACTGTTCTGCAGTCAAAATGTTTATGTCAGCTGGATTTAAATTAATGGGAAGATACTTTGAAATTTATAGAACACATTGATGCCGAATTCAATGGAAAACTTAAAAACACGTGAAAGTTCCAATGGATCATAAGGCTAGTAAACACTATGGAAACACAGATCATTTCCAGGAACAGTGTAAAATTGCTTAGTGTTTAGAGGTTTTTGTCATATATAGTTTATCCTCATTTTGTGAGGTCTGAAGTTTCTTCCCTACAGAATTCAGAATTCAGGCTTGCAAGATCAACACATATCTCAGTACATTTTCCCACTTCCCTAGCTCTTAAAAATTCTGTTAGGGGGGCCCATCAGGCCCCACAGCTGGTTATTTCTTTTTTTTTTTCCTCCTATGAAAATTATATTTACAGTAAAAAGCATCTACCAGGGATTCTGCAAGAAGATTTTAATTTTTTTTTTAAGTTTTTCTTTTTAGTATGAATAATTCTTCAGGCCAAACCAGTTTGGAGCTCCTCAGGGTTTTCCTTGCTTTTGCTATCATACATGAGTAGCCACCTTGAAGTAGAATGGTCTCCCACCATGATGAGTGGTGGGAGTAGAGTGGTCTCCCACCAAATATGAAAGCAGGAAATCAATTTATTTTCTGAACTTTTGTGTCAGATGAACAGCAAGAAAAGGGAGAGGAGAGCCCAGTCCTCATCATACTGGAGCTTGTGAGAGTTTCTGGCACTGACAAGGAGATGTTAATTAAATAAGGAACCACAACTAACATAGGAAAGCAGTCAACAGCACAAATTAAGATAAATGCAATAGAAAGGAAAAAAACAAAAATGTACATGAAAAGGGGAGACACCCAAAGCTGCTTTACATCTCTAAATTATTATTTTGAGAGGTATTGAAATGTAAATAGGAAGGCAAATATTTTAAAAACGTTAAATTTAGATTCTGCTTGAAATATGGTTATTGTTAATTACTTGTTAAGCCATTTCTGAAAGCGTTCTTACGCATTACCATTTATTTCAGGTAATGAGAAGACACTGTTGGAAAAAGGGGAGAAAAAAGTGACATTGAAGTATCCTTAAGCTTCTTCTAACTTTAAAATGGCATATAGATTAATCCTCCAAGGTGTTAGATACCTCATTCAGGGGACTGAATAACTTGGACCTACATTAGAAGCAGAAATGAATTTATTTCTTGTTTCAGCTCCAATGTATTTATTAAGCTAGTATTTCTGATACAGACATGTAATGGTAGGGGTTTGCATGATATTTTGTAGCACGTGTGTGCACACTGTATGCAGTGCATCAGTAGGCTGCTGCTGTGGTAAGACTGCAGAGTCATTGCAGTCTCGCTACTATCATTTGTTGCCATGGCCACAAGTAATACAAAATATGAGATACAAAGATTTAGACAGTTTTTAAAAATGATACCACTTTTTTCCTAGTTTGTTTTTTTTTAAACAATACATGATTATAGAAAGCACCTACACACAATAACAATACCTCCCAACTTCCTGTGCTGCATAAGGAATGCCAATACTTACATCTATATATATATAACATTCAGTGGCTAATCTTGCAAATAGTTCAATTTCTTTTATCCATTTTCTATTGGCATGCATGTATTAGACTCTCAAATACCTCCTATGCATGCAAGCGTGCTAAGTTCAAGACTTGTTAATTACTCTGCTTTTTCAGGGCAGAGTACATCATTAATGACAGGAATGAAGACGTTTCAGTAACAGCATCTCTATATTAATGCTGAATGTGGAATTTTAAAGTCATATCAGAAATTAATAAAGAATAACTTTACGTTATGAAAATTGAATTGGCTAGCAATCAAGATTTAGCCAAAATACATGCACTCTTTAATTGCCTGCTGTGAAGGGAGACTTTTACATGGTGATTCGTTGTTAATTGAGACTTTCATAGGCAACAGTTAGTATTTGGTTCATAGAAATCTAGTTGTCAAGGCAGATGGCTGTATGCAGATCCTGGGTTGCGTGAACTGCACCATCCATGGATCATGTGTGCAATATCTTATTACAACACAAGAGGTCGCACAATATTTACAAATCTATGCAATGAAAAAATTGATAATGGTTTTATCTGAAACCAGTAAAGTAAAAGGCAAACAGAACAAATTGTGAAAAAACAACAAGGTAAGTTTTGTTTTTTTTTTTTTTTTTTTTTTCCATGTTAAAGCACTTTCTACTATGAGACGTATTCAAATATCCCTTCAGATGTACATTTCATGCTGAAGGCAGGGAAAGCCATATGCTGTGCTGTGGTACCTTCTATATCATTATCAGTACATGATGCAACCTTGGAAGAAGGATAAGATCAGACTTTTCTTGGCGTGGTAGATAACATAATCAAATGATGCACGATGCATTGGATGCGATTAGGTGATCAAATAAGCATGCTTGGCAGCTCAGTGAAAAGCGTTAAAGCTGAGTTTAACTGGACAAATTACTGCTCATTCAGCAAAATGTTAGACACAAAAAGAGATTTTAATTTTGTAGAGACTGCAGCCTGAATTTGTGAAACAAGATTGCTTCCTAAAGACACCATCCAGGAATTTTTGACAGAAGTCTCAGCATGGCACAAGGATGGAATTCCTGGTATCTTGTGTGGCAGCAATATCCCTCTGTGATTCCTGTTTACTCTCACTAAATTTGAGGCAAGCAGAGGCTAGTGAAACAGAGTATGGAAGAAATGTGGAGGGTAGAGAAAGCTGGGGGCTTAGTGCAGTGCCACCCTATGGCAGGGCAGGCCTGGAACAGCTTTGCTGCCATGGTAAATATCTGTGAAGAATGGAGTTTTGTGAGGAAGTATAAAGGAGCTAATTCTTTAGTGACTGCCCTAAAGTATGCATGACCTTACGCAGGCAGGGATGTGAGCGTACTGCTTGATGCCAGGTATCTCAGCTTCTAACAACTTCTCAGTTGCTAACACTTTTTTCTGGATCTATCACATCATGTGAAGGTTATTTCTGAGTAATATTTCTGCTTTACAAACTTTGTCTGTAATAAGGGAATGATAAGACCATAATTATTGACGCACAATAGCCTATCATTTACAGAATTAAAAACTGCTTAGTTGTGTACCTAGCTTACAGGCTATTATAACTTAAATAGTGTCCCTTGGTTAAACAAGTCCTCATTCACTCAGGTATTCATTCATTCATTCATTCACCTCCAGTATGAAGATAGGCTGAGAAAGCTGGGGCTATTCAGCCTGGAGAAGGCTGCGTGGAGAACTCATAGCAGCCTTCCAGTATCTGAAGGGGGCCTATAGAGATGCTGGGGAGGGACTCTTCATTAGGGACTGTAGTGACAGGACAAGGGGTAACAGGTTCAAACTTAAACAGGGGAAGTTTAGATTGGATATAAGAAAGAAATTCTTTACTGTAAGGGTGGTGAGGCACTGGAATGGGCTGCCCAGGGAGGTTGTGAATGCTCCATCCCTGGCAGTGTTCAAGACCAGGTTGGACGAGGCCTTGGGTGACATGGTTTAATGTGAGGTGTCCCTGCCCATGGCAGGAGGGTTGGAACTAGATGATCTAAAGGTCCTTTCCAACCCTAACTATTCTGTGATTCTATAATTAAAGATAAGGAATAACACCGGGCAGGAAAGTTACACACATTGATCTATTTTACTCTTCAAATGAGCATAAGAGAGGGACAGTAATTTAATACGTTTTCCTGTTTCATTTTCTAAAGTACCTTCTAGGGACTGCAGACTCTTGGGCATTTATTTCTTACAGCAGAAGGATGATCTTTTCTGTAAGTACCTGATATTCAGGAAACCTTAATTTGGTTGGATGAACTCCCTTTGTGACCTTGAACAAGCTGTTTTATACCTTTACACAATACCTTTGCACAGTCCTTGAATTTTTCTCAAAAAGACATGTAATGCTCCTACGGTCATTGGGGAAAGGAGGATAATTGGTAGATAACAGCTGCAGTGATTCCTGTCTAATTAAGATTCCTGTCTAAAACCAATTTATTCCAAAATGGTTTTTTTTTTTTTAAAAAAAAGAGAGAGAGAAAATTTAATTCTTGAGGAGGAGGATTGTTTTTTTTAGAGAAAATCAAGGGGTTGAAACAGATGGGAAGAGGGAGAATGTGGCACATCCTACAAGCCTTATGTCGGGGCAAGGCTAGAGATGGAGATTGTAAACGTTCCTCATTACAGAGAGCTTGCAAGACCAAACAGAACGATTTAAACTTAATCCCCACTTATCTTCAATGCAATGAGGAAAGGGCATCTATAGCATTATCACTATTACTTAAACTGTCAGACAAATGCTGTGCTTTGTTTTAAATAGTTATCAAATAATGAGGATACCTTCATGGGAATAACTGAGGTGAGTGGATAAGAAGCTGTGTGAAGTATTTTAGGAAGGCATTAGGAAGAGAGGTACAGCATAAATAAATTTGCACACTTTTTGCATGGGAAATGTGAGAAATAAAGTCTGTGGGTCCAGAACAGATGGGAGTAAAGTGCTATATTGCTTCATGGACTAAAGCAAACCAGAAGCAGTGTGACCTATGGGTGATAAGTCACTCTGAGCCAGCAGTACTGTGTGGGGTTGGTCTAGCAGTGACCACTCTGTGGTGTGGGGCATCCTGTGAGGACTCACACAGCAGACACCCAAGGACTTTATGGCATGTGTGCCGCATAAATAACAGCCTTGAAAGCAAACACCCTTCACCTCCTTTGTGACCAATTCCAACATATGAAAAGGTTGCAAGCAAAATGATAAAATCATGCCTAATTAGGCTAATTCTGAATAATTTTCCTTAGGGAATATGGAGACAAAGAACAGCAAATGCTCTCATAATAGTGACTTCTGTTCATTAATAAGAATGTCTTGAATACATGGGTCATTAGAGAAAGAAATAAAGGGAGAAACTAGTACCATCCTGACATCTTGTAAAATCCCTTCAGTCACCGGAAGTGTGGGGAATGTCTAGCACACTGTAGTGGTAGTCTATTACCAGCCTATATTAAGATATGTAACCATTTTAAAAAATAAAATAACATCAGTAACTAGAACTTGAAGGAATCTTCTCTGAAATCCAGGTATGTCTGAGGTATTCAAATGCAACAAGTTCTGCAGACTCTGCTGCTAATAAATTATACACAATACATGCCTACACTTTTCAACAGCAGATTGCAGCAGCTTCTGTACCTAGTTTTGTTTTCCTTATATCAGAGTCTACTGTTCTTTGTCATAGCTATGAATGCCTAAGTAAAAGTAACAAAGCAGAGTAGAATTTAGAAAACTAGACAAGTTCAGGACAGACAAAGCATATCATAGAGGTAAGTAATTTAATGAAGCTTAAATTTTATAAAATTTAGAAGCATGGTGCATAATAAATTATCCCTCATTGTTTACTAGATTGAAGAGCAGGATCTTTTGGCATGCAAGAATTAGTGACTGTTGAATTGCCCTGGGTAATTAAAAAAACAATTTCAATCCAAATTCAGTTCTCTGAATTTGCTGAGTCTCTGATTCATGCATACAGCCTCTCAGGAGACTTAATACAGCCTGTCAGCTGCATGAACTGAAATGCCTGCAAAGTGAGGAGCAGTAGAGTGCATGGGACTGTTTGCCATTTGCATGAGCCTTGTGCTCCTAAACTCTGCTGTAGAGTTACTTAGAGTGGGAAGCTCCAGATGGTCAGCTTTTCCTATGATCATACTCATCCGGCATCATAGGAGCTCTTTATGTGCAAGATCCTAGAAATACTGGCTTTATTTGCCCACGCAGAGTTACTGCAAATGTATAGCCATTCTGAACTATTTTAGTTCAAAACCATTTTCACAGTAAGAAGGAATTGAACATTCTGAAGTTGTAATAATTGATGATACTTTTCTGTAGAATATTTAGTCCCGTGTTTCAGGGCTAGCACTAATTTTCAAGTCTCGGGGAGAAGGATGAGACCAAAACCTTTTGGAAAAATTCCACATCTCTGCCATCAAAGGGCTCCAGCACACCACAAGGACTGAATGATAAATGTAGTCAGAAGCAAGACTAGCAGGACTTTCTGAGCCCTGTGTTGGAGATCATCTAACAGATTTCAATAACCTTACAGAGAAAGTAGTTACACAAAACCACAGACATACATTTAATTAATTTTATATGCAGTTTTTCTCACACTGGTAAAATTAAACCCTTTCAAAGGTGGTTGGATCTTTGCATTTGGATATATAGGCACTGATGGGTTAAGTTTGACTCTTGTTTATATAGTTTATTTATTCTCGTCCACTTAAGTGCAGTCCCTGTGAAGTCAGCACACCTCTCTTGAGCTGTTGCAGATCCTTTGGAAAACAACTGGTAAAAAAATTCTGACAAAAGAAATAATAATACTGGCACTTGAATTACATAGCTGTAAATAGAAGTGCTTTGGGCTGTATTCCACAGTCTCATAAATGCAATCTCACAGGTACATGTTTACCATAAAGGAGAGCTCTGCATGAGCTCAGGGATATGAGGCTGGAGATCTGAATCTAGATCCTGAGGCTCAAGTCATCTTGACAGGTGGCCAATCTACACTGCTGATGCTTAAACCACACCATTGTGTGAAACAAATGTGTGCTGCTCATAATAGTTCAGAATTGGCAATTGTTCTTCACCAATTCTAAGACTTTATTGTCATAAAGTTCATATCTGGGTAAAGCAAGAGCCCATACTGGGTAGACTTGGAGCACATACTCTATAATGAAAGCATGTCCATAAGAAGGTAAAACTTCCTGCTAGACAAAGCAGGAAGAGAACAATCCTGAAGAAACAGAGTGGGTAAGCTTTTTTGAGATGTTGTGAGAAAGGCATCACATTCATTTGCAACAGTTTGTTGAAAACCAAAACAATGTACACATTTTGAAAGTAACAGTGATTCAAATTCAAATATAAAGTCCAAAGAAAGGAAAAAATCTCACCATTTTTTCAATGATAAGTGTCTGAGACTGAACAGTTTCTTTGGCATAGCCTCATTGTTTGAGCTTCTGTAAACTGCATGAAGCATCTTCTGCTCTAAAAGGAAGAAATCCACCACACAAACCACTAAGGATCATCCACCAGCTTGACATAATTCTTACTGTAATAAGTTTCGTGTTTAAATGCTAATCGCACTTATGTATCCTATTAAAAAGATTTATAATGGTAACAGAAGCAGATAAAATGTAAGTATTTTGTATTCCTTCAATATATCAATAAATTGTTGCTATCTTTTTTTTTTTCTTGAAACATACAAATCTTATCCCAGTTTGGTTTTATTAAATTAAATTTATTGTCGATAGGAACTTTGTTCCTTTAAGTTGCCTTTATTTTCTGAGTACTTAAACAGCAGTAATGAAATGTACTGTTCTGCAGGGAAATTCATGAAGCTTAATTTTAATTTTTTTCTTTTAGTATCCTGTACTTGTGAACTAAACTAAAACCTAATTTAGAATGATTAAAATTAATTTTTCATTGGATGGTTTTCCTGTATGCTTTCTGTTAATTTGATCATTAAACATATGATGTCAAGCTTTAAATATGTGTTGTTCAGCAGAGTTATTGTATGAAAAAAAATATTTAAAGCAATTAAAGAACTCTGCAGAACAAATAGTATGTATGTATTCCTTTATAAGATGAGCTGTTCACAAAAAAAATAGAAGATACTGACAAGTAATTTCAGGCACCTCAGCAACCAGGAAAGTTGATTTCCAACATTTTTACTTAACTGTGAAAGCTTTAGCAATACACATCACTGGAAAGAAGAAATCTCACTCAAAAGTTGATTTTCCTTCATTTTGTTTATTTTTGTCCAAACGATGCATCTTCTTAGACTGAGGCAAGAATTTTGTAAGATATTCTTGTCTTCTTTCTTTTTCTTTCCCTTGACCCTCTTTAAATATTGTAACTCCAATCCAGATTCTTCTTCTATTTTTGTTCTTATGGAAACAAAGCCAAATATGAAATCTGTGCTTTCAGTGGTAGTGGATTTTCTAGGCCAGAAGAGGAAAACAAAGACAAACGGGACATGCTTTTTTCTAACAGAGGCAGAGTCCAACTCAGTTTCTCATTATGGGTGTAGAAGGGTCAATAGTGGTTCAAAAAGCTCTACACCACGAAGGAGGATGGTGTCATGAAACTGCGCATCACTATCCATGTGTGGCATGTGTGTCCTCCTGTGTCAGCTGTGTTAGTGCTCCATTGATAAGAGATTTGTGGCATGAAATGATGCTATCTTGAATCCAAGCAGAAAGATGAGAAGATAGCTCTCTGTTGTGAAGTTCTTGCCACAAGTGGCTTAAGAGCTAGCTGTCTCACAGTCAGACCATACCTGGCTGCCTGTATGAAGATGTGCCCAAACCTTCTCCGACCGTGTATATATATAACACTTCAGCATCTTATACCACATTTTCTACTCCTTAACAATAGTTGTATTCTGTTTTTGCCACATACGAGTGACATGCGCTGCAATGTAATGCTTTGTTTTTACTTTGGCATTGAGTTACTGTATGATTTAATAACTATTTAAAATCATCCCAAGCCCCAGTGACCTCCAGCCTTTAGTGCAGAACTCCATTCTCAATGCGTGACTTCCTTTACATGCACTGACAACCTTGGCAAGATCTAGGGAAAAAAGCACAGGCCATACCAAGGTTCAGACTTAGTTTCTTTCTTTTATTCCAACAGGGCTGAGGCAGGAAGAGTATTCTTTGAGCAATTTCAGATTTAGAAGAAACTTTGTCCTGCTTTGACCCAGCCAATACGTCAGCAGACAAAACTGCTATAAACACCTTTGCATGCTTTGGCTGTACAAACACTCTGCTGTTAAGAGCATCTGCATCTGTAGAATTTTTTGCATTTATTGCTAGGTTTGGCAAACATAGTGCATAAAATGGATTAGAACACTATGTTACATGTGAGAAAATTGTGTGAGAATTGTCTAAAATTATTGGTATCCAAAGATGTATAGTGTCTGCCCTATTATTAGTTTTTAACCTCAGGACTAGATGACATTGGTATCCCAAATTATAACTAATGACTCGTGTAAAGCTAATAACTAAAATAAGCTGTATTCACTGTTTCTAAAATGGAATCTGCTAGATATTTAATCAGATCTTGTACATGACCTCTAAAGAGTAAATTTATCATCCAAAATCTTCCCTGCTATTTTTATTATTTCACAGTATCACAGTATGCTAGAGATTGGAAGGGACCTCAAAAGATCATCTAGTCCAATCCCCCTGCCGGAGCAGGAACACCTAGATAATGTTACACAGGAATGTGTCCAGGCGGGTTTTGAATGTCTCCAGGGAAGGAGACTCCACAACCTCCCTGGGCAGCCTGTTCCAGTGTTCCGTCACCCTCACTGAGAAGAAGTTTCTTCTCAAGTTTAAGTGGAACCTCTTGTGTTCCAGTTTGTACCCATTACCCCTTGTCCTATCATCAACATACCCAGTTTGCCACTGTGTATGTTGATGACAGGTGCATATTAAGCGCTGTCCCAGCTTTGAAAGAAAGATGTTGTGAAGGGTATATTTGGACTTTGTGGAGCTCAGAGCCCAAAAAGAGACAAATTGTTAGGGCAAAAGGAATAAACAGTGGGAATTTAATATTTAATATGTACATGTGTGTGTATATTTGAGTCAGCTAGTTCAGTGAAGGCTGCAGAACAATGTAATGGATTTTGTTTAAATAAATGAAAAATGGCTTAGAAATAGAATTATTCTACTCCTGAGTAAGGCTTTTTTTTCGTTTTTGGTGTTACTGCCTTTAGTATGCCTTCAGTCTTCAGGGAAAGTAATTGTATCTGAGCTGCTGCATTTTTGTATGAGCAAGTAATAAAATAGCTTGAATTTGCTGTGGAGTAAAATTTGATTTTAATATGATCTTTAACATAAATACATCTTTAGTTCTAATTGTATTTTCCAAAGTTTTAAAAATTACATTAAAATAATTTAGAATTTGAAGAAAGGCATAGTAGAAAAATATCCTAGATATTTGTCCATTAACTGATAGGAAAGTGTTAAAAAATATAGTGGAAAATTAAACCTGTCAATGCTTTGAAATAAAACCTAACATGATTCTGTGTGTTGTTTTCTCTATGCTGCTGAAGTATTTTCAACCATTTTACTCTGGATCCTTTTTACCTTAACATCTGCTATATACCTCCCTTAATTTCATCCTGCATGAAGTCTACATAGATTTCTCTGAAAAACACATTTATAAGTGTAAATCTCAGAAACACCTGCTTGCATTATCTCTACAGATATCAACTGTATCTACTAAAATCTGTAGGTGGTTCTGTGTTCCTCAGTGAACTCTGACTCACATCCCAATTCACAATGTAACTTAAAATTGTAATTTTTTAATTTAGATAAATTAAATTAAAATGATAAATTGTAATATATGCAGATCTATTAGACATGTACTGTTAATGTAAGAAAAAATATGGGTGTTTATGTCACAGGACAGTGATAGTAAGGAACATTAGACCATCTCTTTTCTGTCTAAGTGAATAGTTTTTGTGTTCAACATGACAGGACATTATACAGTCTAACAATCAATGTCTCAGCTGGTGAGGCATGCATGTGCTTCTTTGAGGTACTCAAAGGTGTTCTGGTAGGTAACACTGATAGAATTTTTTTTATTAATTACTCAAACTCCTCCTATGCCATTGCTTTGATTCTTTTATTACTCAAAATACAGTTTAATAAATCTGTCCCTATTTAAAGCCATATTGTTATATAGGTGACAAAGAAAATCCTCAAAAAATTCTTCCAACTATAAACAGTGTAACAGTATCAGCTATAAATAAAATTTTCTCCACTGCAAACTCAAAAGCACTTTCTTGCTATTCCTAAAGATTTAAGTGACATTAGTCCAATTCTTGAGGACTTTTCTCAATGGTTTGCTTGAAATGTGTCCAACCTGATTCATTGACAATTCATGTTTTTCTTGTTTGCTTGTCAGCAAATAGTGACAAATCATTTTTCTTCCTTTCTAGTTAGAAAACTAACTTGCATGTTACATTGAGGATGGTATGCTGTAGCCAAAGATGTCTAATTCATTTCTCCCAGCAGATGTTTATAATTGCTAGCCATAAGAACAGATCTCATTCATTAGAATAAAGTGGCATAAACTGTAAGTTGGTCTGTCTCTGTGGGGTACAAACTACTTCAAAATAGGATGCAAATACCATCAGAATACTTGGACCTTTTCTGTCTGCCTCTATGTCCAAAGACATCTCCACTCTGCCAACAGTCATGGACTGAAGTATGTTAAATTTGAAGTCTCTTATTATAATGGCCTAACATCCACAAACACAATAGAAGTGTATGAATAACCTGCAGTAATATTTCTGAGCTCTATCAGCGAACTATTTCTTAATGAAGGAAAACACAATGAGTAGAGTGGGTAACATATAACTTAACATACACTCTCTTTTTAGCATCCTATGGTATTTTGTCTATTCCTGTAATGTATCTAAAGAGAACTTGGTAAATTAGGACTTCTCAAGGCATAGATTTTGTCAGACCTTCACACTGAACTCAATATATCTCCATAAACACTTAGAATGCTTCCACTTCCTCTGTAGAATTTGATATTAACTGACTAAAACAAATGTCAGCATTCACCCCATCTAACTGGTTTTTGCAAACTTGGACACTAATTACCTCTTAATAACCAGTAGTTTTTATATTTAAAAAAATCAATTATTATTTTATTTACCATTAAAATTTGCTTCTTTTTCCTTCTGTTCTGAAATATTGATGTTGGATTCAGCACTATGTTTGTTGGTCCTTGGAGAGGTGGCTAAAATAAACTTGTACTGCTTGAAGATTTTAATGGACCTGGTGAAAGATTTTATTTTCACCTCAGTGTGTCTTCAGAAGCAGGTAAATGCAGTGATAATTCAGATATAGGAGAAAGAGTGTTTGTTAGAAATTCTAAATTCAACATAAGCAGAGCATTTATTTTCTTCACTGTGTAAAATAAAAGGTCACGTTGACCTTAGTACTTTGAGGTGGAAGGTAGAATAAACAGACTAGTTATTAAAATAGATTAAACGTCTGGGAAATAATTCTGTATTATAAAATAGAGAAATGACATAGTGGTTATTTTCTCTACTAGATTAGTAACTCCAGTTATTCTGAGGAGTTAACATGAATAAATGTGACATTAGATTTTAGTATGGTGTTCATATCCCACCATGAAAAAGAAGGCCAATGGTATCCAGGGCTCCATTAGGAGTACTGTCAATAGATCCCCTCTATACACACTGACTAGTCACAGTGAGGTCACACTGGGAGTACAGGGTCCATTTCTGAGCTCCCCAGTGCAAGACAGATATGGAGAGAGAGTTGGACTAGAGAGTCCAACAAAGAGCATGATAATGTTAAGGGACTGGAGTATCTCTTCAGGATATTTCTTTCTCTACGAGGAAAGTCTGAAAGGGCTGGAACTGGGGTGACCTTATCAATGTATATAAATACCTGCAAGGAAGGTGCAAAGAGCATGTAGGCAGGATCTTTTCATAGATGCCCAGTGACAGGATCAGAGGCAATGAGCACACATTGAAGCACAGGAAGTTCCTCCTGAACACCAGGAAACACTTTTTCACAGTGAGGGTTGCTGAGCACTAGCACAAATTGCCCAAGGAGGTGGTGGAGTCTTCCTCCTTGGAGATATTAAAAAAACATCTGGACATGGTTCTGGGAAATCACCTCTATATGGCCCATTTGGAGCAGTGAGCTTGAACCAAATGACATCCATTTGTCCCTTCCAGCCTCAACCATTCTGTCATTCTGAGCTTCTGTCACCAACATAATTAGTTTTTTAGATAGCTGAAAAAAAAAATCTTTTCTGGGAGCCCTAATAATATAATAAATTTTCTAGATGTTTGATCAAAGCTTCAGATTCCTTCTATCAGGAAGAAAAGTCCATGAGATATCTGTCATCTTGACCCTGGGAAAGCTGAGTGTACACATCTGTACTCAAAGCTATATTTTTTAAGTGATACTACCTCAGGGCTACAAAAAATGGCTTTCTTTGAATTCCGTGATTTTATAGTGTCACAAAAGCATCCTGGAGAACTAAGAGAATCAATTTTTTCTGAGCTTTTCCAATACCACCAGCCAACTGTTTGTAAGCACCTAGTAAGTCAAAAACCCATTTCTTCCACCTTTACACATATGGTAATGTTATAAAGCAGGATGAGAAGAAATTCAGCAATAGGAAACAGACTTTGGTGTTAAGCTTTCATTTCTAGAGATTTGGAGAGATTTTTGTAAAAAACTCAAAAAATACTGAACTTCTATTTAGTTTTTTTCTCACAAAAATTCCTGAATAATGCCACTTGCTTTTAAATGACAATTCTGTATCCCATATTGTATTTTCAGATGTAATTCTAAATAAAAATACCTTCCAAGTCATGATTTTTTTTTTGCTAGCTTGTAATACAAAGAATCCATTAACCCACAGAGAAACAATGAAAGTACGGCACTCATTGACTTTTTTTTTTTAAATGGGAGAATAATTCTGGTAATTTCAAGGTTTGGGTTTTTTTTCTTATTGCTAAAAGTGCCATTTGCCAGCAGAAACTGTTTTTGATATACCTAAGGAAAAAAAACAACCAACCAAACAAAAACCCAACATTTTTTTTATTTAATTAACCATTTAAAAATTAATATTCTCTGGCTGTTCTTTCAAAATATAATAGCAGTGTGGTGGTCAAAGAAAGTAAAGCATACCAGCATCAGGCACAGGATCAGTTACATATGATTTTTCATTTCCCAAGTAACAGTGACTTTGTTCCAAAAACAGTAGGAGTGGCTTTCAAGGACAGATTGAGTTGTGTGAGAAGAAAACTCTTACTCCATGTGTAACTCACTGCTTAGTTCAGTTGCTGAATGAACTTCAGAAGCAATCATGGACACGTAAGGGTCTTGTCCCACGTCTAGTGAAGCCAGTGAAAAGACTTCAGAAATTCAATGGATTATAGAACCACATGCAAATGGTTCCCAAATCCTTAGTACCACTTCAGTATGCTTCCAGTTTACAAAGTCTGCTTTGTCTCAGTAAGAGGCAGAATGTAGAGAACCATGGATAAGTTTTTTATTACAAGGTACAGTAATAATAATTGTATTTATTCATTATTGAAACCAATGGTTTTGTTTTTATCAGCAACCTGATTACTACAACTTATTGGCATACTTCTTACCTTTAATTTTAGTTATCACATTTTGATTCTGAATTTAATAACAGTGGAATTATTCTCATTCATATGGCATATAATCTATTTGCACGAATGATGATGATTTACAGGCATGAAAAAATGAACTGTAATTGGCTTGTAATGATAATTTATGGACCCTTTAATTGTAGTAAGTTCATACATTGCAGGCCAGAATCAAGTGAATAATGAATGAAAATAAGAAAAATAAAACCCACTTTCTATATAACTTACTTATTTTGTGCAAGTTAATCTCTTTCAAATTTTAGCTTATCTACATTGAAAGAATAACTAAAGGTCTGAAAATAAATCAAATCTTAGTAGAAGAGTCTGTTTTAAATATTAGAAACAATCTAGATATACACATTTTAAAGACATACAAAACCATAAGTCAAGCATAAAAATTCCTGCATATTTTGCAAAGATTATGTATATCAGTCAATAGAGACCTATCAGTGTACAAGAAAAAGCATTTTAAAGGGATATCACTTACATATATACAGTTCAAGAGCATTATATGTGGTACTGATACACATGATTTTAGGCTGCTTACTCTAGATCTCTACTACAGTTAGGAAGATCTTTTTGGTATTGTACCTGTATTTTCCTCCTAGTTTAAATCTGCTTTGTTTGTTTTAAATCTATCACACATTGAGAACAATCAGCTTTCCTCTTCCAGACTCAACAACCCCAATTCCTTCAGTTTTTTATCAGAAGGCATTTGTTCCAGTTTCTGATAATTTTTGTTTCTGAAAACTTACCATTGTTAAGTATGCTGGACAAATGATTTCGCATATTGTATATGTTTACTGGCTTGTACATGTCTCGTCATTCAGTATTTGACTCAACCAGAACAGGTAACTGTTAGTAACAGGGGGCAGGGGTGTTGGAACTAGATAATCTTAAGGTCCTTCCTAACCCTAACTATTCTATGATTCCATGATTCTGTCTGTTGTTACTTTCAGAAACTTATTTCTAAAAAGATGTACTACTTTTACTT
Source organism: Pezoporus wallicus (assembly GCF_028554395.1). Taxonomy (NCBI): domain Eukaryota; kingdom Metazoa; phylum Chordata; class Aves; order Psittaciformes; family Psittacidae; genus Pezoporus; species Pezoporus wallicus. The sequence goes on along the minus strand of NW_026642515.1, from coordinate 92,516 downwards.
GTCAGGTTTAAAGAAACGTTATAAAAGTCAACTTCATAACAGCATACTTAACCTCAATGTATAATTTCACTTCTATTTATTTTTAATTAAGAAAAATAGTTTCAAAGCTTGAGGCTGCCAAAAGGGGAAGGTAAGACAGACTTAATAAAATCCCTCTTCCTACAATGCCATAGTAGTGTTTTGTGGTCTATTGTCACAAGACTTTTATTTTCCTGTGCTTTTTTCTTTCTTTTTTTTTTTTTTCAAACTGCTTCATACAGCTAAGATTGAAGAAATTGAAGATTAAAGCAAGCCCAATTGTATGTGATTTGGAGTTGTAAACAACCACAGTAAAGGTGATGGAGATAACTCAGGCTGGTAAACACAAAAATGGCACTAATTATGAATGACAATAAATAAATTGTTCCAGACCACATATCCTGAAGTAGGTACATGGTCTTACTCAAAAAGGAACTTGTTCAAATGCAAATAGGAGGATATTTTGGTCATAGATCTGTAGCAACTTTTATAAGAATAAAAGTGTAATGTATACTAGGAAGATGTTAAAAATTCCTTTCCATCTCACAATAGAGACAAGAAGATCACAAAGCGTAGAGGACCTATCTACACCACAACTTAATCTGGAGGAAAATTGAGTATGAGGTCAGTTCTGGACAACTTTAAAAAGCTGTAGAAGTGATGGGCTAAAGCTAAATAAGCATACACACCGATCTACTTCTGATTAAAATAATAGGTTTCAGTGAAAATGAACTTACAGAATAGACAGACACAATGCAGTGAGGTCATTGACAATATAACTGCTCCCGTTTTCTGGGCTCAGATTTCATTGTCTGGGTCATAAAAACTTGCATGGAAGACAGAAGGTAAAGAATTTTGCTTGAAAAGCAGCAGTTTCAACAATGGTTTTGTTGAAATTCGAGTATTAGTTTCTCCATGAAATGCAGCGTTGGAGTATTTTTTATTGTACCCCTTGAGGGAAATTAAACACACATTTGTGTTTAACTATAAAGAGATTTAATGAGCTGTGCACTATGCAAAGTCCTGCTGCCATCAATGATTCTGGCAATATCTGCATGTATGTACCATGAGCTGATTCCTTACATACACTAGTGCTAGCATCCATCATGAGAACATCAGCATGGGGCACCACAGCCCTAGGTTTGGTTCATCCTACAACACCCTGTATGTTTACCAAAAGTGGCCCCAGAGTACTTGTATTCCACTATTGTTCCAAGGTATGTTTTTCAAACTTTTAACTTCTAATGCTGTTTATACATCACCACTTTCTCTCTTTTGTACAATGCACAGTTGCTAACACAGTGAGTTATACCATAATATATTTGGTAAAGCATTGATACTATGTGCGATGTTGTACAAAATGTGGAAACCCAAGTGCTTTCACTGAGAACTTTTATTGTGAAAGGTCAAATGGACAAAACCGCAGTGTATTTAACTAATGAAGTACAGAACTCATTTGGTTAATTTAATTATTTATTGTAACGTGCATGGTAGAATGCAGATTACAAGCCTTCTGGTTCTGCAGATTGGTTACATTCTCAAATCTGGATAAATGAAATTATATTTTCATTTGTGACAAATAATTTTAAGGGCCGTGGTAGGACAGAAGTGTTATATTAGTAGATTTTCTGCAGTTCATTTCATCATCAGGAATTTACATATGGTCACAAGGTAAGTTCTGCAGAGAGGCAGAAATTCATATATGCTTACTGACCTCATAGTGCCTTTTCTCTCCTACCATTCCATTCCTTTTACATTCCTTCAGTGCCTACTTCATTTTTTTTCCTGTGCTGCTTAAGAGAATAAATAAATAAAATACCTTGAGTGGGGTGACATGCATGGAAGTTAATTCCATCTGAAATTGACTGTTCATGAAGACAGAAATAGTCAATCGCTATTTTTCTCCTGGGTTCCACATTATATATAGGGAGATGTTAGAATCTACAGTCAAGCCAGTTATTTTCATTTTCAGAAACGTCAATGTGCAGAAGAATGTTTCTCATTTAAAACTGCCTTGATTTAGGAATTGTTTTGGCTCTTGTATTTGTACTACGCAGATATAAAGAAGTTATAAGCTGAAATCAGCTCTTAAATTCCTAGGTTTGGAACCTATTAAATTAGTGGTGATCTAAGCACTCCAGAAAAGTAAATGGGAAACTCAAAATAGCACTTTAAGTCTCTTGATTCAAGCTCATGATTTTTTTAATTTTTTCCTTTTTTTTTTTTTTTTTGGTTTCTCTTTTTTAGTTTTTTCCCCCCTAGTTAAGAACTCCGGATGCTAGGCTTTTTGTATCTTTTCCAGGATATCATTTGCTTAGATGTCAGGGTGATTTTTCTTTTTAACGTATTTAGAATTCCGTGTTTGATAGCTGCCACTAGGACATTGACAGAAAAAAAGGAGTGCTGTGTGATGCTGTAGGGAACCTGAACGAGTAGCTCTGGAACAGTCAAGTTTCCAAGCAAATGTCTAGATATGGTTGTTAAACTGTAGTCCACGTTTTTTATGACAATCCAACATATTGCCATCTGTCTTTTTAAACAGATTGGGGGAGGAAGGATGAATTAGTTGTGTGACATCTAAGCATGATAAGTTCTCTTCACAAATATTCTTCAAGAAGCCTGTAGCTGAGTTTAGATCAACAAGAGAAGAGCCATATGGCTCTCTTATTGAATCATCAATGGCTTTTAAAAGGAACTGTGACTTGCTGGAACTTATTTTATGATTTGCTATCATTCTAGTAGATTTCAAAGCAAGTCACATTCAGGTTTTATTGGTTTTCTGTCATACTTCATATGGATGATAACTTCCTCCTGCAAATGGTGGATGAGCCAACCAGGAGAGGAGCGCTGCTGGATCTCATCCTCACTAACAAGGAGGGTCTGGTCGAAGCAGTAAGGGTTGAGGGCTGCCTTGGTTGCAGCAACCACAAGATGGTGGAGTTCAGGATCTTGTGTGGTAGGACTAGTAGAATAGCAAGTAGAATTGCAACCCTGGACCTTAGCAGGGCAAACTTTGGCCTTTTCAAGCAATTGCTACGGGAAACCCCATGGGCAAGGCTGTTTGAAGGTAAAGGGGCCCAAGATAGTTGGTTGGCATTCAAGGATTGCTTTTTCCGAGCTCAAGATCGGAGCATCCCGACACGTAGGAAGTCAAGGAAGAGAGCCATGAGACCTGCGTGGCTAAATAGGGAACTGCTGGGTATGCTCAAGTGGAAGAGGAGAGTTTACAGGTCATGGAAGGAGGGGCTGGCCACTTGGGAGGAATATAAGGCTGCTGCTAGAGGATGTAGGAAGGCAGCTAGGATGACTAAGGCCTCCGTAGGATTAAACCTGGAGAGAGCCCAGTGCAGGGCAACAAAGATGATTAAGGGAGTGGAGCATCTCCCTTATGAGGAAAGACTGGGGGAGCTGGGTCTCTATATTTTAGAGGAGACCGAGTGGTGACTTTATTAGTGTCTATAAATATATAAAGGGGGAATGTCACGAGGATGGAGCCAGGCTCTACTCAGTGGCGAACAATGATAGGACAAGGGGTAATGGGTACAAACTGGAACACAAGAGGTTCCACTTAAACTTGAGAAGAAACTTCTTCTCAGTGAGGGTGACGGAACACTGGAACAGGCTGCCCAGGGAGGTTGTGGAGTCTCCTTCCCTGGAGACATTCAAAACCCGCCTGGACACATTCCTGTGTAACATTATCTAGGTGTTCCTGCTCCGGCAGGGGGATTGGACTAGATGATCTTTCCCTTCCAATCTCTAGCACACTGTGATACTGTGGTATTGCCATTCATTGAGAAAAGCTCTAAGGTACAGAAAAAGAAGCAGTTTGTGTAAAATGAATCTGGTTTGGTGTTTCATTTTGATCTTTTTTTTTTTTTTTGGGGGGGGGGGGGGGTTGTTTGGTTTGGTTTGGTGTGGTTTAATGTTTGTTTGGTTTGGGTTTGTTCCCCCCCCCCCCCCAAAAGAGTATCCTGATAATCTTCACCAAGATATATAACTTTGTAAAGCCATTGAATTTAATCATGTTGTGTTAAAATGTACAGCAAAACAAGTTCAGTTTTACATGTCTTTCTTGTTAGCCATAGATCTAATTGGCTGTACATTCCCTTCTCCCTAAGCTGCACAATCTATCCAAGCCAAGAAAATAAACCCTTTCTGTGTTCAGAACAGGATACAAACAAATTCTCATAAACCACAATTAGCAGTACGTATAACAGCAACGAAATGCATGGACATTCAGTATTGTTATCAGACTTAATGCTTGACAATTTAGTAAGTCAGCCGTTGTGCCATCCTTCCTTCTTTGTTGGCCCACCCTCCCTGTCTTATCTCCCAGTATTAACTTTGAAAGATATATTTTGTCCAGTCTATTATGTTTGGCTGAAACCTCCTCATCAATTTAAGAGACCTGTTCATAGGGCCAACAGCTCACATCGAGATGGAGCATAAATTTTCTTTCCCAGAACTTAAAACCTTCACAGAGTTGATCCACACTATTCAGACTGTATATCTCCTAATATTTTTTCAACTCCCTTCTTGGATTCTATACTCCATCTCCTGTCTGTTTCCACTTGAAGTATAACAAGGTGGGCTGACAGGCTTCTTTGCAGTCACTGCCATCTGAAATAAACTTCTCTTGCTTCTCCGCTGCATTCCATCAGTGGTCCCTAAAACCTGAAAAAAAACTGAACCTTTTTCTAAATGCATTTATTGCTCCCTCTGTTGTCAAAAATGTCTTTATTTTTCTTAGCAGCTATTTTTATCTATTACTTTTGATATGATAATATCTTATTGAAAGATATAAAATGTTTTGTAGCATATGTTTCATGTATAATTCACTAGGAACATGGACTAGATTGTGTACAAATCATGTCATATATTGTTCATTTTTATGTTTTGTGTGATACCTTGTTCTTAACAAGTTAATCTTCCAATGGTTGTTTTGTGATCCTTGACTACAAATTATCTGTCACTCTGTAATTGTTTTCTCTTATTTCTTCTGTTCTCCACTCTGCTGTCTGTGCACTTAATTCAGAATTTTATGCCTGAAGGACAAATTAACTAACTGTAACTGTCACTTCCAGTATTTTTAGATGTAGGTCTGGTTTTAAAGGTCTTCACTAAAGACTTGTTAAGATCATACTAGGCTTGATACTGCATCTTTTATAATTTTTTAAAGTAGATTTTTCATCTTCAACTCATTGCATATTTTTCTTTAAAGTTCTTGGCCAAATTCTGCTGATGTGACACTGGTAACATATAATGCTATCAGAATCTTGGTAATTATATTCATACTCCTGCATACTAGTGTTAAATTTTCTTAGTTTGTCCCTGAAGCCATACATAATCATAAGCAGTTGGGTAATGGAGCTGCTTCTTGGAAATGGATAACTTTCAGCTGAAAAAAGTACTCCTGCCTTATTTGGAACACTCTAAATAGAAATATTCTATTCAGAATATTATCAGCCCCCAAATGATTAAGTTTAGAAGACCAGAAACAGCGTTTGTTGGAGCTAGTAAAAATTATTCAGTATTATATTATTATTATGATTATATACACAAGTGTGGTTGTTTGTTTTTTTTTTTTCTTATGATTTAATTCATTTGCATGGATATACTATCTGCTGGGCTGATGTGAGAAATATTACATATGGAAATTTTATTTCCACTAGCTTTAAACTATGCAAGTTTTATATTTAAATGGGGTTTGTAGGTTCCAAGTTCCTGTAAATTTGAACAAGAACCAAAAACTTTGTCAGTTTGTATCTCTAATTCTGAATAGCTCATATGCAAACACCAAAATATCCTCTAGGCTCTTTTTTAAAAGTCAAATATTATTACACAGTTGCCTCCACTACTAACTGTCTGATCCAGTCATCCAGAAAGGTGCTGTGTTCCCTTTCATGAATCACTAATTCAGCTATAGTCAGGATGCTTTCAGTAGCAGTTAACAATGTTGAACATCTTTCAGAAGACATTTTAGTATGGTATAGGCTCAAGTTGATAGATGACTAATAGCTACACGTTCGCATGCAAATTATTCTCTTAGAGAATTTTAAGCGAACCTTAAAAAACACCACTAGTTACTGCTTTGTAAAGAAACATGAAAAGATGTTAAAGGATGACTTGTCTACCTAAACTTTTTAATGCTTTTAATATACAGAGTGCTCTTAAGAGTTCAAGTGATTTCTCTGTGTTTTAAACAGAAGGGAATTGCTTTTTCTTTCCATAATAGCTGAAGTACAGTTAGCTGAGATAATTTCAAAATAAATATTTTTGTGAGTGTAGAAACTGAATGGAGACTGATCTCCATTAACAACAGGCATAAGTGTTATCTAACCTCCCCCTAAGTTTTTCCTGCTCTGTTCAACATATACATAACACAGTTTTCTTGGACAAACATATTCAATAGCTTATGCCAACAAAATGCATGAGCTGAGGAGATTTGATTCTTTTGTTTCAAAATTAAATATCCTCTGTAGGAAGTCTCAAATCAGTAAGCCAGATTTTTTTGCAACTCTGCCCACAAAGATCTGAAAACACATTTTTCTGGCATTGTGAAAAGAGTCTTTCATTTCACGAAAGGTTTTTACTTCTTTGTTACTTTCTGAAACATATTCAGCTGATAGCAAAATTGTTGCATGTTTCATGCAGCTAAATGTAATTATTTGCAGGTGAGGAGCTATTCTGGGTTATTCACTATGGGCTAGTTTACAGTTCAGCTATGATCTGTGATGAACTCAGTGAGTTCAAAAGGATTCTGGCGTGCAGTAGGGAAAGCCTTACAGGAAGAGAAGTGTGTAGGAAAGGAGAGCAGAGTCCTCTGCTCTGTAATAGTAGCTGAGGTATACTCACAGATGAGGAGATCACCCCTTTGGTATACCAATTGAAGTTCATCTATTGATTTTATTTAGTTTTTTTTTTTTTTTAATGAAAGACACAGGTAGTTTCACTTGCAGGAATATCTTCTGATTCACAACTAGCAAGGACACTGCTTAGTGGTATACATGCCTTTAGCCTTCTTGATGCTTGTTAGGACATAGCAATATTCTATTTAATGACTGTTATAAAATTGTTATGGTTTAGGTGACCTATTTTAGATTTGCTTAGTAGAAGAGGCTACTCTGGATTTCAAATCCCCAGAGAATCCAGTTGCATTTTTAACAGAGGACCATGTTATTAAAAAATAACACCAAATTAATGAGGAGTTTGTTTTACCTACTTACTCTCAAGCAATTAACTGCTGATCTTTATGTTATGCTGATATTCATAACAGCAGGCAGACAGTAAGAAGTAAAAAGACTGTTATGCAAGTTGCTGCTCAGAAACAAAATTCACACCCAGAAAGTGTTTCCTAAAGTCCAAACTAGTTACCCGAAAATCAATGCTGAACAAAGCACTGGCCATGGAACTGTGGGGCTGCATATCACTATCCTCACAGCACTATTTGGAAAGTCCATTCTAAACACAGTGCTGTTGTGCTGGCAAGTATACAGGCCCCCAGAAATATATGTATGTATATGTGTATGTATATGTTTATGTATATGGAACATGAGGTTTATACATTAAAACCTTGCTACAGGATTCCAGCGTGTGCCAGCTTGGATATCGGTGTTGTGCTTCATAGCACATTAAAGACTTAAGCTTTAGCCAAGTATAGAATAAGTCATTAACCATTTCTATAGGTACTGGGAACCATTTGGGTCAGGCCCAGGAGTTATTGCTGAATTTTAATATCCAGTTTGCCAGGAAGAAGGGCTGAGACCTTTTCTTCTTCAATACATGAATAATGAATGAGCACAGGAACAATTTGTTATCTAAATGATCCCAAAGTTTGGTCTGCATTACAAAAAAATCACACATCCTACTGGCCTGGTCTTCCTTCTGCGAGTACAGCCCAAAGTTGGCTGGGGGAAGATGTGGCGGAAACTAGCTAAGAATCTCTGAATTTTGAAATGATGAAATATGAAATATGAAACACTTGCCAGTTTCATATGAGGTAAAAGAAAACTGTAAGACAACCAAATTAGGTAATTTCCCCTTCGGCTCACATGTTTTAGAAACACTGCAAATATTTGGTCTGCTTGAGTGTTTAAGCTTAGGTTTCATACACCTTGAGGACAACTAAAAACATCATGATTCCCCTTCACAAGCTAGCCATCCCTTTTTCAGGGCTCTCATGGATATTTTCGGTCATATTTAGCTACCATTACTGTTTAAGGGATGGTATTGGTATGTAAAAGTTAGTAATGAAAAAACATTTTCTGGTATACCTGGCATGTAGAAGTAAGATTATGAGAGGCAAATCATACAATACATTTCCAAACAGGTGCTAACCTAGCAAGATTTAAAAAACCTGAGCTCTACAGCCTCCTTTGAGGAATTTCCCCAGGCCTTCACTATGCTTACATCCTTAATACCAAACGCTTAACCTAATCCTTAAATGCAACTAAAATCTTTCTGAAATTTAAAATCATTTCTTAGCGTGTTCACCATAAAGCAGGAAGAATAATCTCTTTCCTGTTTCGCCTTAGGTTAAAGAACAGCAGCTTGTTCCACTTTTTAAACAGTATCTTTTCAGAATCTCTGATAATTCCTTCCACTTCCATGAAACATTTTCCAATTCACCTAGGTTTCCTTTAAGTATAGTTGACTAAATCTGGACACAACACTCTAACCAGTCTTTACAGGCCATGAGTAAAGGGGAAGAGTGATTTCCTGTGCTCTTTCACAACGGAAGTCAAGACAGAAAAAAACTTCACACTCTGTTTTACAGATGGAAAACAGAGGCCCACGGAGATCAATGATGTGGCCTGGACAAGGCAGAAGGGAAAGTTTTGTGAAAATCAGCAAGTTGACACAGGATTTGAACCCGAATTGCATGCTTAAATCACAGAACATTCTTTTACTCAATGATTAAGCAGTAAGTGACACCTGAAAAGTATTGTAAAAATAAATGTTTAAAAATTAAATTCTTGATATTAAAATGGAGTTGACTGGAAGATGAGCCGACATTTGTGGACTGACAAAAATCCCAACTTTTGTCAGCACACAGTTGAGATTTATTCTTCAGTGGGCTGAAAAACAGTTTCTGAGCTACTTTATGAAAATGAAACTATAGAACACTGTATGCCTGTCACACTTTATAATGTTGTGGTTAGGCTGCTGACCTAAAAGTCCAGGATTAACTTTCTGCTTCAAGGTTTTTCATTCTGGAAGATTTAAAATTAAGCACAGCAAGGATTTGACCTCAGGTTTACCATGTTACAGACCAGATATAAGGAAAGTCCCATCAAAAAAACATTTGACATGAGCTGATATATTTCAGCTTAAGTAAACAGCAATATTTCACCAAGATTTATGTAATAATCAACTAAAATTATGAACAGAAACCATAACAGTATGTTAAAGGAAAAGGTTGAGATCTGGATGAATAGAAAACATGTAACTACATGGATTGCTCTTAGAACAAGTATATAATAAAAGTTCCAAGTATTTGTCTTAATGTAGAAATAAGGGCTCCGTTTGGTTTTTTTTTGCATTTCCTTTACTGATGTCTGCATCACTTTATACAGAAGTTAAGGGAATACTTCAATGTTGGGTATTTGGGTGCAACGGGTATAATTTTAATATCCTTTCTTTTCATGCATGGGAAGCAGCAAAACATGGATGCTGAAAAAGTGGTATCTCTCTCTTAAAAGATTACTTCTGATATCTCCAAAGAAGGAGACTCCACTATCAGCCTGAACACAGTGCTTGACTACCCTCACAGTGAAAAAGTGTTTGCTGATGTTCAGATGGAGCCTCCTCTGTTTGTGCAGTCCATGCCCATTCTATCTTGTCCTGTCTGTCACCACTGAAAAGAATTTGTGGCCACCTCCTCTACACTCTCCCTTCAGGTGTTTGTAGACATTGATGAGGTCTGAGACAAGGAGGCATAAAGCACAAAATGAAATATAAGCTTTTGTAAATAAGTAGAATTATTTCTAGGTAACATTAATTTTGATGGCTTTATAATGGAAAATAACTGAGGTGGTGCATGAAGATAAACCATTGTAGCTGACATAGTTTTAGGTCCTTATGACCTTAGTACAAAAAGCGTATGAAAAACAGGACCTGTGAGTGGGGAGTATCTATCTGGAACTAGCAAATGTCCAGGATGGGCGCAGTTGAACTAACTGATACGTAGAAGGACAGGATGATTGCTATGTCAGTAATGTTAATTAAGCTGGTGCTTCAAAGGCTGCCAGAAGTTCTGAAGACTGTTGAAAGAAGTAAAAGACCCTCAGAGACCATCACCACATTTCTGTACGCATGTGGGTAACTTTCTGGAAAATGATGTAATTCGTACGTAGCTTCATGAATATGTATGTATGCCCACTGACTATATAATGATGGCCTGTGTAGCAATACAGTGATACACGTTAGGAGGAGCTATCCTCCGTGTCTCCTGGCACAGCAATAAAGAATACCTGCTTGTCAACTTGAACACTTTGTTGGAGAGTTTGTCCCTGGAGTTTTCTCAGAATCAGGTCCCCTGTAAGCCTTCTTTTCTATGGGCTGAACAGTCATATCTTTCTTGCCTTTCCTCATTGCAGAGCTGCTCCAGTTCCTTCATCACCTTTGTGGCCCTTCACTGGGGCCCTTCACTGAACTCTTTCCAATATCTCCCTTTCTCTTGTACTGGGGAGCCCACAAGTAGACAAAGTACTCATGGGGTTGTAATGCAGGATTCAGCTCAAAATTTCTCTATCACCAATATTCTCAACCAAACAGCTTTTCTTTTACATGTGGGGCACAAACAGTATTATATAAGTTACTGTTTGTCTTTGTCCGCTTGAATTGACTGTTTTGATTCAATCAGGTGAGGAAATTGGGAATCTGATTAGGCTTAGAGGAGGCAAAAGCTTCTATAAAGTGCTTTGTGACAACACTGCATTTAACTTAATGGGAAGAGATTAAGACTGAAGGAGATATATTTAGATATCTGTGATGGCATAATAGTTGAACAGAAAAAAACATGTATAGTAATAACTGAAAGCTAAAGACAGATTTCTCCCTCGTTTCCCTCGTTCCACAAAAAAAAAAAAAAAATTCCTAGAAAGTATGGTTTTTTAGGGTTGGGCTTGTTGTTTTTTTTTCCAAATGTGCTTTAAATGTCATGAATCTTTTGAATGAAATGAGGAGAGTTATAGTTAAGGAAAATAATCTTGCTGAGAGCACTACCAATAGAGAAGATGAATTACGTCTTAAATGCACTGCCTATACTTATTGCCTTAGGAAATTAGGTAAGAATGTCTGATCTATTTAACCAAGATGGAAATAGTACAGAGATTCAGCATTCAACTCATTAATAGCCTAAACAAACGAAGAAATTTGTCTTCTATTTGCCGAGTGTTCTTAAATACTTGCCTTTGCCTAAGAGAGCTGCAAGGTACAACTTACTTTGCTCTTTAAAAAAGAGTATGTATACTGATTAGGAGAACTCTAAACAAAATGAACAAATCTTACTCAGCAGCTTGGACTGTCCAGCTCATTTCCTGACAGCCTGTAGTCTGTAAGAGGAGGCTGAGTAACTTATAAAAGAACAAGGGAAGCATAGGGTTGTCTTTCTCCTCGTTTATCCTTTCTTATGACTATCACTGGCTTAAGGCCCTCTTGAGCAGGCATCCAGATGATGAAGTTTAATGGAGATTTCCTCTATAAATTTGTCTAATCTGTTTCTGAGCCCATTTACACTACTGACCTCCACAACATTGTATGACACTAAGTTCCATAATTTATGTATTAAGTGATAAAGTATTTCCACTGAGTGTTTTAAAATTCATGATTGATTGGGTGACCCTTAGGAATTGTCTTGTAAGAAACAGTGAACTTATTCACCTTCTTCAAACTATTCAAGATTTTATAAACTGCTATCATATATCTTGTTGCCTTCTATCCAGGTTGAATTCTCCTAGCCCATCATGCCCCCTCATACAAATGCTGCTCCATGCATCTGATACCTGATCTGTTTTGTCCCTTTTTATTCTTTTTGTTTGTTTGTTTGTTTGATTGGTTTCTTGGTTTTTTTTTGTATACTTTGAAGTTTTATCATAACTTTCTGATTCTGAAAAATGAAGGTTATGATAGTAACACTAAGTATTCAAGACGTAGGTAAATGGTATATTTTTTGTAGTGTAGTGACATTTTCCACTTTCCTCTCTGTTCTTTTCCTAGTAATTCCTATTTTTTGTCTTGACTGCTGCTTGACAATGAGCAGAACATTTCCAAGGACATGTCCCCAGAGGCACAAAATTCCTTTCCAGAATAGTAATAGCTAATTTAAAAGGAGCAAGAGCAGGCAGCAAATGCTGAAGCCAGTGCTCTTTGAGCAGTGATAGGTAGTATTTCATGACTAGTAACATCCTGGTATTATGAGTAGTCTAATGATTGGGCTTGAATCATAAACAGGGCCATTTCCACACACATTTCAGTGCCCAGGAGGTTGCATTTGAGGAGGTACAGTGCAACCGTATGCTGTAAGGAGCAATGTACAGCCTATGAACCCTCTCCGGTCCCCAGACATATGCAGAAGGCTCCACAGAGTTCTTCTGCTCTGGGTGCATCTCCTCTAAATATGGGTTTATGTCCACAGCACTAGAAGCATGAACAAAAGATGAACATAGCTTCTTACTCTTCCTGGAGGTTATCAAGCTGTAAACCAGCCTCTGGTGTCAGACATATGTCAGGTTCAAGTCACAGACATTACTTTGTTTGCTTCCTGAAGATGAATAATGAATACTTCTACACATTTAATTCAGACTTGGAATAAACAGCTGCTTCTCTCACCAAAATGTGTTGGCATAAAGTAGATTAAACTTGTTCCTATGGGAAAGAGACTTCCAAGAAGAAGAGAAAGATGGAGAAAATAGTGAAATCCTTCCTTATGGAAGGTGCAGCTGAGACTATCTTTCTTTTCTTTTTTTTTGTAACTCATGGCTTTATCTCCTATCACACAGGAAGAGCTATATTCAATTCCTGTGATGTATTAAAATGCTTAGTGAATTGGGAGGCAGGGCTCAGACAGTGAGATTAGTCTGCAGGAGAAGATGGGAATATCAGGTTTCCAAAATTACATGGTGCCTTTGGCTAGATATCTAAACTATGAAACAGAAATAATTTCCAGTCCCAGATCTACTTGCTTGCTGTGTGACATCCCGGGAAAGTCACATCACTCTGCTGTTCTTAAACGGCAGTGAAAATACAGCAATAATTTTAAAGAATCAAGTCAAAGGAGCCACCAACAGAAGCTTTTAAAATTCTGACTTTTAGTATATTATTGAAAAATAGAATACCAATATTAGCTCAAAATCTTAAATGACATTGAACTAGGAGACAGAAAATTTTGGACTGTTTTGTACTATGAAACAGAGAAATAGACTGCCTACAGATTTGTGCAAGGCAACTACAAGTATTTGCTGCCACTTGCTGACCTCCATGCTTACTGCTGCAAGCTAGTGACTCTTTTGCTTCATGTACATATTTAGAAGGACTATTTCTTCCCTGTATTTTATACAGAATTTTGAGGGGTTTTTGTGTCCTTAAATATTAGTATATTAAAATACAGGTAAATTCTGACACACAGTTGCTGACATACTAGAGCTCAAAAAGTGCAAAGCTTGCAGGTTCTGCAACCAATATAGTCAATTCAGAAAACCAATCTGTATTCAGAGCAACAACACCATACTTTTCTTAATGGTTTGTTTCAGTTCTGAAGGATGATGGGGATAGTTCCCAGCCTATATTATACATGGCAAGTGTAACAAGTGTACTATTTTTCTTTATTTGAGAATACAGTGAGAATATTTCTGAGAACAGGAGAGTTTTCATACCCCAGCTAAGTAAGATTTAAGTAATGGCTTTAGACACACATGAAGGAACTGGTTGTGTTTAGCATTACCTGTACCTTCTTTTAGACCTGCAGAAAGTTCTCTGTATGGGAAAAAAAAGTTTAAAATATATTAGCTGGCAGTAGGAAGAACGTACATGCTCATCCATCCTCAGCAGAATCATGAATTGTCCTAAAACATATCATGGAAGAGGTCAGTCCTTCACATCCTAAATTGCTAACTTGGTCAATACAGTGTAATGGAGAAGAAGCCTTTGGGAATTTTGGGCATCAGATTAAGTTGTTGATTCCTGAAATATCACATTTGTGTAAGGTTTGCCATCTATCCACCCTTAGCAGAAATTTGGATTAAGTTTGGACCTATAAATTTGATTCCATGATGTAAATGCTGAGAACATAGTTATAAAGGTATTTGAGCCAGGATTGTATAGAGAAGAGAGACACCCTTTGCTTCTATCTACGCTTACCCATATTGGTGCCAAAAGATTTTTCTGTCTCAGTGAGATAAAACATGACAAAAGGCTTACTGAAAGCTGGGTACAGTTTCTACAGAGGCTTTGGATTCTCATATCCCTTTAACTCTACTTTCATTGAAAGTTATTTTTTTTATGATCTCAGTCATAGTCCCTTCACTATAAAACTTCTTGATCTACTACTTTGTTTTGATACTTTTTCCAGTAGATTATTATCTGTTCCCCTCCTAGTTCTGAACTCATTCGTGGTGTTGAAATGACTAGCTGGAAACAGCTTGTAGGCAGTAAACAGAAGGTGTAACAAGCATCCCAGTGCCCTCTGAAATGTAGAAAACTACTTTTTGCGAGATAAGCACTTCTTTCAGCTTACAAGAGTAATTTTCAGACCTTAGGATGGTAGTCTTTCTTCATATCCCGCAATATGCATAAATGAAAATATTCAGGCATATAAATGGAATTAATGAATTCAGTTCATTATGACATCTTAACTGAAGCTACTCCCAAGGATGATAACATACTTTGGATTCATTTTGGGTTTGATGTGACTGGCTCCCAGTGTTATATTTGAAGGATATTGTGGCTGCTGGGGAGAGTCGATGGACCCAAAAATGTATCATTCCTTGGATGGCCTGTGGATTTCTGACAACCCAAAACATTCCATTGTAGGCTACTGTCCACTACACTTTTATAAAGAGGAAAATGCTCACTAATAGAACTTCTTTCTCCATAAACTACTATAATGCAACAATCCCGTGTTTGACTCTCATGAGTTTCCAAAGGAATGATGTGAGCCAACACTGGAGTATATTCTTATTATCTTCATGTATGCTGGTAAGAAATAATTTTCACTAGTTTTGTTTTTCCCTTCCTGGAAGTACTTGCTCTACTCAAATGGGAAAGCGCTGAGGTTGTTCAGAGAAGCAAAGCAATTTAATGAGTTCATGGAAGGTTAAAGAGATGAAATTACAGGTGCTTGACCTAGTGCACTGCCTGCATTCCTTGAAGTTCCCAAACCTGCACTCAGCATGGGGGTTTGTGATATTTTAATGGCTCCTTTCCTCTCAGCATATGGAAATATGTTTCTGCATCAGACAGCTCAGAGAAGGGGATTTGGTTTTTCAATAGTCAGCAAACTTCACCCCTGAGTAAAAGATAGTGTTTCTAGAGCTGGAAATGATTAGACACTGCAAAGAAGCTAATCCAATTAGTTAAATGAACAAGATGTTAAACTGTATTAGCACAGAGTTCTAAGCTTCTCCTGATCAATGGAAGTAGAGAATACGTTTTCAAAGAAATCTCCAGGCTTCCATTTTGTCTGGCTGTTTCCTCCGCTAGTCTGTCTTCCAGCTATGTTGTGTCTTTTTTTGAAGTGAACCGATGATGGAAATAACGTTTTGATGACACTAGGATCCTCCTCATGGCAAGAAAATGGGAAGAATTAGAAAAATCTAAAAAAAAAAAAAAAAAAGGGGGGGGGTGGGGAATTATCTCCCTCTCCCAATCATTTACATCAATTGTTCTTTGCCTGTTTATGCGTTTTTTGGAGTTGTTTTAATTTTTTTTTTTTGGGGGGGGGGGTTGGTGCGCGTCTAATGCTTTCTTTTTTGCATGACTGTGCAACTCTTACTGCACTGGAAAGTTCTTGTTCATCTGTACATCCTCAAAATAGCAGCTTACAGAAAAATGACACACCAAAGAACACAAGCCTTCTAGAGTCTTGAAACAATATTAAGCTCTATCAAAGCTCTTCATCCCATCGCTCACTGCAGAAGTTGTGATATCATCAATGTATGTTCCATCAGCACCTTAGAGGAAATTTTAGAATCAGTTTCTGCCTTTAATTACTCATGTGCACGGTATGAAACTGGCCTCTTTCACACCCAGCTTTTCCTTGCAGAAAGCACTGCTAAGGGTTAAGAAATATGTTACCTGCAAGAAGTGTCTCAGAAGGGTGGACCACAGGGATCTAAGGCAGCAAAACCATCATTGTGCCTATTATCTCCTAAGGATTTTATTTCTGTAAGCATCACTCTTGTTTTTTTAGCAGACTCACCTGAAGGGTAACATATGACCAACATGCCTGTATTCACTTACCTGATAAACTTGTTATTGGCAGAAATTATGTGGCAGAAAATTTCAAACCGCAATGGTAGTAAGCACTTTGTATCATTCAGCTGTAGAATGAAGAAGCTTTTTGTATGTTGAAGTATTGGGCTTGATACAACATTTTACTGATTTGTTTTTCACCACCTATTCTCCGAAGGAGAGACAGGGACAGCAGCTCAAGTGAGGTCTCAGAGAGGATGCAGAATGTGCTGTTTGTATGTAGGGGGAACACAGGGGGTTTACTGCAAGGGTACGACAAATATTCAGCTTTCAGGAAGGAAATGAAACCAACAACCTTTATATGGCATATCCATTTCCTTATTGAAATAATGATCCTCTGCAGACATAAAACATGACTTTTATATATACTTATCAAAAAGTTCAATTATTTCAAGAAACAGTTCTGATTTTTTTTTCCCTTGTAACTCTGCTCTTGTAATGGTGCACATTCTCCTGGCCCATGAGGGTCTGCTATGGCACTGTCACAAGGCTCATGGGCAAGATGCCCTGCGGATTGATTTCAAACTTTTGCAAACTAGTTTGGGACTGTGGGAATTAGATGACTCCAGTTGTTCCTTCTACTTCTGTGCTCCTAAAAGGGCTGCTTCTACAGATACTTATGTGCACTGTCAGTTGTATCTCATACAAGCAGCCTCTAGACTTCTGGGGTACATTTGATCTGGATTATGCCTTTCCTAAAACACATGACTTCCTACAGGTGCAAATCTCAAGTAAGCACAATTTACATGTTTGTAAAGAGCTACAAAATGTAAAAACAAAAAAAAGGAAAGAAAAGAAAAATAAAGGAAAAGAACAGGATCCTAAATGCTGAGACTTTCATCTGGTGTATCTGTCATCCAGACTAAATTGTGGCCTTAATGTATATTAGAAAAAGAGAAAATTGCCACATACACACAGTCACATAATAAGCAAATGTTAATTGGTGTGCCTTGTTCATGATAGCTCCTGGGAGATTTGCAATGTGCAAGGCTTTTCTGTATGGGCAATTCCACAGCATATGCTAGCACATCTAGGAGGAGTCATCATGTCTACGTGCTTTCTACCATCTGCTTGAAAAATTGAAATATTGAAAGATTTTTCTCTCTTTCCCCCAGTGCATATATGTATGGAACTGATTTTGGTCCTGTCTTTTTTGACCCATGAGGCTAAATGTTATGTTCTTTATAATTTGCAAGTTCTCTGTGGTGAGTCTTTTATAGAGAAAAATACATAAATGCATGCATTGACACATAGTAATGCATATGTATATACACAAATACATAGGAAATATGCTGTATAGTTTTCTGTGGGTAAACTATATTGGAGAAAAGATATAGAAGGAACATAAACCAAAACAGTTTTTCTGACAAAGTCAACTTTCCAGTTCTTTGGTTTGTGTTCTTTACTGACATGGATTTATCAGTCACCTTAGTTTTTAGGCTGTCTTCCTACCCTGCAGCCCCTGAAGCCAGATACTTCAGTTCTCTCAGTCTCTCCCATTGTTTTTGTGGTCTAAAATGCCTTCTTGGCTCCAGGTATTGATGTAAGTATTCTGTAGCTGCTCCTTGCTACACCTAGTGACAGTGGCTCATCCATTTACTGGGGATGATAGAAGCCAATGGTACTCTGGACACGTTCTATTCCTCCAAAGATTTCTAGCAGAACATGTGAAGATAGCTGGATCTGCAAAATTATGTAACATCCTAATGGAAGAGTTTCAAGGTTCAAATCCAAGGCAATAAAAAAAAAAAAAAGGATTGCAGATTAAGACCATGGCCAGGGAGTAACTTCTGACCTAATTTACATCTCCTTTGACCATCATGATGTGCTGCACTAATATGCTCTAAGGAGGCACTTGTCTCAAAAAAGACTGTGCAATGGAAACATTCACAGGCAGAAACGGTATCTCATGTAAGGAGGAGCTCAGTGTGCTAACCCTAAACCAAACAGAAGGAATTTTAGCATGTAGAACATTTGAAGATCAGCTACCTTATCATGTAGAGCCTTTGTGCAAATGCTGGACCTATGCTCAGAGAAGCCAGCATAGAACTTAGCTTCTCTGTTCAGTTTCAGTGCAAGATTTAGGTGCTGCATTGCTGAAGCCTGAAGCTCTTACTTTTAGATATTCAGTGTCAATCTAAAATTCACAGCTGGGTGTCTAGGACTGTAAAAAGTGGATAAACAGCACATCCACAGAGTAAAACCCCCTCTGTATACTGAAGAGGAAATTTCATTATTTCCTCCGTCTGAGTCTAAGTGAAGGGTATATGTGCAAATTGACCTCTCTCTAAAGCTTAGGAAATTGACCCAGGGCTATACCTGTCTGAGTTGGAGGTTCCAGTGGGTATAAACTTACAGTTCTTTAAATGCCTGCCGCAGAAACTGGTGGTGCCATGCACCTTTCATTTAGTGACCTCATGGCTGAGAGCTACATTTTCTTTGCTTTTTCAACCAGGAGGCAGCAAACCCCACATCCCCACATCTTCTATCAGTAATCCTGATATTGCTAATTTGTGATTTAGGTGTGGAAGTTCTTTCACAAAGTTATTTCACGTCCTCTGCAAATATGAAAGCAAAGCAATCAAAAAAGAAAGAAAAAAGAGGACAGGTATGGTAATGTCAGATTTGCCATTAACAGCAGATAGTAAGTTCCAATATATTTGGTCTGTGTCCAGAGTTATCTTGCAAAATCCAGGAAGAGCACTACACATATTAAAAATAGAAAAGTAAACGTTTAACTGTATTTCTCACATTATATAAGAAAGGGGACACACAAACACACACATACATAACCACCTGCTTCTAAAGAGCAAATTCTCAACACAGAAGGAATTTTTATGGCTGATATAAATACTGGAAAAGTAAGATTTATGACAGAAGTGCTGACACTGCTGTAATGATAAAATGATGCTAGCAGAAAGCTTTTCTGAAAAAAACTAAAATGTGTAGAACCTGAAGCAAATTGTAGAAATAAGTTGTATACTAACTTCCTCAACTAAGTTCATGTGCCTGCAAAATGATATTAATAAACACATCACAAAAATAAACAGGTCTGAATGATACTAAGAATGATTGACATGCAAAGAGAAAAAAACACGCTTTCTTCAATCTGCTTATCATTACAGGGATTGATAGGTAAATAAAAGGAATTATGGCTGACTTGTAAAGGGCTGCATAAAGATTTATAATATTCAGTAAATAATTTGTCATTGGCATTTTAAAGTAAAATTTACAAGATATGACATCCTGTTTGCTTCCAGGAAAGATCAGCTTATGTTATGTACATAAAAAGTGGCTGATTATAACATTACATGACACTTTGAAGCTAACGGTTTCAATTACTATATCCTAAATATGTTCAATTACTATATCCTAAATTATATATTACTAAATATGTATTATGGACAGCTGACTTGATGTTCTAACTTAGTGGAAAAATGTAATTAAAAAATAGGCAAGGACATCCTCACCAACTTGAGATGAACAAGAAGGGAAACAAGATGCTGAAGGGCTTGTGTTTTTGTTATGGAAAAGTACACTTAAATGAAAGATCCTCCCGTCTCTCTTTCTGAAACACAATCAGAGTTTGCAATTTGTTTTCTTTATAAATCCACAGTGCTCCTGAAGTGAAGAATGATTTTGGTCTTCTGTAGATAGGGTTATATTGTACGCATTTCTGAAAACCTCCATGGAGTTTTGCGCCATCCCACTGAAATGATAAAATTTCAAGTCACTGATTCTTACACATCTCATTTGCCAGTCAACATTAGCTGTTCTGCATGTAGTCAATTCACATGGGCCAATTGCAGTACTCAAAAGATCTACTTTACTCACTTGTGCACAAAACTGCCTGTTTCTGAGTCCCTTGACTGAGGAAGTCAAACTGCCTACACACACAGTTACCAACCAGCATGGAGTCCTCAAAGTCTTTGAATATCCTTATGAAAGACTTGGCACTTAAGAGTGCTTCACAAGGACCTTTTAAGATTAGAGAAAGTTAAGACTTATTACGTCATCTCAGAAGTAGTGCTCCTAATTGAGACAACAATATGCATTACCTTACATTCATGATTTCATGTTACTGACAAATGAGAATGATTTTTTTAAACTATGTTGATAAAAACAAAAACATTGACATAGAAGTTACAGAAAACCAAGCTAAAGTCTACATAATTTGTTTATGGTTCTCTGTAGATGGATTGGGGGTCAGATCATTTTTGCCATCACCTCGTTTCAAGCAGCTTATTACGATACATATGATTTCAGGGATACTTTTTTTTCTTATTTTTCTCTTTGTTTACCAGATGAAGCAGATGGTCCACAAATCCTTCACAAGTTCAAATTCAGAAGCTCCATCAGCTCCTGGGACTCACCCCCACTACATGGACTGGAGATTTGTCAGCACGCTCTTCCAGCTCTGTTTGCCACCTGTTGGTCCCAGCATGCCTGTACAGACACACCATATAGTGCAGCATCCATATTACAAAAAGGGGGGGGGGGGGGGGGAGAGGGAAAAAGTGGCACACCCCTATTGAAAAGGCACTGATCCTACCCCTCCATACATTCTGTTCGCAAAAACAGAGATTATTTCATGGTGGTGATACTTACATTTATTAACATCAGAGACTGCCTTGATCCTGAGAGTTCATGTCTGAAAAGGTTCTGCAAAATATATTCTGAGAAAAAAATTAATCTCTCTGAATTGGGTCTGATCTTTATAATGAAACTTTTAAACACTTTGCATTTACACAGTCTTGTCTGTGTGTTATCTCAGCCCAGTGCATTATCAAGTTAAAAGCAAGCTTTTAAATAAGTAACTGTCTTGCTTGAGATTAAAGCGCATTCTGAAAATAATTTAAATCAGGTGCTCTAGGAGTTTTGTTCCTGAGAGGGTAACCATCAATCAAAATTAAATGAGATCATTCAGTACTGTACAAAGTGTTTAAATAAAGATTTTACAGGCCAATCATGGCCTTCTGCATACAAGGGAAATTCCAGCAATATTAGCAAACAGACGTTTTATCCCAGGAGGACTAGGTATAATATTGACATTTCAACCACACAATAAAAAAGTTCTGTAGGCAAAGTATTAGTCATATTATTTGCCCAGAGTGAATACAAGTGACTTACAATTCCATGTGTATGACTGAAATCTTCAGTGTTATTTCGTTATGCAAAAACGTTTTAGAAACGACCCTAAAAATGTCAAAATACTCTCGTTCATCAAAAAAGGCTTTCTCCTGAATATGAGAGCTCAAAAATAGTCACGCTACTCCGTCATATTTCCAGAGACAATATGTGCATATTCTACCTATTGGCCAAGAGTGTAACTACTAGATCTCTGTAAACAACACTGTGTTTAAACAAACTTGAAATGGTATATGCATATAGTGAAATCAAAGTTGAAAATACAGCTCAAGCAAATGGTATTATAAGACTGTTTTGTTTACAAAGGGAAGACTGTATACAAAAGTCACGATGACCTTAGTGGTGATGGAATTTTCAGTCATGAGGATTAGCTATTGTCTATGTTTTACTCACTTTTCTAAGCTGTGACAATTTTCTTGTATCTTTCAGTGTTCATGATACACCAAGTTCATTCATGTTTCTAGTTTCTTGAAGATGAAAGGCACCAAGAAATTATAATAGTGCTTTTGCAAGAGTAAAATTTTAGAATCTATTATCCTAATTTTTAAAATTTAGAAATTCTCTAATTATAATGTTATTAATCATAATTATAATTATTATTAAGAAACCACTTTCATTTTGTAGATATTCTTTTGCTCTCAAGATAAACTGAGGCCAAGAGGCATCATACTGTTCCTTCTCCACATTATCTTTTGAAGGTCAACACCAAATATGACTTCTTGACCTGAAAGAGTAACTGTCCAAATGATTTCTCATCAAAGAAGCATGCTACGATACGAACAGAGAATTTGTTCTCTCCTTAGTGTTCTTTCAGTGCAACTAATCCTAAAATCTGAACCCTTTTCAGGGATGGTAAAATACTGTGTGAAACTATAACAATATGTAAATGTACTAAAGCTTTTGGCAATAGATAAAGCAGCCTCTTTCATTCATGTGCATTAAAACCACAATGTGTCTCACATTGGAGATGAAGCCTGACTAGAGTCCGCTTCTTAAATAAGTGAGAATATAACCCAGAAACTCTTTGCAGTAGTTTGCAAAACGGTATGAAACTGATTTGAGATCCAAAAATTAATGGATTCTGACAACAGGAATAACCTGTGTTCTGGAAGGAGTATGCAGGCTTGGCAGCTTGCTAACCTGGCGAGGAGGGGCTTTCATGAAGATAGAATCCCAGACCCTCATAGCTGAGATTAACATTATTCAATGAACAGATGTGAATTTCAAGTTCAGAAATGTTCTGTATATAGCCTAATCATGGGTAATTGAAATTAGGACTGCCAGCTCTAGCTATCAGTGTTCTCTCATTTCTCAGTAACTTAGTTTGGCTGGAACTACCAGCCATCACAGCAGAACTCCACCCTTAGAGTAGCTGGGTCTGGCAGCCCCAGCCCTCTAGAAGTGTTTGTAGCACCTAAGGATCACTTTGGCGTATCAGCATTTGAATATGCCACTTTCTTCTTACATACTCTGACATTAGCACATGGAGCTGAAACTGGAGTACTGGGGCAGTACTTTTCACATTACCAGCATTGTTGGAGTTGTGTGGAGTATCTGAAAGAGGAAAGGGACACAAGCCAAGGAGGCTGTGATACTTTAAATTGGCTGATCATCTAGCCCAAAGTCTGCAGAAAATGCAGTTATGCTCAATCCAAATACACCATCCCTTGCTGTCCTTCCCCTCTGAACCCCTATCATCCCATTTTGTGATCACGAGACACTGGGGAGTACATGAAATTGAAATTACTTTTTTTCGGTTGTCCTCTGGGAATTCTCTAGTCTTTTGAGGTTATTTGAACTAAATCCTGTTTCATCAATGTAGCAAGGAATCTGCCTCTGCACATAACAGAATACTAGAAATATGAAGGCAGTTTTACTGGGTTCCATGCTGTAAAAGATTAGAGTTCGGTCACAGCTTCAGCCCCCTAACTTGTGTCCTCCAGGCCACATCCTCCTACATGCGTCTATCTCAAAGGGGAAAATGTGGCTTTTCATCCTTGTTACAGTGCTACTAAAGTTAGACTTCTACTATCTTCATGGAGAACTTGAACTTTCAGCTAAGGCATGTATGTGCAACAAAAATTATAAACCTGGGAAAAATGTCTTCCCAAACACATAAACAACATAGTATTGGTGGATCTGCACAGTGATTTTTTGAAATCTAATCATTGAGCAGGTTCTTGTTCAGTGCCCGACCTATATCTTGACAACCCAACAGAGCCTGTGCTTGCCAGGTTGTGTGAATGGTACATGTTACTTCTTTGAGCAGACATGTCATTGAATTTCTTGGTGAGAAATATGGTTTAATTTTTAATAAGTGAGGACTCTTCTGTATTCTATTGATCTTCTATTGATTTTTCTTACTGATACCTAAATACTATTAATTTCTAAACAAACAAACAAAAATATGCTTAACAGCTGCTTTATTTTGGTCAAAAGATGTTTATTTTGTTCTCTTTTATGTTCTAGTGGAATCCTACTTTAGCTCTACAAAGTAGATGTCTGGAGCCTGGTGCTCTCTTGGGCATCATCCAGCAACCCAACAGCAGCTTTTTCTCCTCGATTTCCACCCAATTTTCCCCAGAAGCCTGTGACATCCTCTGCCACTTAGGAGGAGGATTCTCATTTCTCAAATACTTTCCCACTGTCTTAAGCTTTCCTAATACCTATGAGAGAAGACTTGCCCCAGTGTATACTGTTGGTCTTGCCCCAGTGTATACTGATGGTCTTGGAAACACTGGTAACACTAATTACTGAATCTCAAGCAACACCAGAGACAGAAGCACTGAGCAATGCTAGCTTGGATGTACTCACTGCTGTAAGGCATTTAATTTGGAATAAGGCAGGGGAGAAGTAGAGTTAAAAAAAAATAAAAAAAGAAAAGAAAAATCAGATTCCTTTAGTCATATGTTAAATACTATTTGCATTTAAAAAAATCTTGAATAAAATAAAATCTCAGAGTCAGATGGGTAGTGCATTTTCCTCTCCCACATATTCAGCTATTTCTGTACTGACTGATGTGCACGTGTATCTGTGAAATTTATGCTGACACCATAATATTTAGAGATTTGTGAAGTTTCTCCATTTTTTTCTTTTTCCTCTTTTTTTTTTTTCCTCTTTTATTTTTGGCCAAAACTAAGACCAAAGAAGACAGCAATTTTGACAGAGTGCCTCAGCTTGTTACTTTAAAAAGTGGCATAAAGGAAAATCAGGAGGAAAGATAGTTTATTAAAATAATTTTTCATCCTAGGCAATCAAAATTCCGCTTGGCATTATTTTTATTCTTTTCTGTAGCATGATTTTTGGTTTTTTATGTTATTCTGCAAGAATGAGAAAAAGCAAACCAAACCAAACAAAGTAAACCACACAATCCTTTGGCTTCATCCTGACGACAAAAGGAACTAAAACTTAGCACTTATTCCTGTTCAGCCATATGCTATATGCCTGCAGAGCCCAGCTAAATCTACTGTCGTGGTTTAAACCCAGTCAGGCAACTTGTTCACTCACTCCCAGTGAGTGGTGTCAGGCTGACAACAATCGAGGTGTCCCCCCCCCCCACGGGGGCTCTCCCCTTCCCCGCTCCCAGAGGAATGGGGAGGAGGATCAAAGGAGTGCAACTCCTACGGGTTGAGACAAGAACAGTCCAGCAACCAGTGTACAACACAAATCACCACCGCTACTACCAACGACAACAACGATAAGAGAAAATAACAAGGGAAGAGAATACGATACCACCGGCCAAGAAACGAGTCCCACCCGGAAGCCCGTGTCCTTATGGGTAACTCCTAGTTACCCCCCCACCCCCCCCAGGCATGACATGCTGTGGTATTGAATACCTCTTTGGCTAACCCGGGTCAGGTGCCCCATCTCTGCTTCCTCACAGCTTCCCCTCCTCCCTGGCAGGGCATGAGCCTCACAAAGTCCTTGGTCAGGGTAAACATCACTTAGCAACAACCAAAAACATCGGTATCACCAGCACTGTTCCCAGGCTGGAAGTCAAAACACAGCACTGCACCAGCTACCACAAAGGAAAAACATGACTGCTACTGCTGAACCCAGGACATTATAAACCCCTTATTCCATACCATTCACGTCATGCTCAGATCCCACATTTTCAATACACCATCGCTCTCCCACATATATACATCCATATACATACAGACCAAGAGGAAAAGATCATTTTCTTAGTGCATGGACCAATCCCTATAATGCTGCCGAGTCCATTTGGTCTATGATGTTCAAAGTTCATTCTCTGTTGGGATGATGGCTGGAGGGAAGTCAGGGCCAGTCGCTGGTGACCTGGAGACATCTAGTTGATGGGCTATAAAAGTATTACACAGCAGGCAACAGCATACAATTGAGTTCACTAGCTGTTTTCCCCTAAAATCAAATCCCCTTGAGGTATACATTGGACTTCCCCATCTTTCTGCGTTACCCACCAAGTATATCCAGGTCCCTGAGCAAAAGCAATCCCACGAGTGGGTTTGCCTTTACCTGAAGCAGGAATAACCCAGACTGTCTTCCCCAGCAAATTCTTCATATGCACCACGGGAACTTTGTCCCCCTCTACAATATGTAAAAGTTCTGACTGGGCTGGGCCAGCCCTGTTGGCAGATCCTCTGGTGTTGACCAACCAGGTGGCCTTTGCTAAGTGTGTATCCCAATGCTTGAAAGTTCCCCCACCCATTGCTCTCAGTGTAGTTTTTAACAGCCCATTATACCGTTTGATTTTCCCAGAGGCAGGTGCATGGTAGGGGATGTGATATACCCACTCAATGCCATGCTCTTTGGCCCAAATATCTATAAGGTTATTCCGGAAATGAGTCCCATTGTCTGACTCAATTCTCTCTGGGGTGCCGTGTCGCCACAAAATCTGTTTCTCAAGGCCCAGGATGGTGTTCCGGGCAGTGGCATGGGGCACAGCGTATGTTTCCAGCCACCCGGTGGTTGCTTCCACCATGGTAAGCACATGGCACTTGCCTTGGCGGGTTGGTGGCAGTGTGATATAGTCAGTCTGCCAGGCCTCCCCATATTTATACTTCAACCATCGTCCTCCATACCAAAGAGGCTTTAACCGCTTGGCTTGTTTAATTGCAGCACATGTTTCACACTCATGAATAACCTGCGCAATAGTGTCCATTGTTAAGTCCACCCCTCGATCACAAGCCCATCTATATGTTGCATCTCTGCCCTGATGGCCTGAAGTGTCATGGGCCCACCGGGCCAAAAATAATTCACCTTTATGTTGCCATTCTAAGTCCATCTGAGCCACTTCAATCTTAGCCGCTTTATCCACTTGTTGGTTGTTCTGGTGTTCCTCAGTGGCCCGACTCTTGGGTACATGGGCATCTACATGACGTACCTTCACCACCAGGTTCTGCACCCGGGCAGCAATATCTTTCCACAGTGCAGCAGCCCAGATGGGTTTACCTCTGCGTTGCCAGTTGCTCTGCTTCCATTGCTTCAACCACCCCCACAGGGCATTTGCCACCATCCATGAGTCAGTATAGAGGTAAAGTACTGGCCACTTTTCTCGTTCAGCAATGTCCAGGGCCAGCTGGATGGGTTTCACCTCGGCAAACTGACTCGATTCACCCTCTCCTTCAGCAGTTTCTGCAACTTGTCGTCCAGGACTCCATACAGCTGCCTTCCATCTCTGATGCTTTCCCACAATACGGCAGGACCCATCAGTAAACAAGGCATACTGCTTTTCACTTTCTGACAGTTTATTATATGGTGGGGCCTCCTCAGCACGCACCACCTCCTCCTCTGGTGACATTCCAAAATCTTTGCCCTCTGGCCAGTCCATGATGCCCTCTAGAATGCCTGGACGACTGAGATTTCCTATTCGAGTTCGTTGTGTAATTAGTGCAGCCCATTTACTCCATGTAGCATCAGTTGCATGATGTGTAGAGGAGACCCTGCCTTTGAACATCCAGCCCAGCACGGGCAGCCGGGGTGCCAGGAGGAGCTGTGCTTCAGTGCCAATCACTTCCGAAGCAGCTCAAACCCCTTCATAGGCTGCCAGTATCTCTTTCTCAGTTGGGGTATAGCTGGCCTCAGATCCTTTGTATCCCTGACTCCAAAAGACGAGGGGTTGACCTTGAGTCTCCCCTGGAGCTTTCTGCCAGAGGCTCCAGGTAGGACCGTTCTCCCCAGCTGCAGTGTACAGTACATTTTTTACATCTGGCCCAGTCCAGACTGGTACAAGGGCTACTGCATGAACTATCTCGCATTTAATTTGCTCAAAGGCTTGCTGTTGCTCAGGGCCCCATTTAAAATCATTCTTCTTCCGGGTCACATGATAGAGAGGGTTTACAATCGAACTGTAATTTGGGATGTGCATTCTCCAGAACCCCACAGCCCCCAAGAAAGCTTGTGCTTCTTTCTTGTTAGCTGGTGGAGACATTGCTGTTATCTTGTTGATCACATCTGTGGGGATCTGTCTGCGTCCATCTTGCCATTTTATTCCCAAAAATTGAATCTCCTGTGCAGGTCCCTTGATCTTACTCCGTTTTATGGCAAAACCGGCTTTCAGCAGGATTTGGATTATTTTCCTCCCTTTCTCAAAGACTTCTTCCGCTGTATCGCCCCATGTTGGGCGCCAAAAAGAACTGTTGTGGTTTAAACCCAGTCAGGCAACTTGTTCACTCACTCCCAGTGAGTGGTGTCAGGCTGACAACAATCGAGGTGTCCCCCCCCCCCACCGGGGCTCTCCCCTTCCCCGCTCCCGGAGGAACGGGGAGGAGGATCGAAAGGGTGCAACTCCTATGGGTTGAAACAAGAACAGTCCAGCAACCAGTGTACAACACAAATCACCACTGGTACTACCAATGACAACAATGATAAGAGAAAATAACAAGGGAAGAGAATACGATACCACCGGCCAAGAAAACGAGTCCCACCCGGAAGCCCGTGTCCTTCCGGGTAACTCCCAGTTACCCCCCACCCCAGGCATGACGTGCTGTGGTATGGAATACCTCTTTGGCTAGCCCGGGTCAGGCGCCCCCTCTCTGCTTCCTCACAGCTTCCCCTCCTCCCTGGCAGGGCATGAGCCTCACAAAGTCCTTGGTCAGGGTAAACATCACTTAGCAACAGCCCAAAACATCGGTATCACCAGCACTGTTCCCAGGCTGGAAGTCAAAACACAGCACTGCACCAGCTACCACAAAAGAAAAACATGACTGCTACTGCTGAACCCAGGACACCTACACATTCAGCATCTCCCTCAGACAGGGCCCATTGCCCTGCCCTATCTCCAACATGCAAAGGAAAAGAGATGACGATTTTTTTCCCAGATTAAACTGAAACCTGCATCTGAGTCAGTATAAAATCTAGAAATAGAGAGAAAAAGGTTATTTCCTACAATTATTTTTTGGGTCTGCAGAACTGAACAAGCAAGGCAAAAGAAGGAAGTGCTGGGGTCTACTTCTTTAGATGGCACATCTATGTGACATGTCATTATTGAGCTTGACTCAATTTCCTGACATCGAAGTGAATAACAGGTAATTTGTTTAATTGGATGGCTGTGCTCAGAATGTTTTTCTTTGACAGAGATAATATGCACATAGTTCTGCCTGGCAAAAAATACAACAGGGTCTAGAAAAGCAGTGGTATTTTACTCCTAAATGGGAAACAATTATTTCCTTATTATTGCCTTTTTCTTCTCTGACTTTTTGTAAAATGTTTATTAGATGCTGGCCTATTAAGTAGTCTGTCAAAATCATTAGTCACACAGGCCTTGGTTTTGTTCTTTTGTTAAAGAGGAGAAAAAAATAAAAACAAATTCAAACCTTTCTAATCTAATCTTTGGCTGAATACTGCAAACACAATCCTGCTTTTTTGGAATTCATTAGCAAAATTTCTTTTTACTTCTAAAGTAGAATTTCCATAATGTTCCTCTCAATAGCTTTTTCTTCTCACTTTTTTGCCAACTACCTCTTTCTCTCCCCCCCACCCCCCACCTTCACTAAGCAGAGCTGAATAAAACAACATAATACCTGCCTCTAGACTGTGATCTCACTCGTATACACTCAGTGGAATTGCATTGTATTTCACAATTCTTCTCCTTCACACCACTCATGATTTGCACTTTCCTTTCTTCAAAGTTCTTTCCTTATATTTCTTAAGGCTTCCTCCCCCTCACATACAATTCCTCCTTAAAAGTACAGAGCTGCTTCAAGTGGAAAAAATATATCTTAACAGCCACATTAATTTAACTTCCAAGCAGCTTCCTCTTTCCTTTTCAGCTGCACTATTGCAATTTAAAGATTAGTAATTGTTAAACATCCACTACATGCAAAGTGAACTGCTCATAACTGTTAACAAGAACACAGTGGCCAAATCTTGTAATTTTTCTCTTGTTTTTGGATAAGGAAGTTCGAGCAAAGGAGCAAAACCCTTATACCAAGATAAGCAAACAGGAAGATTTCTCTCCCTCATGGTTTCAGTGGCTTGGATAGCACTATGTTGTTTATGGTTGGATTTTCAGATGAGTGGGCAGGGCGGGACATCACTGTGCAGGACTTGTCCCACCACCCTCTGCCCTGTTTGAGATGGGAAGCCCCCACTTCTGAGCGTCTGGCCCACGATGTACGTTAATATCCAAACTGACCTTTTTTCTTGCTCTTTCTTCAGTTTCAAGTATAACACTCTGAACTCACTCATTCAGTTACATAAATTGTCCATCAGACATTTTTACATCCAGGACACAAAAGCAGAGTCAGCAAAGACATGTCACAGAGCAAAGTATGTCACTGGAAGAGCTGAATCATTTCAAAGCATCTCTTCCTTCTTTTTTATCTCTCTTCTGTATCTTCTTTGGCTTTTGCTATTGAAAACTATTCTAGATAAAACACAGTGGAAACTATTAAAGAAACAACATTAGTTTAATGTTGCCTGAGCAAAAAGAAAACTAATACACTGTTTTCATTTTTTTCAAATACCATTAAGTCTTTTTTAGTTGTGTGATTCCACTTACGTGAATAGTACTCATACACACACAGTACCTAACTGAGACCCCTGTCCTGACTGTCTTCTACTCAGCTGGTGATGCAGAACTAAGACACTTTACTGAAATAACTCAGCCAGCAAAAGTTGGAGTCCATTCAGTCCAAGAAGCATAAAGGACAAATGTAATTTCAAGAACCATGGCTGAGTGTACCATTACAGGAAGATACAATGAACAAGGATTCATTCTGTGCAATAGCTCCATTATTTTATCCATTACATAGGATTTCTTATTTTTAACCATTAACCTGATCATAATAATAAAAGCTTTACAATATTACAGGTAATGGCTAGATTAGGCATAACTCAGGATGACAGATACTCAACATTGTCACACAGGTAGAGAAATTTCTTGTTCAGCTTTCTTATTTGAAACATGTACATGCAACCTGGCCTTGGAACAAATCCTTTCTATCACAAGATACCACTGAGGTCCCTTGCACAGCTGTAAAAAATGTATTCACCATCTCCTAATTATTTTATTTTAATAATCAATAAACTAGATTATGATATTGCTCTTGCCTGTAAGCCAAACTGTACCTAGCTAGTGCTCATTAATTATCAGCGCCTACTCAGCTTTACTACAGCAAAAGCTGAACCTTTGTGTGTTTGCTAGGTACTAAGGGCACATTTTTTTTGTTTTTACAATTTCGTTGAAGCAAATGCTGGGGAAGACTTGCTAGAGCAAAGGTAGTCAAGAAAGAACTTAAGTACTACCATTGCTACTTTTACTTCAGACTCTAAAACGTTATGCTTCCCTTTGGTCTGGCATTATAATGAATTATTCTAACCATCAGACTATTATTTTACTTAAAGCAGTAATAATTTAACAGGGGAAGTTATTCCAACTAGTGAGGGAGAGCTGTCTTAAAGCACACAATGTAAAAAGAGATGGATGTATAAATGTAGAAAGCAGAAAAAAAGCAACAAAATGAGAGATATAGATGAGAAAACCCACCCCATACACAGAAAGAACAAATATCGCAAACTGCATCACTTTATGCTCAAGCTTCATTTTCATTTTTGTTACCATAATACGGTAGCTCAGTGTGTGTAAGGAGCCCTTTTTAGTTCCTGCTGTAGGTCTTACAAAATTAGATCACAGTTTTCTGCTAGTGGTTGATAGTTGCAGTACATAATAAAGGATCACAATGAACTTTCAGGTTAAAATTCTTGGATTGGTTTTGAGACGTTGGAGAATGTATATATGTAGTTATTACTTACTTGATTGCACCACAGCTGTGTCAGTAACAGACATTTCTTTTTGAGTCCAACACATCTACATTCTTTAGTGTTTTCTCTTTCACTTAGTGTCACCTTTTTTATGGCAAGAATATACCACAGAGCATAAAATTAAAAAGTATCTTGTTCTCAGGGAAACTGAACATTAAAATGATTGCTTAACATTTTCTAGCTAAGGCAGTTTTGGGACTGCAGTCAATGCGAGTAAAGTGACAAAAGGTGCAGTACTACTGAGTCAGTATCACTCTTTCTAAGAAGCTATTACTGAGTCATAGCAGTTCTGGGAATCAACATGTCCTCTTACATAGCATGTTTTCAGGGCTTCTTACTCACTGGAGTTATTAAGCTCCTGTTGCACATTTCATAGGAGACTGATCATCATAGCCATTGTCTTGAACTAAGGCCAAAATGCAATAAGAGAACTCGTTATTTCAGGTTATGTGTATCTCTGTGTGTTGGAGATCATCTTTTTTCCTCCTCCAGTTCACTTTAACCACTGTTAAGACCTGTTAGCTAGAGAGCAGCAAAAATGTGCTCTTGTCCTTCCCCTTCCCCTTCCCCGTCCCCTTCCCCTTCCCCATCCCCTTCCCCATCCCCTTCCCCTTCCCCTTCCCCTTCTTCTTCTCCTTCTCCTTCTTCTTCTCCTTCAATCGATTGCTCAGAGCTTTTGTTTATTTCCAGGCTTTCCATAGTCACAGTAACAATTATGGAAAAATTCTTATATGTTTTCAATAACCAGATATTTCCTGAGCTACAGGGCAAATTACACAGTCTGTGACACCAAACATAAAGGAGACACAGTGATAAATCATGAAGGTAATACTAAAGTATAGTAAGAACTGGTGTACTGCAGAGATTCGGGATTGCTCCAAGCTCTGAAACATCCAGTGAGCAAGAACACTGGCTTCTCGGTCTTCCAAATAAAAAATCTTTAAATGAACATTAAAAAAAAACAACCAAAACAACAACAATGAAACCAAACCAAAAAGAACCCAACCAAAAACCAGAAATCTCAGAAACTGTCAGCTTCATAGTGCTACCCATCTGGTCTACCTGCAGACAGCAGAGCTGTCTCAAATTCCTTTCTATACCACACTATTGCATTCCTCCTGAGGGAAAGATTAAAGCCACACGCCTCAGGAGCTTCATCTACCACATGGATTTCCACAAGAATTTTCAGGCTGTGCACAACAGCTACTACCTGACTCTGCTCTCATCTGTCTTAATGATTCCCTTCCCTAGGCCTGTCAGGACCCAAATGTACAGCATGTGTTGTGAGCTCCCAAAAAGGAGCAAGCTGAACCCTCTTCCAGTTGGCCTTCCTTCCTAAAGGACATCACCAAGTGCTCCTGTTATTTCCTGCGTTTCCTTCATGGCACTGATAATTTCACATTTAATACAGAATAAAGCTTGTTTTTTATCACATGAGGCTTTAAGACAGTGACTGGCAGTGACAGACTGAAAATGACTGACACACATGCAACCCACAGAAGACTCAGGGGAGGGCATGCAGTGTGGAGTGCTTGTGGAGGATGCCTGGAATGAGGATGAAAGGACAGAGACGTTTGTTGCCGAAATTCTGCCCTCCACCTGGTTATGCTGTCCTCTGACCGCGACCCACTCAAGTGGAAAACCATGCTCCTTTTCCCCCCCAGGCTCATTAAAGCCTATCCAAACAGCTACATGTTCATTTTCAGAAAGGACTGAACAGCCGTATGTTGTTTTTCAAGGACCATGAAGGCCAGAGCTGGGCTTTATCTATAGCTGATGTTTTCCTTCACATAGCACAGACCTACCATACATAAACTATAGCATAGTTACTCATCCTAAAGGCTTATTTCTGAGCTGTGTGTGCAACCCCTCTAGTAAAATCTGCAGCAATTGTGAAGTCCCAGGTGAACAATCAGACACATCTTACTAAAAAAATTGCTAATACAAGAAGAGATTTGTTGATGTTTAAGGCTATATGATCTACACAAAATCTAGCCCTCTTGTCTCCTCAGCACACTGTTTTACAGAAAAAAAAATCACTATTGTACAAACACTTTCAAGATTTTATTGTTTTGCTGGGGAAGCAGTGCCTACAGCATCCTTAGTTACTGTGAAACAGTAGTTTTGCTTTACAGAATAAATCTGCTATTCTTACAAATGCAAGCAACACTGGCTGAGCTAGGAAAAGCCTCTGGGACTGCATTAGACCACTCTCAAAGGCTATTGTTACAGCAGTTGACAAATAAAAACTTTCTGTTGGACTAAGTTGATTTATAATGCAGCAGAAATCTATTGACAGTAGCAAGAGAATGTCTGTGTCTAAGAAGAGTCTTTGTTCCTGCTGTCCAGAATACGTGGGACTTAATTTTCTAAAACCTTAAGCCTCCATATGTACCAACAGGCCATGAATATATACCATGAATATACACCATTTGGTAGGTATGACAAATCTGAACAAGCAATTCCCTCTGCTTTCCAGGAGTTTCTAATATTTATACTAGAAATTATAAAGAACTAGAAAACAGATGTGCTAAAGAGAACATTTGATTTATAGTAGATGAACAGTGAAAGTAACACAATCTAGAGAATGAATGACAATATTGAGTATTTATGTAATTAATCATACAAGTCTACATTTGAATCTTCAGGGATTATTTCCTTTTGGCTGAAGTAGGCATATCTTCAGAAGATTTCAAACCCTTCAGAAGTTTTTTTAACCTTACCTAAAGAGCAGGGTATTACTGTCAACACCAAGGTCAGTTTCTCCTTTCCTTTCAACAACCGAATTTGAGCCACAAGATGGCAACCTAAAGCAATCTTCCATTAAAATGACGTTGTATGTGATGTCTGTTAGAAATGCCTTCAAAATACTTCTGTTAATCCATGCTGTGAACCTGTAAGAATTCTGGTTTTGAAATGATAATGCCAAAGTCTGCAAATCGTGCTATATATTTTGACTCATATCAAGGAGTTAAAACTATGATGAGTTCTAAAATCTCCAACATAATAATAGGATTATTTTGGCAGAGAAATACCCTCAAAATTGTCTGAATGCAGATAAGTAATATAATAAAGCAAAATTTAAAAAAACCAAAAAAACAAAAACAAAAACCCCCAAACCCCACAAACTACAAAATCCCCAAAAGACAATACAGTAAAACTTACTTTTATTTTTAGTAGCAATAATGTTCATAATTGAAATATTCGGGAAGAAATGTCTCAAAATGAGCTAAAGACTTGAGTTCTCCAGGGAACAGTTGCAGCTTCCTAGCAGTTAACTTAGCAGCTATTGTTTTCTATGAATCAGAACTAATGCAAATCCCCTAGTAATGCAACAAATCTGATATTTTATCCATGTGCAGTACTTCAGCAATTTACACTTATTTTAATTTCCATATGAGATTATAAACAACTATACTGGTAGCTCTAGTGCATGGAAAAGAGTGGAATGGATTTAAGGCGTTATACACTGTTTCAGTATTTACATTTATTTTTGTCTCAATAGGAGATTATGATTACTATGTGATTACTGTAGTTCAAATGAGTAGCTCACGGAGGGGAGTAGCCAGGTACACATCTAATATCAAATGAATTCAGACTGTTCTCAAAACAGTACATCTGAGAGCAGCTGTAGGTATTATTTGATTTAGACCTTCAAATATACCTATAACTGAAGCAGCAAAGCAGCAAGAGCAATTCTTAGGACTGGACATTCAATAATTAAGAGAGGGTGAATATACTCATGAATTTTAACTAAAAATCTAACTATATTTAATCTTCAGGATAGGTTTTAAAGAACTTTATTTTATTTGGACTGTTACTTTTCTGCGGTTTTCCCTGAGGCATATTACAGCTGTGAGGAACAAACAAAGTCACCAAGGCTACCTCAGCACTTTATGTTCTCCCACCAGATTGATTTGAAACTTCACACCATACCAGCTGCCTCTGTCTTCTACCTTCCTTATTCAAAGCAATATAGTTTGATGAAATATTGAAGATGATTGTGTGAGAATTTAAAAGGAAGATATTTTAGGGGAGTTATGCAAAAATGCATCTCCTCGCAAGTTGGTGAAACAATGCCAATTCAGGATTACCCCAAATCTGCCGTGCTTTGGAGTGAAATGCTAGTCACACAGCAAAGCTGCATTATCTGGGGAAGAAATGGAAAATAGGATATTCTGCTAACCAGGAGGCAGCAGCAGTGTATTTGAATGCTCTTACAGGGTAAAATTCCTCTCAGTCCAGTCAGTGGGCATTCGGCCATGAGACACAGGCCACTGGTTGAGAAGAGAGGTATCATTTGAGCCAAGCTACAGCTCTAAATCCTGGGGCAGGCTGTCTGCCTCTGTGTGAGTGTCACAACTGAAGTACAAATGAGAAAGGAAAGGCAGGACAGATAAAGCTGCCCCCAGCATGCCCCAATGAGGCATGCTGAAGTAAAGAAAAGGAATGACAACGTCTCTCTTCTTTCTATAAACCATCTAGTGCAAATGTGGAGCTTATTACCTTACTAGGCCTAAGAACTTGGTAACAACCATCCTCTCCCCATGCACTTGTCACGCACAGAGTGCCTCTAGCTGCCCTGCTAAAGTCACATCTCTCTTTCCCCTGGTAATGCAGATTAGAGCTTTGGAAGAAAGAAACCCCATGAATACATACAGAATTTTCAAGCTGTGTTTCTAAACTTAGACAGAGGTGGCTGCAAGACCTAGCAGCTAAGGATGTGTATCAAAGTCCTGCCCGTAGCATCTGATCTCCAGAATGAAAATTGCTGATGTACAAAATAATAAGGCATTAGTAATTGCAGGATAACAGACTGCAAAATTGTATTAAAAGGCTGTGTAAGAAGAAACTGTATGATACTATCCAAATATAAAATACAGTAAAATTGACAAAGACTTGGAATTGTTGGAGAAAGTAAATTGGTTAAACAAATTCTAGTATTTGTCTATAGGCCACCATAAAAAGGACTATATGTATTGCTTTTTTTCTTATCTTTTCCTTTTCTCTTCACAAAACTGTAATGACTCTGGGGGTGCTAAATGGCATCTGTCATGGTAAGTATGTATCTCTTTATCACTTTCTCTCTCTATATATGTATGAATGTGTGCAAGCACAAATGTCAAACTAAATATTTAAATATGCAATGATAAAATATGTGCAGTTATTTACATAAGTACCACAGCCTCTATACTGCAAAAGCAAGTTTAGTTGATCCATGTTAGTGCTATGCAATTCGATATCCACAAAGTAAGCTGGTTTTCAAGCTGGAGACTTAAAAATAAATATAGAAATTCCTTAGTCACTGATGAAAGCACAGATTCTTTTAGTTCATTATGAGCACTACTTGAGCAATTTGCTGTAATACAAGTTTCTTAATAAATATGTTTTTTTCACAAAGTTTATCTGGTAATTTAGAGAAGGGAAGATCACAAGAAAAATAAAAGCCCTTAGCAAAAGAGATTTGGAGTCATAGTATCCCAGCAAGAATCACAGGCTGCCTGCTCTACCAAATGACACCTTACCTCTTGCCTCCCGTTCCAGGGCAGAGCATATATTTTAAGCTGTTACAGACAAACATTCTGACTGGGACATAATAGGCCATGAGCCTATTTCCTTATCTTTATAGGTGGCTTACCCTGGGATGTGAACAATCATTTTCCATGTACTCTGGAGAAATGAATGTCAGAAATGAACATCGTGTTGAGTTCTCACCCCCCAGCCTTGTACAGATGTGCTACAATGTTGTTGCCATTTTCATTGGGGAAAAAGAAAGGAAATTAAAAACTATGGCACTAAGTGATGCTGCAGCAGTGTAACGAAGAAATTGCACTACAGCAGAAGTTAAAAAATGTATCAGTGAACCTGCAGCAACGTGAGCAGTCCTTTCCAGGATAACTATCTAAGTAAGCTCATACTGCACAGACTCCAGTTTTTCCCTTTTTGGTTTCTTGGGTTAGGAATAGTTTACCTATGCATCCATTGGCTTTTTAAGTCCTGATATATCTAAGGACAAAACACCCATCCTTCCTCATCCAAAAACCTTTATACCTGAGCAACCTGGCAGCTGTAGCTCTGAAATTCTACTATCCCAGAGACATGTTGAGCTCACACACTGTAAGTTGCAAATTTTTCCCCTTTTTGAGTATGGTGCACAACCTCTTTATTCTCACATTTCCTCCTGTAAAACGGACAGGTATGTACATTTTTGCCTGTTCCTGAAGTAATGAATTCTTCTCTTGCTGAAAACGGAATGCAAAATTTGACATTTTCTTTTTTTTACTGAGACTTTTAAAAATATGCCAGTAAGTAAATTTTTCTTGAAGAGTGAGAGAGAAGGGAGCTGCACTCATATAGACTTTTCTAAAATATGGATTGTGAATTTCACTTGACTAATGTAAAATAAGATGTATGGCTGCATAAACTTGTGTACATTCAGAAGTGAATGTTTGTGGTGTTGGCCTTGATTGCCTATACTGTTAAACAGTGTGTCTGCCCTCTGTAAACTAATATGTTTCCGTAAACAACTGCAAAGTAAACTTACCTTCCTTCTTCAGGACATACTTTTAAAATTCTCCTTTGTTGCAGTGCCTACTAGAAGCTTGACGACAGCTGTTAAGATGCTGGTGATCTGAGGCTACCAAAAGTCAGGTTGACTGCTGTTGTCAAAGTGTTTCTTATTCCAACAGTCTATCTTTTTCCATCTGCTGCATGCCACTTCCTATAGCAAAATCTCATGAGTAGGGAGAGATTTTGTGTTTTCTTATGTACAGCATCAAGCACAGTCACAGCTACTAAAGAAACAAATGAAAAGAAGGAAAAATATAGTGTCCATAGATGAAATCAGAGAAATCTTTGCAGCATGCAAAACAAACAAAAAAAAAAGAAAATAAATCAGCAAGATGTTAACAGGGAGAGAAGGACAGTTTCATTCTCCATATGCCAGAAAAAATAACTGGCTGTCTGATTTGTGTGAAACAATTAATTTACATAAAAAGAAATCCCTTTTTTATCCCTTATGGGTGTTTGATGCCACTGTGACCCCTGACAATAGTTTCATTATCCCTCAGCAGAGAAGGACCACCAAGCCAGTTACTGAGAAAGTGACTATTAACCTGCCAAGAAGAAGACCCTAATGGGCAAAGAGCTTTAGTCTTGGCTACTTTGTTTGCCATGCCTGTCATAGCAAGTGGAAGCTGAAGCTGTCATCCCGGTGCAGAAATCATGTTTGTCTTTGCAATGCAAAATCTCATTTCATGTGATGCTGTAGGATCCATGATTAACAGATCTTTCTTCTTACTGAGAGGAAATAGATAAGTTATGTGTCACTGCAATAACACTGCTTCTGCAATTAGCTGTGCAGCTGCCCTTAGTGAAATCATTTTACCTCCTCCTATTTACGTGGACACTGCCAGCAGCTCAGTTCAGACTGTGGCATTACTGAAGTCAAATTCTCAGTGATTTCAAAGGCACAAGGTCATCATGTGGGGAAATGTGAATTTCTTCCTACTGGCCTTTCTCCAAAGAAAAATGTTGTCCTAGAATTCTACCTTGAGTACTAAATTAGTTGTGATCTTAGGCAATTATTTATTAAACCCATCAGACAAAGCTGGAAATTAGGAACACATTTACTATAACACATCATACTCCATCAATCTGACACTATTTAAAATTAAGTCAGTGACAATTTATTAAAGATTGTGTTAGCTACCTTGTTATCCACTACTTTCAAAGATTTTATTTTTAAATTCTAGTTATTTGAAATGATTTATTCATGGGAGTATGATATTGACTTTGTAGCTTACTTCAATGCTCTTAGTATTGTAAGGGCTCTTTTTGGATTAAGGGCTTTAGACGCCAACTCACGTTTGCTTCTTGAAGCATAGTGCTGCTTTTTATTGCTAGACATCAGGTTGGTTTGTTTGTTGTTAGAGAACTGAGGTAAAGTAATTGCATTCTGGTTGGCTAATGAAGCGAGACCGGATATTTTGCCCATGAATCATTATGGCAGAAGTAAAAGCATTTTCTTTAGCAGTAAAACAACTTGTGTTTGTTTGTGGTTTAATTTCCAGGTCTGAGAAATAAGGTGCCTTGTAGACATTTGAAACAGACAGTGTTAACTAATAAAAGGAGCGGTAGGAGTTTGACCCTCTGATTCTCAAGCTGTAGGCAGCCTTGGTTAGTATTAATTATCAAACAGTGAATCTATGTTGTTAGAAATGTAAGGTGTCACCAGCCTCCAAACAACAGGTATGACTAAAACAGGTCATAGAAACATTAGTCAGCACTTCCCTGTAAAACTGCAGGATCTCACTTTCAGAACCTACTAAGGGAAGATGAAATGTTACCTTTAGTACATCACATTTCCATTTTTTCCTACTGTAGTTTCAATTTTAGCAGTGACAGTCTGGGTATGAGTTACAACCACATTATAAATCATGGGGATCGAAAGAAAGTCCTTCCAGAGAAAGGACCCCTAAAACTTTCTGATGCAGTACGGTTACTGCATCAGTATGGTGAGTAGAAAAAGAAGTAGTCAACTGACTACATAAAATAAGGCAAGCCAGGTTGCACACTAGAGGCAAAGAATTATCTTTTCAGGCATACAAATGTCTCACAACCATAGCTCATACTTAAGAACTCTTCAAAGAGACGTGGCAATTTGATGCAGTGTATTACATATGAAGGTGCCTAAGGAAAGTTCACCTGAGCAACTGAAATTACGATTATGGTTTGTGCAAGTATGAATGCATGTAGGTGTCTGGTAGCTCATCACAAACCTATGGAAAAAATGTTGTTCTGTACCTAAAACTTTTCTGTAACTTGCTGTATTTGATGGGATTTGATGGCAACACTCCATGTCCTGCACTGTTTCTCTACTTCTGGGCATTAAAAAAAAAAATAATTAAAAAATAAGAACCCTACAGTGCAGTCCTGAAGCATGCATCACTCCTCACTAGGTTATGTCAGATTTCATCACCCCTTATCATTAGATGTATATTAGTCCAATGCCATGTGTGGATGACATTCCATTGTTAATTGAAGGAGCTACCATCTAATGAATAAAATGATGGCAGCTACCCAAATGGTACCATCAGTGGATGTCCTTTCAGAGGTTAAGATGCTATGGTTCAGCTCATCTTTAGTTTAAAATTAAAAGTTTTTATGAATGGGATCCAGCTATAATAATAACCCAGTGATGAGAAGACCAACAAAATGATTTGTAAGGGAATTCAGAGAAAATCAGGAAGCATCCAAAGTAACAATTCATAAACAGAAAACATACCTGGTCACAATTACACACACAATATAAGGGAGAATACAAAAATTATAAAATTATTGCAGATGGAACCCTATAAGAAAAACAAAACAAATGTTCTAAGGAAAATAACACAGATTTAAGGAAAGAAATTGAAGAGCCAACTGGACTTGGAACTGCTGGAACAAGTCCAGGGGAGGACCACAAGGAAGATCAGGGGGCTGAAGCACCTCCCATATGAAGACAGGCTGAAAAGTTGGGGCTGTTCAGCCTGGAGAAGAGAAGGCTACATGGAGACCTCATAGCAGCCTTCCAGTATCTGAAGGGGGCCTACAAGAATGCTGGGGAGGGACTCTTCATTAGGGACTGTGGTGGTAGGACAAGGGATAACAGAGGGTTAAAACTTTAACAGGGGAATTTCAAGTCAGATATAAGGAAGAAGTTCTTTACTGTAAGGGTGGTGAGGCACTGGCACAGGTTGCCTAAAGATGTTGTAAATGTTCCACCCCTGGCAGTGTTCAAGGCCAGGATGGACAGAGCCTTGGGTGACATAGTTTAGGGCAAGGTGTCCTTGTCCATGTCAGAGGGGCTGGAACTAGATGATCTTAAGATCCTTTCCAACCCTAAATATTCTATGATTCTATGAAATGCAACAACTACAGTATACATAACAATTTAAAGTCTTTCAACTTCCTCTACTTAAAAAAAAAAAAAAAAAAGAGAGAAACAGTACCTCCGTTACAGCACCTGGGTGGCTAAAAGTGGCCACAGAATCAGCTTCTAGAAATACCCAGAAATAGAAGGAATTTCTGCAGTGGTATTGAGGCAGTCTATGGACTCCATACCATCTTGGTACATGGGAAGTAGCTTCAGAAGGGAGAAGCGCATACTTCATTGCTGCAATAGACAGCCTGGGACTATAAGCCACAAAAATGACCTTCTCTTACTACTGCAGGTGACTGAACATATTTTGTTATTTCCCCAAGGACACAAAAAGTCTTTGGACACTGCAGTAGTGAATGCAGAAAAACTACAAAAAAAGAATCAAAAAAAAAAAAAAAAAGCAACGCTTTATTATATGATCAGTAGAAATGAGATTCCTGCCCATGTGTAGAAAAT
Organism: Pezoporus wallicus; assembly: GCF_028554395.1. Classification (NCBI taxonomy): domain Eukaryota; kingdom Metazoa; phylum Chordata; class Aves; order Psittaciformes; family Psittacidae; genus Pezoporus; species Pezoporus wallicus. Next base: position 50,260 of record NW_026642515.1, on the reverse strand, counting down.
CACAGCATGGTTTATGAAGGGATAATACGTGGTACTGCATTATAATGCTTCCCTAGAACTACAGAAGGTCCATCGCCACGCTCTTTTCCTCATGGCCAAAACATGTTTGATTCAAATCTGGTTTTGCCCCTCTCCAGAAATCGTTCTACAACCAGTTGGGTTTGATTCAGGGCTCCTCCAAAGAGGTAGAAAACAACTGCCAGATGAAAGATGCTTATGCTTACACTATACTATTCAGCATGTGTGGGAGACTGATCTGAAATCAGACTCCACTGTCTGTTGTCTCAAAGATTGGTCTGAGAAGCTGAGATGGAAATCCACCTATCTTTTGTCTCAAAGATGGGTGGGAGAAGTTGAGAAAAGACTTCAATGTCATTGCCTGGGAGAAGGGTGTGAAGAGCTGAACAGTGACTCCACCATCCCATTGCTGAGGGATGAGTGGGAAAGAGCTGAGATAAGACTCTTCCGTCCATTACCTCAAGGATTGGTGTGAGGTATTATCCCAAGAATTGCTGCAGATGCGTGTGTGCAGACACGTGAAGCCAAAGAGCTGGCTGCAAGACCAGGGAAACTGATCCACCAGGAATGTGCAATACATGACGTGAAGAGCAGAGGTACTTCCCCAACTCTTTACAAAAGGGAAAAAGGTAATCACCAAGAGACACATCACCAAGAGGAGCACCACCAAGAGGCACATTGCCAGGGAGCCATTTCAGTGAGGATGACTCCAGAAGGACACCTCCATGAAGACACTCTCCACCAATGACTACTATGCACCCGGAGGGACACCCTCCAAGAGATATTGCCATGAGGGCAACTTCATGAGACACACTCCATGGTGTACCTTCAAGGGGACTCCAGAAGGACACCTCCAAGAGGACATCCTCTGCCAATGGACTCTTGGGGGACATCCTGCTCTGATACCATGCAACTACGAGCCCTGAAGAACTCCAACCACTGATGACAATGACAACAGACCCCCAGGACTCAGATGGATCCACAATGGTGACTATCTCTCTCTGTCTGTGCACCCTCAATTCTTGCTTCATTTTTTGCCTTTTTTCCAATCTCTCCTATCACTATCTCCTTTATTACAATAATTTCCCTTTTTTATAATAACTGCCTTTTTGTAATTTGTAATAAACAAAGTGTCCAACAATGGTACTTGACTTCATTTGTGTCTTAATTTCACTCCTGGGATCACGAACTGAAAGAGGGTCTCGCAATAACGTTTTTCTCCAATCAGACCCTGAGAGCATGCTTTTATAATTTTGCTTTCCTTACTAAAAAAAGGTTTCTAAAACCAGACATGCAACATAGTCCTGTTTTTAAACTTCCATGCACCATAAGTATAGAGGTGTTTAGAAGAATTCCCCTCTATTAACAGTACAAGTTCATTAGATGGTTTGTAAGCCTAAGAAATCAGAGTAGTATCACAAAGATTTATAAGTGACATTACAAGACAGTCTGATTGCACTTCCCTTTTGTAAAAGTGTAAAGATTTTATTATTATAAATATTATGTCCATATATGATGCATTAACAATTTCAAAACATTAAGGATGCTTTGCTTTATCTGTACTTAAATATTACAACGTTATTCACTCTGATGACAGCAGCTTGATTTTGGCAACAGATCAGCATGATTTCAATGAGGCAGTTTAAACTTGTTAGCTGAGTGAATATCAAATTTACTCAACTTAGTGTTTTGGCCTCCTGTGTGAAATTTGAGTGGTTTCACGTTAGAGAATACTTGCTGCTTGTAGAGATGGTTCGTACCGCAGACATCTGTTGGGCAGCTAGAGGATTTAGTATGCCAATTGGCTCAAAATATTGCAGTCGCACCAAAGCACTCGGGTGCTGTATCAAGCCCTTTTGAGGCCTTTCACAGTGACTTTTTTTCACTTTCCCTATTTAAAGTGCATGATTGTGTTATCACAAAAAATCTCATTTACAAACGTCAGCTTTTCGGTATTCCCCAGAGACCTCAATGCTGCAGCATTGTGGTGTTACAAGGCTGGTGAAGATTAGAAATTTTTAAAGTGGTGGAACTGCTGTTTTCCTGGAAACCATCTTGTGAAGTGCAAGGGACAATTGTTTTCCCCCCTTAAAATATCACAGACCCAAATAAATGTTTAGGAATGGTTGGATTCAGATTATATTATCCATCCGGTGGAGACAGGAAAGAAGAATCTGGTACATAGATCAACACCTACTTTCTACTTCACTGTAATTTTTTAAGTCAGAGTTTCTGTTACCCTTTTCAAAAGTGGGTTACTATGCCCTAAATTGATCTACTCAGACCAGGTCTGTTTTACATCAATTTTATGTTACTTAGTAAACACACTGAGCAAACTATCACTTCTACTTCAGCTGATACAAAATCAATCCCAGGAAAACACAAGCAATTAGATGTTTTTTCTGGATAAAGTTGTGCTATGTTGCACAGACCAAAATTCCGGAGGTAATGTAAAGCTAAGGAGCAGGAAGTATAACAAATTAACAGGTCAAAGAAGGCACAGACTGGCAGCAATGCTTAATATAAACCATGGTCAATTTGGTTCCAGCTTTAATTTTACATTCTTTCCACAAATTACAGCCTCTGTAGCTGGAGTAAAGGGGCTAGACTACAAGGTTAGAAAACACTGACACTTTTCCCCCTTTCCCATCGAGAAAAAATAAAACCCAAGCAACCCCCTCCTAAGCCTCATAGAATTCTCACTTCCTTTTAACCATTCATGCTAATATGACCAGTATACTAAAAATAGAATTTATCTTCTACTATAAAAATATTTATTTTCAGTTTTTCTGACACAGAAATTAGAAACTCAGCCTGGACTGAGTTTTGGTCATGTAATATTCACAGAATCACAGAAGCCCAAGGGTTGGAAGGGACCTCAAAAGATCATCTAGTCCAACCCCCCTGCAAGAGCAGGGTAACCTAGCGTACATCACACAGGAACTTGTCCAGGCAGGCCTTGAATATCTCCAATGTAGGAGACTCCACAACCCCCCTGGGCAACCCGTTCCAGTGCTCTGTCACTCTCATAGTAAAGAAATTTTTCCTGACGTTCACATGGAACCTCCTATGCTCCAGTTTACACCCATTGCCCCTTGTCCTATCACTGGACATCACTGAAAAAAACCTAGCTTCATCATCCCGACACTCACCTTTTCCATATTTGTAAACATTGATGAGGTCACCCCTCAGTCTCCTCCAAGCCAAAGAGACCCAGCTCCCTCAGCCTCTCCCCATAAGGGAGATGTTCCACTCCCTTAATCATCTTTGTGGCAATTCCATGTCCTACTTGAACTGAGGGGCCCAGAACTGGACACAATAATTCAGATGTTCCCTGAGCTTGGAAGAGGTAGTCCTTGAATGCTGACCAACTGTCATGAGCCCCTTTACCACCTAGTACCCTTTCCCATGAGACTTCCCTTAGTAACTGATTGAAGAGGCCAAAGTTGGCCCTTCGGAAATCCAGAAATGTGGCCTTGCTAGGTATTCTATTCCTCCCACACAGGATCCTAAACTCCACCATCTCATGGTCACTGCAGCCAAGGCTGCCATTGACCACCACCGCTTCAACCAGACCCTCCTTGTTGGTGAGTACTAGATCCAGCAGCGCTCCTCTCCTAGTTGGTTTGTCCACCATTTGCATTAAGAAGTTATCATTAAGGCACTGGAGGAACCTCCCCTCCTAGACTGTGAATGATTGGCTGTGTAAGTCTTCCAGCAAATATCGGGATAGTTAAAATCCCCCATGAGGACCAAGGCATGTAGTCGTGAGGCTGCTTTCAGTTGCCTGTAGAAGCCTCATCAACTGCTTCGTCCTGATCAGAAGGTCTGTAATAGACCCCCACAACTGTATCACCCGTACCAGCCTGTCCCTTAATTCGTACCCACAGACTTTCCACTTGCTCGTCATCTGCCCCGGACAGAACTCAATACATTCTAGTCTCTTTCTCACGTAAAGAGCAGCTCCACCACCTCGCTTTGCTGACCTATCTTTCCTAGAAAGGACATAGCCATCCATGACCACATTCCAGTCATGTGAGCTGTCCCACCATGTCTCTGTAATTGCCACCAGATCATAACCTTTAGACCACACACAGACTTCTAACTCCTCCTGTTTATTCCCCATGCTGCGTGCATTGGTGTACAGGCATTTCAGGGAGTGAGCAGAGCACGCTAGTGGCACCCTTGGGAGGCGGGAGGCCTTCTGGTCTTCATTAATACTAGAACAATGCCCCACTAGTTCAAACCCAGCTACAACCCCCTCGCACTTTGAATCTAACCTAAGGCTCTGTGAGTGAGCTCTGCTAACTCTTGCCCTGGTACCCTTTTTCCCCTGCGGGACAGGGTCTAAACAACTGTCCTTTCCCTCAAATGAAATAATAGCTTGAGAGTCCTCCCTAGTCCGCCATCCCTCAAGCCCTAGCATGTTTCTCTTTGGCTTGTCCCCAGCAGGCTCAGTTTTCTCCCCTTCCCCCTTCATATCTAGTTTAAAGCCCTGTCAATGAGCCCTGCTAACTCCTGCCCCAAATACCTTTTCCCCCTCTGGGACTGGTGTATCCCACCTGCCACCAGCAAACCAGGTGTCTCATATAGCAGCCCATGATTGAAAAACCCAAAACCCTGCCTTTGGCACCAGTCATGTAGCCATAGATTAATCTGCAGACTCTTCCTATTTATCTCTTCACCCTTGCTTGTAACAGGTATGGAGGCAAACACCACTTGCGCTCCAGACCCTCTAACCAGCCGTCCCAGGGCCCTGAAGTCTCTCTTCATTGCCCTTGCCCTCCTTGTAATAATTTCATCACTGCCAACCTGAAAAACCAGCAGCGGATAGTAGTCAGAGGGCTGCACCAGATCAGAGTTTCCTTTTAACATCTCTAATCTGAGCCCCAGGTAGGCAACAGACTTCCCTGTGGGATGGATCTGGTCTGCAAATGGGCCCTTCTGTTCCCCTCAGAAGGGAGTCACCCACCACAATTACTCTTCTTTTCTTCTTGGTTGAGGAAGTTCTAAGGCATGGGGGTGAGTGACAAGCCCTAGGTGACTCACTAGATAGATCTACCCCTCCATCTCCATTTACCTGGCCCTGTAGTTCCAAGACCTCGTACCTGTTATTCTAGGGCAACTGGGAGGGAGAAAGGGATTGTGAGGGTTTTCGCTTTCCTCTCCGAGGAGGGACCTCCCTCCATACTTCCTTGTCCCTTAAGTTTACTCCTTCTATCTGATGGTAGGAGGGAAGGGGATCTATCACTTGTTCAACCACATCCCTCTGCCCTTGCCTTAGGGTGTGGCTCCACCAATCTATTTCACTTTCACACTCTCTGATAGCTCTCAACCTTTCTACCTCCTCCCTCAGTTCAGCCACCTGCCTGAGCAGATCATTTATTCGCTCACACCGCACACAAACCGTGTCACTGGCTCTCTCCAGTACGAGTGCCAGGCTCAGGCATTTACTGCAGCCAGAGACCTGCACGGTTGCATGTCTGCAGGAAGGCTCAGTCTGGGTACCCACATTATTCCTCACTGCGGCTTTTGATCTTCTTGTGACCATGATCTATGTGGTCGATCTGTCTGTCTACATCTGTCCGCACAAGCAAGCAGTCCTTCCTCCTCCTGCACTCCAGGAGAGTCCTCTTGATCAGGCGGTCACCCCGCGTGAACTGCCTTCGACCCGCTCTGTTCGCCGCATTCCTGGTCGCTCGCGCTCCCTGGGCAGGTTTTTAACCACTCACAGCTGGTGCCGCTCCTCCTACTCTGCCCCTTGTGAGTCAGCTGCCTGCTCCTGGGCAAGTTCTGTCGAGGACTTGAGGCTCCCTCCTCAGTGGCTCTTGTCGCTCTGAGGTGAGGCTCCTGGACGCTGATCTCACCCCGCTCCGCTCCGGTGTTGCAGGTGTCCTCTCTCAAGCTGCACACCCCAGCAAAATATTCCTGGATTGCAACAGATATTCATAGCTTTTTTTCAAGCAGGCAATTACTGAAAGGCTAAGAATAGTAGGGGAAAGAGGAAAAACATCTTTCTGCATGAAGGACACTAAGAGGGCACTATTTAACTGAAGAACAAGGTTTATGTGATTTTTTCCCAATAAGTTAAAAAAAAAGCATATTTTTCCACTTTTTAGCTTATCTGAAAAGAAATACATTTTGATTTGCAAAGACATATTTTAGATACAGCCCCCTGAGCTGTAAAGAGATACTTTTTGATTTGTAAAGACACATTTTAGAGATAGATAGCCCTCTGAGCTGTAAAAAATGTAGATTAATCATCATTGACATGATAGCGGCAGATAGGATATTCTTAGAAATTTTAATGCTTTGAACTTTCATAAACAAGCAGCTTCACAAAGAAACAAATAAACAAGACAACAGGTACATCTGATAAGCAGATAGACTCCACAACTCGTTAAAGCTGTAAAGTAGGTACACCTTTATTCAGCTGAGGTGCATGGGGGATTGCTCCTCCGAAAGCATGTGCACCCCAGCATTGTTCTCCTCTAAAGTACTACATACGCATTAAGTTACACAATACGCCTATACATATTCATGTCCTACCCCCGCTTCGCATTATAATGAGCTCAAAGGTCCTATGCACATGTGCAGTGCCTCCTGGTGGTCATGGGCAAGGGTCTTCAGATGAGGTAAACAAGTCTTCCTTGGGCCTGAACTTTTCACCTTTAGTCATCGCGCATGATCCCTGGTTGTTTGGGTTGCTTGGCCACCATCCAAACAGTAAAGCTAGCTTCAGCTGGTTTAGGGGTCCAGAGAGCAGGAACCAGGTTACGGTTCCTTCCTCTTATCAATAGCCTTGCATTCTCCCATCCTGCTTTGGCAAGCACAAGAAATGTTAAGCAAGCAATGTACATTGCTTAATAAGCAGCCGCAGCCCCTAATCATTCCTTAACCCTAACTCTCTTGGTAAGTCACAATGTTTTTTTTGCTGAGCGATATATCTGTTGAGTAAGCCATGTAACTTAAACAATACCCCCTTGTACAACCCCCCTGTACAATAGTCCACATCATATCTTTAAATAAAAATTCTTATCAGGGTATGTAGCTGTGATTTCTCACGACTTTTAAGCACTACTCTGATGGACACACACAATACAGGAAAGACTCCAGCTTTCCCACAGAGCAGATGGCCAATATTCGTTCATTCTTATTACAAGTTTTCCACATCCTACTACACTAAAGCCTAATGCACATTTCATGGTATGGATCTTGGTGTTCACCCTTCATGGGCCTCTTTCCCATAGGCAGCTTACTGCTTGACTGAATTTTTACGCTACCTTTTTATGGGACAATTCATCTCAATATCTAGTAATAAGTTAACCTGAACCTGATAAAAAGACACATGTAGAGCAACCATTGTGTATCTACTTTTAGATCAGCTAATGTATCTTCAATACAGTCAAGGCTTTTTCCTTAAAGAGAGAATTAGTTCAAACACATTGCAAGTGAATAGAAAGACACTCAAAGGATTTAGCCTTCACCATCTTTATAGGCACTGACTATAGTGATGTCAGTTATAAAATATTTTCACCAATTTTTTGTGGGAAATTACCTGTTGAGGAACAGAGAGAAAGCATTATTTAAAAGCAAAGGGAATTCTAAACTGAAGAGAGTACAATCCCTGAACAATCCCTATGTTACACCACTGCGCATTTCAAATCTGTCACAAAGATCACTATCCTGCTGAACTTGCATAAATTTGTGAGAAGATCCAGTCGAAGATGAAGATTCAAGAGAAAACTCTTTCAGTGTTTGAAAAATCCTTTAAATTTTCATGACAACTGTGAAAGCCAAGAGCCTTCTTTATTTCAGACACTTTTCTTTCAGCCGTCTCAAAGAAATGACTTATGTTAATAGCTGATCTACCAGCACTGACTGTCTGGATACACACATTCTGTGAGAGCTTGCAAACTCTTGAGGGTATTTTTTACGGAAGACTTGCCAGAAACCTTTATGACTATCTTCTTTGTATTTACATCATTATGAGTTAGCATTCTTCATATCTTTGTTCCCTCTAGCAGTCAGGCATGGATGTTTAAGCACCACCTGTCTTTCCAGGTTCAGTGTTCATTATTTACTGTAGTCTTCCAAAGTACAAGGCAATGTAGGCATAATTATAGAAAAATACCAATTAAATGTCAAACTCCTTTGACAGATACAATAAAAAATAAGATAAAAAAACTGAGAAAGAAATAAAAGATGAAAATATGAGAAAGAGAAGAAAGATTTTTTACCAGCATTTAGGGAACATGTTGAAACGGTGGAAATACTAGGGGCAAAATTCATACTTGCCACCTTCCTTCTTTTACTGTCTTTCTTACCTTTCTTTTTTGCCTTGATCACCTGCTCAAATTTGTGTATCTATGTGTAATTCCATGTGTAACTCATAGGCTGTTGTAACACATATTTGTCTGGGGGCAAACACAAAAGAATCATAATCCTGAAAAAGCAAGATAAGAAAAAGATGCAATGAGATCTAGTTTTTTTTATTCTTATGTGAATGAATGCCTTTATGTCTTTGGGGTACTGTGAAGACTAAAATTGAGCATCCAAAATCTCTGAGTAACAAATAAAACATTAATTTGATTGTTTCATTGTTATTATTATAAGATGACAGCATTCCTTACATTTCAGTCAGATTTCTAATTTCATTTAGCTTCTGCCTTTGATCTGTGACATGCAGCTCAGATGCAGGCAGACAAATCACCTTTCGTGTGACACCATGTCCATGACACCATCCCACCCTTAATGGCAGCAGGACTTTAATGTCATTTGATTATTTGACTCTCTGTTTACAATTGAACTTTTGGTGAACAGTTGTTTGCTGCAATCTGCTTCTAGTATAGTTTCTGAGAGAGTAATAATTATGCACAGGATGGACAATGACATGGTCTTTATAAACTTTCACTCACAGAGGCAATACTGCCTATATGATGCTTATGTTAACAGTTGTCAATGTCGCTACCAGGAATGGTCCTACCTTGGCAGTGAATTATAATGATAAAGGTTTCTACTGGTGCAAAATTATTTCATTTTTGAAAACAAATGTCTTGCTTCCATGTATTATGATAAGTGCTGAAGTTTAACTCAGACATCTGAGTTGTGTAGAAGTGTGGCTCCCTCTCTGACCCTGGATTGAAAGTTAAAGTAGACAATACTTTAGCAGTAATATTACTTTTCAAATTCAAATTCTAATATGTTAGATTTATATGTATCTAGTATGTTAGAAAGGGGGTTAAAACAATGAGAAAAGGTCTTTGGCAGTCCCTTCTTCCCACTAGATCTACAAACCACCTAATGACAGCATGACACAAGAGAAGGGAATAAAGCTTCTTAGGACAAGAGACATGAAAGCACATTTTGGCAAGGATGATTAAAGAATGAACCATTCCTGCTCAGATTCCTTCAACAACAAAGAATATGGCAGAGAAGAGCCAATCATTTCTACCCTAGAAAATCCTGTTTCCTATTTACAAACTTTAAAAACATAGTTATCCTGAAATTTGAAGAACCAGGAACTCCTTTGCTTCTTCACAAACAAGAGTTACAGAATGATTTGTTCTCTTTAATGATGCATTCTCTTTATTGTCACAAGAAGGAAACCCTCTATGGGGCTACTTGTGCATTTTCCTTTATTTCATTTCATGAGAAAAGGTGCAGGGGACTAATTGTTTCCAGTGCAGGATTCAACAGGGTTTTTTTCCCTGAACCTAGGATTTTTCTTAGTTGGGGCACAAGTCATGATTCACTGAAGTCAAGAGTAAATCTTGTATATGAAGGTCCCATTACAACAACTTCTAAAGTGACTTATTTTTTCCTCATCCTTTCATCGTTTCATCCCCTTTGCTACACTTAAATCCTTTTGTTTTGTACCATAGACACCAACAATGTATTCTGTATATGGTGGTTTGAATACTTCTATCCTTCTGAGGAAGCACAGATGCCAGCATTTTATCTACAATTCTAATTTCAAGAGGTATCAGTAATGCAAAATTTAATATTGTCGTCTTCTAACTTCTTTATGCACACTAGTCCTTGGATAAAATAAGAGATCAATACTTTCTGTAACATTGGTTCATATACCAATCCATACAATTCCTACTATTTGTCTAATCATACAGTCAAGCAGCCACAATATTTGAGCTACACTTCATACCTGATACTACATAATTATGAAAAACACCAGCACAAAGGCAGAGCACACCTAGATATTTAATTCAAAATACATCCAACCCCCCTCACACAGTACTGCCACTATTAATTCTGCTATTCTAGACAGGCGCTGGGCTCTGATTTCCCCAAAGAAAATCTGTCACAGATACCACTGTAGAATTCTTGCTGACATTAAGCAATGTAGAATTCTTTTTTATTTTTTTGAACCCCTAAAAGCAAGCAACTCCTTCTACAGTTTGGGAAAATGCATGTATAACAAAATCTGTCCTTCTTTTTACTCAACAGATGAAATAGAAAGCCTACCATATCCTTATCCAAGTAGCCTGGCCCAAACCAACATGGCACTAGAACAGGTAATACAGAACCAGGTATGACATTTGTTTTCCAGTCTTGTTTCGCCTCAAGCAAACAACATGGGTTTTTTGGTGGGGTTTTTTTTTTCAGTTCTATAGATCTCTACAGGCTGAAGTGAGCAAACCTGTAAAATGTGTTCTTATGTACATTTAAATACTACCACAACATTAGCCATTTAAAATTTTTCTACCTTTTCACTTTACCACAACTGCACATAGATTACCTTTTTAAGTTACTCCATCCATCCCATGTTAGCATTGTTTTCTTCTGTCATTAATTTAATTTCTTGGCACAGAGACCTGATTTCTTCTAATGTATATTTCTAAAAGCTAATGTGTCTTTCTAAAAGTTAAATCTAAATCCTTTGACTCAGTTTTCTCGTGACCATCCTTCTCCCTTGACAAGTCAAAAAGATTTTTAATCACTTTGCTCTTGGTAGAATTTAAATTAGCTGTAGAGGCAGAAGGCCAGTCTATTAAAGCAACACATTAATCCACTACACTGCATTCAGGCAGCAATTTCTGTTCCTAAAACTATGCCCATACATTCAGGATTTTTTTTTTTTTTATATATAGTTTATTTCAAAAGCCATTTTTGACTTGACCTTTTCCAAGATGTCAGTGTTACAGAGGTAACTTTTATTGTGGCTTACTTTGATGGAGAAACCAACTCTTGTTAGGGATAGGAAGTTGCCAATACACTTTGTTAATGCTACATCCACTCAGGAGGCTAAATGGCTGTATATTGTACTAGTAATGAAGTACAATAACATTAATTTTACATTTATAACATTAATGTAGTACAATAACATGGTAATAACTTTTAGCTGAATCTAGTTTTTATGTTGTTTCTCTTTCTTTAAACACACTTGAAGTGTGCACTTCAAGAACACACTTCTTGTTCATGACACTTCTTTTGTTCAGGAAGTATCCCCTCATATTTAATTTTGCACTGCAGCATTAAATATAGTTTATATTCTAAGGAAGTTACTACTTTCTTCAAAAGGCAATAGAATTCAGCAAATTATAAAGTAAATTTTAGTAACCAGATCATTTTACCAACAAAGTAAACTATGAGTATTCAGTAATTTCAAAAGCAGCAAGGCCCATACTAAGCCATTAATATGCTAATGGCTTTGTAAACAACTAGTTCAGAAATGTCCTCTGTTAAAAAAAATGACCATAGCGATTCCAAATTCTGCACTGATGTGCATTTCATTTGGATCACATGGAATAAACAAAGCTAAAGTTTGAATTAACATTAACAACTTCATGTCTTTTTCACAGCTGTAGCTAACAGGATACCATTCCCATAATTACAATATAGCTCAAACTTAGATTCAAGCCTGGATACTCCTTGAAGGATGACTTGTGACTCCCAGGCTCAGAAACATTAGCTTAAGAAGAATAACCTGTGTTGTCAGATACAGTCTTCTGATACTGTAGGCACCATATAAAACCACAATTTTCAAAAATCACTTTTAACCTCAAAAGCAGTAGTTTTAGAGTGGGTTTTTGCTTCTATTACACTGATTTGAGAGCCATCCTTAAACCTCAGTTCAGCGATATTTTGGGACTCCTTTCTGTTTTGCATTTTACTTATTTTCAAAGTTTGTTCCACCTCAGAGTTCTTCAATAAATCAACTTTTAGCTTAATTTCCAATTCTCCCTTTTTGCTGTTTCGCACCTATATTTACACAGACTTGCTCAGTCTTCAGTAAACTAGACAAGCTATTTTACTCTTTCATCATAAGCCCACCTCTACTCCGATCTTTGACATAACTAGTGTCTCTAGATAAGCTTTTTCTCTGTTAGTTGAAAATATACTTCCTGTGTATGCCAGCAGCTTGTCACCCTCCTGCATAGAAGCACAGCAGAGATGTCATCCTCCTTATTTTCAAGTGGTGAACTTTACTGAATAGTAAATATTTTTGAGAGTACATGACTCTACATTTTCTATTATTTAATCTGACCCTAATTTTATTATTCAGTTTTATCTTACCTGTCAAAATATCCCAGCCATGCCTGACATAACGCTTCTGCAGAAACGCAAACATTATTCTTCTTGAGTTGGAATTTGTGACGGTGAAGTCTAAGGAACACGTTAGCAAAATCACTGATTTTGAAAGCTGTTGAAAAGTAGGCCTTGCTTATAGGTCTTCCATATTTAAGGTTATTTTGCCATTTAAAAAATATCTGTGGTTCTCTTCTTACAAATCTGTCACTTAAAGTTATTGCAGTTCCATAGTATATTGCCAAATCAGGACAGCAGGCAAAGAAATGTCTGTGTGTAAAACTGTTAGGATCACCCAGGACATATAGGTATGACAGGACTAAGTCAGTTAAACATCTGAGAGGGATAGACTGAGCCTTTACCTCAAAACTAAGTACTCTAAAAAGAACAGAAGAATGTTTGTAGTAATAGATCAGGTTTTATTTCAACAGAAATTATAGTAGGCTTTTTTTTTTTAGGCTACAGAAGATAGCATAAAGATAAAAAAGGATTTAAAAATATCTTTAAAATATCTTTAAAATATCTTTAAAAATATCTCTCTCATCCCACTATGTCTTTGCAAGGGACTTCCTTTTTTCCAGGTTTGTTCTCAATCCCTGCTCACTGGCTGTAAATTGTAGCTCAGGTTACTACCAATCTTACAGTTTCTCCAGATCCCTAGGAAATATTTCTCTTTCATCCTTAGGGAACATTTATACTGGGTCATACCCAAAGCCCAGAGTGTCTTTGACACTCGCCTAAAGCAGATAAGCTAAAAAAAATATACAAGAAGCATGTGGTGATATTTACCTTATGTACTCCCCCAAGCTGCAATCACATGTAACACTGGGACTTCCAGAAATAGCTTCTATATATTCAGTAACTCTCAAAGGTTTTTTCTGCTATGAATATGAACTCTAGAACCCTACTGTAAAGCACCAACATTTACAGCTTCTTTTAACAAAGGAGTTCTTCAGGTTAACCGTAAGTTGAAGATCTGTATCCCTTATTTATTTTCCTGTAAAGTGCAAGCTCTGCAAGCTCTGTTCAATGTCTTCTATGAGAATAGAATACTGGAAAAATAAAAAATTGATCTGTTTTATTGTTTCTCTGTTGTTTCTTTCAAAATTGATAGTTCCAGCATACTTTGTTGCTCTTTGTAAAGACATTATTCCAAACCTCTGATCACTCTTGCTACCTTTCACTGATTCTTTTTGAGTTGTTACACACTTTCTAAGGACTCATAATATACAAGATGGAATGAACCACAGATTTTCATTGTAACTTACGTTCTGTTCTAGTCTCTATTTTCTCAAGTAATTTCTTACATTATTTTTATTTTGATCTGCTGCTAAGCATTAAGCTGAGTTTGCAATACTACCATGAAAATATCAAGGTCTCACCCAGGTGGTAATGGTTTGCTCGGATAATGTTATATATGAAATTCAGATTATTTTTATCGGCATGCATTTGTTCACAATTACCTATGTTAAATTTCACCTATTGTATTACCTTCTAAAGCCCATATGCAGTTCCTCTGAGATGGCCCTTAGGTATCATTACAAAACTGTCAGTTTGTCATTCATTCTCTTTTCTAGGTCACTTGTGACTGAGCTGGACAGCACAGAAACCTTTAGTCACACCCTTTGATCTCTACATTCAAAAACATTATCCCAGGGCTGTTTACAGGCCTGAAAAGTCTTTATTGAACTAATTTAGGAAAACCTTTCATATACCCATGTTGACTGCATTAACCAGATATCCTTTCTTCATTTCTTAATTAGTCTCCAAAAGACAATCAAACCAACCAAAACCCTCTTGTAGATTTACATTATAGAATTTCTTCTTACAAATCCATGCCACCTCTTTCCCTATATGTTTGACTGTATGTACACTAGTTCTTTACTTCACCCAATATGGATTTCAGGTGGTCTGCATCTCAGCTGGTTTGTACTTCCTTTGATCACTCCAATAACTCCTTTGTAAACTGCTGACACTTCAGATTCCCTCCCTTCCTTTATTACCAGGGCAGTTTAGCACCAGAGAATTCATGTTACCATCGTCATTTTTTTGTTCCACAGGAAAAGTGAAATTTGGCAGAAATGCTTAATTGCACAAATGCAGAACATGGAAGTCTTTAGGCAGCTGTTCCAAAGCAAAGATCTGAGGATGAAGTGGGTTGTATGCTCAGTACTATAGCAATGTCTTCCTGATGCAGGGGATGTAAGTTTATGCTGGAAGGCAGAAACTAACAAGAGATATTAAGTAATCCTTTTGTTCTGCTGCAAATGCTAGGCTTTAGCTAAAATACTGTACTTTGTTCTGAGAGACACACTTTCAGAAAGATTGTGAGCCAGCTAAAGAGAATCTGAGGGGAACAAGAGGCAGGATATTAGGTCTAGAAAAACTTGCTCACAGAGAAATATTGAGTGAATTAGGGTTATTTAGCTGAGGAGGAATGTTACTAGGAAAGCGGTTGTAGCAATTTTCAGATTCATATGAGGCTGTTGCAAAAAGGAAGGTGATAATTTGCTCTACTTCTCCATGTCACTGCTGTATAAGACATACATAATTAGTTTAAATCACAACAAGGCAGATTCACATTAAACATGAAACATTTTTAGCAATAAGAATAGTGAAGGATGAGAGCTGACAGCTTAAGGAGGTTTAGAAAGAAATTCAAGAAACATCTGCCAGAGAGATAGATGATATTTTTTGATTTTTTCAAGCTTTCAAGTCCCTCATATACATTCCTAAAGACAATGACTTCTGCCAACAATGAACATAAGATACAAGTTAATTCATTTTATACCAAGCTTTACACAATATGCTTTTTTTAATCCCCTATATATTGACTTTCTAGGTCAAGATTCCACTTCCACTTCTCTAAACGAAAAGTAGTAAATACAACCTCTTTCCAATGTCAATCAGAATGTCTATTTGTTTCTTTGGACTTTCTAGCCTCATCATTTTTCCAGCGTTCACTTCCTCTAGTTAATTGTAAAACATTTCTCCATACATTGTCCTTTGTGATTCACTTCATTTGGTGATTTCATAATTGCTGATTTTATAAGGGAAACTTTGACAATGGTGGTTTAAACATGTTTTTAGAGTTAATTGCCCGTAGAGTTATCACTGGATAGAAAATATATCCAATGAACTGAAATTTTTTAGGATAATTCAGAGCATTTACCCCAGCCTGAGAATTACTGTAGGCCTGGAAAGCTTGCCTGAGCACTACTGGGTTCAATAGAAGGGAGGGATTTTTGTTTCAGGTACGACTTGTAACCATAATAGTGTTCCAGCCAGCTATGTAAGTGTGCTCAAATGTACAGTCCAGAGCTTACAGTGCTTGCTTCTGTGCTTTGGAGACACTCTGGTGTATTTGCACAAGAGGGTGCAAAGGAATCTGTTTCCCCTGTCTGCAGTCTGGGTGGCCTGTTTCTGAAAAAATTATAGCCCCCTGTTTGTGATGGATCCAAACTATGTTGCCAGGTTGGAACAGCAGCAGAGCAAGGCTGGAAATCCTTTAGCCATTTATTCTTACATCCATGTAGGCAGCTCCCCTTTATTTCTATCCAGAAATGTAAACTCTCCTCTATCCAGATTAAATAGTAACTTTCTTGTTGCATTACACAGGTTTTGGTTTTTCTGTGTGCAGTAGTCTGTACCTGCAGGTTCTCCAATAATACATTAATCAGAGTATTGAAGAAAAAGAGAAAAGCATGAACTTATGCTTCTTCATTGCACCATTTTGCCTTTTCAGCTCTTCATGCTGATGACTTTACTTTTAGCATACCCTGTGAAGACTGAGAAAATGAGCACTTTTCACACATAGGTTCTGTTGGTTCATTCATACAGAATGTAAAGAAGGCCAACAGTATGATGCCTAAGTTAGACCTCAGATGTAATTGAAAGGTGTTTTACAATGGATGCATATATCTACTGCCTTGCAAATTCACGTGTTTCTTTCCTATGTCAGCAGCAAGAAAATAACCTCTGACTACCAATTCTTAGGTCTTCTATCAGCGTGCTAAAAAAATTATCTTTGAACATTACCAATTTTAGACTAATTTTTGTGAAAATAAACTTGTTTGTGCTGTGTTGCTATCTCCATTTCTGTATTATGTTTGTATTATTTCTGTATTGTTTTAGAATTTTAAAATAATTTTTTTCTGAACAGACGTAGAAAGCATTTCAAATATGATATAAAGAAGAGGACAATCTCCCAGAAGAAAAGAAGAAAAGCTCTCCCTAAAAAGTGTGAAAAATCAGGGGAAAAAGTTTTGCAAGGAAAAGCAAACTGCATGTGTTGCCTTTCAAACACAGATGAGGATCTCATAAATCAAGAGCAGTCAATTGTTAATATTTTGCATAAATCATCACCTTAATGGCTAAATTCAACCTGATTCTGACATTTTCAGAGTATGTAAAAAATAGCAATTCTCAACAGCAGCTGGTTGCACTTTTCTTGTAAACTTGTAGTGAGACACATACAGTGCCAGACCACTGGCCTTGAGGACCCTTTTTTCTGGAGCTGGAGAAGCAGAAGCTGTTGCTGAGTTGCTGTCCTGGGTTCAGCAGTAGCAGTCATTTTTCTCCTTCTTAGTAGCTGGTGCAGTTCTGTGGTTTTCACTTTCAGCCTGGGAACAGCACTGATAACACTGATGTTTTTAGTTGTTGCTCAGTAATGTTTACTCTGACCAAGGACTTTCTGAGTCTCATGCTCTGCCAGGGAGGAGGGGAAGCTGGGAGGAAGCAGAGACAGGACAACTGACCCAAACTAACCAAAGAGGTATTCCATACCACAGCACATCATGCCCACTATATAAACTGGGGGGCGTTACCCAGAAGGGCTAGATCACTGCTCAGGTCAGGCTGGGTATTGGTCGGTGGGTGGTGAGTGGTTGTATTCTCTTCCCTTGTTATTTCCCTTATCATCATTATCACCAGTGGTAGCAGCAGTGGTTTTGTGTTATACCTTTGTTACTGGACTGCTCTCAACCTGTGGGAGTTATTTTCTTTCGATTCTCCTCCCCACCCCTCCGGGAGCTTAAGGAAGGAAGGAGTGGGGAGTGAGCTAATAGCTGTGTGATTGTGGGTGGCCGGCTGGGCTTAAACCATGACAGTTGCCAACAGGCATTGGTTATTTCTTCTCATGCTCCAGCACAGATGCTTCTGCTATTAAGGCAAGTGTCTGCAGTGTAATAGTCTTCCGGGCATTCCCACTCCAAACTAGGTATTTGAAAATCACAGTCAGCACCACCAGCTGTGGAATAAACCAGGCATTTACATGATCTTCACCTGGGAGTCCTCAGAAATTTATTTTCAGGGCACTGTGATAAGTGCAAATGACCCGTTCAGTTGTGCCTTGGAACTTGGCTACAACTAAGGCTTTTACTCATTTTTCACTGAAACATAAAATTACATCCATTTTGACACATTTGGGAAGAACTTTCTTCATCTGTATGTTTTTTCTTTTGGGAAACTCGAAATTCCAATTCAAGTTCTCAGACAACAAACAAAAGCCTCTATGTATTACCTGGCTTTTGGTAAAGCAGCACAGAAATCTGTAAGATTTTCCTGATCTGCTCTCAGCATCATCATCCAGGACAATTAGCATATTCTCCGTGTTTATTTTGGACTTGTTAAATTTTGTATACCTAGGCCTCATTTGGATTCTATTCCAAGCTTGGTAATAAAGTTCATTAAGTAAGCAGTCTAAAGTGTCATTTATTATCTAGTCACAAAAAATGTGGATTCAGTCATTACTTTTGCTACTCTTTTTGAAGAATAGTCACTATATCTGCCACTACAAGATCTCCTACTAGAGTGCATTTTTCCTGCTCATATTTTTTCAATAGTATAATCGATGTTTCTTTCGGTTAACTTTTAAGTTATGATAACACTATAAATAGAAGTAGTTTTTATTCGTTACCAAACAATTAAATACGAATTAGTTGCAAATAATTTACAAGAAGCATTTAAGAGGTATCTCATAGAAAAAACAGAGGTGTGAGTTAAACCTTTCTTTTATCACACAAAATCCAAGAATTAGACTGACTAACGTCTGTCAAATACTTCAGAAATTAATTAAATTGTCAATAGTTCTTGAAATGCTGACATTTTAAAGATATCGGTTATAGTGAGACAGAGCTGTAAAGGGTCTTCAAATCCATTCAGTTTCTCGTTGACAACAAGAAGCCACATTTCCTGGAGCTTAATGCCTAGCTGCTCTGTTGCAAAATTTGCACATGATCACACACTTTCTTTTCTTCATAATCTAGGTCTTCAAGCATCTTGCCTTAGTGATGAATGAAGCAGTTCTCACTTCCTTAAGCACATATATTTCAAATGACCCAACATAACACTACCCTGCTGGCTTGAAGTGATTCATATCTTACATTTGAAGTATTATTTTCATAGGGCTGTACAACCTGAGGTGTTCTCAAAGCCTGCAAGGATAGTCTAGTAATATCTATAAGTCAGGGAAGGCACAGCAGCTTTGCAGCATTCCCTGAGTTCCTGCCAACATCTGCCTCCCTTTCTTTGCAACACAGCATGACTCTGGCTGAAGTCACTCTGTCTCTCACACAAAGACTAGCAGGTGTCCCAAGCTTTGTCTTGAGGCAGAGAGGGAAAATCTGTGGCCAAGATGAACATGTAGGAATTCATGCTGACTGACTCAATTATTATAACAAAAAATCCCTCTGAGAAAATACCAGCAGGGTACATTTGTAATGTTATGAAGCATGATTAACACATTCACCTTGTACTTTCCAATCCCGCAGTTCTCCTTCCCCAGACACACAGCTCTGGCCACCAGAATGATAATAAAGGGTTGTCTGATGAGTGGGAGAAAGGAGAGAGTTATACAGCAGTGCTGCCACAGTGACATGGACAGGTTAACTCCTCATTTGATCTAATGTTAGAGGAATGCTCACAACCTCTGTTAGAGCTGATAGGGGTTATCCTTGTTAACATCAAAGAGAATTACATCAACAACCAACCCTTTGAAAGATACTCTCAGCCATCAGCGTATCTCCTTTTATTACACATAGCAGGAGTGCCACTTAACAGAGCTCCAAATGCTTGATGCTCCTGCTGGCCTGATACACCCTATCACAGCTACCTTCAGGGATGAAGTGGAGGTATTTGTTTGTCAGGTTCTGAATCTCAATGAAGAGACTTTTTTTTCTTACAGAGTCCATCCAGATTCACCCTATAAATCTTGGATTGAGCACCTGTGGTTTAAAAAATTTTGAAAACTTATTACTGTAATGCTAGTGGTCTTAAGCTCTGCCAGACTACATGCTTTTGCAATCTTGTTTATAAACATCGAAGTTAACTTTGAAATATCAAATTCCCTACTAGAAATTCAAGATATCCACTGAGTTTTATAAATGTCACTAGTGATTGTTCTATGTCAAAGCAAGCAGCAAGTTTCTTAGTGAGGTACCAGATTTGATGCATCATTTAGCTTCAGTATTCTTTACAAGCACTTACAAAGCCCCTAGCTAAGGACAAATTTCTGTATTACCTGCTGCTGTACTGCTTTCTTATTTCTTCTCATTATTTGGAAAAACAAACAAAAATATTTTAACTCTTTCAGTTAAAATAAGGGTGTGGTGGTTTAAACCCAGCCAGACAGCTTGTTCACTCACTCACCCCCTTCTTTCCCTCCCCCTACTCCCGGAGGGACGGAGAGGAGAATCGAAAGGAATGCGACTCCCATGGGTTGAGATAAGAACAGTTTAGTAACTAAGGTATAACACAGATCACTACTGCTACCATCAATACCTCCTCCATCCCTGCAGTCCTAGCCCTCCCAGATAACTCCCAGTTACATCCCGGGCATGACGTGCTGTGGTATGGAATACCTCTTTGGTCAGTTTAGGTCAGGTGTCCTGTCTCTGCTTCCTCTTGGCTTTCCCTCCTCCTTGGCAGAGCATGAGGCTCATGAAGTCCTTGGCCAAACCAAAACATCATTGTTATCAGCTCTGTTCCCAGGCTGAAAGTCAAAACACAGCACTGCACCAGCTACCAAGAAGAAGAAAAATGACTGTTACTGCTGAACCCAAGACAAGGGGTCAATATGGTCTGAGGAGGATTCTATGCTCTGGTTTTTTTCTTAACTACATACACAGATTTACAGATTTATGGCTCTGGAACTTTGTGGTGGATGACTACAGCAGTATTTTGCTTCTGCAGTTGCCCCAGGAAACCTCATAATTTCTATGTAAGTCTACTTTCGATAATGTGAAGAAATCACACACTGTGAATTTTGCTTCTGTAACGTTAGAATGGCATATGACTGTAGACAATTAGAAGTTATAATTTCAAGTATTTGTCAGAGGCCAAATGTTTTCCTGTTTTCTCACCTCTAACATAGCTGAGGCAACTCAACTGTTCCTATTTCAGACTGAAATGAGAACAGCTTTTTTTGTTACAACGCTTGACAGGAAAATGGGGCATTGAAATTAGGTCTCCTGAAGGGACTGTTGAACTTTAATCCCCACTGGCAACTGCTTTAATCACTATGCTACGGATGGTTTCAGAAGTCTCTCCCAGTTTCTCCAGTTTTGAGTAGAAATTACATCCCAGATCCAACAGAATTTTCACACTGTCTGTGAAAAATTGCGGCCAGAGCAATCTCTTCTGTGATGGAAGATCCATTCAGGAAAAGCTCTCAACCATTTGCAACATGTCTTCACAGCATATCTCCCATGAGGAATTTTATGTCACAGATCAAAACTGCTTCTCTGCCTCCCTTATTAGCTAAATCGTTCTGAACATTCTGGAGAAGACCACTGTAATCTGTTATTTGTAGTAACTATATGAATTTAACAATCAATAAGAAATATGTATTTACTGTAGTTCAGATTCATACCAGAGCTCTTGATAGAGGCAAGGTGTTGGTAGACTCAGAGTCACAAATGAGTGAAGTGAGGCAGCCTACTTGGCAATGAAGCATATTAACAACATGTAGTGGTAAAGCCAAGCCATATCATAATAACAGCAAACAGTAAGACATCAAGAGCACAGACACAAGTTGTTCAGCATTCCAATTCACACAACTTCCTTTCCACAGAAAGAAAGAGTGCAGGTGATGGTACCACGCTGGATGTTATTCTGCTGTGAAACACTAAAACTTTAATATGTTCCCTGGCATTTCTGTTTCGCTCACTGTAAGTCATAGTGATTCAAATCCATTTTATTTTTTATCCAACCTTGCTTCAGCAACTTTAGTGCCCTTTAGTGCTCTATATTAGGTATTGGTCTCTAACACAAACACAAACTTGTTATACCAAAGTTGAACATGTTCATGCTTTTCCCAAATAAGCTTTTGTCCTGGGTTCAGCAGTAGCAGTCATTTTTCTCCTTCTTGGTAGCTGGAACAGTGCTGGTGATACCGATGTTTTCGGTTGTTGCTAAGTGATGTTTACCCTGACCAAGGACTTTGTGAGGCTCGTGCTCTGCCAGGGAGGAGGGGAAGCCAGCAGGAAGCAGAGAGGGGATGCCTGACCTAAACTGACCAAAGAGGTATTCCATACCACAGCACATCATGCCCAGGATGTAACTGAGAGTTACCCAGAAAGGCTGTGAGACTGCAGTGCTGGAGAAGGTATCTGTCAGTGCTTGGTCCGGCTGCGGGGGCAAGTTATCAGTCAGCTGGTGCTGAGGTGTTGTATTCTCTTCCCTTGTTATTTCCTTTATCATTATTATTATTGGTTGTAGCAGTAGTGATTTGTGTTTATACCTTAGTTACTAAACTGCTCTTATCTCAACCTGTGGGAGTTGCATTCTTTTGATTCTCCTCTCCATCCCTCTGGGAGTAGGCGGAGGGAAAGAAGGGGGGAAAGTGAGTGAACGAGTTGCCTGACTGGGTTTAAACCACGACAGCTTTCTACAGGTTTCAAAATTTTACTTGAAACACTGAATTTGGTGAAATAGGCCATGTCATATTTTATCTGGTGACTCTGTGGTCTCTTATGAAAATGGATAATAGGCTTGTGTCAACCTCCAACTTAATTTTAAGCCAGCTTTTGTGCTACTTATTATTTTTATTGTCATTAGTTTTGTTTTTATTGTTATTATTATTTTTATTTATTATTGTTTTAAGCCAGCAAGTGTTCCTTGCTCTGCAGCAAAGCCTTATTTCTGCGTCTGCCACTAAGGCAAAGAGAGTTTCTGCTTAAATCAAGGTAATGAATATAGTCCCTATACACTGTGCATTTATATAGAAAAAAATACCCAGGGAAAAAAAAAAATCACTGGAAAAGATGGCTGTATCACTGAATTATGATGGCTAGCTGCCTACAATTATATGCTTTTGATGGCATAATACATCAAAAGAAATCCAAATGAGTATAAAGGCAAAAGACTCTTTAAAACCTATAATCAACATCACGGGTAGTTATTTGACCTGCAGCAGACTAGGAAGGTGGTGAGTGACCCATGGAAAAGCTGATACTAAAAGGCACTTTTGCTACAACATAACTGCACATTGCACTCAAGGGTGTAGCTAGCAGTAAAGGAAGTTGATAAGATGGATTTTGCTTTAGCTTTTTTCAACATAATCTGTAGCTGGCCCTAAGCACACCTTTGCACAGTATAGCTCTGTAAAACCCCCTGCATAGACTACAGCATTGACTAGTAGAGTTGTTTACAAAAATATGCCCAGTTTGAATTTTTCTTAAATTTTTCTTAAATTTTTTTTTTTTTTTAGTAAAATTTAAAAATAAATATCTTTTGAACAGGCTTTTTGGAAAAGATATTTGGTTTTACTCTGTGCCTTTCATCCAGTCTTTTTATTGTTGGTATATAATTTTTGTGTCCAACGGAAGACAAACTTCTGCACTTGTGAGCTAACCATTTGCATGTTTAACCACAAAATTATCCCTCTTGTATCTTTAAAAATAAGTTTGATATCTATAAAGCTCATATAACTATTTAAATAAATATATGTAATATGTCATATACAATATATTATATGAATATAATTAATACAACTATGATATATTTATATTTAAAACAAATATATATTTTAATATAGATTATATTATGTATATACTGTATACATATGTTCCATTATAATAATTATATAATAAATGTATGTTCCATTATTGTTTCATTAGCAGTTAAAGAAATGATCTAAGCCTGTCTAAAATCGTGCTTTAAAACATTTCATCTGTGTAAAGGTTTTCTGTATTTTGACACCAGTAAGTAACTCATTGCTGTTTTAAGCACTTCAGAATGTCTTTGGTCTGACAGGCTCAATATAAACACAAATTCAATTCAATCTAATTTTTAATTTATCTATATAAATCCCTGTGAGGTCCCATTACAATTCTTCCCTCCAGCATAAATTCTCCCTCCTCTTTGATAAAGTTTGAAGCTGTGTTACAAAGTCACATATTTCAAATACTGTCTCATGGTACAGTTTTAAAGTCTCTTGGATGACTGATTGTCCCTGTCTCAGCTGCAACAGTGACATAATAAATGCTGACATTTCAGTGATACATGAGCCTGCACAGATCAAAACACAAATATGGGACATTTCCAGTTACCCTACTAAATCTGAGTAAAAGAGATTTTCTATATCTGGAGACATACTTATGGATTAGTAGTCTTTCAGCTCATGGACTAGTGTTAAAGAGGGAATTTCACATGGGGGAAACTTACACTTCACTGAAAACTTAGATCTATTCTCCTCTCCTATGCATTGAACAATTTTCCTGGCTACAATCTGTTTGCTACTTATCAAATAAGTACGTTGCTTAAACACAAGTTTTGTTCAGTGGGGTTTTTAGGGTTGGAATTAGATGATCTTTAAGTTCTCTTTCAACTCAGATTATTCCATGATTCTATAATAAGTAGCATCTTATCTGCTAAAGTGACCACACTCTACTGCTGTAAGAACTCAAACTAAGTAAGAGTTGTCACTTTCTTCCTGGGAATGCTGTTAACCTAGCTTCATACATAAATACACATATTCACTAAAAAACTTTGTGCTTTTAGGTCTTCCAAATTAAAAGTGTCAATCACCATGTCATATTATTCAAAATATTTTTATTTACAGCATACTTTGAAACAAATCATCTGTCAGTGAAGTCAATGGAGTTCTACCTATTTACAGTCCCTGATGAACTGGCCCTGTGATTTGAAATCACTACTTGGAAATAATAACTAGAGTTTCTAGGCTAAAAAGCATGTAGATGGAATCTGTAATACTGACAAGTGGTTGGCTCTTGGTCAAACTAAGAGGAACTCAAAAACTAATACCTATATATTATGTATACATACGTATTTCAATATATTTCAATGTATTCCAATGACTTGAAATAAATGGAAAAGACTATTTGTCTTTATATAGGATATAACAGAGAGGGTAGGAACTTATTCTGCTTTTTTTTTTTTTTTCATTCCATTTGTTTAGACGATATCAGCAGAGGGACTGTCAAAAGGTTAAAGCAGGGAACTTCATATAGTGGAATTACTGAGTTTTTCAGGAGACTTCACAGCAGCTTTGTGGGAAGTCAAATTATCCTGATATGAAACATACCACAGAACTATATGCCAAAATTCTTCAAAGTTGCCTGTTCAGAACCAGTACATGCTTATCTTATTCTCTTTCTCATCACTTATTAGAAGAATCTGTCTTTCAAGTTTTGTTATAAACAAAAGAACAATCTCATGATTTTCTTTACAATACACAAATTCATAGTGTATATTGCCTAGAGTCTAAAAAAAACTAGGAACAGACATCCCCGGTCGGTTGAAACCAGGGGAAGATTACAACTCGTTCCCCCCTCCCAGCTCGCGGGAGCACAGGGTTTCCCACCCCCCCCACCCCGCACCCCCCCCTTTCTTTTCTCCCCCTCTATCAGAAGGTGCCGTGGAGGAGGTGTAACCCCCTGCTCCCCCACCACCCCAGTTCCGAAAGTAGGGACTTTGAAAAGGACAGAGAAAGTATATTAGAAGGTATACGCATGATAAATGTCGAGGAATCCGAAAGAAAGAGGGCGGTGCCTCGGCGCCGGATCGATTGCGGCGCCACTTTGAAACACGCAGTAAAAAATAGTGTCATAAATTGAGACCACAACGGATCATAATCCAATTAAAATTTTATTAATTATAGCAAGTAGAATATGAGCAAAAACAGCGCTGGAC
Source organism: Pezoporus wallicus (assembly GCF_028554395.1). Lineage (NCBI taxonomy): Eukaryota > Metazoa > Chordata > Aves > Psittaciformes > Psittacidae > Pezoporus > Pezoporus wallicus. The sequence goes on along the minus strand of NW_026642515.1, from coordinate 24,544 downwards.
GACAGGGGAGTCTGCGCTCTGCCAGCTGCCGTGCTGAGCAGTTCAAACAGCCCCTTTTTATACATCTCACTTCCGTGTTCATGAAGTAGTGGAGGTACTCTGCGCATGCTTCCGCTGTTGTTAGGGGGTCAACCTCTGCCTCCTGGTGATCCTTGAGACTGAAGTAAGAAGTTTTCCTCCTTTGTTCCATAGTTGACCTTTTACTCATATGTCCTTATATGGAGTTGTTTGTCTTATCTCCGACAGTTCCTGGAACATCTTACAGTTATCTTTAGTCAACATCTACTAAGCGGTACTTGGTTTAGTTTGTGTAAGCGATTACGGTTATCTTATCTTGCACAAGTTGTGTCTGGTGATTGTTTGAGTAAGCGATTTCACATCTTTTGTTGCCTAACCTTTACATTGGGCTTAACATAAATCTTAATAAACAATACCCTTATCCTTAGTTTCTTACAATCCCCCCTTTTTCTTTTTATCCTATTATTGTTTATTAGACGTTACTTTCATTCTCGGCACTGCAAGTAAACCTTTTTCCACAATCCCAACATTTATCATAACACTCACAAGGTAATACCTCACAATTACAATAGGCATAGTTTTTCCCAGGTTGCCTTCAGATGTCTATCTGGAGATGATACCGACCAATCAGAAGCAATTGTTTCACATCCCCAGTATCCGCAATAATAATGTCCAGGGAGGTTACAATAAGCGGGTCCAGAAGAGGGACACATATAAAATGGTGATACATTTTCACAATTAGCTGAAAGAAATCTACATACAGGTTGTACAGGGAAATTAGGTTGTCCCGCCCCAATGAAGGTGGCTATCACTTTGGATGTTTCCCAGGATATTAATTCCCATCTTAATGGTTCATGAGGGTTTCCATTTGCTTGGGTCATTATTAATAACATAACTAACGGTATACCAGGAAAAAGGGTGTTTATTAATTCTGCCAATTTAAGTATATTCTTACCAGTCCTGGGGAAGTTCGGCCATGGCTGCTTCTGCATCCCATTGCTCTGGTTTTTTTCTCCACAGTTTGTTCCTCCTCTGCCTCGCCCGTCGACTCGGTTGCTTTGAGCCACGGGGTGTACCATCTTCTTGGCAGCAAGGGAATTCTTCAGGAGAGTAGCTGTTTCGGGCTTTCTGCCTATTTACATAGGCTTCCCACTTTGCAACAAGCAAATGGATAACAATTGCAGTTCACATTATTACACCTAATTCGTTTATCTAGAGTACATGTATTATTTACATCAGCATATCTTCTATATTCACTATTGTGTGGTTGCATAAGTTTAGCAATTTCCTTCAACACACTTTGTACGCTTCCATATATAATAGAAAAAAAGAGAAATAATTATAGCAAATATAAACAGCAATACACACTTTATACCAAAAGATAATGCGGTGAAATAATCAAATAAAGTCTCTATCATTACGTTATCTTTTCAGGGTTATCTTGGTGTCACCTGGAGTACTGATTACTTTCCAGTGGGGTCTCGTCACTGGGCCTTTAATGCGTGTCTGTTGTTCAATTGTTTGAAAACAATTGTGCAATAGTTCATTACCTTCTCCTGGGTATAAAAATTCAGCGGGGTTAACTGCTCCAATATTTTTCAAAGATAGTTTAGGGGATTCTCTAAGTATTCCTCATACTTTAATAATCGGCTATCTGTAAGCCATTTTTCTGCTTTTTGTTGTAACACTCCCCGGATGTTATGAGGCGCATATAAGACAACTTCTCCATTATAGGTAATGCGATTCATTTCCTCAAGTAATAAGGCAGCAGCAACAATGATTTGTAAACAACTCGGCCAACCCCTGCTCACAGGGTCCAACAGCTTTGATAGGTATGCCACCGGTTTCTTCTGTCCGGCCCATTCCTGAGTTAATACTCCGAATGCCGTTCCTTCATGTATGTTAACAAATAAATGGAATGGCCGCTTTAAATCTGGTAGGCTTAAAACCGGTGCTTGACTTAGCTCTCTTTTGAGACTGACAAACTGCTCTTGATCCTGAGGGGTCCACTTGGGTATTTTGTCTTTAGACAGTTGTTCATATAAGAATTTAACTTTAAAGCTATAGTTTTCTATCCATTGCCTACAATACCCAAATAGCCCTAATGCCTGCCGAATTTGCCTCTTAGTGACAGGCATAGGTAATTCCAAAATTCCTTTAATGCGCTCTGGATCCAATATCTTCTGGCCGTTAAACAAATAATGTCCCAAATATTTCACTTTTTCCTCCACAAATTGTAACTTTTCTTGTGATACCCGTAGGCCCTTTTGTGCAAGAAAGTTTAGAAGTCGAATGCTTTCTTTTCTTACATCCTCCTTATTATTCCCTGCTATGAGCAGATCATCTGCATACTGTAACAGCACGTTCCCCGTTTGTACCTGGTATTCTTTTAAGAGCTCTTCCAGGGCCTGTCAAACAGATTAGGGGACTCAGTGAACCCCTGGGGAAGCACAGTCCATCTCAATTGCTGTCTACGGCCTGTCTCTATGTCTTCCCATTCAAAGGCAAAATAACCACGGCATTCTTCTGCCAGTGGACAGGCCCAAAAGGCATTCTTTAAATCAGCCACACTATACCAGGAGTTATGGGGTCCTAGTTTGCTTAGCAGTGTGCATGGATTTGCTACTACAGGGAACCGGGTGATAGTTCTTTTGTTTATTTCCCTTAAATCATGTACGAGCCGATATTTCCCATTTGGTTTCTTTACAGGCAAAATGGGGGTGTTAAAGGGTGACATACAAGGCTCTAAGATTCCTTGTGCTAACAATCGATCAATTTCTGGTTTTAATCCTCTCCGTCCTTCTAGGGATATGGGATGTTGCCTTACCCTCACAGGTATATGGGGTTCGGAAATTTGGATTTTAATCGGTGGAATTTCCAGTCTACTAATTGTGTCCGGAGAGTACCAGACATCGGGGTTAATTTGTTTTTGATCATCCACGGTCAAAGGATAAGCAGACACTGTTAGCTCTTGATTTTTCACTTTAATTTCTAATTGCAATTCAACAATTAAATCTCGTCCTAACAGATTAAATTCTGCTTCAGGGACGAGTAAGAGTTCACCCATTCCAAATTTATTTTCAGTTTTGAATACCACATTTTTGATTTTGCTTACTTTAAAGGGTTCTCCTTTTGCCCCAATTACCTGTACTTTTTCAGGGGAAACTTTACATCCCTCAGGTATTTGCTTAATAGTTGATTTCTCAGCCCCAGTGTCTACTAAAAAGGTGAACTCTTGTTTATGGGGACCTATTTTTAACTTTATCAAGGGCTCATGATGACTCCGGTCCCCTAAGATATAGAGCCCCTGACTCTCCTATTCTGTTTTCAATATTTCCTCATCCCTGATCCTTTCTCTGCAATTCTTCTTTATATGTCCCTTCTTTTTCTTTTGTTTAGTTTTTATTTCGTTCAGCGGATAAAGTCTAGCTCCCGGTCTTTCTAGCCACACTTCCGCATATTGACTCTCCTCTGGGTTAAGGGGTTTTTTATTATTAACCCAGAGGTTTAATTGCTGTCTTACCCAATCTTCTTCTGACCCATAGACTGGCCAAAAGACATTTTTAGAAATCTTCTTCCCTCCCCATATCTTAGTACAATATTCTCAATTGTCTAAGATATATGCCAGAGGGGTATTCTTAGGTACAATGGGTACCCTTCCCATGGGAGTAGAAGGGTTGCTGCCCTTCGCCCCCATCTTCTGGAATATCCACAAACATACACTCACTCGTTCCCCTTGTTCCTGGCCCAGTCCCTCGCGGGAGATGGGAGACGCAGTACTTAAGAGTCCACACTCGCTTGGTTCAGTATATCGAACCTCTCACTCGTTATATTCCAGGAAACCCAATCCCGCCAGAACGGCAAACCCGCGAACAACTTCACAATATACATACGCGTCCTGCGTCTTCGTCCGGACTCCCGTGCACAGAATTTTATGGGATTTTACCGGTTTCTCCTTTGCTCATTATTCTAGAATTTAGGTTCGTTGGTAAGGTTGGGGTGAGCTGTTGGTCGCGGGGCCACGAAATGTCGCGGGGCGCCTCGCCAGAGGACCAAAGCCCACCGTTCCTTATCCGAGTCACGGCACCAGAAAATTGTCATAAATTGAGACCACAACGGATCATAATCCAATTAAAATTTTATTAATTATAGCAAGTAGAATATGAGCAAAAACAGCGCTGGACGACAGGGGAGTCTGCGCTCCGCCAACTGCCGTGCTGAGTAGTTCAAACGGCCCCTTTTTATACATCTCACTTCCGAGTTCATGAAGTAGTGGAGGTACTCTGCGCATGCTTCCGCTGTTGTTAGGGGGTCAACCTCTGCCTCCTGGTGATCCTTGAGACTGAAGTAAGAAGTTTTCCTCCTTTGTTCCATAGTTGACCTTTTACTCATATGTCCTTATATGGAGTTGTTTGTCTTATCTCCGCCAGTTCCTGGAACATCTTACAGTTATCTTTAGTCAACATCTACTAAGCGGTACTTGGTTTAGTTTGTGTAAGCGATTACGGTTATCTTATCTTGCACAAGTTGTGTCTGGTGATTGTTTGAGTAAGCGATTTCACATCTTTTGTTGCCTAACCTTTACATTGGGCTTAACATAAATCTTAATAAACAATACCCTTATCCTTAGTTTCTTACAAGTATAAGAGGATTTTAACGCATACGCGGTCACTGTTTGTCAGGCCTCCTTGACTATTTTGAGATCAAGAGCTTCCCACTTGTCCTGGGTTCAGCAGTAGCAGTCATTTTTCTCCTTCTTGGTGGCTGGTGTAGTGCAGTGTTTTGACTTTCAGCTCGGGAACAGAGCTGATAACAAGGATGTTTTGGTTTGGCCAAGGACTTTGTGAGCCTCATGCTCTGCCAGGGGGGAGGGGAAGCTGTGAGGAAGCAGAGGGTTGGAGGAGGTATCGGTCGGTGCCTGGTCGGGGCTGGGGGGGCAAGTTATCGGTCGGCTGGTGGTGAGGTGTTGTATTCTCTTCCCTTGTTATTTCCTTTATCATTATTATCATTGGTGGTAGCAGTAGTGATTTGTGTTATACCTTAGTTACTAAACTGTTCTTATCTCAACCCGTGGGAGTTGCATTCTTTTCGATTCTCCTCTCCGTCCCTCTGAGAGCAGGGGGAGGGCAAGAAAGGGGGGGAAGTGAGCGAACGAATTACCTGACTGGGTTTAAACCACGACACCACTCTTTAGCCCCCCGCTGTGTAGTAAACACAGGATATGCAAAGATGCCCATTGCAGAAAATTCCCCAATAATGATCACATATTTGGTTACCCATTGTTACAACTGAGCGTCTCCAGGGCCAGTAAGTCTGAGCAGACCCACCCGGGAGACAAAGAGTCAGGGTCTGGAAGCAGAGGATACGAATCTGGCTCGGATTCAGGGGATTCGGGGGCTGATCCTGCGCCGAACTTGGGGTCTCCGTTGCTCGCAGCTGTGTGTTTCTTATCAGGTGTATCTCGTTCGGTATGTAGCCATCTGCAGACCTGGCTCCTCCGTGACTGAGTTAAAAATTTTTTCACTCTAGGGCGTAGTGGGTTGGAGAGGCTCGCGGTTCCTTTAAATCTCCCGCTCGCGCATGATCCCTATTTTCTACTGCGTGCTTCACAGTGGCGCCGCAATCGATTCTCTGTCCCTACTTTCGGAACTGGGGTGGTGGGGGAGCAGGGGGTTACACCTCCTCCGCGGCACCTTCTGATGGAGGGGGAGAAAAGGAAGGGGGGGGTGCGGGGTGGGGGGGGTACGGGGTGGGGGGGGGGGTGGGAAACCCTGTGCTCCCGCGAGTTGTGGGGGGGAACGAGTTGTAATCTTCCCCCGGTTTCAACCGACCGGGGACGTCTGTTCCTAGTTTCTCCGTTGCTACCGCGGCAGTTTTCTTTTCTGCCTTGTATCTTTTTATACAGTTCATTACTTCCCTCCGTGGTTTACCAAGTTTCTTTGCCTTTTTATAATCATTAAGCACTGAGTCAAATAGTTCATCACCAAACTTTCGCCACTTACTCTCCTCAAATATTGTATTAGGATCTGCAAAAAAAATCTCTTAGCCTTCCCTAGCCACTAGACCTGCTAGCTGCTTTAGAGTCTCAGGCTCAATTCCCCGCTTTTATAAAAAGCACTGCAAAAAGTTCAGGGCTCAGTTCCCCGCTTTTATAAGAAGCACTGTAATAAGTCCAGGGCTACCTCTCGGTCCATTTTCATGGCCAGCCTTTTCCGGATCGTCTTCTTCTGGGTCGTCCTGTAACCTCAGTCTCCGGATCGGCCTCCCGACGCAGCAGTGTCTGGTTCGCCCCAGCGGAGGATTCTTTCGGTTAGTCCAAGCACCCGGGTCCGTCACGCCACCGCAGCAGCATTGCCCGCGCTTCCCGGCCGCTGCCGCCGGCGCCGCTCACTCGCCGTTCCGGGTCCCCGCTAGTCGGGGCCCTGTATCCCGGGTCCCCGCTAGTCGGGGCCCTGTATCCGGGTCCCCGTCGACCGGGGCCCTGTATCCCGAGTCCCCATCGACCGGGGCCCTGTATTCCGGGTCCCCGTCGGCCAGGGCCCTGTATCCGGGTCCCCGCTAGTCGGGGCCCTGTATCCCGAGTCCCCGTTGGCCGGGGCCCTGTATCCCAGGTCCCCGTCGGCCGGGGCCCTGTAATCCGGGTCCCCGCTAGTCGGGGCCCTATAATCCGGGTCCCCGTCGACCGGGGCCCTGTATCCTGGGTCCCCACTAGTCGGGGCCCTGTATCCCGGGTCCCCGATAGTCGGGGCCCTGTATCCCAGGTCCCCGCTAGTCGGGGCCCTGTAATCCGGGTCCCCAGCGACTGGGGCCCTGTAATCCGGGTCCCCAGCGACCGGGGCCCTGTAATCCGGGTCCCCAGGGGCCAGGGCCCTGTAGTCCGCGTCCCTGTTCGGGCGCCATTTGTAAGCGGCGAGGAGAAGCAGACAAGCCAACCCAATATGGGTGATAAGCAACTTCTACTTTATTTGTGACACAGTTCACACATATATAGGAGTGGTATTCAGCCACTCCTTCTTGGCATAACAGTATTGGTTAGCCCCCACAGCTTCCTCCACATTCTCCTCCCAGGTCCGGTCTCCGGCCACCTGTGGAGGCCACCCCCTGCCTTGCTTGCACAGTCCTCCAGAACTCTATGGTTCTGCTCTTAGAGTCATTCTGCAACACCTCACCACCCTCACAGTAAAAAGCTAATAGCTAACCTGAACTTCCCCTGTTTAAATTCGAACCCATTACCCCTTGTCCTATCACTACAGTCTCTAATGAAGAGTCCCTCTCCAGCATCCCTATAGGCCCCCTTCAGATACTGGAAGGCTGCTTTGAGGTCTCCACACAGCCTTCTCTTCTCCAGGCTGAACAGCCCCAACTTTCTCAGCCTGTCTTCATACGGGAGGCACTCCAGCCCCGATCATCCATGTGGTCCTCCTCTGGACTTGCTTCAACAGCTTCATGTCCTTCTTATGTTGAGGACACCAGAATTGCATGCAGTGCTCCAAGTGGGATCTCATGAGAGCAGAGTAGAGGGGCAAGATCACCTCCCTCGACCTGAGGGTCGCACTCCTTTTGATGTAGCCCAGGATACGGTTGGCTTTCTGGGCTGCAGGTACACACTGCTGGCTTGTGTTCAGCTTCTCATTGACCAACACCTCCAAGTCCTTCTCCGCAGGGCTGCTCTGAATCACTTCTCCACCCAACCTGTAGCTGTGCCTGGGATTGCCCCAACCCAGGTGTAGGACCTTGCACTTCACATTGCTGATCTTCATGAGGTTGGCATTGGATCTCCTCTCAAGTGTGTCAAGGCCCCTCTGATTGGCATCCCTTCCCTCCAGCATATCACCCTAACCACATAGCTTAGTGTTGTCAGGAAACTTGCTGAGGGTGCACTCTGTCCCACTCTCCATGGTTCTGACTGTACTGGTCACATCTCCATTCCTTGAGGGACGCCATCTGTTACCAGTCTCCATGTGGACATTGAGCAATGGACATGATTGCAACTCTCTGCATGTGGCCATGCTGCCAATTCTTTATCCATCGTATGGTCCATCCATCAAATTTACGTCCCTCTGGTTTAGAGACAAGGATGTCATTCAGGACAGTGTTAAAAACTTTGCACAAATCCAGGTAGACTGCATCAACTGCTTTGCCCCTATCCATCGGTTCTGTAGCCCTGTCATAGAAGGCCACCAAATTGGTCAGGAATGATTTGCACTTAGTCAAGCCATGTTGGCTTTCACCCACAATCTCGTTTTTTTACGTGCACTTGCATGGTTTCCAGGAAAATCTTTTCCAGGATTTTGCCAGGCAAAGGTGAGACTGACTGGTCTGTATTATCCAGGTCTTACATTTTCCCTTTCTTGAAAGTAGGGGTTATATTTCCCTTTTCACCATAGTTGGGAACTTTATCTGACTGCCATGATTTTTCAAATATGATGGACAGTGACTTAGCAACTTCATTTGCCAGCTCCCTCAGGACCTGTGGGTTGATTTTATCAGGACCCATGATAGCCTGATCAGGAGGACTCTGTGGATGAAGTTCTGTATAGACAGATAGGAGCAGCCTCAGGCTCGCATGCCCTTCTCATGCGGGACTTCAACCACCTCAGTATCTATTGGAGGGATGCATAAGCAATCCAGGAGGTTCTTCGACTGTCTGGAAGACAACTTCCTCTTGCAAGTAATAGAGGAGCCAACAAGGAAAGATGCCACGCTTGACCTTGTGCTCACCAACAGTGAAGGGCTGGTGGGGAATGTGAGGTTCCAAGGCAGCCTTGGCTGTAGCGATCATGAGATGGTGTAGTTCCAGATCCTCAGGGCAGTGAAAAGGGCATGAAGCAAGCTCAGTGCCCTGGACTTCAAGAGAGAAGACTTTGGCCTCTTCAAGAACCTGCTCAGGAAGGTTCCATGGGATAAAGGCCTAGAAAGCAGGGGGGGTTAAGACTGCTGGCTGATATTCAAGAATCCTACCCAATCTCAGGAGCATTTTGTCCCTACAAGAAGGAAATGGGGCAGGAAGGCCCAGAAGCCAGGAGACCTCCATGGATGCCAGAAAGGGACTCTTCATCAGGGACTGTAGTGATAGGACAAAGGTTAATGGGTTCAAACTAAAACAGTGGAAGTTCAGAATAGATATAAGGAAAAAGTTCTTTACTGTGAGGGTGGCAAGGCACCAGAATAGGTTGCCCAAAGAAGTGTCAAATGCTCCATCCCTGACATCCTTCAAGGCCAGATCTGAAGACCAACTCAGGACCTCAGTAAGACCCCTGATTTTATATCTATAAAGAGGCTTTCTTTCTGGTCCCTTATCCCCGTTAGTCGCAGGGTATGCCCTGTTCAGTGGTGAAGGTAGTCTGGTTCTGGTTGTCTGGACGCTGGTATCTGGGTGGAGGTCAGGATCATGGATAACACTGCCTCCAAAGGGGGGGATCCAGAAAAGGTCTCCACTTGGTTGCATTTTGCAACACTGGAAACAAATCGGTGGATCTGCAGGAGGTTTGGTTACTCAGGAGACTCTGGTAAAATACTGTAATCAGTGGTGGCCATTATACAAACTGGATTTTGGGGAAAAGTGGACTGTGAACTGCACAATTAATTATAATACTTTGTTGCAATTGATATTATTCTTGAGATGAGAAGGAAAGTGGGATGAAGTAGTTTATGCGGAAATGGTTTTCACTTTGAGATATCATCCAGAATGGCAAAAGGATTGTGTTTTTAATCTTGCACCCCAGGACCTGTTAGTATTGTCCTTGGAGAAAGACTGTAAAATTCACTTAAATGCTTTTGCTTGTTGTGCAGCATAGGACAGTTATGCACTAAACTTTTGAGTTTTGAAGATTTAGATTTGATGGTAACTCCCCTGGAGAAGGGGTATTGTGAATAGCAGGGCTGAAGATGCTGATAATGAGAATCAAGCACAAGCACAAGCACAGGCACAGGCACTGGAAAGGGAGATGTTAGAGAGGGCTAAAGATCTTAGCCCTGTAGCAGGGCAAACTAGGGGAAAATAAAGAGAAACTGATTGCGCCTTTAAAACAAGCTGTGTGCAATGAATGAATCGCCTTCTGGATTGGTGGAAAAATTAAAAGAGGCGATGCATAAATATACTACTATTGATCCTGAATCCGAGGAAGGAAGGAGAGAATTAGGACATTGTCCTGGGTTCAGCAGTAGCATTCATTTTTCTCCTTCTTAGTAGCTGGTGTAGTGCTATGTTTTTGACTTTCAGCCTGGGAAAAGCACTGATAATACTGATGTTTTTAGTTGTTGCTCAGTAATGTTTACTCTGGCCAAGGACTTTGTGAGTCTCATGCTCTGCAGGGAGGAGGGGAAGCCGGGAGGAAGCAGAGAAAGGACACCTGACGCAAGGTAGCCAAAGAGGTATTCCACACCGCAGCACATCATGCCCAGTATATAAACAGGGGGCAGTTACCCGAAAGGGTTAGATCACTGCTTGGGTTGGGCTGGGTATTGGTCGACGAGTGGTGAGCAGTTGTGTTCTCTCCCCTTGTTATTTCCCTTATCATTATTATTATTGGTGGTGGTAGTAGAAGTTTTGTATTATACCTCAGTTACAGGACTGTACTTATCTCAACCCATGGGAGTTACATTCTTTCGATTCTCCTCCCCATCTCTCCAGGAGTGCGGGGAGGAAGAGGAGGGGAGTGAGCGAGTGGCTGCATGGTTCTGGGTTGCTGGCTGGGCTTAAATGATGACGGTTCTTTTTGGCACCCAACGTGGGCCACAAAGGGTTGAGATAATGACAGATCTGACCAGTGTGTCTAATCGTATCTGTAATAAGCATTCATTCTTTTGGATTAATAGTCACTTATCACAATGCTGATTTATTGGCTCTCAAATTTGTTGCTTTTGATCTCATAGTTTCAGCCTGTAGTACCTTACTTGCAGCCATCATTCGCTGTGTTAGTGTTTATCAGCTGGGGGCCTTGGCCTAAGGTTCTTGTTTCACTGTACTTTATGGTAATGACTTGTAATACAATAGACTCATTGATCATGAAACTGATCTGGCTTATGTTCCCAGTGTGGTCACCACCTCTATACTTTCCGAGGTATATAATAGCAGTGATTAGCAATTACACATAATTTTTCCCCTCCTCCGGTAATCATCCTGTGAAGGAGACATCCCCTTGCCTTCCCAGCCCCCCCACCAGACTATTTACAGCATCATTTGAGAGTTCCAAGTGTTTTGAATGGCCTTTGGGTACCCTTGAGACCTGCCTGCTGATTGTGATGGGGATCACCATGTTGGCACGCTTACACAGTGTGTTTTACCCACGACCCTTTTGTATTATCTCGAAAGTTAAGCAGAGTTGGGTTTAGGTCTTATCTACAGTTAGGCGACGATATAGGAGGACCAATAGATTTCCCCAAGGCTGGACAGTCATGAGTGGCAGGGTCTGTGGGATAATATGGGCAAGTATCTAGTCCAGTGGGCAACTCCAGTGCTTTGGAACTTCACCTCTGAACAAGTGTAAAATCCAGAAAAATTAGTAAAACACTTAAATGAGGTGTGTTGTCATCCTGGTCATACCAGAGAGGGACAAATCATGGCAACGTGCTGGGGCTTATCCTATGCTTACAGAGCCCTATTCAACACTATTCAGCACCATCAAAGGGAAAAAAATGTCTGGATCTGATGGCAAAGCAACAGACAATGCAGCTGCTCCAATTCCAAATACAGCAGCTCCAACTCCAAATACAGCAGCTCCAACTACAAATACAGCAGCTACACCAACCCTAGTGACAAGTACAGCAGCTACTCAAACTCTGACTACAACAGATAACGCAGCTACTCCAACTCCAAGTACAGGAATGTCTCCACCAACTTATAATTCAGAAACACAAGCTTTCTTGCTTGTTGTGGGGTTCTGGAGAATGCGCATCTGTTGTGGTTTAAAACCAGTCAGGCAGCTCGTTCATTCGTTGGAAATGTGATGCTCCAGGGCAGCCTTGGATGCAGCTATGATGAGATGCTCAAATTTGAGATCCTCAGGACAGTGAGAAGAGCATGCAGCAAGCTCACTGCCCTGGACTTCAAAAGAGCAGACTTTGGCCTCTTCAGGAACCTGCTTCGGAAGGTTCCATGGGATACAGCCCTGGAGGGCAGAGGGGCCCAAGACTGTTGGTTGATATTCAAGGATCACCTGCTGCAAGCTCAGGAGTGTTGCATCCCAACCAGAAGGAAGTGCAGCAGGAGGGCCAGGAGACCTGCTTGGATGGATAAGGAGCTCCTGAGGAAAATTCAATTGAAAAAAGAAGCTTATAATAAGTGGAAGCAAGGACAGGTGGCATGGGAAGAGTACAGGGATGTTGTCCGAGAAGCTAGCGTCCAGGTTAGGAAAGCTAAGGCTCAGTTAGAATAAAACTTAGCTAGAGGTATTAAAGATAACAGGAAGGGATTCTACAAGTACATAGCAAATAAAAGACAGACTAGGGAGAATGTATGCCCCCTCAGGAAGCTCTCGGGAGAACTGGCTACACAGGATTTGGAGAAGGCTGAGGTTCTGAATGACTTCTTTGCTTCGGTCTTCACTGGCAAAGGCTCTGACTGCACCACCCAAGTCTTGGAAGGCAGATGCAGGCACTGTGAGAATGAAGACCTTGCGCCCACTGTAGGAGAGGATCTGGTTCGAGACCATATTAACAACCTGAACGTGCACAAGTCCATGGGTCCTGATGAGATCCATCCGCGGATCCTGAAGGAGCTGGCAAATGAAGTTGCGAAGCCGCTGGCCATCATACTTGAAAAATCGTGGCAGTCAGGTGAAGCTCCCAATGACTGGAAAAAGGGAAATATAACCCCCATTTTCAAGAAGGGGAAAACGGATGACCCGGGGAATTAGTGACCAGTCAGTCTCACCTCTGTGCCTGGCAAAATCTTGGAGCAGATTCTCCTGGATGGCATGCTGAGGCACATGAAAAACAACAAGGTGCTTGGTGCCAGCCAGCATGGCTTCACTAAGGGGAAATCCTGCCTGACAAATTTGGTGGCCTTCTATGATGGGGCTACAGAACTGATGGACTGGGTAGAGCAGTTGATGGCATCTACCTGGACTTGTGCAAAGTGTTCGACACTGTCCCACATGACATCCTTGTCTCCAAATTGGAGCAACATCAATTTGATGGATGCACCACTCGGTGGATAAAGAACTGTCTGGATGGCCGCACGCAAAGAGTTGTGGTCAATGGCTCAATGTCCGGCTGGAGACCAGTAACGAGTGGTGTCCCTCAGGGATCGGTATTGGGACCGGTTTTGTTTAACATCTTCGTCACTGACATGGACAGTGGGATTGAGGGCGCCCTCAGCAAGTTTGCTGATGACACCAAGCTGTGTGGTTCGGTTGATACCCTGGAGGGAAGGAATGCCATCCAGAGGGACCTTGACACACTTGTGAGGTGGGCTGATGCCAACCTCATGAGGTTTAACCATGACAAGTGCAAGGTCCTACACCTGGGTCGGAGCAGTCCCAGGCACAGCTACAGGTTGGGCAGAGAAGAGATTCAGAGCAGCCCTGCGGAGAAGGACTTGGGGGTGCTGGTTGATGAGAAAATGAACATGAGCCGGCAGTGTGCACTTGCAGCCCAGAAAGCCCAACCGTATCCTGGGCTGCATCAAAAGGAGCGTGACCAGCAGGTCGAAGGAGGTGATCCTGCCCCTCTGCTCTGCTCTTGTGAGACCTCACCTGGAGTATTGTGTGCAGTTCTGGTGTTCTCAACATAAAAAGGACATGGAACTGTTGGAACAAGTCCAGAGGAGGGCCACGAGGATGATCAGGGGACTGGAGCACCTCCCATATGAAGACAGGCTGAGGACGTTGGGGCAGTTCAGTTTGGAGAAGAGAAGGCTGTGTGGAGACCTCATAGCAGCCTTCCAGTATCTGAAGGGGGCCTATAGGGATCCTGGAGAGGGACTCTTCATTAGAGACTGTAGTGACAATATGTCCTGGGTTCAGCAGTAGCAGTCATTTTTCTCCTTCTTGGTAGCTGGTGCAGTGCAGTGTTTTGACTTTCGGCTCGGGAACAGAGCTGATTGCGATGTTTTAGTTTGACCAAGGACTTTGTGAGCCTCATGCTCTGCCAGGGAGGAGGGGAAGCCGGGAGGAAGCAGAGACAGGACACCTGACCCAAACTGACCAAAGAGGTATTCCATACCACAGCATGTCATGCCCAGGATGTAACTGGGAGTGAGCCAGAAGGGCTGGGACTGCGGGGTTGGAGGAGGTATCGGTGGGTGCTTGGTCGGGCCGGGGGGGGGCAAGTTATCGTTTGGCTGGTGGTGAGGTGTTGTATTCTCTTCCCTTGTTTTTTCCTTTATCATTGTTATTACTGGTGGTAGCAGTAGTGATCTCTGTTATACCTTAGTTACTAAACTGTTCTTATCTCAACCCGTGGGAGTTGCATTCTTTTAGATTCTCCTCTCCATCCCTCTGGGAGTAGGGGGAGGGCAAGAAGGGGGGAAGTGAGTGAACGAGCCCTCTGCCTGGTTTTAAGCCATGACACAGGACAAGGGGTAACGGGTTAAAACTTAAACAGGGGAAGTTTAGGTTGGATATATGAAGGAAGTTCTTTCCTGTTAGGGTGGTGAGGCACCGGAATAGGTTGTCCAGGGAGGTTGTGAATGCTCCATCCCTGGCAGTGTTCAAGTTGGACGAGGCCTTGGGTGATATGATTTAACATAAGGTGTCCCTGCCCACGGCAGGGGGGTTGGAACTAGATGGTCTTAAGGTTCTTTCCAGCCCTAACGATTCTATGATTCTATGATTCATTCCCCTCTTCTTGCCCTCCCACTAATCCCGGAGGGATGGAGAGGAGAATAGAAAAGAATGCAACTCTCACTGGTTGAGATAAGAGCAGTTTAGTAACTAAGGTATAACACAAATCACTACTGCTACCACCAATACTAATAATGCTAAAGGAAATAACAAGGGAAGATGATACAACACCTCACCACCTGCCGACCAATAACTCGCCCCCCCAGCCTGACCAAGCACCAACCGATGCCTCATCCAACCCCGCAGTCCTCTAGCCCTTCCGGGTAACTCCCAGTTACGTCCTGGGCATGACATGCTGTGGTATAGAATACTTCTTTACTCTGTTTGGGTCAGGTGTCCTGTCTCTGCTTCCTCCCAGCTCTCCCTCCTCCCTGGCAGAGCATGAGTCTCAGAAAATCATTGATCAGACTAAAACATCAGTGTTATCAGCTCTGTTCCCAGGCTGAAAATCAAAACACAGCACTGCACCAGCTACTAAGAAGGAGAAAAATGACTGCTACTGCTGAACCCAGGACAGAGCCGGTATTTGCTGTGCTAGTTTTTATCAAGTGTGGGGCTTGGGCTAAGGTTCTTGTCTCACTGTACTTTATGGCAATGACTTATAATATGGATGGGCTCCAGCAGCAGGGCTGGCTAGACGTGTCTGTGGACTTGTACCTGGCTGTCCCGCTGCTCTTCACTGTCCTGGCCCTCGTCCTCACCTCTGTCTTCATGAAGCTGAGGGGAGCCGAGAGGGAGCGGCCCCGGGAGCCAGCGGCAGCTGAAGTGGCCCAAGAGAGAGGCCCTTGGGACCAAGAGGCGGCTGGAGCAGGGCTGGAGGCTTGCAGGGAGCGGCTGCCGGTGGTGGAGGTCAGGGGGGGTCAAGGATCGGAAGGGGGCGGCTGCCGAGCAGCGGGAGAAGGCGGCGGAGGAGCCGAGCCTCGCAGCCAAGCCCAGCCCCATGATGGCCAAGAGCATTCCCTGGAAGCCGCCCACCGAGCCCCAGGAGGACGCAGGTGACCACGCAGCATTTCCCAGCAAGGCAGAGGAGGAAGATCTGGACTCAGAAAAAGAGAAGCTGGTCGTGAGAGAGCCGGCAAGCACAGCAGCTACACCAGCTCCAGTGACAAGTACAGCAGCATCATTTGAGAGTTCTGAAGGTTTTGAATGGCCTTTGGGTATCTTTGGGACTTGCTTACTGATTGTGATGGGGATCAGCATGTTGGCACACATACAGAATGTGTTTTACCCAGGACCATTTTGTCTGATCTCAAAAGTTAATCAGAGTCGGGTATGGGTCTTGTCTAAGGTTAGACAACGATCTAGGAGGACCAAGAGATTTTCCCCGAGGCTGGACAGTCATGAGTGGCAGGGTGTGTGGGACAGTATGGGCAAGTATCTATTCCACTGGGCCCCTCCAGTGCTTTGGAAGCTCTGGAGATGGAAGGCATCTGTATGGAGTCCCCAGCAACAAGCTGCAGAAACTGCTGAAGGGGATGGTGAATTATTTTGAGTCTGGTGGGCCCATATCACTTCAGGCCAACAGTGCAGAGATGCAACATAGAGATAGACTCATGATCGAGGGGTGGACTTAGCAATGGATACTGTTGCCCAGGTGATTCACGAGTATGAACACTGCACACAGCCTCTCCTGATCTGAAACACTGTTACAAGAAATGGAACCCAATATCATGGACTGAATGGACTCAGCAGCTTTATAGGGATTGGTCCATGAACTAAGAAATGATCTCTTTCTCCCTGTCTGTGTGTATATGTGGATGTATATATGTAAGAGCGATGGTATACTGAAAATGTGAGATCTGAACATGACGTGAATGGTATGGAATAAGGGGTGGATACTGTCCTGGGTTCAGCAGTAGCAGTCATTTTTCTTCTTCTTAGTAGCTGGTGCAGTGCTGTGTTTTGATTTTCAGCCTGGGAACAGAGCTGATAACACTGATGTTTTAGTCTGAGCAAGGACTTTCTGAGCCTCATGCTCTGCCAGGGAGGAGGGAGAGACGGGAGGAAGCAGAGACAGTGTCGTGGTTTAAACCCTAGCCAGATAGCTTGTTCACTCACTCCCAGTGAGTGGTGCCGGGCTGGAAGCAATCAAGGCCCAACCCCCCCCCCCCCCCCCCCCAAGGCTCTCCCGTTCCCTGCTCCCGAAGGGACGGGGAGGAGAATCGAAAGAGTACAACTCCTACTGGTTGAGACAAGAACAGTCCAGCAACCAATGTACAACAAAATCACCACCGCTACCACCAACGACCACAATAAGAGAAAATAACAAGGGAAGAGAATACAATACCACCCGCTGAGAAACGAGTCCCACCCAGAAGCCCGTGTCGTTCTGGGTAACTCCCAGTTACCCCCCACTCCGGGCATGACATGCTGTGGTATGGAATACCTCTTTGGCTAGCTTGGGTCAGGTGTCCTGTCTCTGCTTCCTCCGGCTTCCCCTCCTCCCTGGCAGAGCATGAGCCTCACAAAGTCCTTGGTCAGGGTAAACATCACTTAGCAACAACCGAAAACATCGGTATTATCAGCACTGTTCCCAGTCAAAACACAGTGCTGCACCAGCTACCAAGAAGGAGAAAAATTGACTGCTACTGCTAAACCCAGGACAGACAGGACACCTGACCCAAACTGACCAAAGAAGTATTCCATACCACAGCACGTCATGCCCAGGATGTAACTGGGAGTTACCTGGAAGTGCTAGAGGACTGTGGGGTTGGATGAGGTATTGGTCAGTGCTTGGTTGGGCTGGGGGGGGGGGGATTTATTGGTCGGCAGGTGGTGAAATGTTGTATTCTCTTCCCTTGTTATTTTCTTTATCATTATTATTATTGGTGGTAGCAGTAGTGATTTGTGTTATACCTTAGTTACTAAACTGTTCTTATCTCAACCCATGGGAGTTGCATTATTTTTGATTCTCCTCTCCATCCCTCTGGGAGTAGGGGGAGGGCAAGAAGGGGGGAGTGAGTGAACAAACTGCCTGACTAGTTTTAAATCACAACAGCATCCCAAATTACAGTTTGATTGTAAGCCCTCTCTATCATGTGACCTGGAAGAAGAGTGATTTCAAATGGGGCCCTGAGCAACAACAAGACTTTGACCAAATTAAACGAGAGATAGGTCATGCAGTAGCCCTTGGACCAGTCCGGACTAGGCCAGATGTAAAAAATGTACTCTACTCCACAGCCAGGGAGAATGGTCCTACCTGCAGCCTCTGGCAGAAAGCTCCAGGGATGAATCGAGGTCGACCCCTCAGGTTTTGGAGTCGGGGACACAAAGGATCTGAGGCCAGCTATACCCCAACTGAAAAAGAGATACTGACAGCCAATGAAGGGGTTCAAGCTGCTTCAGAAGTGATTGTCACTGAAGCACAGCTCCTCCTGGCACCCCGGATGCCCATGCTGGGCTGGATGTTCAAACGCAGGGTTTCCTCTGCACATCATGCAACTGATGCAACATGGAGTAAATGGGCTGCACTATTTACACAATGAGCTTGAATAGGAAATCCCGGTCATCCAGGCATTCTAGAAGTCATCATGGACTGGACAGAGGGCAAAGATTTTGGAATGTCACCAGAGGAGGAGGTGATGTGTGCTGAAGAGGCCCCACCACGTAATAAACTGTCAGAAAGTGAGAAGCAGTGTTGACGCAGGAGTCACGGACAATGCAGAGTCGATCAATGTGATCAAGCGATTGCCAAATTTATTACAAAGCCTTAACTCCTTATATACTATTTCTTACACGCACTTACAGTGATTTGGCATATTATGATTGGATACATGTCTTGAAGACCCTCAGTGACTAACATATAATTGGTTAAGCCCAGGTGTGAGAACTTGACTTCGAAAGATTGCCAACAGTCCACAGTTCTCATTAGCTCAGTGAATTCCAGCTTCTTCTTATCTTGCTTGCTTAAGCTTCCTTGGGCCTCTCATGGCCTTGCTGTATCTTTCAGGATTATTCAGAGTTTATGTACCAATTATGCATTCTCCTGTGAGAACACTGTCTCCACAATGCAGTATGCCTTGTTTACTGATGGGTCCTGTGGTACTGTGGGAAAGCATCGGAGATGGATGGCAGCTCTATGGAGTTCCCTTTGACAAGGGGACTGCTGAAGGAGAGGGTGAATCGAGTCAGTTTGCTGAGGTGAAATATATCCAGCTGGCCTTGGACATTGCTGAAAGGGAACCGTGGCCAGTACTTTATCTCTCTATTGACTTACGGATGGTGGCAAATGCCCTGTGGGGGTGGTCGCCGCAAGTGAAGCAGAGCAACTGGCAACGCAGAGATAAACCCATCTGGGCTGCTGCACTGTAGGAAGATATCTCTCCCCAGGTGCAGAATGCGGTTGTGAAGCTACTCCATTTAGATGCCCATGTACCCAGGAGTTGGGCCACTGAGGAACACCAGTACAACCAACAAGTGAATAAAGCTTCTAAGATTGAAGAGGCTCTGATGGAATTAGATTGGCAACATAAGGGTGAATTATTTTTAGCTCAGTGGTCCCATGACACGTCAGGCCATCAGGGCAGAAATGCAACATATAGAAAGGCTCGTGATCAAGGGGGGGACTTAACCATGGTCACTGTTGCCCAGGTTCATGAATGTGAAAAATGCTGCAATTAAGCAAGACAAGCGGTTAAAGCCTCTTTGGTATGGAGGACGATGGCTAAAGTAAAAATATGAGGAAGCCTGGCAGATTGACTGTATGTCATGGTTTAAGCCCTGTTGGCAAGCCAGCCATG
Organism: Pezoporus wallicus; assembly: GCF_028554395.1. Lineage (NCBI taxonomy): Eukaryota > Metazoa > Chordata > Aves > Psittaciformes > Psittacidae > Pezoporus > Pezoporus wallicus. The sequence continues at coordinate 5,001 of NW_026642515.1, read as the reverse complement.
CAGTTTCTCTCTCCCCCCTCTTTCTTCCCTTCCCCCCCTCCCCACTCCCAGAGGGATGGGGAAGAGAATCAAAAGAATGTAACTCCCTCAGGTTGAGATAAGAACAGTCAAGTAACTAAGGTATAACGCAAATCACTACTGCTACCACCAATAATAATACTGATAAGGGGAATAACAAGGAAAAAGAATAGGACAGAACCTGCTGAAACGAGCCCGAACTAGCAATGAGTGCCCTTCCAGGTAAATCCCAGTTACATCCCCAGGCATGATGAACTGTGGTATGGAATACCTTTTTGGCTAGTTTGGGTCAGGTGTCCTGTCTCTGCTTCCTCCTGGCTTCCCCTCCTCCCTGGCAGGGCATGAGACACACAAAGTCCTTGGCCAGACCAAACATTTGAGCAGTAACTAAAAACCTCAGTGTTATCAGAGCTGTTCCCAGGCCGAAAGTCAACAACACAGCACTGCACCAGCTACTAAGTAAGAGAAAAAATGACTATTACTGGTAAACCCAGGACAGTATCCAACCCATATTCCATAACATTCATGTCATGGTCAGATCCCACGTCGGCAATATGCCATTGCTCTTACATATATGCATCCACATATACAAAGAGAGAGAAAGAGATCACAGAATCATAGAATAGTTAGGGTTGGAAAGGACCTTAAGATCATCAAGTCCAACCCCCCTGCCATTGGCAGGGACACCTCACACAAAACCATATCACCCAAGGCCTTGTCAAACCCAGTCTTGAACACTGCCAGGGATGGAGCATTCACAACCTCCCTGGGCAACCTATTCCAGGGCCTCACCACCCTAACAGGAAAGAATTTCCTTCTTATATCCAATCTAAACCTCCCCTGTTTAAGTTTTAACCTGTTACCCCTTGTCCTGTCACTACAATCTCTAATGAAGAGTCCCTCTCCAGCATCCCTATAGGCCCCCTTCAGATACTGGAAGGCTGCTATGAGGTCTCCACGCAGCCTTCTCTTCTCCAAACTGAACTGCCCCAACATCCTCAGCCTGTCTTCATACGGGAGGTGCTCCAGTCCCCTGATCATCCTCGTGGCCCTTCTCTGGACTTGTTCCAACAAGTAAAGGGGCAGGATCACCTCCTTCGACCTGCTGGTCACGCTCCTTTTGATGCAGCCCAGGATACAGTTGGCTTTCTGGGCTGCAAGTGCACACTGCTTGCTCATGTTCATTTTCTCATCAACCAACACCCCCAAGTCTTTCTCCACAGGGCTGCTCTGAATCTCTTCTCTGCCCAACCTGTAGCTGTGCCTGGGATTGCTCCGACCCAGGTGTAGGTCCTTGCACTTGGCGTGGTTAAACTTCATGAGGTTGGCATCAGCCCACCTTACAAGCATGTCAAGGTCCCTCTGGATGGCATTCCTTTCCTCCAGCATATCAACCGAACCACAGAGCTTGGTGTCATCAGCAAACTTGCTGAGGGCGCACTCAATCCCACTGTCCATGTCAGCGACGAAGATGTTAAACAAGACCGGTCCCAACACCGATCCCTGAGGGACACCACTCGTTACTGGTCTCCAGCCGGACATTGAGCCATTGACCACAACTCTTTGTGTGCGGCCATCCAGCCAGTTCTTTATCCACTGAGTGGTCCATCCATCATATTGATGTCGCTCCAATTTAGAGACAAGGATGTCATGTGGGACAGTGTCGAACGCTTTGCACAAGTCCAGGTAGATGACATCAACTGCTCTACCCCTGTCCATCATTTCTGTAGCCCCATCATAGAAGGCCACCAAATTTGTCAGGCAGGATTTCCCCTTAGTGAAGCCATGCTGGCTGTCACCAACCACCTTGTTGTTTTTCATGTGCCTTAGCATGCCATCCAGGAGAATCTGCTCCAAGATTTTGCCAGGCACAGAGGTGAGACTGACTGCTCTGTAATTCCCCGGGTCATCCATTTTCCCCTTCTTGAAAATGGGGGTTATATTCCCCTTTTTCCAGTCGTTGGTGTGAGTTACATCAGAGTGATTCGAGTCAGCAACTCAGGGGTCTTAGCGATCATTGCACTTTGTGTGGAGATGTAATCCCTTGTGATCATGGTGCTATGTGCAAAGGGTATGATAAGTGTCCCTGTCAATGCCACAGTGAGGAGGAAAAAGAAACAAGGGTATAATTCCCCTGGGTCAACCTCAATATTGTTCAAAGAAATGTTTTGTTCATTGTTTAAAGTGCATGAATGTTCTTAGAAAAGGGGGGGGGGTAGGTAACTTAGAGATATGTCCTGTTACAGAACGTTGTGAAATCTGTGCGCTGAACAAATAAAAACATAAGGAGTGGAATTTATGGTGGTTAAGATGGTGGTCAGACTTGTGATAGACATAATATTTCTTCACCCGGAGACAAGCCTCCAAGAACAGGTGGAGAAGCCCGGGAAAAAAAGACAACAGGATTGGCTGAAGAAGCCCGTGGGCACAAGGTCTTCATTCTCACAGTCCCTGTATCTGCCTTCCAAGATTTGGGTGGTTTTGTCAGAGCCTTTGCCAGTGAAGACTGAAGCAAAGAAGTCATTCAGAACCTCAGCCTTCTCCAAATCCTGTGTAGCCAGTTCTCCCGAGTACTTCCTGAGGGGGCCTACTTTCTCCCTTGCCTATTTTTTATTTTCTATGTACTTGCAGAATCCCTTTCTGTTATCCTTAATACCTCTAGCTAAGTTTAATTCTAACTGGGCCTTAGATTTCCTAACCTGGTCCCTAGCTTCCCGGACAACATCCCTGTACTCTTCCCAGGCCGCCTGTCCTTGCTTCCACTTATTATAAGCCTCTTTTTTTCATTTGAATTTTCCTCAGGACCTCCTTATCTATCCAAGGAGGTCTCCTGGCCCTCCTGCTGCACTTCCTTCTGGTTGGGATGCAACACTCCTGAGCTTGTAGAAGGTGATCCTTGAATATCAACCAAGAGTCTTGAGTGCCGGCTGCCCTCTAGGGCTATATCCAATGGAACCTTACTAAGCAGGCTCCTGAAGAGGCCAAAGTCTGCTCTTTTGAAGTCAGGGGAAGTGAGCTTGCTGCATGCTCTTCTCACTGTCCTGAGGATCTCAAATTTGACCATCTTGTGATCACTGCATCCAAGGCTGCCCTGGAGCGTCACATTTCCAACAAGCCCATCCCTGTTGGTGAGCAAGAGGTCGAGCATGGCACCTCTCCTTGTAGGCTCCTCTATTACTTACAGAAGGAAGCTGTCTTCCACACAATCGAAGAACCTCCAGGATTGCTTGTGCTGAGCTGTGACATCCTTCCAACAGATGTCAGGGTGGTTGAAGTCCCCCATGAGAACAAGGGCCTGCGAGCGTGAGGCTTTTCCTGTCTGTCTATAGAGTGCTTCCTTCCGTCCTTATCGAACTGCCACCCTTCCTTCCTTCCTTCCTTCTTTCCTTCCTTCCTTCCTTCCGTCTTTCCTATCTCCCTGCCTCCCTCCCTCCCTTCCTTCCTATCTTCCTTCACAGATTGCCAACCTGCTCTATAGTTTCTAACTTCCTTCCTTCCTTCCTTCCTTCCTTCCTTCCTTCCTTCCTTCCTTCCTTCCTTCCTTCCTTCCTTCCCTCCTTCCTTCCCTCCTTCCCTCCCTCCCTCCTTCCTTCCTCCCTCCCTCCCTCCCTTCCTCCCTACCTCCCTTCCTCCACGGATTGTCAGCCTCCCCTATAGTTGCTTCCTTCCTTCCTTCTCTCTTTCCTTCCTTCCTACCTCCCTTCCTTCCTGCCTTCCTTCCTTTACTGCTAGCCTTCCCTGTTGGTCCTTCCTTCCTTCCTTCCTTCCTCCCTCCCTCCCTCCCTCCCTCCCTCCCTTCCTTCCTTCCATCCTTCCTATCTCCCTCCCTCCCTCCCTCCCTCCCTCCCTTCCTATCTTCCTTCACGGATTGCCACCCTGCCCTACAGTTTCTAACTTCCTTCCTTCCTTCCTTCCTTCATTCCTTCCACCCTGCCTCCCTCCCTCCCTTCCCTTATGCCTTCCTTCCTCCCTCCCTCCCTGCCTCGATCCCTTCCCTTATTCCTTCCTTCCTTCCTTCCTTCCGTCCTTCCTTCCTTCCTTCTTTCCTTCCGTCCTTCCTTCCTTCCTTCTTTCCTTCCTACCTTCCTTCCTTCCTGCCTTCCTTCCTTCCTGCCTGCCTTCCTTCCTTCCTTCATTAACTGCTAGCCTTCCCTGTTGATCCTTCTTTCCTTCCTTCCTTCCTTCCTTCCTTCCTTCCTTCCTTCCTTCCTTCCTTCCTTCCTTCCTTCCTTCCTTCCTTCCTTCCTTCCTTCCTTCCTTCCTTCCTGCCTGCCTGCCTGCCTGCCTGCCTGCCTTCTTTTACTGCTAGCCTTCCCTGTTGGTCCTTCCTTCCTTCCTTCCTTCTTTCCTTCCTTCCTGCCTGCCTGCCTGCCTGCCTTCTTTTACTGCTAGCCTTCCCTGTTGGTCCTTCCTTCCTTCCTTCCTTCCTTCTTTCCTTCCTTCCTTCCTTTCTTCTGTCCTTCCTTCCTCCCTCCCTCCCTCCCTACCTCCCTTCCCTTATTCCTTCCTTCCTTCCTTCCTTCCTTCCTTCCTTCCTTCCTTCCTTCCTTCCTTCCCGCCTTCCTTCCTTCCTTCCTTCCTTCCTTCCTTCCTTCCTTCCGTCCTTCCTTCCCTTCCTTCCTTCCTTCCTTCCTTCCTCCCTCCCTTCCCTCCCTCCCTCCCTCCCTCCCTCCCTCCCTCCCTCCCTCCCTTCCCTTATTCCTTCCTTCCTTCCTTCCTGCCTTCCTTCCTTCCTTCCTTTTTTCCTTTCTTCCTTCCTTCCATACTTCCTTCTTTCCTTCCTTCCTTCCTTCCTTCCTTCCTTCCTTCCTTCCTTCCTTCCTTCCTTCCTTCCTTCCTTCCTTCCTTCTTTCCTTCCTTCCTTTTGCCCTTCCTTCTCCCTATCTCTCTCCCTCCCTCCCTCCCTTCCTTCCTATCATCCTTCACTGATTGCCAGCCTGCCCTATAGCTCCTTCCTTCCTTCCTTCCTTCCTTACCCAGTCA